>NC_139825.1:45304521-45904521 GCF_963691815.1 Echiichthys vipera
TATTACTTATTTACCAAGGAAAGTTTGTATTGTATGTAAAAATGGGAAGTTTAAGCATGGGGTACCTGTGCCCAGAACCATCCATGCATGCCTGGAGGAACAGTTCCCAGTACAACCACAGTTTGCTTGGCTGGTAGGCAGGTCCACTGGAGCAGTTCTGGGGTTGAGTGTCTTGCTCATGGGAACCTCTGCTATGATATACACAGGGGCTGGATAAGAATACAACTTCTGTATCCAGCTAGATATAATGTGTGCTGCCCACCCAAGGACAAAGATGGCCAACACTTATTGTAGTTGTATTATTCCTGCATGAAGTATGTATTTTTATTTAACCTTTATATAACAAGGAGTTAGACAACAGAGTTAGAAATATACTGTGTCCTGGCCAAGACAGGCAGAAGTGCAAATAACACACAACATTACAGCCATAAAACAATCAAACAATTTAAAATGGATAGTGACATGGAAGAAACAAAGTGCAGAATAAAAGATACATAAAAAGGCATGTGTTCAAGATTCAAAACATCTACAGCCAGATTCTGATGGCTCCTAAGTATCTTACTATCACTTTAATTGTGTCCAATGAAGACTCAGGTGGTTTTGCAGCCGATTCTAATCGGAGAGAGAAGCATGCTTAAACACCCTTGTTCCTATTTCAGTACACACTTCAGGTAAAGGTAGAATGAATAAGTCCTGGGGGTACAGTAATACTTTTTTGTATGGATATAAATATGTAGATAAGAAGGAAGAAAACTAGGAACAGCCTTATGAATAGCAAACCCCCAATAGTTGGAGGACCATCCGATCAGAACATACAAAGAACAATGACGCGTAAGAGCTTTCTGATGAATCTGTGTTCTATAGTAGACAGTATACAGTGTGCGTAGGCATTGTGAAGTTGCATTGTCATAGTCCAGCACAGACATAAAGGTGGCTGCAGCAACAACTCCAAGGTCCACAGTCTGCAGACTTGTATGCACAGGCGTGCAGACCCACACAAGGTTCTGTCATGCAGTTCTAAATGACGACATTTAGGGTCTACTAATACTTTTGTCTTTTACTCACACCATTTATCTGCACTCACATTACTTTAAAAGATCTGGACCATGGTACGATTGCTTCTTACTGATACATCATTACCCCTTGGAGTTTTTATTTTATCCAACTGTTTTGAATATTTTTAATGCAATGAACATTCCTCTTCTGCATCAGACCACTGCAAACCCTTCAGCGAAATTTTTTAAAATGTCTGTCATGGGGAATACTTGTATATGAACAGTGCTAAGGCACAGTACAGTTGCACTCGTACTCCATGAATCGTGCTTGGGCATGGTAAGAATGGTAAGTGTGAGTAGACCCTTACTCATGGTGCAAACAGGGCGGCCCTAGTGGGCACACAAATGTAGAAAGTATGATTTAAGCACTCCTTGTTGGTTTGGGCTGCCACTGGGCAGTCTGCTTGAGATGAGGTGCATGGTGTGTGTGTTCATGCATTTGCCAACACCTGATCTGAACTCAAATCTGGTGGTCCAAAATTCAATAAAGATCTGGGGTCAGTTTAGAAAACATTTGAATCCGATAAATATGTGTAGTTTCTCTCCAATAATGTTTAATCATCTTTTTTGCTCCTTCTCAGACAGATCAGGCTTTTGCAACCTGGCACAGAAGGGGCCTGGTCTACTTTCAAGACCTCTTTGTCGATGATGGCTTTGCCTCATTTCAATTTTTATGTGAAAAAGATAGTTTACCAAAGTCTCATTACTTCAGATATCTTCAAGCCCAGAGTTTTGCCCCTTAAATCATTCTCGGGGTTCCCATCTCAGCCCCCCAAAGACCTACTGAATTTAATCCTCAATGTAAATCCATTCAACAAAAGAGCAATATCAAAAATATATACATTAATTCAGGATAGTTGCCCTCATACATGGAACACAATCGAGACAGCATGGGAAGGAGAAGTCGGAAAAAATAATACCAGACGCCACCTGGAAAAATTCTATACAGCATATACACACATCTTTTTGTAGTAGACATGGCCGGATTCAATTTAAGATTGTTCACAGGTTGCATGATTCTAATCACAGACTGGCGAAAATGTTACCCTAATGTTGAACCAAACTGTCCTTGATGACAATATTCTCCGGTTTCTCTAAGACACATGTTTCAGTCACGTGGATCTTTGTATGGTTTCTGGTCTTCAATCTTCCAATCTCTTTCAGCCCATACCTGGCAAAACACTGTAGCCTGACCCTTTGATAGTTATCTTCAATGTAGTTAGTGGTGAGTTAAGGCTGTCCCACCTACACAAAAATGCAATTTACTTTGCATCATTACATGCCCGCCGTTTGATACTACTAAGCTGAAAGGGGAAGAGCCCTCCGGCCTATGTTCACTGGATTAGAGAGGAAATATTGGGGTTGGCCCTGGAAAAAAACAGGTATGCTGTACAGGGTTGGATGACAAGTATGACAGAATCTGGTCAAAATTCATAACCCATATCAAGAACCTGCCGTTTGCCTGATTACCTGTCTTTATTCAATAATTAATGCATTTTTCTTCCTCTTTATTTGGCTACCTTCCTACTCTCCTCAAAGCTCATGTTCTGACTCTTTAGCAGGGGACCCCAAACTTCCCTTTCCCGGGCCACATTAACCAGCTCTAACTGGGGGATCCTGAGGCGTTCCCAGGCCAGTGTGGAGATATAATCTCTCCACCTAGTCCTGGGTCTCCCCCGAGGCCTCCTCCCAGCTGGACGTGCCTGGAACACCTCCCTAGGGAGGCGCCCAGGGTTCATCCTTACTAGATGATCCTGAACCACCTCAACTGGCTCCTTTCAACGCTAAGGAGCAGCGGCTCTACTCTGAGTTCCTCACGGATGGCTGAACTTCTCACCCTAATTTACCTTTTTGATATGGAGTGTTTATGTGGATGTGTTTGATGGAAAATCACCTGGATGGGACGGGGGTTGGGGGTGTGCGTTCACAACTTCTGTAAGAAATGCTTGTTTGAATGTTTTCAATATTGAAAAATTATAAATAAAGTTATAATAAAAAAAGAATGATACATTTGCTGTCAACCAGTGGCGGCTTCTAAAAATTAAGATGACCCTTCAATGGGTCAAATCATAATAAATAAAAGTCAGATAGCTAATTTCACAGTGTAACATAAATTGTTTGATTTAGTTATCCTGTTCAACCTCTAGTTGGCAACACCAGACATGAATTATACATACTGTACAGTATTTTTGTAAAACTACATTTGTTTCCACAATAAAACACTTACCAGTGTGGACATCAACAGATACATTGTCATCTACTAGTCAAATCCCTGCTAACACAGTTTACAGTTTCTAGCCATCACGGATGCTATAGCGATAATCAAATCAAAACATATTATACTATCATCAACACTGTAATTAATCAAATCTTTCAGTACATATTCAATATGCAATTAATACAGCTATTTACAATTCAACATTTGGAGAGTTCATCATAACACAACTCACCATTTAATAAAACACTCATTCATCACTTGTATTGAAATTTTGCTCACCTCTCTTTAAAGCAGGCAAAGTGATCAATTACCCTCTCATCTCATCTCATCTTCAGCCTCTTATCCGGGGTCGGGTCGTGGGGGCAGCAGCTTTAGCAGGGGACCCCAAACTTCCCTTTCCTGGCCCACATTAACCAGCTCTAACTGGGGGATCCCGAGGCGTTCCCAGGCCAGTGTGGAGATCTAATCTCTCCACCTAGTCCTTGGTCTTCCCGAGGCCTCCTCCCAGCTGGACGTGCCTGGAACACCTCCCTAGGGAGGCGCCCAGGGTTCATCCTTACTAGATGCCCGAACAACCTCAACTGGCTCCTTTCAACGCTAAGGAGCAGCGGCTCTACTCCGAGTTCCTCACGGATGCTGAACTTCTCCCCCTCTCTCTAAGGGAGACTCCAGTCACTCTCCTGAGAAAACACATTTCGGCCGCTTGTACCCGCGACCTCGTTCTTTCGGTCATGACCCATCTTTCATGACCACAGGTGAGGGTAGGAACGACGATTGACCGGTAGATCGAGACAGTGCGGTAGAGTGACTGCAACACTGCTCCGGTGATCAATTACCCTCTCGTTTAAATCAGGCATGTTCCTGACAAGTTCTCTGTCCATGGAAAGCATGGCCAATGCATTCAGACGTTCCTGTATTTCTCTTGATTCTGTTTAAGGTGGAAAAACACCTCTCAGCTTCAGCTGTTGTCATTGGAGTGGTTATAAGGATGTTCAACAGCGCCACAGTCTCAGAGAAAGTTTCCTGCTTGAGAAGGGCTGTGCGTTTGGGTGACCAGGTAAAAAAACTGGAAATCCCACCCAAGTCAGAGAAAAAAACTCTCACTGCTGGGATGTGCGAAGTGGCCTGCTGCATGATTAAATTCAGCTGGTGTGCATAACAATGCAAATAATGGGCATTTCTGTACTCTTGGCGTACCTTTTGCTGCACATCAGCACTCTCTCCTCTCATCACACTGGCACCGTCACAAGCCTGAGCAATGATCCCCAAAGCAATTTTCGGTCCAAAGCAACTGGACTTGGTTATTTTTTTATAGGAAGAAAATAACCAAGTCCAGTTGCTTTTGACTGAAATTGCTTTGGGGATAACGATGACAAAGGAGAACATTCACAGGCCCCTGAGCAATGAGTTTACACTTGTCATTGTATGTGAAAACGCTGTTCAGTCTTTCCAAAGTTGTTGACTTAACTTGACCGATTTAACCTTCTCCATGATACATTCCCTGGTGACAGATGCCATGCAATCCAGCAGCTCATTCTGCACCGTCTTTGACGGGCCCTTAAAAACTGTGGCCGTTCTCGAATGCTCCTCAAAAACCTTGTCCAGCGACGCCACTTAGTCAACCAATCCAAGAAAAATCCCTGGGTTTCTTGGCCCCTCGCTTTCATTCTTGCCCTGCAAAGCTAACTCAAACACGCCACAAAATTTTACACAGTCAATAAGGCGGCCTAGGATATGCTGGTCTTTGCTCACCTCATCGTTATAACGCCGCACAGCTAACCTGTAGCTCTCATCCAACTATGTTGTTCCAACATTGTTCGGTCCAAAATGGGAAAAAAACAATCTCAACATGTAAGTCCATGAGAGCGCCAGGGGCGATTTTCAATCTGATTGAAATCGCCAAGGGGGTGGTGGTACTAGTTGAAGAGTGATATTCAGGCTGCTGATTGGACAATAATATTAAGACCTTTATACAGTCTATGATTAAGACTTAGACCAGCAAAATATATACATTTTTTGTGTGGCCGAAGGAGGGCGGTGCACTATAGCCCACTATGGGCCTGCCGCCCCTGCTGTCAACTCTGATACATTAATCCTGGTACAATATTGGGGGAAAAACTGGACAGTGAAGTCTGGCTCCTAACAGCTGATTTTTTTAAGCGGACAAAAGGTCATCAAAGGACAAGACACACTGCTAGTTAGCAGCCATGGATGGTTGGCTTCTGGAGGCCTTTTGAAAGTTGAATGCATGACATCAATTTTAATAAAGCATGTTCCTGTATCCCAGCTCCTTAACCTCAAGCCTACCTAAGTGTCTACAAGCGAAGGCTGCAGAGACACAAAAACATCACATCAAATATTAAGTGGCCAAGCTGTTTACTTCACAGAGAGACCACAGCATTTACTGAAGATGTTTAAAGTGAGAGATTCTGAAGCAAGAGCCATGACTGAAGCTGTGCCCTTGCTGTCTATTTGAACCAGTCCCATACTGCCACCACTTCACTAGAACTAAAAACGTAAATTATTCAGCTTTGTGCAACAAGTACAGTTTTCTTTATTAACACTTTGCTAAGAAAGTCTCAGTGCCCTATTGATTTTGAAGAGGCCTTTTAGGGTAGCCATTGTTTTAAGTTAATTATCACACAAAAACAGGTATTTCAGTGTATTTTGGAGATCAAAGTTTGTGAATATAATAATAATAATTATCATACAATCTATTCGTTGGATGCTTTCTTAACACCAAAGATCACCTTACATGTTAAAAAAACCTAAATGAAATACAAGAGCACATATAAATACATACACAAGAATATACAAGGTGGCTAGATGAATAGATGATGAGGATAAAACAGTTGGAGACAGAGTATTATAGGGAGTAGAACCATTTTTATAAGGTGTGTTTGGAGTTGGTACATGAAGGTGTCAAGGGAGGTCAAAGTGCAGTGAAGTGTAGTGAGAGTGAGTTGCAGAGTCTAGGTGCAGAACCGCTCAAAGCCAGAGCGCCCATTGAGGTTAGTGAAAATGAAGGGATGGAAAGCAGGGCGGCAGATCATGAACGGGGTGGGATATAAGGGCGTAGCATATTAGAGAGATATGGGGGAGCCTGGTTATCTTTGAATGTTAGCAGAAGGAGCTTGTAATGTATACATTGTTGGATAGGGAGCCAGTGGAGTTGCATGAGGACTGTGACTTGGTACAGGTGATGATTCTGGCAGCAGTGTTCTGGATGATTTGTAGACAGTGGATGAGTTTCTGTGAATTTATGAGGATTTCTGTGGAGTGCTGGATGAGGGAGGGGAGAAGTCTGGAGATATTGAGATGAAAAAAGTCTCTGCGTTAAATGTTATTGATATGGGCTGTGAATGAAAGAGTACTGTCCAAATTAACACCTAGACCAGGGGTGGGCAATTCCAGTCCTGGAGAGCCACTGTCCTGCATGTTTTAGGTTTCTCTCTGCTCTAACACCTGACTCTAATGATTTGTTCGTTATCAAACAGCTGATGCTTGTCACAGTTTGATTATTGTTAGACTCAGGTGTGTAAGGTAAGGGTAGGGGGAAACCTAAAACATGCAGGACAGTGGCTCTCCAGGACCGGAACTGCCTACCCCTGGCCTAGACAATTAACTTCAGTTGAAGTTGGGACCAAACAACCGTCGATGAAAATACAGAGGGGGATGTATTTGGAGAGTGATGATTTGGATCAGATGAGAAGATTGCACTTTATTGCCATTGAGTTTGAGCTTGTTGTTTGACATTCAGTTTGTGATGGTTTGAGGGCAGTGGGTGGTGGGTGGTGATGTAGTGTCCAGATTAGTGGTGATGTAGAGTTGGGTGTTGTCAGCATAACGAAAGATATTGCGCAGAGGGAGGATATAGAAACGTAGTGAATGCTTTCTATTAATCTCTCATTTCTCATCACTGCTTTCTTAATTTAAATGGTTCGGTCTCTTCTGTGATGCATCAGCACTGCTCCACATAGACTATTGACCTCATCCTGTACCCTGTACCCTGTACACTGTGCAATATGCCTGTACTATGGGCACTTCTGTTTTTTGCACTATTTGGACCATTTAATCATATTTATTCACTCCATATCACATTATTACAAACAAACAAAACAAGAACAACTGCACTACATCATGTGAATATGTATATATTTCTATTTCTATTTCTTCCCTTTTAAAATTTAACTTTATTGCTTATTTTTGCCATTTTTAATCTTATTTTGTAATATTCTGTTGCTGCTGTGACAAAATAATTTCCCCGTCTGCGGGACATTAAAGGTCTTCTGATTCTGATTCTTATTGTGTTCTTGTTTTTATCGTGTTGCATGCATTCTGTATTTGTGCTGTGGTGTGATGTGTCTCACGTCTTGAATGATGTTTTCTAAATTGATGCTATTTTGTCATGTTTGTTAACTGCTGTGCATGTTTTGTAGATTGCCCTGGCTGTAACTTTGTAATTTTAATCTAATTGTTTCTATATTCTGTTCTGTTTTTAGGGTGACTTTAACATCTGTCCACGGACTACAGATGAAAAATAGCCTCTTGCTAATTCTGGCGCATTTACAGTAATGTTATTAATGTGCACTGTCCCTGTTTTCAAATAAACTAAACTTCAAACTTCAAATCCCTTCTTTTGTTTCTAATTTTTTGGCCTTTCCAGTCCACTTTGCTGCTTCCTTTCTTCTTATCCATTTCATCTCCCTCCATCGTTGCCTTGTGCTCACTTTGTTTTTCAGTAATTGAATCTTGTATTGTAAGCTTTCATTTCTCTGGACTATGTTAAACTGTCTTTCTTTATACTCATTTAGCTCACTTCTCTTCTGCTCGTTTCTTTATTTTCTGGTATTTTTCTTGTCTCTCATATCTATGCTCCCCCATTTAGTATCTTTCCCTCCTGATTTTAATCTAATCCTAATTTTACCCCTTTATTGTTTCTGATTTTTTTCCTCCCTTCTTACACCCTATCTTTGTCCTATCCCCCTCCCCTTCTCTCTTTCACCCAGCTGATATTTTTGCCCTGAAGGACAACGCTTTTTAATTATTTACCCTCTTTCTCCAGATGAGTGTGCTTCATCATCTCTCCCCCGGCCCTTTTATGTTATTTTGCTGTTAAATAACCAGCAGCATGAAGGAGCTTCGCCTGCAATTTTGAATTAAATTACATTTTTCCAAACCAATTTTCACAATGAAGTCATCAGTGTCTGAAGAATTAAATCCGCCTATTAGCTTCATTTAATGTTCTTAATGTTCGGCTCAACACTCTTCAACGCTGAAATGACACCCTTTCTTTCCTACTCAGAATTCCCTGGAGACGAAGGCTAGATGCGTTGGCTGTTTATGACCTTTTGACCTTAAAGCAATGGATTCTGGATATTGCCTTGAGGTAAAAGGGTGAGGGAGGGGATATAAAAGAGGGGAAAGGGAAATGTAAGTGTATTGATGTATGTGTGGGGTTGAGCATAGCTGTACAAGGCACTAGGTTGTTTGTCTAGGTTGTGTGTGTGTGTGTGTGTGTGTGTGTGTGTGAGAAAGAAAGTGTTAAGAGCAACTCAATGTCTAAGTTTTGTGCCAGATGAAATCGTTGTGCCCACGACAGAAAACTGAAAGACAGACAGCCTGACAAAACAAAAGAGAACGTAAATGTGTGAAAAATCACAAACCAGCATGATGGAGAAAAAAGCACCACTTACAGAACCAAAGAATTTGAGGAAACTGAAATACACACTCGCCCTCTAAGCTAAAATCCTAAAACCGAAGATTCAAGTCTTAACAAATATGTTACAACATGAGAATCTAAGACTTCCTTTAAACAATGTGTGGCTTGAGAAGTCCGTATTCTTCATAAAGGAATCGGGACTATCAAATGATCCATTATAACGATTAAAAAAATCTCATCTCATCTCATCTTCAGCCTCTTATCCGGGGTCGGGTCCCGGGGGGCAGCAGCTTTGATAATGAAGTCCCACCCCAAACTTCCCTTTTCCGGGCCACATTAACCAGCTCTAACTGGGGGATCCCAATGAATTTAATTAATAAGAGGCTTTCTAATGAATTAATTAATCGTGATTAATCACATATCAATATTTGACACAAGTAGCAACATGTTTCTATTTAAATGGGTGCTGATATATGACTTAATATATTATTTAAAGCAGTGTTTAGTACGGTTTATTCAAGACAGGTGGAAACTTAACATTGCGAAAATATTTAGGATAAAAACGTCGCATAAAATCAACAGTTAAACATAGAGTTATTTTTCTCCAATGTTTTCAGAAAACACAGAAACAAAAATTATCCATCAACTAATGAAAGTCCCTCCTATGAGCGTTGTCTGTGCTAACGTTAGCTGCAACATGTTTGGCATTGGGGTTGGATAGGACGGCAAAGTGCTCCGGTGGGAGGTGAATTCATTCTGCACAATTTTTACACAGCAGTGCTATTTATCCACGTTTTCACTTGGTTGTTGTTTTCGAACTCAAAAGTCCGCCCACTTAACCCAGCAAAAACGAATCACCTCGCTTCTCATCGGTTTCATTTCGCTCGTGTTGCGTCCTGTGCGTCAGTATTACGGGTCGGGCGGGAACTCGTGCAATGAGCAACAAAATGAGCAATGAGTGCAAAAATAAATTGCGATTAATTGCCTTATTTTTTTGTCACATTATTTTTTCTGTAATTAATTAATTGTAATGGTAAATGGACTTGTACTTATAAAGCGCCTTTCTAGTCTTCTGACTACTCAAGGCGCTTTCACAGTGTTTGTCACATTCACCCATTCACACAGACATTCACACTGATGGCAGTGGACATCTACAGACCATCTAATCTAACCATTCACACCACATTCACACACCCATGCGCAGCACGGGGAGCAATTCAGGGTTCAATGTCTTGCCCAAGGACACTTCGACATGTCGACCGGGGGAAGATGGGGATCGAACCACCAATCTCACAAACAGAGGACGACCCACTCTGCCACCAAGCCACAGCCGCACAGCCGTAATGAACATATTAAAGTCCCATCCCTAATTATAACTTCATCCATAGATTTGATCATATCCCGAGACTATTATTTGAAGTTAAAATGTAAACTTAGCTCTATGAGGTCCACGACAGTCTTCAGGGGGGTGATACAGAGCTTATCAAAGTGTTCCCATTACCACAGTAATGAATAAACGTGACATCTGTGGATGAACATTTGCTGAAAACAAACGATTGGGTGTGTGTCTCTATAAAGAGGTGACAGAAATGTGCCAGTGCACACAGACATGTGTGGCTCAAGCTTCTTCAAACTGGTCTGCTGTGGTTAATTTGAGAGCAGTGTAATGTAAACAAAAACAGCTTTCTCTTGCTACGGCCCAAGTGGAAATGCTCTGACTGCAGCTTGCATCTCATGGGAAGGTGTATAACCTGAAATGGATCTTGCTTAGCTCAAAGTGTCTGCACTCGTGTACATGTTTGGACCATGTTTTGGCCCTCATGCTCTCCTTCTTACCAGAAAACCTGCCTTGTCGAGCCTACCAGCCAGCTCTCATTCTAGGATTCCCTCTGCCAAAGCCTTCAACCCTGGATCCCTTTTCCCTTACCTCAGCCAACACCCGCCCGCCTCTGTCTCACAAATTGTATTTCATCTACTGGCCTTTCCAGTGTCTGCATATGGGTGTAGCCTCACAACCTGTGACACAGACTGTGATGCAGCAAATGTGAAGCACAATGCAAATTAAATAACAACACATCAACACTATATTATTGATAAATATATGAGTAAACAGTATGCACAAAATAAAACACTTATAAGGTTGTGAATCATATCTGCAGTTACATCCTGACACAATGAAAAGCAGAAATTCTAATGAAAATCAATTAAAATCTGATGAGTATGAAAACATCACATATATGAATGGTGTAAAACACATTGATTAGAAAATGATTCAGTTCATATAGGCTACATAATATGTGGCAGATATGCAAACAAATATAATTTCAGCCAGCTGGTGCCTTTCCTGTCGGCTCACTGCTTTGTGTTCATACTGCTTGCATTGTTTAATTTGTATTTTTATGTATTTTCTGCCACTGCAAAACCCTGTTTGCAAACCAAATAGTATAGCAAGTTTAAATTGAATTCTGCCTTCACCCCTGGGTTCTGATTCGGGACGTCAGAGGGGAGAGAAAAAGGGAAGAACGACAATGGTTTGCCAGGTGGTTGAATAGCTGTTGGTGTTACACAATGAAACACTGTTTCTCTCTCTCGCACTTTATCAGATGCTGGTACAGACAATCTTCCCTTGGTATAGTAGTAGATGAAAGCTATCAGTGTAATTATCTTTCCATTATAGTATATAGCAACCAGAATGGCCTCTCTCTCTCTCTCTCTCTCTCTTCGTGTGTGTGTGTGTGTGTGTGTGTGTGTGTTCGTGCACGCATGTACACACTTGGTATTTGATCACATCAGAGTGTTTCCTGGCAATACACACACTTAAATACTGGCTGGCTGGATACATTTTTCTTCTAAAACCACTTTAGAGTGACAGGACAGCTGGCAAGACAAAAACATGCAGGTCTATATTAATTCATGAATCTGCAATTTTTAGCTTATTTTAAATATGCTGAGACAGATAAAATACAATCAATCCGGGTTTTTGTCTGAGAATCCAAGCGGGTGTATTCGATCCCAACAGGATTAACATATCTGCAAACATCTATTAATTCGGACTCATGACATATGTCTTTCAAAAGTTTACCTTCCTGGCTAAAGACCTTAGAACTTGATCTCTCGTTTACATCACTTACAGTGTTGAAGTCGCCACATAAAATAACTTTGTATCCGACCAGAAGCAGTTCTCTAAGTCTTTTGAGAAGTTGAATTTTTTTTTGATTCTTCGATGTCGGCTCTTCAAATCATTGTGAAGCAGAATTCACCAAGCGTTGGATTGTTCACCCACTAATAGGGAACGTGAGCTGGGATTCATGAGTCCTGTCCCCAAGTGAAGGATTTCAAGTACCTCGGGATCATGTTCACGAGTGAGGGGACGATGGAGCGTGAGTTTGGCCGGAGAATCGGAGCAGCGGGGGCGGTGTTGCAGTCGCTCTACGGCACCGTTGTGACGAAAAGAGAGCTGAGCCGGAAGGCAAAGCTCTCGATCTACCGGTCAATCTTGGTTCCTACCCTCACCTATGGTCATGAAAGCTGGGTCATGACCGAAAGAACGAGGTCGCGGGTACAAACGGCCGAAATGGGTTTTCTCAGGAGGGGGTCTGGAGTCTCCCTTAGAGAGAGGGTGAGAAGTTCAGCATCCGTGAGGAACTCGGAGTAGAGCTGCTGCTCCTTTGCGTTGAAAGGAGCCAGTTGAGGTGGTTCAGGATCATCTAGTAAGGATGAACCCTGGGCGCCTCCCTAGGGAGGTGTTCCAGGCAAGTCCAGCTGGGAGGAGGCCTCGGGGAAGACCCAGGACTAGGTGGAGAGATTTTATCTCCACACTGGCCTGGGAACGCCTCGGGATCCCCCAGTTAGAGCTGGTTAATGTGGCCCGGGAAAGGGAAGTTTGGGTCCCCTGCTAAAGCTGCTGCCCCCACGACCCGACCCCGGATAAGAGGCTGAAGATGAGATGAGATGAAATGAGAGCTGGGATTAGACCGTCCTGAGACAGGTTAGTTTTGCCCTACTGATGATGTGTTGTTGCAATAGTAATCAGGAGCAGTGTACACATTTATGATACAATATTTTTCTCCTCGGTAAAAACATCTATCATGAGCAGTCCACCAGGAATTATTTCTGTTTTACGGATAATAATGACGTCGTTAGTTTTAAAAAAGATCCCCACACCATCAGCTTTACTTTCCCCAATCAAGATAACACTTAAGCCTGTTCCACATGCTGGATACACATTATTATAGATGTTATTATAGTTACTGTTACTTTTGTGGTTGCTTGTATCTCTGGGACTGTCTCTCTGTCTTCTTCTTTGTCTCTCTCTGTCCATCTGTCTGTCTTTTCTCTCTCTCTCTCTCCTTCTCTTCCTCTCTCCGGTGCAGACAGATGTGCGTCCTCCACAGAGCTGGGTCTGTCCGACGCAGCACTGCCTGTTAAAAAGGAAGGTTTCCATTTCCACACTCAACAGGGAATTGTTGGGTCTATGTAAATCATAAATAAGTCATAGAGTGTGGTCTTTAGCTACTCCTTATGTAAAGAGTCCTGAGAAAACTTTTGTTATGAAGTGGCAATGTCAATAAAATTGAATTGAATAGTGCTGTACAGTATGTTCTCATGCATCTTTCGTAAACAATCGTGGCCGTCCCAGCCTGGTCAGATGCGTAAATGAACTGATGAAGCCTCTTGGATGAGAGGTGAAACGTCTTCCTAGACAAACAACCAGTCCAGTTGCTTTTGACTGAAATTGCTTTAAGGAGAACAGACAATACAGTGACTCCATTGAAACCTTATTTATAGTGCACATTTAAAAGAACCAACGGTTGACCAAAGTGCTGTACAGGCCAGTGCACAATTTTGATTCATACTTTATCAGCACCACCTAGTTTAACAGTTTGATATGAGTTTTGTTAGACTGGTAAGTTGCACTCGATTTGCAGTTATATTAGTAACTAGCTTTCACGCATGGTGTTCCTCTGTCAGTCACCGTCTCAATTCCACTTCACATGAGATAAATGGTTGCAGTTTGCACGTCAGAACTCAGCTGCCATAAAATTTGTCTTAATGGGAGAGAGGCCAGGCGTGTTTCCCAAGGCGAGTAAAACAAGAGTTCAGCAGATTTGTCTGGTTCCCACACTCTTGATTCTCATTATAAAGGTTTTCAAGTCCAGGCAAGTTCATAGATGTAGCGAAATAAAGCATAAAAGTCTTAATAGACTTTAAATGGTCACTACAGAAACTCATCTTGACCCAAACAAACATCCCTGAGAACACTTGTAAAACCAATCAGGTTGGAAAACAATTACAAACAAAGTTTAAGCAAAAGTCTTACACAAATTGTTTAAATACAACAATTGTATTAGAATCAGTGTAACACTAATGAACCAATACTAATGTAATACATCCAAACAGTGCCTTTCGAAATGTCTCCTCAGGTGACATCGACCTCTGCAGTTTAATAAGATGCGACAGCAGGAAAAATCTTCCTGCTCCAAGCTGAGTTCCCCTCAGTTGACATCTGAGCAGCACTCAGGCTGAGACGAGCTTTCAGTAGCAGCGTGAGTGCGACAGCTTGCACAGTCAACAAACCAAAGCTGACAATGTCACGACAGAAATAGCTTGTTAAGGAAGCTCGTTAAGAGACCCCTCATTAAGAGAGAAACTTTTCAACCCAAAAACACATGCTGAAGTTTAACTGATTAGTTAGGAATTGTATGATACATACAGGAACTGTGACATGCGACAACAGAGTATCTGTCAAAAAACAATGTGTGTGTCTCTACCTCTGTACTTCATCATTACCAATCACAGGACCATTATCACTGAGGCTCTGACACTTAATACTTTCTTTCATAGAAACTTTTTTTTTCTGTAGAAATGTGTCATTGATTTTTTTGTGTGCAGTCACTGTGTAACACAGCAGAGAGCACATTTAAAGCTTTAATATAGCTAACTAATTAAATGGATATTCTGGAGTTTATGCATTCATACGGATGGGTGACAAATGAAACGTCAACATATAGTAAGGTAAGATGTTGCCACACACCTAAGTGTTAGTGAGATGTTGTAAATATTCACATGCTCCCTGTCATATATCCTTCAAGTCCGTATACCTCTATTGGAGGGATGTTGATGTTTTGATGACTATAGTGAAAAGTGATGTCTGACAAGTTTCGAATCTAAGTCGAAGGTTTACAGTAATGCATTTTTACCTAAAACATGATTTAACAGTGCAGCAAGTGGCATACTGACATATGAAACTCGTAGCAAGGGCGGCCATTAACAAAATAGTTGTGGTGTTTATTCTAATTGAAAACAAAGCAACACACTGTAAATGACTATGTTAATACACATGCTTCAGCCTGTGCATCTTGTGCTGTTGGTCTGGATGACAATGTCAAAACAGATGAAGGATGTTGTTTCCAGTCACTACAGTCAGTCAGCTTCAAAAAGAGCCACGGACAAGCACTTTTCTAAATATCCATAATATCCATATCCATAAGTTACTTTTTGTAATGTGAGACTGTGAAACATTCATCTGAACGAGTTTGGCACCCTATAGCATCTGCATGAGGTGCACAGTGCTTTCAGTTGACTCAAAAGAAAAAACAGCTGCACCAGAAGTCAGGAGGAGAGTATAACGAGCCCCAAAGTCCACTTGGAGAGCAGGTTGGGGTAAATGGTTTGGTCATACACACACCCGACTTTCGTCCCATGTGACAGTGTAATAGACAATCCACACTATTTTCCTAAACCCACAGTTGAGCGTCATTACCCAGTGCACCAAAACGTGACACCATGGGGTTTTAACAAAGAGTAAGTATGTGATGAGCAGGGATGAGAAAGCAAGGACGTCAAGATTCAACATAATCTGGGTTTTGCAGAAACAAACAATGCCAATATATTCAGGTGAGTATGTTGGTCCTGGTATTGGGTGTCTGTTGACCTGCACCACACACATCAGCCACTTTTTTCAGCAGCAGCAGCAGCTCTGATGAACCCACTGTTCAACACCAAACAGCACATTACAGAAGTGGAACATATAGCATCAAAAAAGCAAGATGTTTGACTGTTGAATGTATGAATAGAGAACCAGCATGTCCAGTGTATTAACTCAACTAGTGTCTTTTTAAAATGGCTAGAATTAATATTTATACCCCACAAATCTGCAGCTCTACTCAGCTTAACAGATGTGTATAGCTTTTTTTCTGCTTATTCAACCCCTGACCTCAATGAACCCCCGCCCCCACCCAATTTTCCAAACCAATCCCTACGTACACACACACGCCTTTGATAAAGTCAAGCCGACTGTAATCAGAACCATCCAAAAAGGTTTCCATGAGTAGTCTTTTACTGCCTAAACACATTACTCTGTGGATAAAATTCAATAACCTCATTCCCACACAGATATGATTGAGCAATCCATATTAATACCATTCACACCATTATTATGAACTCCACTTTGCGTATGCATTATTCACAGCTCGACGGTGGCTTTTGTTTCTGCCTATTTGCATAATCGGAGTCGCTCCATCCTCCAAAAATGTGCTGGAATTATCCTTGATGTCAGAGAGATGAGGGGAATAACTAAGTTACATGAAACAAGCTACAGAGGCAACGAGACACAAATCAGCCTCCAAACATTAGAAATAGCAATCATCAGAGACTTATTATTGCAACCAATTGTTAGCATTTTCTTTAATCTTGCCATTGCATTGTGAATTACGGCTGTAAATGACAAATAACCTACAAGAATTTAGCAAACAAATATCTGAAAATCGTATCACATAAGGTACAAAGTAGAAGAGGCTGTCTACCTCCAACTACTCACTGAGAAATAATAATAAGACACAAACAAGCAACTTGAATCACAATAAAGTAGCTTCTTTAATCACAACTTGTTGCCGTTTGCTTCTTTAAACACACACACACACACACACACACACACACACACACACACACACACACACACACACACTTTGTTCAGTCCGTATTCATGTCAATCTTTGCTTAGTGATGCCTTTGGTGACAAACCCTGTTGTGTTAAAGCAAATTAAAACCAAATTGGACTCGACTTGAATCAAACAGAACCTTCTGCTCTCTGCTTTGACCTTTGACTAGAGTCAATCCTCCTCTAATCGTATTACTGAGATGCCATGCCAACAAAAGACAAACCACCTTCAGAGTTGCTCTGTACATCTTAAGTTTAATTACACTTTACACTCTTATAATCCCTCAGATGTCCTGAGTCCTGCAATCTCCCCTATACATGTTGAGTAGATCATTCTTAAAATGTATTAACAAAGAGGTGTAAACCCATCAATGTTGACAGAATCAGTGGTGGTAACATTGTGAATTGTGCCAACAATGACAATTGTTTAAGAACTTTTCAAACATTCTTTCATTTTCAACCGCTTATCCCGGGGTCGGGGTCGCGGGGGTGCTGGAGCCGGTGCTGGAGCCGATCCCAGCTGACATCGGGCGTGAGGCGGGGTCCACCCTGGACAGGACGCCAGTCTATCACAGGGCACATAGAGACGTACAGAGACAGACAACCATTCACACCTACTGGTGATTTAGAGTCATCAATGAACCGAACACCTGCACGTCTTTGGACTGTGGGAGGAAACCGGAGAACCCGGAGAAAACCCACGCAGACAAGGGGAGAACACGCAAACTCCACACAGAAGGGCCCAGTTTTGTCAAGCCGCAATTTTAAAGATGTCACTTTTAACTTTTAACCATTAGTTTTGACACCCAATTGACATAATTGATATTCTATTTTACAATCATATCAAATATCAGACAATGACATTTTATTTATTTACTTTCATTCATACATTCATTCATCTTCAACCGCTTGTCCCTGTCGGGGTCGTTGGGGGCTGGAGCCGATCCCAGCTGACATTGGGCATGAGGCGGGTTACACCCTGGACAGGACGCCAGTCTATCGCAGGGCACGTAGAGACGAACAGAGACAGACAACCATTCACACCTACGGGTGATTTAGAGTCATCAATGAACCGAACACCTGCACGTCTTTGGACTGTGGGAGGAAACCGGAGAACCCGGAGATAATCCACGCAGACACGGGGAGAACATGCAAACTCCACACAGAAGGGCCCAGTTTTGTCAAGCCGCAATTTTAAAGATGTCACTTTTAACTTTTAACCATTAGTTTTGACACCTAATCGACATAATTGATATTCTATTTTACAATCATATCAAATACACTGAAAAAAGTATAACCTTGCTCAAACTAAAAAAAATGATGTCCAGATATCACATCTAAAATATTTGACTTCACAGAATCTAAATTGAGTAACTTCATATGACCTAATTATTTTATGTTGATGTAAACAATAATACTGCACTTGACTCAACCTTAATTTTTTGCCTTGATCCAAATTATTTTCTTCACTTTTAGTTATTGAACCAAACTAATAAATTGAAATTGAACCAACCTAATGTATTCACTTTTAACTGATTTAACTTGAAGTGTTTGCATTGACACCAGTTAATTAATTTACATATATCCAAACTATATTTTTTACATTTTATTTGACCCAAAAATAATTTGTTTCCCACCTTATAAACTCTATAAAAAAGACACTTCGCCAACAGATTACATTAAATGTATTTATTAATATTAAACATATTAACCATATGCAACATTAACATTATGCAATCGGCCTTCATTTTTTTTTTAAACTAAAAGAGGGCAGATATGTGTGTAACCCTGGACTATGACTAAACCTGGATGCTGACTAAAATTATACACTGTATAGCATCCCTAAAGGCACTGCAAGGTGGCAAGGGGAGGAGACGGTGGAGAGAAGACTTCCCTTTTCCAGCCATGATTCGCGCACTTGCTGCCGGTGCCCACCCCTCACGTTAGCTAACTGTTAGCTCGCTCGTTAGCTAGCTGTTAGCTCGCTCGGCAGAAGCAGACGTCCAGCAAGGAATCGCGGGAGTAAAAAATAAAATAATATTTTTTAATAATTTAAAATTATTTTTGCACGTTTTCATTCATAAAATGAGAAAAAAAATGAACACTATAAGCGGATTTCTTGATCACTATAAGCGAATTATTTAAACAGCATTTGTATAGAAATGATTCTGTCCCAAGACTTTTGATCCGTATAAGCGGTTGATCACTATATCCGTGATCACTATAAGCGGTTTCCACTGTATCTGTTTAGCCTGGAATGTAGCCTTTTGGCTAACGTTAGCTTACATTACCGACACTTGTAAAGAGTTAGAAAATATATTTATTATTATTCACGGTCATAGCTGCTACTGCCAACTAGCTAGCCAGCTAACGTTACTGCCAGCTAACGTTACAATCATGCCAGGTAACTTATCGCCCCATATAAGTACCTTAATTGGGCTCTTCTTTGCAATTTTAACAACACGAAACACTAAAACATTAATTAATGGCAAAGTCTTTGCTACTTACGTTTATTTTTCGACGAAATCCACCCAGGACGTAAAGGATATCACGATGTCCAGCGTCTGGTCAGCATGCCGAGAGGGAGCTACCGGACTTAACATGTGCGCTGACTGAGCAGTGTGCAGTGCGCATGCGCAGTTCATTTGACTCAACCTAAAAATATTACCTGCAGGTCATGAAGAAAAAAAATAAATTGAGAGAAATCAAAAACTTTGTTTTGGGTCCTTTGGACGTATATTTAGTTCAGTATAAATCAAACTTGATGTATCTAAATGCAAAAAGAATGAGTTTTACAATCAAATCAATAATTTTATACTGTTTTAAATGGCAGTTATTAGTTTGAATGAACAACTGCATGTTACACTTTTTTCAGTGTATCAGATAATGACATTTTACATATTTACTTACTTATTTTAATATTGCATTGCACAAACATTGACACAAATTGTTCCATCAAAACCAAAAAGTTGGTTAGTTGGTCTACATATTTTCTGCTTACGTCGTGCTATCCTGCTACAGCCTGTGCTGCTCCCTTCACCTCAATCAGGACTGGGAATGGATCTTCACAGGTGAAATCAATGAGGGATCACACTGGGGCCTGATTGAACTGGTTGTCAGTGTATTTTGTGGGGTGCACAGTAAACCTGCCAGTGTACACACGCTTCATACTGTATATCAGGAAACCAACAAACTGTGCATTAGTGCCTCGGTTTGACCTGTCAGCAGAGCCGAGAGCATGTGCATTTAATCCCTTTATGGAGTGCTGTGGGGGTGAAGGCCAGTATGGAGATCCGAGAGTGTTGTGAAGTGTGGAAACCGTGTGAAAGACCACATACCTTCATTATTACGGATCAGAGCAGAGTGTGAATATGGAAATGATGTGGGTTTCACATGAATCAGAGAAAGATTATGTGACTCCATATATCTACTTTGTTAATAACATAAATTCAATCACTCATTGTCATTTTCAAATTACGACCACTCAATGGGCTTCGTTCCACAGACAGGGCATGAAGTAGTAAAGTATTGAGAAATGTGATGACAGTTAGAGGAATATATAATATTTCCAGCCTTGCCATTTGAATTTATCATTTTCTGAGTACTTTCTAATTTAAAATGAGAAGGGAGAGAACCATAAACGGTTAGAATAATACATCAATTTATGGGACTTTACTAAAAGAGGAGACAATTAATACACTCCAGGCTGATTGTGTTGATGTAATATGAGCTATTCATGCAGTAATAGATTCAATGTTTATAAGGAGCGTGTCCTTTTAGGTGCATTGTTCCTCCTTGTTAATTTTGGCAGCATCGTCTTTAGTTTGCTTCCCAGGAAGCCGCAGCACTGTTTTAATCAAAGAGCATCTCATTTAGAGTAAAGAACTGTTGCTCTGTGCTACTGTGGCTGACAGCCTCCACTATTGTGCATGTTTTTTAAATTGAAATGTCACAACAAGGATTTAGGTTTCATATCAAATGCAATGCCGCCGGTAAGAGCTTTTGAATGAAATTCAATCTCCCTTTTGTCGAGACGGGAGATACACACTGACGACATTTCCTCCCGTCAGTTTCAGAACACAGGAGGTGCAGGGTGGGTCGTAGCTGCCTCGACAGAGAGGAAACAAGATAAGAAAATATAAACATTGTTTTCTTTTCAGAAGGAAAAGTGTGAGGAATGGCCCGTGACATCGTGTTTGACAGACAGGACTTTTGTGTTGCATGACAACCGAGCAGTTTGTGCCTGATATTTAAAAGAACAGGTTGCAGTGGCCGCTGTGGCAGAGCTGAGAGGTCCGTGCCAATGAATAAACACATAAAACAGAAGAAAGAGAAAAGAAAGGATTTGAGGACATGTGATATTACTGTGCTTGTATTTGGTTCTGCTCTGTGGTCACCTTTTTCTATTTTTGAGATAAACACTAAAAATACAGATTTTTACATATTTTCTGCAGCTTCCGGTGTTGAAGTCTGATTTAACCTTCGAATTACACACACACACACACACACACACACACACACACACACACACACACACACACACACACACACACACACACACACACACACACACACACAGAGCTTAGAATAAGACATTAGTTCATTCGCTATAAGTGGAAAAGACTTTCACACATAAAAGCATAAAACAATGTGGAAAAGTATAAAATGACACATGCATAAAACGTTGCTCCACACTCGGGCAAAATTGGTTTTGAATGCTCCTAATTACATTTGCAAATTTGTGCATCTCTTTGGGGTTAGACATTAAACACACAGAAACACTGGCTCTTCTCCTTCTCGTCCTTTTCTACATTTTCTCTGATGCTTCGAACACGACTTGCATTCATACTGCTCCAAAGTTACACACGGACACATTACGACACACATTCAAGCCAAATGGTAAACATGAAGAATTGTAGTTCAATTGCTATGATAATGTCTGAACATAGCCACAAAAATACACAGCACTCCTATAACCAACACACAACGGGTGATTATTGAGAATAATAAAAATATAAAATTACTCCATTAGGAGCCTGATTGAACTGTCACATTATCATTATTTAACACAAACTCATTGTCACATGAACCCTGATCCTACATAACCATCCTCCTGTGTGTGTGTGTGTGTGTGTGGAGGTAAGCCGACATCTGGATATGGTCTGTGATTTGTGCGGCTGTTTTCAATGCAGGGGGAAGCAGGAACAGATTAAAACTATAACTCAGCCCTTTGGGGTGCAGCGCAGCACACATATATGCATGAGGCATGGTTGCTGCAAATGCACACATCATACACCTACAAGAAAACACACACACACACACACACACGCACACACACACACACACACACACACACACACACACACACACACACACACACACATACATACACACAAACAACAGTCTCTTTCTCTTTACAATGTATAAATCAGCCGACATGCAGCACAGGCAAGGCTAAAATTAACAACTTAATCATAGATTAACACAATGCATGAACACACATACGTGTTGCAATAGATTTGTCCTCATGGAAGACTAACTTAATCTGATCAGGGCAATTCAAAGTGTCCTTTATGTCTTCAGGGAGCCATTTCCTCCTCTTGTTTTGCCTCCTCTTTTCGATTACCCGTCTTTTATCCTTTTCATCTCCTGAACTCACTTACATTTATATTTACACTACAGGTATTTATATTTTTTTTCTATTATTGTTTGTAGCTTGTCTTGTATCTTCACATGTTCATTCTTTGATTTTCACTGAGACCAGGGCAACACAATTTTGCTCCTCTCTGTAGTGTGCTGTATATAAATGGATGACTATAGAGTCTCTTATCTTATGAGGATGTTCCGACGGTTCATGCAGCATTTGTAAAAATGTAACACAAGGAATATAAAGCCTCTTTTAAAATGGTCCCCAAAATTAGGGCTGCTGACTGACTTGTGACTCAAAACATCATCATAAATCCACAAGTTCCTGAGTTCACTCCTTTTGTGAGTCAAATCAATGCACTTTTTTAGGCCATCCTTATCTCAAAACTACTTAAAGTAAAAGCAGATTTGCTTAGAAATATATGACAACTGATTTTGCAGGTTCTTGTTCAGGGGGATGATTGATTGGTGGTTGAATTCAGCAGATTTATGCCTGTGGAAATATCTCTTTGACCAATGAATCAAGCAATCAATTGGTTGTCCATATAATTAGCTGTAGACACTTATTTTACCCCCACAGGTACTAAACTTTAGTTTTCAGTGAAGCCAGAGTTCATAAGAAAGGAAGAGGGGAGGCTGTCCTGTTTAATGATTCCCTCCAATGCACGCAGATATCTTATGGAAACTTTGCCTCCTTTGAATATGTGGCTCTTAAGTTGAATTCTTCCTCCTGAGTTATGTTTCTAAATGTCAACAGGCCAACCCGAATATTGTGCAACCTTTTTGAAGAACTGCTGTCTATGATCTGTATTAACTTTGACTGTGTAGTTAATGTTGGTGATTTTAACATGTGTGCTTCATATAAAACATTAAAAGCATTGGGAGAAATAACACATAAAAAATATAAATTTTAAACACTTAAAAGGTCATTTAAACATATAAAAGATTTAAAACGCATAAAAGGTCATTTTTAAAACATAAAAGATGGTTACAGTTGCAGAAGTTACAGTGCAGTTCACTGAAAAGCAGCGGCAAATAGAAAAGTCTTCAGTCTTGATTTAAAAGAACTGAGAGTTGCAGCAGATCTGCAGGTCTGGAAGTTTGTTCCAGATTTGTGGAGCATGAAACCTGAACGCTGCCTCTCCATGTTTAGTCCTGACTCTGGGGACATGAAGCAGACCTGTCCCAGACGAGCTGAGAGGTCTGGATGGTTCGCAGCTGAGCAGTAGAAGAAGTTTTACTAAATCCTGCTGACACATAAGTCCTTTAACCCTTGATCCTCCCTCCCTCACCCCCCATACCACTTCTATTCTTGTTCATAGCCTCTTCACTTATCGCCTCGATTACTGCAATTCTCTCCTCTCAGGTGTCACTCACAAATCCCTCCATAAACTCCAGTTAGTCCAGAACTCAGCTGCCCACATCATCACAAGGCCCCCATCCATCCACCACATCACCCCCGTCCCTCAACAGCTTCACTGGCTCCTAATAATTGAATTCAAAACTCAAAATCCTCCTCTTAACGTTTAAGTCCATTCACTCTGTGCCCCCTCTGTGGAGCTGCCTACCACCAGAACTCAGACACTACCTCACAACCTCACCTCAAATCCAAACTGAAAACCCATTTGTTCATAAACTTCCTTTCCCCTTTGATCTCATTTGCACTGTGTTGTTGTTATTTTAACCTGATTTGATCATTTTGTTTACTCCCCATTTTTATTATTGTTTGTGTTGCACCGTTTTTAACAACTGTACGGTGTCCTTAAGTGCTTATAAAGGCGCCTATAAATCAAATGTATTATTATTATTATTATTTAGATGCTAGTAGGGTGACTTTGTAATTGTTTTAATGTGGCTAGGTTTGAGTCCATGATTACGCCTTAGTTCCTGGGTTGGTTTGTGGTTTTTAGCATTACTGTTTGAAGTTGGGTGCTGACTTTTCACCGTTCTTCCTTGGCTCCAAAAGCAATGATTTCTGTTTTTACTTCGGTTACTTGGAGAAAATTCTGCTCCATGTAATCGTTGATTTGCTCGATGCATCTGCTCAGTGCTTGTATTGGACTACAGTCACCTGGTGATATAGTTATATAGATTTGTGTGTCGTCTGCATACCTGTTGTAACATATGTTGTTGTTTTTCATGATCTGAGCCAGTGGCAGCATGTAGATATAAAACAGAAGAGGCCCCAGGATGGAGCCTTGGGGAACTTCATGTGTAATTTTTGCCTGCTCAGATGTGTATTTACCTTAAACACAAAGTAGTTGCTGTCCTTCAAGTAGGATTCAAACCATTTCAATTCTGTGCCAGAAAGTCCCTCACAGTTAATATTGTGCAACCTTTTTTGAAGAACTGCTGTCTATGATCTGTGCTGACTTTGACTGTGCAGTTATTGTTGGTGATTTCAACATTCATGTTGACAAACTTCATGACAAGGGGACTAAAGAACTTCATTGTGTCATTGATAACCAATGGATTTATTCAGCATGTAACCGAGCTCACACACAACAAAGGTCACACTCATGTCTAAGGGTGTGAGCATTTCTAAGGTTGCTGTGATTGATGTTGCTCTTTCTGATCATTCCTGTGTTTTCTTTGAGAGTGCTGTCTCTGTGCAGAGTGATGTTCAAAGAAAGGTCATCACAAAGCGTAATATCACAGAAAACACCTGTGGAGCATTTATTCAGGCTTTCCCCTCCACACCCACCCTCCCCTGGGTCCCGGTAAATGAGCTTGTTGGTCATTTCAATGTGAAAATGAAAATAAATATTGATACCATTGCACCCACTAAGGTGAAAGTGGTTTCTGGTAAAAAAAAAAAAAGTCTCCGTAGAGAAATTGTGTCTGAAAGCTGAATGCAGGTGGAGGAAAACAAATCCCCAGGTTCACTATGACGTCTATAAAAAAAGACTTCAAATCTACAACTTGAAGCTCAAAAAAGCAAGACAATCCTTCTTCTCAGACATCATTGCCAAAAACAATAATAATGCACGTGACTTGTTTTCTACTTTCGACAGGCTAACAAACCCTCCTGTGTCAGTAGCACCTGAACTGCTTTCCACCAGGGCCTGCAATGAATTTACCTCCTTTTTCAATGACAAAATAAAAAAAAGTAGGCAAACAACCAGTGCCTCCACATCAGGTGCAGGACATGTGCTGCCCACGTGCCAACCTATCGCTCAAATACTCAAATACCATGGCACAATTTCATGTGATTTACCATAGGAGCGTGGAGGACATAATAAAACATCTGAAATCCTCCTCCCGCGGCCTCGATATTCTCCCACCAGGTCTTTTCAAAGATGTACCAAACTGCATGGCCTCAGATCTTCTACAGATTGTCAACACGTCTCTTCTTTCAAGTGTCTTCCCACAGGCCCTGAAAACTGCTGTTAGCAAGCCTTTCTTAATAAAGAACAATTTAGACACTTCACTAATGAACAATTATAGACCAATATCAAACTTCCCATTCTTCAGCAAAATCATTTAAAAAGCTGTTTTTAAGCAGCTGAACAACTTCATGTTAATGAACAGCTGTTTTGATGTCTCCCAGTCTGGTTTTAGACCAAACCCCAGCACAAAGACGGCTCTTGTTAAGGTCTTCAATGACACGGACAATGGCAAAATTTCATTCAATTATTGAATCTCAGTGCTGCATTTGACACAGTCCATCACAACACATTACTAGACCGTCTGGAAAACTGGGTGGGGCTTTCTGGCACAGCATTAAAATGGTTTGAATCCTACTTGAAGGACATGTGGAGTTCCCCAAGGCTCCATTCTGGGGCCTCTGTTTATATCTACATGCTGCCACTGGCTCAGAGCATGAAATACAACAACATATGTTACCACAGCTATGCAGACGACACACAAATCTACATAACTATATCACCTGGTGACTGTAGTCCAATACAAGCACAGAGCAGATGCATCAAGCAAATCAACAATTAGATGGAGCAGAATTTTCTCCAATTAAAGAAAGAAAAAACAGAAATTATTGTTTTTGGAGCCAAGGAAGAATGATCAAAAGTCAGAACCCAACTTCAAACAGTAATGCTAAAAACCATTAACCATGGGACAGGTCTGCTCTGTGTCCCCAGAGTCAGGACTAAACATGGGACAGGTCTGCTCTGTGTCCCCAGAGTCAGGACTAAACATGGGACAGGTCTGCTCTGTGTCCCCAGAGTCAGGACTAAACATGGGGCAGGTCTGCTCTGTGTCCCTAGAGTCAGGACTAAACATGGGGCAGGTCTGCTCTGTGTCCCCAGAGTCAGGACTAAACATGGGACAGGTCTGCTCTGTGTCCCCAGAGTCAGGACTAAACATGGGACAGGTCTGCTCTGTGTCCCCAGAGTCAGGACTAAACATGGGACAGGTCTGCTCTGTGTCCCCAGAGTCAGGACTGAACATGGGACAGGTCTGCTCTGTGTCCCCAGAGTCAGGACTAAACATGGGGCAGGTCTGCTCTGTGTCCCCAGAGTCAGGACTAAACATGGGACAGGTCTGCTCTGTGTCCCCAGAGTCAGGACTAAACATGGGACAGGTCTGCTCTGTGTCCCCAGAGTCAGGACAAAACATGAACGGGCAGCGTTCAGTTTTAATGCACCACACATCTGGAACAAACTTCCAGAAAACTGCAGGTCTGCTGCAACTCTCAGTTCTTTTAAATCAAGACTGAAGACTTTTCTATTCACCGCTGCTTTTCAGTAAACTGCACTGTAACTGCAACCATCTAACAATCTTTTATGTTTTAAAATTGACCTTTTATTCCTTTTTGAATCTTTTATATGTTTTAAATGTATATGTTTTATGTGTTATTGCTTTTAATGTTTTATGTTTTATAAATATCCTGGTTAAATAAATCTTAATAAAATAAAATTGTGTTCTCAAATATTTGGTTCTGTTTGTTTTACATGTTTTTAGGTTACGTGTCCATGTACTTTGCTTTTGCTGCTGTGACATTTAATTTTACCTACAGTGCAGACCTAAAAATTGGACACACCTTCTCATTTAAAGAGTTTTCTTTATATTAGACTATGAAAATTGTTGATACACACTGAAGGCATCAAAACTATGAATTAACACATGTGGAATTATATACTTTTTTTTAACAACTGAAAACACACCTTATATTCTAGTCTCTTCAAAGTAGCCACCTTTTGCTTTGATTACTGTTTCGCACACTCTTGGTATTCTCTTGATGAGCTTCAAGGCAAGAAATCCCACTTATTGAGCACCATTTCAGCTGACAACCTCCTAAACTCATAAAGAAAATGTGTGTGCAAAGCAGTTATCAGAGCAAAAGGGGGCTACTTTGAAGAAACTAGAATATAAGGCGTA
Organism: Echiichthys vipera; assembly: GCF_963691815.1. Lineage (NCBI taxonomy): Eukaryota > Metazoa > Chordata > Actinopteri > Perciformes > Trachinidae > Echiichthys > Echiichthys vipera. Next base: position 45,332,379 of record NC_139825.1, read on the forward strand.
TTTTCAGTTGTACATATGAAGAGCTCTTTTCCAAAACGAGATAAAAGCCAAATTTAAAAAAAATTAGTTTGAGCCACTTTGCTGTATACAGAACCTTTTCACTGCTTCATCAGTGTTTCTGCCAAATCGCTATATTTCCTTGTTTAAAATGGTCTCAAGATGCAGTTCCTTTCCAAACCGCGACCAGCGCCAAACCTATTTTTAGCCTAAATGCGATACGTCCTCTCGACCAATCAGAATTCAGTGAGCGTTCTATGCGATCCAACATGGCGGCGCTCTGAAGCGGGAGAGTTTTTCGTTTCGTCCGTCCGTTCAACATGTTCAGACTGAGCCAATAAACCATTTTGACCAGATCAATTGAATATTTACCAAATGTGTGGGTCTAGGTAAAACATGTCATTTATTTAAATGGATTTATAGCGTTTTGGATGAGTTAATTCATAGTTTTGATCCCTTCAGTGTGAATCTACAACGTCAAAAGTCATGAAAAGAAAGGAAACTCAGTGAATGAGAAGGTGTGTTCATACTTTTGGTCTGTACTGTAAGTGGGGTCAAAACTGTCTGGTCCTGTAATGTATGTTATGTATACATCGTTTTAGAGTGTTGTTAATGAGGGGAACAATACTATAAGATAATTAATTTTCTGGGTTGAGGCAGTAGATAGCGTACATCTCATTTACACTTAGGAGCCTCCTCTACGTGGTCTCATGGGAGGGCGTATAAATAGCACGCCACTTTTCATGGCTTTTCGCGTGCATGTCTACGCATATTAAGCTTTTCGCGTGTCATTTAACGCCCGTAGTTCCCCAGGGTTAGGGGTTAGGGTTAGGATTAGGGTTAGGGCATTTCACGCCCGTTATCTCAGCCATCCTTCACATGAAATATTGATTTAAAAACAACCCTCTGACAGAAAGCTCCACCACTTCGTATTTCTCCGGAAAGTAGCGGAGAAATACGAACACGTGGGTTTTCCCTCAATGACATTTGTGCGTGAAATGACAACGCCATCTCTGCACTATACAAGTCAATTGAGACTACATGGCGTGAAATGACAAAAATCATGAAAATGCGTTGTAATTATACGCGAGATGGCTTGAGAGAAATATCGTGTCATTCACACGCCTTTTGGTGAGACCAGGCTGGCCTCCTTTATTCCTTCTCTCCTTTTCCTTCCTTATGATTTCCCTTCTCTCACATAGTTTAAAGTATTTTCTTCCTCCTTTGTTCCTCATTCACATCCTTCCTTTCCTTTTATCATTCCTATTTCTTTTTCCTTCTTTCAGTCAGATCTTCCTCACTCCTGTCCTTCCTTTTGTCCTTTCCTTGCACCTACTTCTCTCACTTAATTCAAATACTCATTTACTCCTTCTCTGTGCAGTGAGAGGCAAATTGGTAATAAAAAACTAACCTGATTAAATTGCTATCCTCCTCCCTACCATTTTTCTTGCATTCATTCATTTGTTCACTATAAATTGACAACCCAGAAAAAGGGTTAATTCAGCCAAATTGAAGGGTTTTTTTTCTGTCTTTCCGGGCATCTTTCCGTCATTCAATCAACTGAACTGACAGAGCAAAATTACTCTAATGATTATGTCCTCATCAAGAGCTCTTACTGAAAATTGGCTTTCTAACACTATTTCTATTTCTGAGTTGGATGATACTCACTTCTGAGTCTTTGCTTAAACAAAGCAGAAGAAAATAACCCAGAAGTGCCTGAAATACTCATGAAGACACATACACACACACACACACACACACACACACACACACACACACACACACACACACACACACACACACACAGGTATTAAAAATATAGACTAAATTATTCTTCAACCACTTTGAAGACACTGTAGAGATGACGGGTGACTGTTAAGAGATGGAAACTCCTCCAGCGAGCTCTTGTTCCTCCTCTACAACACTTTGTACCGGCCTTTGCTCGTCGGCTGGTAGGAACACACACACACACACACACACACAACATACTCTACACTACACTTGAATGCAGGTAAACCCTCTTCTCCATATTTTGAATTATTTGACAGATAAAGCATTCATTCACAAGATTAGCATTTCTGGGACAAAAACAAATCAGTTGAAATAATTTCCGTTCTGCCTTCTCTATAAAGACATACCCATCCAATGCCTGAAGGTATTTGTCTTTAATTTTCAACATAGTAAACCTGGAATATTATTGAATATTTAGGGGTTTATTTCAGCATAGACTAGGTGAGGAGTTGTTTTGACCCACATTAATTTCCATGGGTCATATTCACAAAACCTCCTGAGGCTGGGGCGGCAGTAGCTCAGTCCATAGGTGACTTCGCTGGGAACTGGAGGGTCGCCCATTTGAGTCCCTGTGTGGACCAAGAATGGAGCGTGGACTGGTGGCTGGAGAGGTGCCAGTTCATCTCCTGGGCACTGCCGAGGTGCTGTTGAGCAAGGCACCGAACCCCCAACCGCTTGGGGGCGCTGGTCACTGGCAGCCCCCTCGCTCTAACATCTCTCCATTGTTTGCATGCATTTTTGTACAAACTTGTACAAATTTGTGCATTTTCTATGTATTTATTTTGTCTGTTTTCCACGTTTTTGTAACTGAAGAAAGCAATACACTGTATTCTATGTATTAAACGCAGGAGATGAATAAGGAGACAGGTTGGGGTGGTGGATGGGTCCCAAAACATTCACCCAAGCGATTGGGGTTTGTTACCTGCCGCTCATATCCAGGATGTCCTAAACCAAACCAAACACGATGTGAAGAAAAACCCATCAAAAGATGAAGATTTGTTCTGTATCAATGAAACATGACATTGACATCAATGAGTCAACATGAGACCAAAGTCCCTATATGGTTATGTGGTATGTGTCTTAGACCCCTGGGTGACAAAGATATTTTCTTTTAACAGAAAGACTGCCCTACCAACTGGGGTGTGGAGTGTGAAAGACAAGGGAGTATTACATCCACGGAGGGTCAAAAGTAATTAGGGGTCCAAGCCCGAGGGGGCTGGGGGCCACGCGGTGCAAGCAGCAGCGTGGCTCCCAGTACCAGCGGTGCTGGGAACCCTATTGTTTTAGCAAGGATTTTACATACTGCAGCCTACAGTGTGCAAGTTATGGATGTGAAACTTTGAACTTTGGTTCAGACCCCTGCACGTACGGCAGCCACCAAAAATGACACATGTTCACCAGCCGGTAGCGCTATAATCCAGCTGACCACGTTTTTGCCTGTAACTCCCACATTGTACCTCACACATTCAAAGTTCTTACATTCAGGCGTTCCCTGAACTGAGGTGAGTCTCTGGATATAGGCCAGGCCCATTTCTGCCTATATTTAAAAAGCTACTTTTTCGAACACCTCCTAGGTTGAGTGTGAGATGAAACTTGGTAAACGTAATGTTTGGACGGTCCTGACTAAAACCTATCAAAAATAATTCCCATACTCTTATAAATGCCAAAGTTATAAAGGAACAACTTCCAGTAGATTACAATCAAAACTGGAAGTGCTTCGTATCTTCCTCAAATCGACACAAAAATCTAGTAATCTAGTTTCCTAGGTCTATGCAGAATCCAACATATTTTAGCAATTATAAGTCATATTAACAAGAAACTTAAAAACAATAGAATTTGATGCTCATCTGAGGCTTTGAGAAAAATATGACACCAATCAGCCATAAGATGGCGCTGTTTTGAATATCACTCATACTGGAACATTAACCGTACAAGTTATGGAAACACAACTTTCAGGGGAGATAAAAACTGCTGCCCCCTCAGAACACACAAAAAATGACACATGTCAATCACTAGCTGGGACTATAATCAAGGAAAAGGCTTTTTGGTCGCTAACTTCCACATTGTTTATTGCAAATGTAGATTTCTTACATCCACATGTTTTCTGAAAGGCGCTGAATCTTGGGATTTAGACCACGGAACATTTCTGACGAGTACTTTTTGCACAAAATTGCAAAAACTAAAAAAAAGATTTTTTCAACTTGAATGCCTAACCACGGAACTTTGCAGGAATTATCCTTTAATCATCTTGATTTAAAGTTATCAAAATAATTGTAATAGTCCAAAACATGTGTATTTTCTGAAGAAACAACTTCCTGTATGTTTTACTTATTACAGGAAGTATTGTACATATTTGCAATACTTAGTCCGAATTACATCCAACTCAGATTGATAGTTGTCCATGGAAACATCCGTCTCTGTGCAGAATTCGAGGTCAATCGAACAATAGTTGGCCTGTTACACAAAATTGAAAAATACTCAAACAATGTGAAAAATATTCAATAATATAATATCTATTTTGCAAACGCGTCCTAGGCCAAGAGTCTCATGAGCACAACATTTTGGCCCTCATTTATCAAACGAACGTACGGCAGAAAAACGTGCGTACGACAACTTCCACGCAAACTCTGGCATTCATCAATTTGGACGTGAGCGGTTCTTTTATATTTCAAAACAGCTCAGCTCCAGCCCCCTCGCGACCCCGACAGGGACAAACGGTTGAAGATAAATGAATGAATGTGTTGGTGCATGGCTGCAGGAATGCGCACTGCAGAGCCAAAGTCATCTCCTCGGTTAGTGGCTGCCCTCGATAAATTGCATTTAATCAAAAAAGGTATCAGATGATTAACATCTTGGTTTGGTTCTTCTAGGTGACAAAGGTTATCCTCTAACGGGATACCTAATAACCCCGCTGGCAAACCCCGCTACAGAGCAGGAGCAGTGCGCACACACGCCACAGTGGATACAAATGTTTCATAAATCACACGTGTGTCCTGTCGTACGACCAATTCTGCGCTCAGATCTGCGCCTGTTTTCATGCAAGATTGATAAATGAGGGCCATTATCTTTTGAACCCTATGATCAAAAGTGATCAAAAGAATTTTCATAATCGAAATAATATTAAAGTTATAGAGGAAAGACTTGGTACATTTAGTCAAAACAGGAAGTGGTGCATTACTTTGAAGAAGCTTTTCTGATTATCACACAACTTAGAAGTTATCTCCCGAGCCGCAAAATCTAACATCAATCGGCCACAAGCTGGGGTAATGCATGCATTATGTGAACAAACACAATATCTACTAATTCAAATACCTACACTTTCTTTTTCAAACTATAATCTGTGTTGCGTTCAAGCTGTGACTTCTGTCGTGCCCATGGACCTGCAGGTCTGAATTCATCGCCTCTGCGGGTCGCCCGGTCCACGTTGCACAGGGGGCTTGGACCCTGTTGATACCTGCTTGCAGGTCTAGTTAGTCTTACAATGCCTATTAATGACAGTAAATGTCAGTTAATTCTGTTATTTTTTCACCCTAATGTCTCACCATAATCTTATTTTTGAGAACATTGAATCAATGACACATTCAATCCATAACAAATCATGACGGCCTATAGTGTTTTATATACAGTTAACTGCAGAAAGTTTCCGCCTGTCTTCGCTGCCTCCTCACTGTATCCATCATACAGCTAATAAGACACAGTGGTGGATGGTGGGCCCTTTGGGAAAAAAACGATTACTCACTGACACAGAGATGAAAGAAAAAATAGATACAGAAAGAGAGAATCCACTTGAAGAGTTGATGTATCTTGAGTTTTGCTGACCAGCAAATTCACACTTTGGGGGGAAAGTGAAGAACTTCAGTTATCATTTTTTTATGTGAGGAGTGTATCAGAGTTCACTCCCTGAGGTATTTGTTTAATTTAATGAGAACCAGTTCATTCTCCATCGAACAGGCAGAGGCCAGCAGAATTCATTTGGCTTTTACCACTGAAGATGAATAAAGTTTGAACCCTGAAACCTCTCTGCGAGTTGCTCTCGAGCAAGGCGTTTAATCAACACCAGTTAATGTTACTGTAAAAACAACATCTCCACTATCAGTGCTGTACATGAGCTATGTTTTCATGTAGTTTACTAAATGCATCAGCACAAACGCATTTCCTATAGTGCAGTATTACCGTATTTTCCGGATTATAAATTGTAGTATTTTTCATAGTTTGGCCGCGGGTGCGATTTATACTCTGGAGCGACTTATGTGTGAAATTATTTACACATTACCGTAAAATATCAAATAATAGCCCGGGCTGTTATTTATCTCAGTCACGTAAGAGACTAGGCGTATATCAGTAATCGTCACACACACACGTCAACCAATCAAAATTCGGCGGGGGGCGGGTCATGGCAGAAGTGCGTTGTGAAAAAAAAGATGCTAGCTGCTACTTCCGTACCGTTGAGTTGGCGGAGTTGTTCAGAAGTGACACAGAGGAAGAAGAGTTCAGTGGATTTAGTGATTAGCAGCGACAGAGTGTTTGGTAAACGTAGAGCATGTTCTATATGTTATAGTTCTGTGTGATTAGTGACAGAGTGTTTGGTAAACGTAGAGCGTGTTCTATATGTTATAGTTCTGTGTGATTAGCAGTGACAGAGTGTTTGGTAAACGTAGAGCATGTTCTATATGTTATAGTTCTGTGTGATCAGTGACAGAGTGTTTGGTGAACGTAGAGCATGTTCTATATGTTATAGTTCTGTGTGATTAGCAGTGACAGAGTGTTTGGTAAACGTAGAGCATGTTCTACATGTTATAGTTCTGTGTGATTAATGACAGAGTGTTTGGTAAACGTAGAGCATGTTCTATATGTTATAGTTCTGTGTGATTAGCAGCGACAGAGTGTTTGGTAAACGTAGAGCATGTTCTATATGTTATAGTTCTGTGTGATCAGTGACAGAGTGTTTGGTGAACGTAGAGCATGTTCTATATGTTATAGTTCTGTGTGATTAGCAGTGACAGAGTGTTTGGGAAACGTAGAGCATGTTCTATATGTTATAGTTCTGTGTGATTAGTGACAGTGTTTGGTAAACGTAGAGCATGTTCTATATGTTATAGTTCTGTGTGATCAGTGACAGAGTGTTTGGTAAACGTAGAGCGTGTTCTATATGTTATAGTTCTGTGTGATTAGTGACAGAGTGTTTGGTAAACGTAGAGCATGTTCTATATGTTATAGTTCTGTGAATGACTCTTACTGTAACATGTTACGTTAACACACCAGGCACGTTCTCAGCTCGTTGTTTATGCGTCATATAACGTAAACACTTATTCAGCCTGTTGTTCTCTGTTCTAGTTTTGTTTTAAATTGCCTTTCAAGATGAAATGTCGTTTCTTGGTGTTGGATTTTATCAAATACGTTTCCCCCAAAAATGCGACTTATACTCGAATGCGACTTATAAATGTTTTTTTCCTGCTTTATTCTGCATTTTCGGCCGGTGAGACTTTTACTCCAGAGCGACTTTTAATCCGAAAAATACGGTAATAATTCTTGACTTAGATTCGTAATCTACCCTTTAAACATTTCAACAATTTCCACCCACTACTACACACAATCCACACATGGAAATAGCTTCAGCTTGATTTATGAGGCTGCAAATGTAGAATGGGGTTTCCAGATGCACTTGATGTGGTCATGTTAACCCACCACAAGCAATTACATCACTTAGAGGTGATGGATGAAGTGTTTCAGGCAGACAGATGGATAAATGACACACAGTCCTGGCAGCGTGACTAACCACACAGAACGAGAGGCACAGACAAACCAGGGGGTTTCCAGAGACTGCGGGCGGTGTGTGGTGGATGTGAGATGGTAGATGGAGGAAACTGAAGCCAAAGCATTTGGCAGCAGTTGAGCTGTGGGTATCGACAGGGTAATGCTTTATGGGAAAAGATGCATCACTAATGCAGCCAGGTGGAAAAGCCTGTGTGCAGCCACTGAAATTAATTAACTGCAAAAATTAAGGCTGGTTTGATAATCATCATCATTTACAACCTTAATCTTTCCTCAGTGAGCTAATGTTAGTGTGACATGAAGGTAAGAGAAACATTGTTTTCTCCAGATTTCATCTTTTCTGCATTTCCCAGGTAACAGCGGTCAAACTAACTGTGTGCATGAAGCTTGTGTGTAGCTGGTGTCATTCTTGATAGTGCACAAACTAACAATGGTAGGATTTTCTGATCACTATCGTTACCATTACTACTGATAGATTAATCCTTCATTCATTCATCTTCAACTGCTTATCTAGGGGTCGGGGGTCGCGGGGGGCTGGAGCCGATCCCAGCTGACATCGGGCGTGAGGCGGGGTCCACCCTGGACAGGACGCCAGTCTATCACAGGGCACATAGAAACGAACAGAGACAGACAACCATTCACACCTACGGGTGATTTAGAGTCATCAATGAACCGAACACCTGCACGTCTTTGGACTGTGGGAGGAAACCAGAGAACCCGGAGAAAACCCACGCAGACACGGGGAGAACATGCAAACTCCACACAGAAGGGCCCCAGCCGGGATGCGAACCTGAAACCTTCTCGCTGTGAGGCAACAGTGCCAACTACTATCAATTCAACTCATTTGTATAGCATCACGTCAAACAAAGCCGAGTGCTTTACATAAAAACTAAATAAAACATATATCTTTATATAACCAGGCATAAATATATACACACTCGAAATAATTGTTAAGTAGGTGTTTATAAAATCAATTTAATTTTCAAAATGTTGATGATTTACAGACAAAATTTCATTGTTTTGTCACCGCCTGTTTTCAAACTGACGTCCGTTCTGGTCCAGACACTGCTGACAACACGAAACAATGGAATCGCACACATCGCAAAACAATTCCTTTGGTGTTTGTATGCATTCATGTTCAATGGCTGCTGTCAATTCAGCAACTGTTGCAGGTCTCATAGTATAGACTTTGGCTTTTAGGTATTCCCATGTATATACATGTATACATACTAGGGATGGGATAATAATGTATTTTGCGTATTGCGATAAAAACACTGTTAATCGTGGTGAATTTCCATTATCAGGATTGTATGTGTGTGTGTGTGTGTGTGTGTGTGTGTGTGTGACATGACTGATGAACTGACTGCACTTTACTGCAGTTGTCCTCTCCCCACAACATTAATTTGGCCACAGCCCATAAATTGCAGTTCAAATCAAGTAGTGGAAGTCAAAGAAGTCAAAGTGTCCATTGCATCTACAATTAATTCAATTCAATTCAATTCAATTCAATTTTATTTATAGTGCCAAATCATAACAAAAGTTATCTCAGGACACTTTACAGAGTAGGTAAAGACCACACTCTATGACTTATTTATGATTTACAGAGACCCAACAATTCCCCCGTAGAGTACGGTGGCAACGAAAACCTTCACTATAACAGACAGGAACGTCAGACAGACCCAGCTCTGTGGAGGACGCACATCTGTCTGCACCGGAGAGAGGAAGAGAAGGAGAGAGAGAGAGAGAAAAGACGGACAGATGGACAGAGAGAGACAAAGACAGACACAAAGACAGAGACAGACACACTTCCAGTAACTATAATAACATCTATAGTAATGTGAATATGACTTATTAATACAGCAGAACAGTAGAAACAAGCACAGCTAAGGTGATAGATTATAACAGCAGCAGGAAGCGTGTGTATTTACCAACCACAACAACAAATATGCGAGTGTGATCATCAAAGCATGATCGCTGCACGTCGATTTCGCTGTGATTTTTTATGACGTAGAAGATGATATTTTTTAATCAAGGGAAACGTTATGATTTATATTTAATATTGTGTTATTTTCTTTTGTCTTTTTAAACTTTCCACAATACATGCTTTTGTCTCTACCTTTTTAAACAAGCTGGCTTTTGTCAGACAGAATAAATTATATGTTTTTTATGTTTATTACTTTGGACATGTTTATCTAATTAGAGTATATATATATATATGTATGTATTATTTACATTGTTATGTTTTAGGCGGGTTAAATCATGTGGAACGGCTGTTTCCAGCTAATTAACTGCTTTTCCAAAAAAAATAAAAAAGCACACGTGCACACACACACACACACACGCACAGTGTGCACAGTTGGTGCTAAATAGATAATGACTGTAAACAGTGTTGTTAAATGGAAATGAGCCAATGATGATGTTATTAATGCAAATAACCTATAATGCCCAGGGAGTGTAATTAGAACAGACACACACACACACACACACACACACACACACACACACGCTCAGGCATATCAGATTTGTGTGTTTGCATGTGATTTAGAACCATGTTGAACATGAAGTCAATTTTGTGTGAGTGTGTGTGTGTGTGTGTGTGTGTGTGTGTGTGTGTGTGTGTGTGTGTGTGTGTGTGTGTGTGTGTGTGTCTATGGGGTTCTATCCGTGTCAATTAGAGACAATGCGTGCACATAGCGTGTATGTTGCCATGTGATTAATAGAACCTTTTGTTACATTTTGTTGCGTGCGTGTGTGCGTTGTTACATGTGCGCAGTAACAAGAAGCAGCGTGCTACACTTAGAGCGTGTGCACGTCTGACTTTCACTGTTAGATGTTTTCTTTTAGGCGATTACACGCACGTGCGTTCATATGTTTTGATTGTTCACAACCGGAAGTAGATCTAGAATGCACGCACCATTACGGGTTGTTGTGGAAATGGATTCTTCAATAAAGATCAGCAAACAGGATCCGCTTTTTCTACGTGGTCTATTTTGCCAAAGCATTTTCTTCTGCAGACAAAAATACGTTCACCCCTGCGTCCTCACAAAGTTAGAGTCTAGCAGGAATGACTCAGCTAAGCCTTGGTTGGGTGACGTCTTCAGACCAAACAAAAACATGCCTTAGACATTACAATGCTGAACACTCTGAACCTCTCTCATCACAAGGTCTCTAACACAGGGTGCAGATGCACAAATATGCCATTATAACATCAAGAGTTAGTTATTTGCGTTATCCATTAAGAAGGTGAGACAGAGGAGACACTGAACTGTGTCTGACCTGACAAAACTATGATTATGAATTACAAATATCCAAAATTCCCACAACAGGGTACATGAACGCGTAACGTAGTTTCTCTGTGTTCCATTTTCATCCAGTAGATGGCACCACTGAGGAAATAATACACCAAACAGACTTCATCCATTGTTTTATATTTGACCAGAAAGATGATTGAAAAATCACCAAACTACAGGGGAAACATATATTTTCATATATGTGAACACTTGTAAAGGACTAATGTAAGAACAACTGTCCTTAAATGAATAAATAAATAAATGAAGCACCTGTTCAAATGAGGCTTTAGTTTAACTGTTTAAAAGGCGTCTGACTTGTTTATTATTTATGAAAATATAAATCTTGAAATGAAAGATAAATTTTGATCCATATTCTCCTGCTCCTCTGACATGGCTACACTGAATGATGTATTAAATAGACAACACTATGGTTTTATTTTCTCATAGGGTGTTCTTTAATTATTTAATGACAGCCGTGCTTACATTAGTCATTTACAAGCATTGAAATAAACACAATATAACAATGTCTGTTTTGGTGTATTATTTTCTCAGTGGCACCATCTACTGGATGAAAATGGAACAGAGAGAAACTACGTTACGCGTTCATATACCCGTAATGGTGCACGCAGTCCAGATCCACTTCCGCGAACAATAAAACATACGAACGCACGTGCGTGTAATCGCCTAAAAGAAAACCTTGAAATTGGAACATAGAGAAAACTATGTTACATTATTATAATCTAAGCACAGAGACGCTTTTTCCCCTCACTCTTTACCCTCTGTCATGCGTCCACCACCACCACCAAAATGTATCACACTTACATTGTTAATTGTGTTCTAGTAGAGACTGATTGCAACTATTAAACATACAGTATATGTTATCTTTATTGTTTAAAAACATTGAGATAAAGACAATATGTGTTGATGGTTTATGAAGTAAAACTTGATTTCAGACTTGTTTTTAAAGCCCAGGTCCCGGATCCAGAGGGTCACAAAAGTGAAGCCCATACAAGGATTAAACTATTGCAAATAAGACAGAAGTGAAAATGAATAATTTATTCCTACAGCTTTAAATACTGTTGATGCTGGGTGCCACCAGGTTAGATTTTGAGTTGGGTTCTCCAACTGGAAATTCGGTTATTACGACCTCCAAGTTGAACTGTAATGCAGCGTAAGCTTATGTTAAAGCTGCAGTCAGCAAGTCTGGCAGGTCGAGTTGGATCAACATCAAATGTTTACAACTCTCACAATCCCCCACTATCACAAGCTCCTCCACGCTCCCCACGAGTGCTCGTCAGTGCACGTGCACCAGATTCCTGTGATGGCACCCGTGTCTTCTCTCATCAATAAACAACATGGCGTACATGCTACATGGAGGTAGGCTGGCTAACTTACTCAAAGATAGCGATTGCTAACGTCATTAAGCGTATGCCTAGCTTGAGGCGATTTTTACAAAACAAAAAACTGGCTCTACATACACGTAGAGGCACTGTCAAGACTCGGCTCTGTCAGTATCCTTCTCTCTTCCTTGTGTGTGAGTTTGTCTCCCTCTGTCTGTGTTAAGTATATTGTCTCCCCGTCATTAAGTTTAATCTAATCGTGTTTTGTTTTCTGTTTTCTCCGTAGTTTCCCGTGTTCCTGTTTCCCGTCTGTCTCTCTGATTTCCGTCGTCTCCACGTTCCTGTTTTTCCCTCGACCGTCTCGTCATTTGTGTTACCTGTTAACCCTGTAGTGTTTTGCGTTTTGTTTGTAGGTTATTAAATATGTGTTTGTACTTTTACTCCGTGTCCATGTCTGCATTTGGTCCACCTGTTTTTGTGTGTTATCTCTGTACCATTCATGACAGACATGTTTTTTTTCTAAAACCAGATGATTCATATTGTTCTATCGGAGCAAAGTGTCGGCTTCAGTGATTATGATAAAAAAGAAAATCCTGCTGACCGCACTTTTAATATAGCAGATGTTTTATAGTGTTTGTTTATTAGCAGCAGAGGACAGGAGGAAGTAGGGAAACACCTCTCAGCCCCTCTCTCTTCATACATTCTTCTTTCCTTCCCTCCTCTCCATCACACCATCTCATTCTCTTCCTCCCATGCTTTCTACTCCTTCCTTCTCCTTACCTCTTTCCATCAGGAGATATCCTTACCTTCTGTTGTTCTCCATCTCACCTCCAGTTCTCCAATCCATCTTGTCGTCTCTACCCGTGAACATCTCCTCACTTTTAACACCTCGCCTCCTTTTACTATCTTCCAATCCTTATCCCTCCTTAATCTTCTCTACTCAAGATCTCCACCACCTCCACTCCTTAGTATCTGCCATTTTTTCCTCTTCCCCTCGCTGCATCCTCCTTCTCACATTCTGTTTCCTTTCTACTTCCTGTCATTAACTACACCATTCTTCCTCCTATCGACTACAGCATTCTTCCTCCTATCGACTACACCATTCTTCCTCCTATTAACTACACCATTCTTCCTCCTATCAACTACACCATTCTTCCTCCTATCGACTACACCATTCTTCCTCCTATCAACTACAACATTCTTTCTGCTATCAACTACACCATTCTTCCTCCTATTAACTACACCATTCCTCCTCCTATCAACTACACCATTCTTCCTCCTATTAACTACACCATTCTTCCTCCTATCAACTACACCATTCGTCCTCCTATCAACTACACCGTTCTTCCTCCTATTGACTACACCATTCTTCCTCCTATCGACTACACCATTCGTCCTCCTATCAACTACACCATTCTTCCTCCTATTAACTACACCATTCTTCCTCCTATTAACTACACCATTCTTCCTCCTATTGACTACACCATTCTTCCTCCTATTAACTACACCATTCTTCCTCCTATCAACTACACCATTCGTCCTCCTATCAACTACACCGTTCTTCCTCCTATTGACTACACCATTCTTCCTCCTATCAACTACACCATTCGTCCTCCTATCAACTACACCGTTCTTCCTCCTATTGACTACACCATTCTTCCTCCTATCGACTACACCATTCGTCCTCCTATCTACTACACCATTCTTCCTCCTATTAACTACACCATTCTTCCTCCTATCAACTACACCATTCTTCCTCCTATTAACTACACCATTCTTCCTCCTATCGACTTCACCATTCTTCCTCCTATCAACTACACCATTCTTCCTCCTATTAACTACACCATCCTTCCTCCTATCGACTACACCATTCTTCCTCCTATCAACTACACCATTCTTCCTCCCATCAACTACACCATTCTTCCTCATATCAACTACACCATTCTTCCTCCTATCAACTACACCATTCTTCCTCCTATCGACTACACCATTCTTCCTCATATCAACTACACCATTCTTCCTCCTATCGACTACACCATTCTTCCTCCTATTGACTACACCATTCTTCCTCATATCAACTACACCATTCTTCCTCCTATCAACTACACCATTCTTCCTCCTATCGACTACACCATTCTTCCTCCTATCAACTACACCATTCTTCCTCCTATCGACTACACCATTCTTCCTCCTATCGACTACACCATTCTTCCTCCTATCAACTACACCATTCTTCCTCCTATCAACTACACCATTCTTCCTCCTATTAACTACACCATCCTTCCTCCTATCGACTACACCATTCTTCCTCCTATCAACTACACCATTCTTCCTCCTATTAACTACACCATTCTTCCTCCTATAAACTACACCATTCTTCCTTCCATTAACTACACCATTCTTCCTCCTATTAACTACACCATTCTTCCTCCTATCAACTACACCATTCGTCCTCCTATCGACTACACCATTCTTCCTCCTATTAACTACACCATTCTTCCTCCTATTAACTACACCATTCTTCCTCCTATCAACTACACCATTCTTCCTCCTATCGACTACACCATTCTTCCTCTTATTAACTACACCATTCTTCCTCCTATCAACTACACCATTCTTCCTCCTATCGACTACACCATTCTTCCTCCTATCGACTACACCATTCTTCCTCCTATCAACTACACCATTCTTCCTCTTATTAACTACACCATTCTTCCTCCTATTAACTACACAATTCTTCCTCCTATCAACCACAACATTCTTCCTCCTATCAACTACACCATTCTTCCTCCTATTAACTACACCATTCTTCCCCCTATCAACTACACCATTCTTCCTCCTATTAACTACACAATTCTTCCTCCTATCAACTACACCATTCTTCCTCCTATCAACTACACCATTCTTCCTCCTATCAACTACACCATTCTTACTCCTATCAACTACACCATTCTTCCTCCTATCAACTACACCATTCTTCCTCCTATCAACTACACCATTCTTCCTCCTATCAACTACACCATTCTTCCTCCTATCAACTACACCATTCTTCCTCCTATCAACTACACCATTCTTCCTCCTATCAACTACACCATTCTTCCTCCTATCGACTACACCATTCTTCCTCCTATCGACTACACCATTCTTCCTCCTATCAACTACACCATTCTTCCTCTTATTAACTACACCATTCTTCCTCCTATCAACTACACCATTCTTCCTCCTATCAACTACACCATTCTTCCTCCTATCAACTACACCATTCTTCCTCCTATCAACTACACCATTCTTCCTCATATCGACTACACCATTCTTCCTCCTATCAACTACACCATACTTCCTCCTATTAACTACACCATTCTTCCTCCTATTGACTACACCATTCTTCCTCCTATTAACTACACCATTCTTCCTCCTATCAACTACACCATTCTTCCTCCTATCGACTACACCATTCTTCCTCCTATTAACTACACCATTCTTCCTCCTATTGACTACACCATTCTTCCTCCTATTAACTACACCATTCTTCCTCCTATTGACTACACCATTCTTCCTCCTATTAACTACACCATTCTTCCTCCTATCAACTACACCATTCTTCCTCCTATTAACTACACCATTCTTCCTCCTATTAACTACACCATTCTTCCTCCTATCAACTACACCATTCTTCCTCCTATCGACTACACCATTCTTCCTCCTATCGACTACACCATTCTTCCTCCTATCGACTACACCATTCTTCCTCCTATCAACTACACCATTCTTCCTCCTATCAACTACACCATTCTTCCTCCTATCAACTACACCATTCTTCCTCCTATCGACTACACCATTCTTCCTCCTATCGACTACACCATTCTTCCTCCTATTAACTACACCATTCTCCCTCCTATCGACTACACCATTCTTCCTCCTATTAACTACACAATTCTTCCTCCTATCAACTACACCATTCTTCCTCCTATCAACTACACCTTTCTTCCTCCTATCGACTACACCGTTCTTCCTCCTATCAACTACACCATTCTTCCTCCTATCGACTACACCGTTCTTCCTCCTATCGACTACACCATTCTTCCTCCTATCAACTACACCATTCTTACTCCTATCAACTACACCATTCTTCCTCCTATCAACTACACCATTCTTCCTCCTATCAACTACACCATTCTTCCTCCTATCAACTATACCATTCTTCCTCCTATCAACTACACCATTCTTCCTCCTATCAACTACACCATTCTTCCTCCTATCGACTACACCATTCTTCCTCCTATCAACTACACCATTCTTCCTCCTATAAACTACACCATTCTTACTCCTATCAACTACACCATTCTTCCTCCTATCAACTACACCATTCTTCCTCCTATCAACTACACCATTCTTCCTCCTATCAACTATACCATTCTTCCTCCTATCAACTACACCATTCTTCCTCCTATCGACTACACCATTCTTCCTCCTATCAACTACACCATTCTTCCTCCTATTAACTACACCATTCTTCCTCCTATCAACTACACCATTCTTTCTCCTATCAACTACACTATTCTTCCTCCTATCAACTACACCATTCTTCCTCCTATTAACTACACCATTCTTCCTCCTATCAACTACACCATTCTTCCTCCTATTAACTACACCGTTCTTCCTCCTATTAACTACACCATTCTTCCTTCCATTAACTTCACCATTCTTCCTCCTATTAACTACACCATTCTTCCTCCTATCAACTACACCATTCTTCCTCCTATCAACTACACCATTCGTCCTCCTATCAACTACACCATTCTTCCTCCTATTAACTACACCATTCTTCCTCCTATCAACTACACCATTCTTCCTCCTATCGACTACACCATTCTTCCTCCTATCAACTACACCATTCTTCCTCCTATCAACTACACCATTCTTCCTCCTATCAACTACACCATTCTTCCTCCTATCAACTACACCATACTTCCTCCTCCTTACATCTTTTCTCCACCATCTTTTCCCCTAATGCTTCTGTCCTGTCATGTGTGATCCTCCTCCATTCCCCTCCACCCATCCATCCATCATCTTCCTCCTCCTCTTCTCTACAACATATCCTGTTACCCTTTAGCTTCCTCTCTTTCCTCCATCTCTCTAAGTCTTTATCCTCTTTCTCTTCCCTTCACCTTCTTTCCGTCTTTTCCTTTCCCTCATGCTACCTCTCCTCCCTCGTGTCTTTAATCACTCCCTCATTTTATCCCCCTTTCTTTCAGGTCATGTATGAGGTTGTTTGACTAATCTTTGAATGGCTTACTAACATTTTCATGAAAATTTCACCTCGGCTGCATCTATAATTCAACGCAGGCTTCACTTTATCAGTCATTAGAAATGCACACACACACTCAAATCTCTACAAGCTCTCCTCTGCCATCCTCTTCACCTTTTCTCCTGCTCCTCTTCTTTTCGGCTCATCTTCTCTTTCCTCTCCTCTTGTCTCCACTCCTTGCTTTTCTACTTTCACCGTTTCTTCTTATTACTACCTTTTTTGATCCTTTGTTCCTGGTTCGGCTCTTTTCCTTTCCCTGTTTGTTTTCCATCATCTTTTTGAGTTTGTATTGTCTTCTCTACTTCCCCCTTGCTTCTCTTTCCTTATATCCTTTTCTTTCTCCCGCCCCTCATCTGCTTCCCTGGATCACTCGCTCCCATTTTCAAGCTTGAAACTTTCGATAACTTAGACTAAGCTTTGACTGATGTCCTGTTTATTCTCCTGCACGTATAACATCAAGTGAAACTACAGCAGTTTAGCTCCTTTAAACTTTATAATTTTGAATATATTTAACTTATATGCTCATTTTCAGGTTCATACTTGTATTTTGTGTCTCTACTATTTAATTGCTTTAATTCTCCGAAAATGGCTACACGGTGGTGTGGTGGTTAGCACTGTCGCCTCACAGTGAGAAGGTTCCCTGGTTCAAATCCTGGCTGGGGCCCTTCTGTGTGGAGTTTGCATGTTCTCTCCGTGTCTGCGTGGGTTTTCTCCGGGTTCTCCGGTTTCCTCCCACAGTCCAAAGACGTACAGGTGTTCGGTTCAGTGATGACTCTAAATTGCCCGTAGGTGTGAATGGTTGTCTGTCTCTATGTGCCCTGCGATAGACTGGCGTCCTGTCCAGGGTGGACCCCGCCTCACGCCTGATGTCAGCTGGGATCCGCTCCAGCCCCCCCGACCCTGACCCCGGGATAAGCGGTTGAAGATGAATGAATTAATGGATTCTCCAAAAACACTTTTCTTCTCATGCACATGGCTGCTGCACCTTTATTCACCCTCTGTCTGCAGACAAGGCTCAGTCTGCTCTGACTGGTCATCGTTTGTGATCGTGTGAAATAGTAAAGTTAAAACAAGTTTTTTTAATGAATTACGTGTATCAAATATCTAAATCTCAAATTTGAAACTATATAGTATGGCAAAGGGTCTCCATAAAACAGTAATAAATGCCCTTTTTTGTAGTTAAGGGTGCCCTGTCTACAAAACAAATGTGACTTAAAATGGTTGTCTATGGGTAAATGCTTTTAGAGTGACATGGTTTGTTGTTACAGTTCAGCAGTTTAAAACTTATTCTTGGCTCAAGTGTATTTTCAAAGCTCTATGTATAGTTGCAGTTCACTTGGACTGTTTCACTAATGTGTAACATTTGTTTGAGTAGATGTGATCACAGCAATTGTACTGGCATGTGACCGTCTCTATTCTGGATCTTTTGTGACCTCCATCGGACCAAACTCTAAGGCACTTTGCAAAAAACTAAGGTAAGGTTGGGTGATGAAAATGTCAACGCAGCAGCTGAAGGAGAGGGGAACTCACCAGTCAACCAATTCAAATAGTGCTGTGTTCTGGTTAAATAATTGGGGCAGCAGGAAACCGGTGGATTGCTTACTCCAGGTAGGGAATGAGTCCTTACCCCAAGTGAAGGAGTTCAAGTACCTCTGGATCATGTTCACGAGTGAGGGGAAGATGGAGCGTGAGTTTGGCCGGAGAATCGGAGCAGCGGGAGCGGTGTTACAGTCGCTCTACCGCACCGTTGTGACGAAAAGAGAGCTGAGGAAGGCAAAGCTCTCGATCTACCGGTCAAATCCTGGTTCCTACCCTCACCTGTGGTCATGAAAGCTGGGTCATGACCCACAGAACGAGATCATGTGTACAAGCGGCCGAAATGTGTTTTCTCAGGAGGGGGGCTGGAGTCTCCATTAGAGAGAGGGGGAGAAGTTCAGCATCCGTGAGGAACTCGGAGTAGAGCCGCTGCTCCTTTGTGTTGAAAGGAGCCAGTTGAGGTGGTTCAGGATCATCTAGTAAGGATGAACCCTGGGCGCCTCCCTAGGGAGGTGTTCCAGGCACGTCCAGCTGGGAGGAGGCCTCGGGGAAGACCCAGGACAAGGTGGAGAGATTAGATCTCCACACTGGCCTGGGAACGCCTCGGGATCCCCCAGTTAGAGCTGGTTAATGTGGCCCGGGAAAGGGAAGTTTGGGGTCCCCTGCTAAAGCTGCTGCTCCCGCGACCCGACCCCGGATAAGAGGCTGAAGATGAGATGAGATAAATAAAAGGTGAGAGATGCTCTCTAAGAACCTTCTTCCTGTGGTTACTTTTTCGACCTCGCCCCGCACTTATTAGCAGTTTTATCACTCTCCTGTGGCTTTTAGTGAAACACTTCGGTATACTTGAATATTTTTTCAGTGTGAGAGAAAAACAACATACAAAAGGGAAATAATTAATCCATTGATTTGTACCACAACAAACAAACTAAAGGTTTGAAAACTCCCTAAAATGTTCTTCTGCTGAATGTCTCTGTCACACTAACAAAGCCTGCATTTAAAGGGAACTGACAGCAACATTAAGCGAAATAAATTACAAATGAGACAGTACAGATGGAGAGAGGTACAAAGGGAAGAGAGAAACAGAGAGGGGGATGAAAGAAAATAAAGCAGATGATGGGAAGAGGAGGAGGAGGAGGAGGAGGAGAAAGGGAGGTTTCCATCTGTTACTGTGTTTCTGCTGAATCAGGGAGGCGGCTGCGTTTTGAAATGTCAGGACTTCTCTTGACTTCTGACTGCACGCACGCACGCGCACACAGACACACAGACACAGACACACACGCACACACACACACACACACACACACACATAGAGGAGGGCTGTAAATGTTGTAGCAGAGAGAGAGAGCACGGGCAATTTGTATTAATGAGAGTTTAGTTGAAATTTTTGGCAAAGCCAGAGAGAGATCTAGAATAGAGGAGAGTGGAGAGCGAGAGAGATGCTGACAAAGACAGTGAACAGAAGAGAGAACGCAAACTATTCAGTCAGTCAGTAAGTCTGTCAGTCAGACAAACAGTTGACAAGTCAGTAAACAACCATAACTAAGTAACGCATAATCCATGAGCTCTGTTGTCAGGAAATCAAACTCAAGAGACACAAACAAGCAAACAACAAAGAAAACAGTACTGTTTAAAAATAAGCTGTGTACATGTTAATTTCTGGAATCAATAAAGGCGCACTCACACTGTCCTTCCGCACCGGGCCAAAACCGTTTTTTCAGCTAAAGCCTAGTGCGTTTGAGCAGTGAGAGTGCACCCACTCCAAGCATCACTGCGGCCTGAGAGAGGTGGGCTTTTGTAGAGCGCGTTTGCACATGTACGAGCACGAGCGTGCGCACGTGTACGAGCATGATGCCTACGGCGGTTCTGACGTCATTTGTGTGCGCCTGTTGGGACATAGAAAATAGAAGGAGGGACCATGCGCGGACATTTAACAACAATGGCGGTGAAAGGTTCACGTTGGTGTGATGCGGAGGTGGAGTGTTTACTGCAGATTTGATCGATGAAAATATTCAAAAACAGTCGACAAGACGCACAAAAAAGCTGAGGTCTATGGAAAGATTTGTAAACAAAGCGACGCATCGGGATGACGTCAATCAATGCGTGTGACGTGTTACGGCGTGATGATGTATGGACAGGCAAGAAGCATTCGCAGAGGCCCAGGCAGTGTGAGTACAAACAGGCCTGGGGCGCAGGGGGAGAGGGCGGGGGGGACAAGTACCCTAACGCACGGGGCGCAGTGTGGAAGGACAGTGTGAGTGCGCCCTAAGTTGTTTTGTTGTTAGGCAGCAGACAGTGAAACATGAAGAATGTTGACAAATATAGCATAAATCTATATTTCAGCTAATGAGCTAAACATGCAAAAGTAACAGATCATCTAAGCAACCAACTCCGTCAACTTGTCTTCCACGTGGTCCATCAACCAACCTACTTCTGTAAATATTATCTATGGCTACTGTTGACTGTTAAAACAACATTAAACATTTGAGGAACTTAGCTTCTTTAGTTGACCTCAGTGGCGCCATCTCCTGGATGAAAATGGAACACAGAGAAGCTACGTTACGCGTTCATGTACCCGTAATGGTGCGCACAGTCTAGATCTACTTCCGGTTGCGAACATTCATTCATTCATTCATCTTTAACTGCTTGTCCCTGTCGGGGTCACAGGGGGGATGGAGCAGATCCCAGCTGACATTGGGCATGAGTCAGGGTCCACCCTGGACAGGACGCCAGTCTATCACAGGACACATAGAGACGAACAGAGACAGACAACCATTCACACCTACGGGCAATTTTAGAGTCGTCAATGAACCTGAGGCAACAGTGCTAACCACCACACCACCGTGTAACCCCCCGGTTGCAAACAATCAGAACATATTTAAACTTCTTTAATTTAAAGGAAAATTTAAAAAAGGGATTTGTACGAAACATCTTTTATGCACTATGAATAGTATTGTTTTTTATCTGGAACTCATGAAACCAGTCGGTAAGAAGGAAGGATTGGCAATATGGTGAAAAGAGAGAGGTAGGAAAGTGCTTTAAGGTATATGTGCTGATTTATGGGAGCATCAGATTAACAGGGTCTTCAATTGATTGATTGGTATTTAACTAACTGGATTAGAGAAAAACAGACATCATAAACATAGTTATTGGATTCTAACATCATCAATGTGATATATAAATTAATATAAACCATGATATATTCAATCCAAATTACTCACTCACATTTATACTTATCGGTACACCAGTCAGTAAGCACTGCATGAACGTTTGCGTGTCACACCTCCAGCATGAGTGTGTGTGTTTCTAGTCTGTGTGACTCTGGGCAAGCGAATACTTAGCATATGTGTGTGAGCGTGTGTCACTGATAACCTCCATCTGCTCTCAAGTGATGTTCAGCTAGCTGCTGGCTTCACTGTGTGTGTGTGTGTGCGTGTGTGTGTGTGTGTGTGTGTGTGCGTGTGCGTGTGTCTCACAGAGGCCTCAGAGAGAAATCCTTTGATTGCTTTGATGTTTCAGATGCACATTAAAATCCTTGTAACACATGTGCAATAGTAAAGGTTTAAATCATCAAGTAACCTGAGCTGACTCAAGTTGACCTTTAAATTTAAGTGTGTATTTTTATTTAAACAATATAAATTTATTGGTTACTGTCCCCTGGTTTGCCTCCAGCCAGAGACCTTTGTTGCATGTCATTACCTATCTCTCTCTCCCCTCATTCCCTGTCAACTCTCTACTTCAGCTATCGAGTGAAGGTATAGAAATCCCCACGAGAGAACTTTAAAAGAAAGTTGGTTTTAATATTTGAACTAATCTCATCTCATCTTCATTCACTTATCCGGGGTTGGGTCGCGGGGGCAGCAGCTTTAGCAGGGGACCCCACACTTCCCTTTCCCGGGGCCACATTAACCAGCTCTAACTGGGGGATCCTGAGGCGTTCCCAGGCAAGTGTGGAGATATAATCTCTCCACCTGGTCCTGGGTCTTCCCCAAGGCCTCCTGCCAGCTGGACGTGCCTGGAACACCTCCCTAGGGAGGTGCCCAGGGTTCATCCTTACTAGATGATCCTGAACCACCTCAACTGGCTCCTTTCAACGCAAAGGAGCAGAGGCTCTACTCCGAGTTCCTCACGGATGCTGAACTTCTCCCCCTCTCTCTAAGGGAGACTCCAGCCCCCCTCCTGAGGAAACACCTTTCGGCCGCTTGTACCCGCAACCTCGTTCTTTGGGTCATGACCCAGCTTTCATGACCATAGGTGAGGGTAGGAACAAAGATTGACCGGTAGATCGAGAGCTTTGCCTTCCTCAGCTCTCTTTTGGTCACAACGGTGCGGTAGAGCGACTGCAACACCGCCCCCGCTGCTCCGATTCTCCGGCCAAACTCACGCTCCATCGTCCCCTCACTCGTGAACATGATCCCGAGGTACTTGAACTCCTTCACTTGGGGTAAGGACTCATTCCCTACCTGGAGTAAGCAATCCACCAGTTTCCTGCTGAGAGCCACAGCCTCAGATTTAGAGGTGCTGAAAGCTGGCTGTGACAGCATTAATGAAAAAATACTAAGTTGCATCAGAGATGTTTCCACTTTCTTTTGCACCATGTAAGATTACCTTTTCTGTCATGCTTTGTTGAATTATTGACGCCATGCTTACCGATGCTTTCCTGTATTTAAGTTATCAAAATTCATCTACCTGCCATTTCTGCCTGCTGCTTTAAACCCACTTCTATTAATTCTGATGCTGCACTTTTAAGAAATACCATATTCTACCAAGTTCTTCATTTTGGAGACCAATTCCTTCCGCATTAATATAAATTACTTGGGCCTCGGTGGAACCACTGACGGTCTTTACAATCAGAAAAATTGATGAGTTTGGTCTTTGTATTCTTCAAATTGCTGAGAACGGCTGAAATGGTTGTGGAAAGTTCAGTAAAACTGAGATTAAGCATGTCAGTCAGGTAGTCTGCACTGATGACTAAATTCCATGTAATGGCTTTTTTATATTTTGTAACTGTAATAACTCTTAAACAATGACCCTCATGCTGCCTCTAAACCCACAGATATCATATTTCTTGCAGATATTCAGTTTCTAATCAGTTTTTAATCATCTGGGTTATTACACACTGATTGTCTTTCTGGGATTAATTCAGGGAATGTATTTTAAAAATGGCTCCTATTTGGCTGTTCTTCACCAATGTTGGTGTGTGTGTGTGTGTGTGTGTGTGTGTGAGTGTGTGTGTGTGTGTGTGTGTGTGTGTGTGTGTGTGTGTGTATCTGCAGTGAGGCCAGATAATGAGTTTCCACTTTATTTACATTTTTCAAGCCGAGGGGGCAATTTTCCAGCTTTCAGCTCAATGAAAAGAGAATGGATGGGAAACAGTAATACTGATCAATTAAGTAAAAAAGTGTCTCATCCTTATTAAGTGCCAGAGCTTGGTGTTTCTCACAGATTACAGAAAATGTAATATATGTATAGAAGCTTAGAAATAGCTTGATTTGTTGAAGGCGTTCTTGGAGGTTAATTGAGCAGAGTTGGTCCAATATACAGCTCAGATCTTAATGTGTGCACAGTCTGGTGCATTCTTGTTTTCTTTATTATGCATTTAATCTGTTATACAGTGAAAGGCAATTCAAATCTAAATCAAATGGGAAAACATGCCAATTCAAAAGACAAAATGGAGACCCATGGTCTCACCAACCAACCAAGAATCAAACAGAGTAATGTATTATAGCTGAGGCGAAGCTGCTTGGCAACCAGCTGACAACGAACACCCAATTTTAGTTTTCCAATGATATACAACGCAGCTTTCAAAATGTGACAATTTTAACCATCATTATGTTGATTCACCATTTGCTGCTGCAGATTTCCAGCAACCATCCACTCTTCAGACCAAAAATGTCTTCAGGTACCAGTGAGATTATCAAATATGATCCAGGAAGTCCAGTATGAGGACCTGATTCATGAGTATGAAGGCTCAGACACCAAACATTGCACAATGATTTTCATTAGAAGCAGCATTTTACAACTCAGAAAAGTCCTCACGGTGACGACCAACTGGTTCACACATGTTTACTGTCATACTCTGGGCATAATCAAAATTAAAGGTTTATAAAAACATGGGAGCTATGCTGAAAAGGACATGAGCCCAGAAAGCCTCATTTGTAGTTTAATTAAGGGCGCACTCACACTGTACTTCCGCACTGTGCCCCGGGCTTTAGAGTCCTTGTCCCCCCCTCCCTCTCCCCCCGCACCCCAGCCCCGTTTGTACTCACACTGCCTGGGCCTCACGCAAATGCTTCTTGCTGTCCATACGTCAACACGTCACATGCATTGATTGACGTCATCGTAATGCGTCGCTTTGTTTACAAATCTTTCCATAGACCTCAGAGTTTTTGTGCGTCTTGTCGACTGTTTTTGAATATTTTCATTTACCAAATCTGCAGCAAACACTCCACCTCCGCATCACACCAATGTGAACCTTTCACCGCCATTGTTGTTGTTGTTAAATGTCCGCGCATGGTCCCTCCTTCTTTTTTCTATGTCCGAACAGGCGCACATAAATGACCTCAGAACCGCTGTAGGCCTCGTGCTCGTACACGTGCGCACGCTCGTGCTCGTACATGTTCAAACGCGCTCTACAAAAGCCCACCTCTCTCAGACGGGCCGTGGACGGCCTGCTAGCCGCAGTTATGTGCGGAGCGGTGCACTCACACTGGTCAAACGCACTAGGCTTTAGCGGAAAAAAAGGTTTTGGCCCGGTGCGGAAAGACAGTGTGAGTGCCTTAACTGTTATCAACATGAGTGAGACGTAACATTCAGGAGCAAATTTGTGAGAGAATTACGTTTTCTTAGATATGATCAGAACAAGAGCAAATTAACTGTAGATTGCCTTAAGCCCCTCTGGTGAGTTGTTATCGTCAGTCAATGCATACATAATCTCCATAAACAGATACTGAATATTAATGTTGAATCAATAGTTAAGGGGAGAAGATTTGTGTTAGGGAAACAGTCTGATTTCCATTTGTAGTCCGAGTAGTGTTTACGAAACACCTTTGAGCAAGCTTTGATTGTTTGCAGGTAAACCATCCATGTTGAGAGCAAACAAGGCAGAACGCATTGAACGTCATGCAATCACAGCTATTGTCTGATGACAATTTACCATTAGCTTGTTGTTGTAATTTATCTGCATTCATATGCAAATATCTGTTAAAAGAGATGCCGTCTCTCAATTTGAACTCCAGTCTCACCTCTCAAGTTGCTGATTGGACAATTAAAAAAGACTGCCGCTCGGGACATAACATCTTGGCCTGAATATCCTCTGGCTGCAGTGGTAAGCCCGAACTATTAGCCGTTGTCCCCAGAGGCTGATTTGTTGTCAGACAGATGGCTAATAGGTTCCAAAACACACTGACATTGTATAACATGGTATAAAGATGTGGATTAACATTTAAGCATCTATACAATGAATCCATACTACAGAGCATATGTGGACTCCCACAGTCCAAAGACGTGCAGGTGTTAGTTTAATTGATTGACTCTGAATTTCCCGTAGGTGTGAATGGTTGTCTGTCTCTGTTTGTCTCTATGTGTCCTGTGATAGACTGGCGTCCTGTCGTAGGGTGGACCCCGCTTCACGCCCGATGTCAGCTGGGATCGGCTCCAGCCCCCCCGCGACCCTGACAGGGACAAGAGGTTGAGGTTCCTCTCGTTTCAGGTCACTTGTCCTTCCTTCTGTGTCACCGGTCTGCTGTGTTCCCTGATTACCTGATTGTGTCCACCTGTGTGTATATATAGTCCTTGTCTTTTTGCCAGAGTATTTCATCTCTATGTACAATATTTTCAAACATTCACAGATTTCATATGAACATTTCTTCCCTGCAAACTACTTTTTAAAGGCTTCATACAGCACATGTATTCATTTACTATCTGTTTTAGCAACTTTATGATGGTCCTTGAATGCACCAGCTTACTCTCTAACTTTGAAAACCCTCCTTTTATCCTTAGGGTCGATTTAACCCCATTCAATGTTTAACATCACTAAATACGATTGACATAATTTTTTTTGTCTTTATATTTATGACTTCTCCTTATTTTATGGGACAGCTGGGAAAACCTAAAATTGGCATGATTATATTTGTCATTTTCCTTTTTACATACTTGTCGCATTGGTGTTCCTTTTTTATCAATTTGATCATTTTAGTCCTAACAGCCCGAGGTTTACAAACCACCTTTCTTTAACAGGGCTCCCCCTTGAGAGGAATATTTGGAGCGACACAATCTGCACTAGAAAGAGAGACAAGCCTGCTGAACCAAAACTGAATTTACCCTCCAGCTGTACTGCTGCTGAGGATCAGAGACGAATGCTGGACATCCAAGTCATCTCTTGCAAAAGTGACACATTTGTAGTCTGTGCAGGAAACACCTCCAGTATCTACAGTGCAGTGGTTTAAAGCAGCACAAGGTAAACCTGCAGTACAATACTTTTCTGAAAAGTGTGTCAGGGTTGATGGGAAAACAGTTGTTGTATGAATTGTGAATTGATTAAAGGACCCACTGAGCTGCAATGTTGACTTTTAGAAAAATGGTTACCATGCATCGCGTTAATGTGACTTTGACACAACATAGAAACACATAACAAGCATCTGTTGAAGGCTGGAGCATGGGCATGTCTTAAGGTCCTGCTATACTCCAAAATGTACACACACACACACACACAGACACACAGACACACACACACACACACACACACTCAGCAGAGACATGGGTGCACTTTAGTTGTCTTTCTCCCTTTTCACCGAGCCGTTTTCCCAAACATTTTGTTTCTGCCTAATTATTACTTTCAGTCTAATGTGCCGCTTTATTAAATGCATTATCAAATAAGATGCATAAGGGACACAAGCTTGTTAAGTTGGTGTGTGTTATGGGTTCATGGGATTTTGTTTCTGCCTGGGATGTTGGGCTGAATCAGCTGTAGTTAAGTGAAGTGCAAAAAGGCTTGCCTCATTATGGTCCCCCCCCCCCCCCCCCCTGTATTTAAGGAAGGACGGAGCAGTGGGAACATGCTCCAGACTTCCATAGTTTTGGTTAATTCCTTCACTTCCTGCTGCAGATTTCCAGCAACCATCCTCTCTTCAGACCAAAAATGTCTTCAGGTACCAGTAAGATTATCAAATACGATCCAGGAAGTCCAGTTTGAGGACCAGATTCATGAGTATGAAGGCTCAGACATCAAACATTGCACAATGATTTTCAATAGAAGCAGCATTTTACATCTCAGAAAAGTCCTCACGGTGACGACCAACTGGCTCACGCGCGGTTACTGTCATACTCTGGGCATAATCAAAATTAAAGGTTTAGAAAAACATGGGAGCTATGCTGAAAAGGATGTAGGAAGTAAAGATAGTCCTGCTCACTGGTATGATTGGGTGGCCATATATTGTCAGCAGTATCTCACAGATGTTGTATTAATGATGGGTCTGTCTGACGTTCCTGTCTGTAATATGGAAGGTTTTCGTTGCCACCGTACTCTATAGGGGAATTGTTGGGTCTATGTTTATCATAGAGTGTGGTCTTTATCTAGTTTGTAAAGAGTCCTGAGATAACTTTTGTTAGGATTTGGCACTATAAATAAAATTGAATTGAATTATATTGAATTGATGGTCATCATTCTGCCACTTTTGGTTGCTGTCTCAGTTTAACTTTTTAACCGTATCTTGAAAGAAGGTGGCAACGTACTGTGAGACTGCAGTTTTCATTTGTTCATTTAGTTTTGTTGTAGTTCCCTGGTTTAATTTTTCCCCCTTTGTTTCAAAAGGGTTTTTGCTTCTTCAATATCCCTTTGTAAAATTTCCACAAATCACAGTGTTAACCACGTGTTTAAAACTGTGACCGTGGCGCGTCAACAAGTGCGAACCAGTTTCAGCGGTTCAAAAATGTTGCAATTCAACATATCTGTGCTTCACAGAAACGTACAATGCCAACATTATAGTCTGGCGAGTGTCGATACCAAAGTTTTGCTACCAATACAACATGATTTTGTTAAGTGGTGTCTTAACAGAAGCTGCTGCACGAGAGCTCATGATGGAGATCCACCAACTCTTTCAAACTAACGGAAATACACGTCGAAATCCAAGACTTGGACTTACACCTCTCTTTATTGATCCCTTTGGGACGACTCCCACAAGGGAATTAAGTTTCCAGCAGCTTACAAAAACACAAAGGAGGTATAAAAAACCTATAAGATAACCAATAAACCTTTAGCTAAATAAAGACAGAAAGTACAAAAAAACAATAAACAGTAAGCAATAAACTCTTAGTCAAATATATAGGAGGTAGATGTAAGAATACGGGTCAATTAAAGTTAAATCATATAAGTTAAATGTAAAGGAAATGTATAAGATAAAATATGTATGACTGTATAAGACAGAAATGAGCAGTAAGATTAAATTATTGCACTTAAGTGGTGGATAAAGTTATTGCACAAAGAAGAAGATAAGTGTCCAGGTATGTAAGAGACCGTTTAAGGTCCATTTGATTCCTGCGGGCGGTGCTTGGTGGTTTGACTCGACTGTTTTCAACATGACGGTCAGGTCACAAATGTGTTACAGCTAAACGGCACACATATATATGTTTCTGAAACCAAGCCAGAAATATGCAAGACAGTAACCGAATGTTGATTCATATTTAATCAGCACCACCAAGTTTGACAGATTGATCGTAGTTCACGAGCCTGGTTCGTTGAGGTGCGCAGGCGTAATTTACACAAAGTTGAGGTCCAGTCATGTTTTTGCATATTCAGATACGTTGAACAGTCAGTGAACTCGTAGTCAACTGTATCCATCATGCGATAAGCAGCCAGATCTCCTGCTCTCTATACAAAATGAATGAGAAGAATGAGCGTTGATCGATCACCACCTTGAGAGTGAAAGCAAAGTCTATTGGTGAATTTATGATTTAGCATAAATCAGGCACTAAATAAGAAAATGAGTAAATCAAATTATGAATCTGACTAGAAATACAATGCTGTCAAACCACATGTTAGGTTGTTATAAAAAAACAATATTGAGGTTTGATACTAAATACTGCCAATTTACCATCTGCTACTGTGGATATATGTAAAATGAATTTGTCCTGGGGTGAACTTTCCCAACATGAATGCATGCCGCAACAGAACTGTTCCTTCTGTATAAGCAGCTACTCTAAATATTGCAACAAAAATCAATATAAAAATCTATCTTCTACAACTTAGAGTCTGCATGTTTAACAGCGCCGCCTCGCTGGCCTCTGTGTCTACAACCAAACACAATCACACACACACACACACAACGCTGCAGAGCACAAACACTAATCAGCTTCTACACATGGAGTCAAAGTGCAGCAACATCTATTCATTATCACCACAGCGGTGCTGAATAATTAACATGACCAAGTTTTAAAGCAAGTCATTATTTATTTATCCATGTTTAATATTTTTCTCTTTTCTATCAATACAGCCGCCCGGACGCATGCAGCAGTAGAATGGATGGGAACAGTGAGTGCAGCCTCCCGCTTACACAGTGCAGTTGTCAATGTAGCAGTATTTATAGATGTCACTCAAATGTGCATCTGCTTCTGTGCTACGATTACAGGTTACATCATTGCTTCTGTCATCTCCACTATTCTTGCTTTCAAAATATGGTTCATTTAAAAAATAGTTACAGGTGACATGATAGTGATCCAGCCTTACACTGACGATGTTTACATGCATGCACACAAATAGTTGGATCCAGAAAGTCTGTGATTAACATTTACCAGCAGACATTACAGTGTAATATAGGGCCGAAGTATATCACGCCTTCTAGATCACTAAGGGCGCACTCACACTGTCCTTCCGCACCGCGAACCGGGCTTTAGGGTCCTTGTCCCCCCTCCCTCTCCCCCCATGGCCCCAGCCCCGTTTGTACTCACACTGCCTGGGCCTCACGCAAATGCTTCTTGCTGTCCATACGACATCACGCCGTAACACGTCACACGCATTGATCGCGTGTGTGTGGCTTTGTTTCCAAATCTTTCCGTAGACCTCTGAGTTTTTGTGCGTCTTGTCGACTGTTTTTGAATCTTTTCATCGACCAAATCTGCAGTAAACACTCCACCTCCGCATCACACCAACGTGAACCTTTCACCGCCATTGTTGTTGTTGTTAAATGTTAAATGTTAAATGTCCGCGCATGGTCCGTCCTTCTATAAGATCCTCTGAGGAAAATCTGTTCGTGGTGCGCAGAGTAAACTCAAATCAAGGGAAAGCATCTTTCAGTCATTATGCAACAAACAGCTGGAATAAGCTTCCTTTCACCCACTCTGACCACTTTTAAAACTAGACTGAACACTTTTATGTTCACCTTAGCTTTCTGCTAAATCTTTGCACTTTTAACGTCCGCACTGTTTTTATTATTCTCTATGTTTTTATTCTCTTTGTCTTCCTGTAATGCATTTTAATTCATGACATGTTGTGCTGTGAAGCACTTTGAGTCTGCCTTGTGTATGAAAAGTGCGTTACAAATAAAGCTGCCTTGCCTTGCCTAATATAACACGTTGAAAACGCTCATACAGAGTGTCTGCATTGAAACAATCAATCATTAAGGATGACGGTAATCATTTTAACAGGCAGTTCTTAAGCATATGTCGTACATGAAAATGTGTGTGAATGACAATAAAGTTTGTCTAAGTCTAAGTCTACATGTAACAATGAAAAGTAATGCACAGTAATTCGTGTTTATTCCACATATTGAGACGTAGCATAAGACAGCAGATCTCTTCCTTTGGTAGATGGTTCCCAAAACACAGGACACTCACCCGGGTGAGCATGGTTTGTTTCCCCGCCCGTTGCTGTTCATGTCCCGGACGTACAAAACTAAATATGATATAATAAAATCGGTCATATAACGATATTTTTAGTGCCTTGGTGTCGTGGACCATTGCTACACCGTTGACCTCTGGTGGTCAACGTTGGTCAACTTCTGGTTTGTCTGTCCTTCACTGTTTCTTAAGATATTCATACGATATCATACAAACCTATTCATGAGAATACATTGATTTAAAAATAGAGGATTGGATGTGATATTTCATGTATGGCAAAGGGTTGGGTCTGTGTGTCTGTGTGTGTGTGTGTGTGTGTGTGTGTGTGTGTGTGTGTGTGTGTGTGTGTGTGTGTGTGTGTGTGTCAGATTGAGATGTATGATTGGTTGCCAGTGGAGCTGGAGCCAGTTTGTTGTGCTGATTGATCTCCACATCTGTGCAAGCTGTTGGGATCTCTCTCTCTCTCTCTCTCTCTCTCTCTCTCTCTCTCTCTCTCTCTCTCTGTATTGAAAGGTGATAAATTATCGTAATGAGCCCTATGTGAAAGTTTGCAATGCTAATAATAGAGAACTTTAGTGTGATAGTGTGAGTAATAGTGGAGCTATAAGCAGAGTCTGATGTTTGGTACTAAAGCATGGGAAACTAAAGTACTTGTGTTTTAATTAACATCTGTAATCGAAGCATTTTATAATTAAGCTTTGCTACAAACTACTTAAAAAATCACATCATTTCCAAACATAAAGCACACTTCATCAGCAACAGGCAGGCAGATACACGGAGTGGGATCATACTGTAGATCCTTTATACATGCTGTTTGAGAATAAAACATATGAAACACCTTCACAGAGAAGAGTAACCAACAGCAGCAGCACTCTTCCCTTCCTCCCCTGAGCCTCACAGTCCTGCCTGTAGCTGTATCTTACTTCACAACGTTTCTGTGCACAATAGAAACTTACATCGACATGTTACTATTGTGCTCTGTGAGTTCAGAAGTGTGCTGCCGCAGTGTTTTCGTTCTCTTGTCTTTTACTGCATGCTGCGTAGGAATATTTACCCATCTGCTAACATCTGTCATTACATCTGACAATACACAAACCTTCACTTGTCATGTGACAACACTGTCTATGTCATGTTTGTTTTCCAACATTCACAGATTTCATATGAACATTTCTTCCATTCAAACTACTTTTTAAAGGCTTCATGCAGCACATGTATTCATCAAATATCTGTTTTAGCAACTTTACGATGGTCCTTGAATGCACCGGCTTACTCTCTAACCTCGAAACGAAAGCTTTTCTCTAACCCTCCTGTAATCCTTAGGGTCGATTTAACCCCATTCAATGTTTAACATCTCTAAATACATGTTTTTATTTCTTTATATTTATGACTTTTCCTTATTTTATGGGACAGCAGAGAAAACCTAAAATTGCCATGACTATATTTTTCATTGTCCTTTTTACGTACTTGTCGCATCAGTGTTCCTTTTTGTCAATCTCATCTCATCTTCAGCCTCTTATCCGGGGTCGGGTCGTGGGGGCAGCAGCTTTAGCAGGGGACCCCAAACTTCCCTTTTCCGGGCCACATTAACCAGCTCTAACTGGGGGATCCTGAGGCCTTCCCAGGCCAGTGTGGAGATCTAATCTCTCCACCTGGTCCTGGGTCTTCCCCGAGGCCTCCTCCCAGCTGGACGTGCCTGGAACACCTCCCTAGGGAGGCGCCCAGGGTTCATCCTTACCAGATGATCCTGAACCACCTCAACTGGCTCCTTTCAACGCAAACGAGCAGCGGCTCTACTCCGAGTTCCTCACGGATGCTGAACTTCTCCCCCTCTCTCTAAGGGAGACTCCAGACCCCCTCCTGAGGAAACACATTTCAGCCTCTTGTACCCACGACCTTGTTCTTTCAGTCATGACCCAGCTTTCCTGACCACAGGTGAGGGTAGGAACGAATATTGACCAGTAGATCGAGAGCTTTGCCTTCCGGCTCAGCTCTCTTTTTCAATTTGATAAATTTAATGATTTAGTCATTATTATTATTATTATTTATTTTTTCAATTCAAATATTTAGAAATGTTTGAAATTGTTTTTCCGAGCTCAAATTGACCTATACATAATAAATGCCACTGTCCCTGATAATGAAAATTGCTTTCATACCAAATATTCAAAACAGTACTTACAGATAATATACTTACTTTAAAACACACAAACAAATATCCCTCAATCCAATTTTAGATCAATTAGTAAGACATTTTATCTTTTTAAAATAAATACACGTAGAATAACTGACATAAAAACTTCAGTGACAACTTTGATTAAGATAATTGGATAAATCTGGATGTTTAAATTGACCCCAAGGATAAACGGTGTTAGTAAAATTTAAGGGTAACATGCTTTTTGTTACTCATTCAATCTTGAGTGATCAGTGATTCGGTCCTCAGTTCAAATGCCCCAAAAATCATGAGAAATAGTTCAGAGTAAAGGTTCACAAATGGAAATATTCTCAGTATGTAGTGAGGTTTAGATCTTGAGGGAGCAACAGCCAGTCTGCTGATATCACACATCAGGGATGCAGAACAGGACATGACAGAACAACAAACCCGACCTGTCGGCTCCTGGGCTGACTCATGGGGGCCGACAGGCTGCTGAAGTGTGTGTGTGTGTGTGTGTGTGTGTGTGTGCGTGTGTGTGTGTGTGTGTGTGTGTGTGTGTGTGTGGCTACCAAGACGCATTCACATACACTAACACTGACCAAGATTCACAACTGAGATCTCTGTTCAGGCAAAAACAGTTCCAACAGAAAACACGAGCAGTTCGTGGATGAAGATCAGCTGTCCGTCATGATCTCCATCATCATCATCATCATCATCATCACACCATCACTATCCTCCTCGCTGCGTGCTGGCATGCGCATCATTAAAGTTAAAGAGAAAACGTATATCCCATTTGGCTTTTATAAAAATATAAAAAAGAGGAAAAAACAAAATCAAACTACAAGACAGAAGAGTGAAATGCACGATAAGCAAAAATAGATATTGTGAGATCATAGAGAGAAAAGACACATTTGCGATAGTTCTAAAAAAATAAAATAAGAGAAAGAAGCGAGAAAATACAACAAAACTGTAAACAAACACAAGAGAAGCCAGAAGATGGGGCTTTCTTTCAGCAACAAGGAGCGGGTAAAAGCTCCGGTAAGACTCGCAGAACAACAAAGACAGAGAGAGAAACCCAACCAGCCGCAATTCAGTGCAAAAAAATGTAAAAAGAAATTGAAAGAAAAACAAACCAGTAACAAAGAAAGAGGCAAAAAGAGGAAGAGGGAACTGACCTACCAAAGGAG
Source organism: Echiichthys vipera (assembly GCF_963691815.1). Lineage (NCBI taxonomy): Eukaryota > Metazoa > Chordata > Actinopteri > Perciformes > Trachinidae > Echiichthys > Echiichthys vipera. The sequence continues at coordinate 45,367,580 of NC_139825.1, forward strand.
GTCGGCTGAAAGAAGCTGAAGCGAGAGGAGAAGAGCGGGCAGGCGGTGAGGTTCAGTGTGCGCTCGGTAACCGGGCTGAAGCTCTGACTGCGCGCCAGTCAGTGGGGCGGTGATAACAGCAGCAGCGCGCCGACTGGAGCGAACCACTGAGCGCTACGGGCGGGGGGAGGCCGGGCAGCAGAGCGGGCGATGGGAGCTCCGTGCGTAATTTGGCACAAGGCTAAAAAAAAAAAGCGCGCATACAGAGTCAGAAAGGCACTTAGAGGGACATCATCTAGAAATTGATGTACTTAACAAGCCTGATTGTTCGTAGCTGGTAATCAGTGGAAGAGTTTCACTAACACTTTGTGCACCTTGTTAGATCCCGTGTATTTACCCCTGTACAGGTGGTCACAGTCCCGCTCTCCGTTCAAAGGGTTAGAGTCCTCAGTGGCTTTACCGGGGTTTCACAGTTAAAGTACAACTGATGGACTAATTAAGCGGGTGGCGAGGAGACCCGCCTAGCTTCTAACTACCTTCACAAGGACGTCTACCCTGCCTGCTCCGGTGTGGCACCTGGTTGAACAGCCCCGAACCAAGCATCCAGCCGGCCACGCCCGTTATCGGCAGCTCCCCCCCTTGCTAGGATGGATTTTAGTAACTTGGATAAATAGTTACAAGGGTCTATCAATCTGTTTAGGGCTAGGATAACCTTAAATCATTTCTCTGTAGTATGTTCGCACACAGTACCTTTAAAACCACTGTTCTTAAGAAGAAATGTAGTCAGTGTCCACAATGTCAATCTTTAAATGCAGGTTATTGTATTTTATTGTTAATTTAGCAAGGCACAATAAAACATGGTGTTGTTAATGGAGTGTGAATCAAACCACTCTGCCATGGATGTAGGGTTATATATGTTCAATCACAACGAGACTCGAGCCAAATACAATTCATTCTGCACTGAAGGAGCGACTGCAGGTGGGGCGCGCACATACCTTCACGCACACACACTCAAACCGCACACTCTCTACTCACGCTCCGTTTACTTTCCAAATTATTTCACAAGTATTGCCCTTAAACAGTTCAGTGGATCACCAACAGGTGCACACGTCAGTTCCGTCCTATTCTTGATAAACGCTTTGTTAGATTACCTGCATGTCTTTTAGCGGGGCCATTCAAACAGAGGGGGGGGGGGGTCCAATCAGCTGTCACCCAGATGATGTAACAGTCACATGATTAAAAGTGGTATTTCCGATATTTATGTGTAAAACTTAGATTTCAATGCATCAGCTGGTAAACTTGAGAACACATTTGGCCTATTCTTTGTGCAGTGCAATCTTAATAAATCTATTCATTGAATAATGAAATAATAAAAGGGGACAGTGCAATTTCATAAAACACATGATTACACATGGTTAAAACAGCAAGAAGGCTAGTTTTAATCTGTAGTTCCCTGGCCATGATGTGTAGAGGCAATAAAAATTACAATTTAAAAAAGAAGAAGAGAGAAAAAAAAATCACACAAAACATGTACAATATAATACAAAATACATATTCAATTCAATTCAATTTTATTTATAGTGTCAAATCATAACAAAGTTATCTCAGGACACTTTACAGAGTAGGTAAAGACCACACTCTATGACTTATTTATGATTTACAGAGACCCAACAATTCCCCCGTAGAGTACGGTGGCAACGAAAACCTTCACTATAACAGACAGGAACGTCAGACAGACCCAGCTCTGTGGAGGACGCACATCTGTCTGCACCGGAGAGAGGAAGAGAAGGAGAGAGAGAGAGAGAAAAGACAGACAGATGGACAGAGAGAGACAAAGACAGACACACTTCCAGAGATGCAAGCAAAGCCTAACAGTAACTATAATAATATCTATAGTAATGTGAATATAACGTATATGTTAAGACAGTTAATACAGCAGAATAGTAGAAACAAGCACAGCTAAGGTGACAGAATATGAAAATGATAATAATTATGGTGGCAAACATGATCAATGATGAGTAGTGGCAATAGCAGCTACGATACAGCTACAAATTTTATAGTTATGTGTCATCATCCCGATGAGAAGGGCTTCAGTATTTCAGAGGGATTTTCATTTCTGCAACATTATTTCATTTACACTTTTATGCAAGAAGAAGAGAAGACATGGGCGGCTTTACACCTGTATACAGAAAGTGGTCTTCATATATAAGGCTTACCTCATCTTTCAGGCACTTAAGTATTGATATATTTTATTGATCCTGTCAAAGTCTTAGGTAAAGGTTAGTTTCTCCATGCAGTCTGTTTTTCTGTTGACAGCTCGGTTAAAGACTGCAGAGGAACATGGATTTGGATTTATTTATTTATTATTCTCAGAATAAGCAAATTATCATCTGCATTATTCTTATTATTCTTATTCATCTTCTCCTTATTATTATTTATAATGAAAAAGTCACAGGGCTAAGTGTTTTGAGTTGCTTTGTGATCCATTTTACCGGACTATCCTCTGTCAGTGTTTGGCAAAAAGTCTTAACATTAAGAAGAAGGATTAGAGTTACAGTTTAATTCATCCCTATCTTTCATATTTTAATATAGTTTGGGCAAGTACTTTTCCTAGTTCTCTCAAAATCTCGGTCCTCCAGAAACGTTTTGTCAGAATTGCAACTCAGAGTCTCACACCCCATCGACTCCTTAATTTCAAAAACTACAAATTCTTACTATACGGTGGTGTAGTGGTTAGCACTGTCGCCTCACAGCAAGAAGGTTCTAGGTTCGCATCCCGGCTGGGGTCCTTCTGTGTGGAGTTTGCATGTTCTCCCCGTGTCTGCGTGGGTTTTCTCCGGGTTCTCCGGTTTCCTCCCACAATCCAAAGACGTGCAGGTGTTCGGTTCATTGATGACTCTAAAATCACCCGTAGGTGTGAATGGTTGTCTGTCTCTGTTCGTCTCTATGTGTCCTGTGATAGACTGGCGTCCTGTCCAGGGTGGACCCCGCCTCACGCCCGATGTCAGCTGGAATCGGCTCCAGTCCCCCCGCGACCCCGACCCCGGGATAAGCGGTTGAAGATGAATGAATGAATTAATGATTTATAAGTGCCAGTCAAGTAAAGGGAATATTCCTGTTTAAAGCAAATTCACAGGTCCATTCACACTCAACTCGTCCATCTTCACATCTTCATCCTCCTAAATTTCTTACTAAAGGTCAATTTTCAATAAGATTTAGGGTTTTACCAAATTATGGAAAGGGTTTTCCCATCAGGCAAAGAACTGTTCCTCCATAACACGCTACAAAAGAAACGTAAAAGATCATTTAATGGTTGCTTTGTAATTTATTTGTTACTATTAACTTGTTTTTCCTTGATGTACTTTTTATTTTTGTATGTTAATTTTGTGTTTCTTTATATTATTGTGAAATTTTAACAATATTTGGGTGGAGGCTTCAAATCAGCCCACTGGGTTTTCTGCCTCTTCCTGCGCTGTAATTTATTTCTCTTCTTCGTCAGTATTTGTGTATTTTTTAAAATTGTGCTAAATAAATATTCTACGTGGTCTCATGGGAGGGCGTATAAATAGCACGCCACTTTTCATGACTTTCATGAATTTTCGCGTGCATGTCTACGCATATTAAGCTTTTCGCGTGTCATTTAACGCCCGTAGTTCCCCAGGGTTAGGGTTAGGGTCAGGGGTTAGGGTTAGGGTTAGGGTTAGGGTTAGGGCATTTCACGCCCGTTATTTCAGCCATCCTTCACATGAAATATTGATTTAAAAACAACCCTCTGACAAAAAGCTCCACCACTTCATATTTCTCCGGAAAGTAGCGGAGAAATACGAACACGTGGGTTTTCCCTCAATGACATTTGTGCGTGAAATGACAACGCCATCTCTGCACTATACAAGTCAATTGAGACTACATGGCGTGAAATGACACGCAAAAATCATGACATGCGTTGTAATTATACGCGAGATGGCTTGAGAGAAAAAGCGTGTCATTCACACGCCTTTTGGTGAGACCAGGCTGAAATATTACCTAAAAACCTGAACCTAGATAAGCAACTTGATAAGTGCCAGTAAGCTAGCTTCAATCTCTAGTTAATCATAGCTAGGTGGGTGAGCATCCATAGCTTATAGGAGATGGATGTATCTATGGTGACATCTAGCGTTGGTTTGTCGATTAATGTTATGTAATGCCTCGAATCTGGCATTTTGGCTGTTGCTATTTGGTATTTTTGAAACACGAAATGACTGTATTTTGACAAGATGGTGAAGCTGGAGTGGAGTGCTAAGACGCTGTTGTTCAATGGGGCTGCACAAAGCTAAATTATGAAAAGGAAAACTGACGATTTGTCAGCCAGCTGATGCTGGTGAGTGAGCTGGGAGCTCTGGTCGCTGTCGCCATTAGCTGAAAAGAAACAGAGCCCGCGGAAAAAATGAAAGTTTCCCTTAGCAGTTAATGCTAGCCCTTAGACATTGTTAGCTTAGTTAGCAAGGTGAAACCAAATGCTGAATACATTTTAAGACGTTTTTAGGTGACCAAAATGTTACAATCAACTCTAACTCAAACCCCTTCTCTGTCCCTAGCACAGTGACCTGTCGATCAAAAGGTAGCCCCACCCTAAAGCACCCTCTGCTATATTGCCTATTTCACTCTAAATAGGACTTTCATTTACTAAATCAACATTGTTCTGTATTGAAGAAGACTTAAAACTAGCGATTGGGACCAGTATGATCTGATGATGAGTATGTAAAGTAAGTCCCTTGTATTGTTGTAGGTGTTAACCTAGCCCAGCAGCTATAAAGTTGCTATGGAGACATAATGACCTTAGAGCATTAAGTTGTTCGCTTTGTTGGCATCTGTGGGGTTTGAAACCACTGACATTAAAAGCCGAAGGGCTGTCTTGTACATACTCAAACACACAGTTATCTCTGAGAATGGTTCAAAAGAGAAAGAGACGTCCAGTTATGCAGTATGTGTGCAAGGTTGTTCATTGAGTTGTGATGCTTGTTTCTCTCTCTGTTTCCTCCTTGAAGACAGACGGAAGAGCAGGGAAACAAGGTAAAGAGAGGGAGAGAGAGCGAAACATTATCTGGTGAGACAGAAAAGCACAGAATAAGAAAATCTCCTGTGGTTTACACATTCAGGTTAATGTAGAGAATAAAAGCAGACAGTTGTAATTGAACTGATGAAGTCAAAATACCAATAATCACATCAATACTGTGGCAAAATAGTGATAATATGGATTTTTGTGATATTGTCAGTTTATCATTTAAGTCGATGAGATGTCAAGAAACAGAGTGTTATGTTTTAACTTTGTAAGTCTCCCTGAATTTGTAACTATTCGTTTCCTTTACGCTCATTTTAAATAAAAGAGAGTTATTTGATTTTATTCATGGAGAGATCTGATGTTAAAGCACAAACAGAGAAGAGATCTGCTTGCTGTGAAGCTTTCCTCCACTGAGAGTGAGAGAAAATACTGGAGGTGACAGAGTTTCTTAATAAAACAACTTGCACTTAAAAGCCTGATGGAAACTGAATTCATGTGAAGGCAGAGAAAGAGATCGGAGAGAGAGATCTGATCGTCGTTTTTCTTAAATAAAAGGTCTCAATTTAAAACTATGATAAAGTGTCACCAAGATGAGCCTTGACTGAACATGTCAGTCTGCCCTCTCTTTTGTCGCAGTGTGAGTGCGCCGCTGTCCTTCCGCACCGCGACCCGGGCTTTAGGGTACTTGTCCCCCCTCCCTCTCCCCCCGCGCCCCAGCCCCGTTTGTACACACACTGCCTGGGCCTCGGCCAATGCTTCTTGCTGTCCATACGACATCACGCTGTAACACGTCACACGCATTGATCGCGTGTGTGTGGCTTTGTTTACAAATCTTTCCATAGACCTCAGAGTTTTTGTGCGTCTTGTCGACTGTTTTTGAATATTTTCATCGACCAAATCTGCAGTAAACACTCCACTTCCGCATCACACCAACGTGAACCTTTCACCACCATTGTTGTTGTTGTTAAATGTCCGCGCATTATGTCCGAACAGGCGGACATAACGCTACTGCTGTAGGGCTCGTGCTCGTACACGTGCGCACGCTCGTGCTTGTACATGTGCAAACGGCTCTGCTAAAGCCCACCTCTTTCAAGCGGGCCGTGGGCTGCTGTCGGATGTTATGCGCGGAACGGGTGCACTCACACTGCTTAAACGGCTTTAGCTGAAAAACCGCTATTGGCCCGGTACAGAACGACAGTGTGAGTGCGCCCTCATACACCTCACTTCTACCTGCCTCATACACCTCACTTCTACCTGCCTGCCCCTGACCATCCCGTCCTGCCGCCTTTCCAGGTATCACCTCAGCCTTGCCTTCTGTCCCAGACCTTCGTCCTGTCCCTCCTGGTTTCCGTCTACCTCTCTCCTGGGCTGTTTGGTGTATCCCTGCAACGTCTCCTTGACTCCCTGCCTGGCGCCAACTCTTCTTTCGCCTATCCCTCGCTTCTTAATAAAGTTCATTAAGGGTACGTCCACACGATAGAAAACAAGATTCTGAAATGTCTTTTTCTCCGTCGTTCTTAAGAAAGTTTTCTGTTTTCTGGCTCAAGAAATATCTGCGTTCACACAAAACCAGTGAAACCGACTCAAAACACTGTAGTACACATGCCAGGTCTGTATGTGGCGCTGTAGCTCTGCCACAGAAATACACCAACAACGGAGAAGAAGAGTCTGAAAGAAGCTGTATACAAACACAGACAACCTTCTCGCTTAATATGGCCACTCTTTAAGACTTCTTTTTTGTCAAAAGCAATGTTGCCTTGAGCTTTACAAAAAGCGACCAGCAAAAATGTTGCGACTTATTCAGACCATCAGGGAAAAGGGTGGTCAGCCTAATTCATTTTCATGCATGCTGCTCAGAGTAATCCAACTCTACGGCCACTGAAATCCGTCTCTTCTCTTTTTCCCTCTCGCGCAGCAGCACTGCACAGACTCGCGGTAGGGTTGACAGAACATATGCCGCTTTGTCGTCCAAACAACAACTCAAATTTATACACTCCCGGTTCCAGAAGAGCGTCTTTTCAGGCTCAGTTAACGCTGGATCCGTGTGGGTTGTCGCGGATATAAAAAACGTTACAGCAAGACGTGTCTTCGAGTGGACGGGCCCTTAAAGTGAAATTCGGCGTAAAATCATCCAACGGCCCTTTTCAGCAAATACACTCAAATAAGCCATCAAGACAAATTTTTTCGTGCAACAATTATTAACAGAGGAATCCGGTAAAGTCGCTAACAGTCGAATGTGGCTAACACTGATTAGTTTGGGGCAGCACAAGGAATGCATTAAAACGGCTTTTTTAACCACTAATGCTGCTCAAAATAACACCAAACCTCTGCAGCAGCAAGAGCCCTACACATTATGATTCACCTTCTCGCTGTGAGGCGACAGTGCTAACCACTACACCACCGTGTAGCTCCTTCCTTTTGGATTGACTTTGGTAATTGACTTGAATGGACTTTACTATGAGAGAATTTGGTACCGGGGTACCGGGTTTAATTTGGTCACTGTGCTTCCCCATGCTAATCAGTGTTAGCCGCATAACATTACATTAATTACTGTTAGCGACTGTAGGGGATTTCTCAGTTAATAGTTGTTACATGAAAAAATTGTCTCGATGGCTTTGATGAATGTATTTGCCGGAAAAAAGACCCTGGGATGATTTTCACGCCAGAATTTGACCTTAACCTACCTGGTTCTGTGCTGCTATTGGGTCCTAACCTATACTCATTACATAACATAACTTTCACACACAGAAATCTGAATTTTGGCCTCTGACCTCTTAAAACAGAGCATTTGTGATGTTCAACCAAAGTTTCAAACAAACAAAAAACAAAAAAAAGTAATTTGTGTGTATTCCACTTATTTACGAATTGGGTATTCAACATTTTAATAGTGGGGACGAAGTATAAGATGCCGACTCTCTGCTTAAGGAGGGACGTTGGGAATGTGGATGGATCCCAAAACACTAGAACCCTCAACCGGGTGAGCGTAATTTGTTTGCTGTTGCCATTCATGTCCGAGACATACTGAGCCAAGCCACGACCATTTTGCTAATCCTAAGCGCGTTGTTTTGATGACTGACAGTCATCTTTTTGTAGGCTAAAACCTGTCAGACTTTTTCTTTTCTTTTCTTAATGACAACAAAAGCAACCATCGCTGTCCACTTCTGGCTCGTTAACATCTTGTATTGTTCAGAACAAAGACATGCACGTGTTCGGTTAATTGAGGACTCTAAATCACCCGTAGGTGTGAATGGTTGTCTGTCTCTGTTCGTCTCTATGTGCCCTGCGATAGACTGGCGTCCTGTCCAGGGTGGACCCCGCCTCACGCCCCATGTCAGCTGGGATCGGCTCCAGCCCCCCCGCGACCTCAACCCGGGGATAAGCCGTTTGAAGATGAATGATGATGATGATCATATGGACCTGTAAATGAGAATATGTTGGGTAAAACCATAGATTATAAAACATGGAATCAGCCTCTGTGGTGCTGGTTTCTAAAGAGCCAAAATGAAGGTCTAAGCAGACAGTTCTGAATGGTGACGAGGGCTGAATGAGGACTAAGGTATCTGCTTACCACCTGTGACGGCACTCACCTGTCACTCAATGTGACCATGCCCTTTTTGAAAAGTTTTTTTTTTTATTCTTAACTGGTTTGGAAATAGTTTGATATGAAAAAAGCTTAAATAAACATCTCAACGACTGGACCACTTGTAAGTTGTGTTCCTACTTAAAGAGGCCCTATTAAACTAGTTTTCAGGGTCATATTTGTATTTTTCGGGTCAACTACAATAGGTTTACACGCTTCGATCTATAAAAAACACCCCTACCGAAAGCCCAGTGTGCTTTGATTGGTCTAATTGCTCTGCTGTGATTAGTCAACTGTCTATGGTGCGTACAGGTAAATGTTATGCCGCTTATGATCTACAGAATCAGTTATCTCAGCAGCTTAGACAAGAAAATTGGTGAATGTAACAAGATTTCCTTAAACACTTGTATAAGCCACTTAAGAATGAATCCGTTCGTACGAGCAGTTCTTGCATGAGGCCCATTGTAGGTTTGTTTTATGCTAACAGCTGCTAACAGCTGCTAACAGCTGCTAACGCCTGTCTGTTGATGCAGAAATCCAACAGTCTGGAGTTGTGACGTTAGAAACGTAATTTAAACTTAGCTGAAACACATTGTTCATGAGCGAATATGTCTCCCTCTGTCCTCCAACTGCTTTAAATAACACTTTACTGCATGAATGACCTGCAGATGGAGCAGGTGTGTTGTAGTTTTGTGTTGCGTTTAACTGACAACAGTATATTTCAGTGTCTGATGGAACAGCTGTGGTTATCAGCTACATTTATAGTTTCTGTAGAAAGATTTTCTGATGATGGGTGGAGATTTTACACATGTTAATTTGTATGGTGGCCATGAGAGCTCAACAACCTGCAACTACAGACAACACATGAAAAATTACAACAGCTATAATGAAATGTGCCACACACACAGATGTTTAAAATACAGATTCTTACATTTTAAGTGTTTATTAACACTTTTGTTGTTGTATGACATATTTCATGCTCAAAATTATAATTTAATTTGGGTTAGACAATCACTTTAAACATGCAGTCTTGTATTATGGATTTATATACTCATATCATTCATTCATTCATCTTCAACCACTTGTCCCTGTCGGGGTCGCGGAGGGCTCGAGTCAATCCCAGCTGACATCGGGCGTGAGGCGGGGTCCACCCTGGACAGGACGCCAGTCTATCACAGGACACATAGAGACGAACAGAGACAGACAACCATTCACACCTAGGGGCTATTTAGAGTCATCAATGAACCGAACACATGAATGCTTTTGGATGGTGGGAGGAAACCGCAGTACCAGGAGAAAACCTACACAGACACGGGGGGAACATGCAAACGCCACACAGAAAGGCCCCCCGTTGGGATGCGAACCTGGAACCACCTAGCTGTGAGGTGACAGTGCTAACCACTACACCACCATGTAGCTAAACTAAAACTTAAGGGCATACTCAACAAGGTTTTCACACACATACATCAGTTGCTGCTGCAGCGCTGCATGTTATCATTAACACTTTTGTTGTTGACATATGACATATTTCATGCTCAAAATTATAATTTAATTTGGGCTAGACAATCACTTTAAACGTGCAGTCTTGTATTATGGATTTATATACTCATATCATTCATTCATGTTCAACCGCTTGTCCCTGTCGGGGTCGCAGGGGGCTGGAGCCTATCCCAGCTGACATCGGGCGTGAGGCGGGGTCCACCCTGGACAGGACGCCAGTCTATCGCAGGGCACATAGAGACGAACAGAGACAGACAACCATTCACACCTACGGGCAATTTTAGAGTCATCAATGAACCGAACACCTGCACGTCTTTGGACTGTGGGAGGAAACCGGAGAACCCGGAGAAAACCCATGCAGACACGGGGAGAACATGCAAACTCCACACAGAAGGGCCCAGGCCGGGATACGAACCTGGAACCTTCTCGCAGTGAGGCAACAGTGCTATTTGAATTGCCTTTTTGCTGAAAGGTGCTGTATGTACATAAACTTGCCTCGCCTTATCTAACCCCGACACATCTTGCAGTCAAAACACATTTGGGAAGAAACATAATTATCTTTTCTCCTTAGTTTGCCCTAATTAACACATTTCGCACAAACTGTAAGAATCAGGAAGGAAATACAACATCTTGGTTTTCACCCTGAAAGGCTTCCTAACAGGTTGCTTCTGAAAATTATGGCTGGAACGGCAACTTTGGTACTTAATGAGCTGAGGAAGTGTTGTGTAAGCAACTGGGCTTTGTCTGGTAGTTTCTCACTTCACATTAATCCACTTTAATACCCACTGCTGCTTTCTTCTGTTAGAAGTAACAGGTGTGGGAGGTACTTTAGACTCTCTCAGCCAGGAGGAAAACAACAACACATGAAGGCATAAACAAAGCACTAGATGGGAAAATAAATTGCTGGGAATATGTGTAACTTACAGGTCAAAGGAGTGGGCTTGTTACCAGAGGGTTGTGCATTCAGTGTTTATTATCAGGTCCCACCTGATTAGGATACATGGTGCACAGTGGAAAAAATTATATAAAGATAGAAAAATGTGTGATTTCAGTCCTCTTGTAATGACCACCATCAGTTTAACCATATGGAGGGTCTTTAACCTCATCCTCACACCGTGGAGATGCTTGACTGTGAGCATTGTTTTACCCAGATGTACAGATTGGTGATTGAGTTTTAAATATTTCCTTTTAGAAATTTCTAAAATTAAATGTGTGAAAACATCAACCATGTCCGAACACGACACTAACTCGTATTCTCAAATAACTGCCCTTATTTACCCCGGCTGCAGACGGATCCAGGCCTTGATTTATTGCTAATTTCTCCTGTTTTTATCAGTATATGTGTTCATATTTCAGAAAGAAGCCTCCCTGTTTTCTTATCACAGGGCTCACTCTGACATTCTTAAAATAACACCAAATATTGCATAATCTTAAACTATTCTTCTGTCTTTTTCATTGTATTTTACAATCTGAAAACCATTTTTTCCAGGTGAGGCATTAAAAAGTAATGGAAAACGGGGAATGATGAGCGTTGGTGTTTGTACTGCTTCAAGATATCAAACAGAACCACTTAGACTAAACAAACAGCTACTGATAAAACTCTGTTCTTCTCTCGTGGTTTTATCTATGAATGGCTTTGAATAAATCATAGTGGTGGAGAACATGGAAACACACACACACACACACACACACACACACACACACACACGCACAGAAAGAACAAATTATACATATGTCACTATGCATCGCATGTGAGCAAGACCTTTATTGTCTCGATGTGTAGCTGAGCCTAGCTTCCGCTGAAGATGACAGTTTAATTTTCTGCAGTTGACCTTTTCATATGAAACATTCACTGATAAGCCCAGGTAGAATACACACACACACACACACACACACACACACACACACACACACACAGGCTTTCCTCCACAGTATTTATCTTCTTTTCAGTCATCTAACCTCACAGCACCTCAATAAATACCCTTCCACCACATACAAATACACCGAAACGTCTATAAAGTGATAGTAAATTAATCATTTCTGCATTTTAAAAGGCAATTATAGTCGAATGTTTGACACAAAAAAGCAAATGAAATGAGAGAGATAGCTAGCTTTTGCCTTGTTCCTGGATTCACTTTCTTGCTTTCACCCCAAACACATCTGTATTTCATGTATTTAAGTGAGGTGCCATAATAAAATTCAGACATGTAATGGGGGAGTATTCACTTCCAGCTATTAAACACAGTGGATGTTTTAAAATCCTCATGTCAGTGCGTAGTATTTGTGACATGAACCTTGGAGAAGATGTGGACAGTACAAATGAAAAATGGAAAATTGCTTGTGTATGAAAATGTATGAGAGAGCGAGAGAGAGAGAGAGAGAGAGAGAGAGAGAGAGAGAGAGATGTGCTTTCAGAAAGCTAGGAAATGCTTTTAAAAAATCAATACACCACGTTGAACTACAATCACAGGGCATTTTCTGTACTTATTATTGTACATTATTTTAAAACGCACTTGATGGTGCTAACGTGCAGCTGTCTTGTCAGGCTCTGGAGAGTCTAGGAAATTGCTGAATTAAACACTATTGGAGGTTAAAAAAGATTTATTGCTGGGTGTCGGAGTCACATGGTTGTCATTTGTGCTACTTTGCCTGGGTTCAGACCCAGGAATCTGCCATCTCCAATCAGTTGACTGATTCGTCTGATATCATGACATGAAACAGCTTGTTCTTGATTGGAAAAATCAATCAATCTCATGAGCGCCACAGTGGGACAAATGATCAGTCAATTAGCCCTAAGGGTGGGACTAACAACATTGTCAAGCTGAGTGTCTACGGCATTGTAGTTTGTTTTTACTTTCCTCCGGATGTGTGTGTGTGTACTGTGTCTTGTTTTGAGTGTCACTGCCCCTGCAAATTGTTTAATTTCACAATTAGACTTTGATTGAGATTGATTTGGTCCAATAACATTGGAAAGTCTCAGCCTATTCTCATTCCCAGCGCATCAAATACCACCGTTTTGTCATGGCACTCAGCGTTTAACACAAACACACATGTTGTTTGTCGTTGCAAAATGCACTGGGCTTTCAATTGTAAACCTGTCAATAGTGATAGTAGTTGCTAGGAGCAAGAGCTCCAGGATTAAGAGTGCCAACCTTGCGTAAAGTGGTAGGATGATGGATGGGTCTAACAAACACTAGGCTTTCACCCAGGAAACAATGTGTTCCCGATGTTTAAAACAGTGACTGTAGTGGCACTTCATGTTTTTGATGTGTATTGAGCAGTGACGCTTAAGTGTCCTGACACAATGGCCCAATTTGATGAGTTTAGATAAGGTTGAAAGTCTAGAAGAGCTGCATGATTGAAATATCTTATCCCCATCTTATCCCCATTCAAGTTAGCATAGGGCTAAACTGGAAGTTAGCAAGCTCAGACTTCTGTTGATGCAGTCCAAACTGTCGTGATGCGGTGCAATCCATTGGACATAATGGAGCAGCAGTGTCATTGCTAAATTTGGACAAAAATACCCATATGGTAAATGGACTTGTACTTATAAAGCACCTTTCTAGTCTTCTGATTACTCAAGGTGCTTTCACAGTGTTTGTCACATTCACACAGACATTCACATTGATGGCAGTGGACATCTAGAGATCATCTAATCTAACCATTCACACCACATTTACCATGCGCAGCTCGGGGAGCAACTCTGGGTTCAGTGTCTTGTCCAAGGACACTTCGACATGTGGACCGGGGGAGGTGGGTATTGAACCGCCAATCTCTTGAATGGAGGACGATACACTCTTTCACTGAGCCACAGACACCCATATGCGTGTCCTGCATGTTCCTGCTGCAGAATCTCTGTTTGCTACTGTTTAATGTATCTTCAACATAGACAGATGGCAGTGATTGATCACACACATATACACACAGAACAAAAAGCCAATATGATCGTTTTCATGATCTTTAGTCTAATGGCTCCTACTTCAATAATGACACTAAATCACTTTAGACAGAGTTTAATTAGCAGCTCCCGCTGACACTACCTTAGATCTTCACTTTGTATCTTGTTACGCCCCCTGATCTAGGGGAATCAGTGACATAACATGATGTGCTGCTCCCCATTCTTCCCACTCCCAAGAAGGCCAGTGTCACAGGAACTTTTAAATTAAAGTTAGCATTTTATTTCTTCAGAGGGAGAGAAAGCCAAAACAACAAACAAAAATCATCTAACTCCCTACCATCCCTATACAAATCAAAAGTATTAACAAAAAGACAAAATCTTACCTATCTCCTAAACAGGGGGAAACAGGAGAAAAGGTTAAAGCTACATATGATTTAGGTTTTCTTCATTTTATGTCAAGTTGTTTGGTTCTGATCCAAAGAAGAAAAAGACTGGCAGTTCAAATTTAATGTCAAACACCGTCCCATCCTCAGAAGGTTGAAGGTTTATTTACAGGAATTTGTGGTTGTTGCCAGTCTGGCTTAATATGCTGCGTTTGCAGTGGCCAAACCAAGCATTACATTAAAACATACACAAAACACTGGTCAAATAAAGTGAAGTAAATTTGTATTTCCACACATTACGAGTGAACAATGGGCTGCATCTATTTTCTGAAACAGATAATCCAACGCTCACATAATGCACATTAAGCAAGGTGTGTGGAAGTGAAGACACTACTTTTTTGGGGCGTAGCTCAGTCCATAAGTGACTTGGCTGGGAACCGTAGGATTGCTGGTTCAAGTCCCTGTGTGGGCCACGAATGGAGTGTCGACTAGTGGCTGCAGAGGTGTCATTTCATTTCCTGGGCACTGCCAAGGTGCTGTTGAGCAAGGCACCAAACCCCCAACTGCTCGGGGCGCTGGTCACTGGCAGCCCCCTCGCTCTGACACCTCTCCATTGATTGCATGTATATAGGTCCTGTCTGTGTGTGTGTGTATTTCGGGCCTGTGTGTGTAACATGATTAATAATAAGAGTGAAAAAATTCAATTTCCCCGTTGCAGGATAAATAAAGTAATTCTTCTTCTTCTATTTTCATTTTTTACAGCTATTTCCATCATTTTTGATGTGTTTAAGGGATCGGTGCAATTAACAAGTCTTACCCCGTTACAGCGGGCTGTTCATGCATGATGTGAACAACTATGAGCACCTTCTGATGTGGTCGAACGACATATTGTGTGAGTTCTTATTAACCATAACCCAGCCCTTGCTGCAACTTATAAACAAAACATTGTGCTACTGTACATGGTATACAAATATGTAGTATCAATGCTAAGACAAACTCGGACTCAAGTACGTCACCTTTCTTAAAAATCACCCATACCTAAGCTTCTCACAGCTCTAATATTAACACTCTTCATATCTCTGTAATCTTCATTTAACACCGTTCAGTTTACCACATATTGTGCTACGTGGTCTCATGGGAGGGAGTATAAATAGCACGCCACTTTTAATGACTTTTCGCGTGCATGTCTACGCATATTAAGCTTTTCGCGTGTCATTTAACGCCCGTAGTTCCCCAGGGTTAGGGTTAGGGTTAGGGTTAGGGCATTTCACGCCCGTTATCTCAGCCATCCTTCACATGAAATATTGATTTAAAAACAACCCTCTGACAGAAAGCTCCACCACTTCATATTTCTCCGCAAGGTGGCGGAGAAATACGAACATGTGGGTTTTCCCTCAATGACATTTGTGCGTGAAATGACAACGCCATCTCTGCACTATACAAGTCAATTGAGACTAAATGGCGTGAAATGACACGCAAAAATCATGACATGCGTTGTAATTATACGCGAGATGGCTTGAGAGAAATAGCGTGTCATTCACACGCCTTTTGGTGATACCAGGCTGATTAAAGACTTTAAGATTAACAATGTTGTAATATCTTTAAGTTGTATATTTCCCTTGATATTCTCCAGCAGTCTACACTGTTAACCTCCTGAGTATTACATAATCACTGCATTGCACTGAATAGTTTTCCAAAGATGCCCGTTGCTGTTCTGTAAATTGCATTTTCTATAATACATACACAACAGAGACTGTATGCCTCAACAGCAAACACAATAATCTGCTTCCATAATTTAACAGTGAGGCATAAAAAAGACAAAATGTTATAGCCATTATACGTATAGGTTCACTCTAATTGAATTCCTAAACATATGCAGCTGAGCAAAGCCCCATAAGAAGCACTAATCCAGCCTCCTTTCATTCACTTTGGAATAATTATTTTCTTTGTGGTGAATAACCATTAAGCTTATTTGTGTGAGGGGTAAATGTAAATGTTGCGATGGATGATGGAGCAACAAACTTTTATTTATCATTTGCCCAGGGAAGTGCTGAAATCTCAGGGTGATTTGAATACTTCTTGAAATTGTATTTATTGTTTACTACTAGATAGTCCCACTGAGATGAGAGGCCTCCTATTCAGAGCAGACTTGGCCTAGAAAGCAACATAACAAATACAAAACCCGGCAGACAAACAAGCACCAAAATAATCACAGTAACAACAAGCATTTATGAACAAGGCCAGCCTGGTAGACTGGAAGAAGAGATCTACGATTTTAAAAAAAATAAAGAGAGAATATGAAAGATGTTTTAAAAATACAAAAAGTAGGCATTTATTTAAAAAAGAAATGATTGCCACTCACCTGAAGTGTTGGGAAGACAAGCTGTAAAAATGTTGAAGGGGACTGACAAACGAATGTCTTGTTAGAATAGAGAAGAATTACTTTGATGATCCCAGACCGGGAAATTATTTTGTAACAGCAGCAGTGAGTCAGCAAATAAAAGCTTTGTACATAACCTAAATAGAATCAAATATATACATAGTGTATATATACAGTGCACAGTGTGCTATAAACAATAAACAATAATAATATCATTCATCTTTATTCATCTTCAACCTATGTCCCTGTCGGGGTCGTGGGGGCGTGGAGCCGATCCCAGCGGACATCGGGCGTGAGGCGGGGTCAACCCTGGACAGGACGCCAGTCTATCACAGGACACATAGAGACGAACAGAGACAGACAAACATTCACACCTACTGGCAATTTTTAGAGTCATCAATTAACCTGCATGTCTTTGGACTGTGGGAGGAAACTGGAGAACCCGGAGAAAACCCACGCAGACACGGGGACAACATGCAAACTCCACACAGAAAAGCCCAGGCCGGGATGCGAAGCTGGAACCTTCTCGCTGTGAGGCGATATACTATAACAATAATAATATATACAAAAAAAACAGTAGAGAGAGCAGAGTTCTCTGTCAGGCAGAAGTGAGAGAGTGATTATATACATATATATTATATATATTATTATTATATACAGTGATGGAAAGATTTCCTGAATCTGTTGCTACGACAGCGAAGCTGAAGCAGCCTTATGGAGAAGGTGCTCCGCTATCTGACCAGTGTGAGTTGGAGAGGGTGGAGAGGATTATCCATGATGGAGAACAGTTTTTTCAGTGTCCTCCTCTCCACCACAGCCTCCAGAGTGTCCTCCTCTCCACCACAGCCTCCAGAGCGTCCTCCTCTCCACCACAGCCTCCAGAGCGTCCTCCTCACCATTACAGCCTCCAGAGCGTCCTCCTCTCCACCACAGCCTCTAGAGGGTCCTCCTCTCCACCACAGCCTCCAGAGCGTCCTCCTCTCCACCACAGCCTCCAGAGTGTCCTCCTCACCATTACAGCCTCCAGAGCGTCCTCCTCTCCACCACAGCCTCCAGAGCATCCTCCTCACCACCACAGCCTCCAGAGTATCCTCCTCTCCACCACAGCCTCCAGAGTGTCCTCCTCTCCACCACAGCCTCCAGAGCGTCCTCCTCACCATTACAGCCTCCAGAGCGTCCTCCTCTCCACCACAGCCTCCAGAGCATCCTCCTCACCACCACAGCCTCCAGAGTGTCCTCCTCTCCACCACAGCCTCCAGAGGGTCCTCCTCACCACCACAGCCTCCAGAGCATCCTCCTCACCACCACAGCCTCCAGAGCGTCCTCCTCTCCACCACAGCCTCCAGAGCGTCCTCCTCTCCACCACAGCCTCCAGAGCGTCCTCCTCTCCACCACAGCCTCCAGAGCGTCCTCCTCTCCACCACAGCCTCCAGAGTGTCCACCTCTCCACCTAAGCCTCCAGAGTGTCCTCCTCTCCACCACAGCCTCCAGAGCGTCCTCCTCACCACCACAGCCTCCAGAGTGTCCTCCTCTCCACCACAGCCTCCAGAGTGTCCTCCTCTCCACCACAGCCTCCAGAGGGTCCTCCTCTCCACCACAGCCTCCAGAGCGTCCTCCTCTCCACCACAGCCTCCAGAAGGTCCTCCTCTCCACCACAGCCTCCAGAGCGTCCTCCTCTCCACCACAGCCTCCAGAGCGTCCTCCTCACCACCACAGCCTCCAGAGCATCCTCCTCTCCACCACAGCCTCCAGAGCGTCCTCCTCTCCACCACAGCCTCCAGAGCGTCCTCCTCACCACCACAGCATCCAGAGTGTACTGTTTGCAGCCAATCACAGAGCCAGCCTCCCGAGCGTCCTCCTCTCCACCACAGCCTCCAGAGCGTCCTCCTCTCCACCACAGCCTCCAGAGTGTCCCTCCAGCCAATCACAGAGCCAGCCTTCCTGATCAGCTGCTTCCCGGACAAACCACAGCAAAGAAAAGTACACTGGCCACCACAGACTGATGAAGGTACTTACTGTTGATGCATTCTGTAGTTATTGTTTATGTTATTTAAGGGTAGATTTAAATGAATTACAATTAGGGCCACACAATACAGAGACTCTGATCTGAATGAGTACAGCTGTTCAGAGGTTGTGAGCTGCCACAATTTGAGACCCAATGGAAGAGATGCAAGAATGTCTAAACAAACTAGTCAAGAACAAAAGTGATCAGTGATCTCTGCATTGGTCAAAGAGCAATAAACACTGCAGAAATTAAAGCATGCACTCTTCTCCTTGATAGCAGTGGAAGCTGTCTTCGCAATAAAAAGGTCAGTGGTTGAATTTTTTAGAAAAAATCCAGGAAAGACATCAAGCAACACAGAAAAGAAGAATTGGCTTATAAGAGAAGATATGCTAATCACACAGGTGGTGGTTTGGTGAATTATTTCCCCTGAGCCAGCCTGAGGAGTAAGTCCAACTTTGCATAAATGTCAAGCAGGTGGAGGGTTTCAGCGAATCGACTACCTTGAGAAGGAGATCAGAAACTTCCAGGGATTCTCTCAAGTTCCTATGTTATGTTATGTCCAGTGTTTCCCTACGTCATAGATTAAATGAGGACTTGAAATCTCCCACCTGCAGTTTATAGCCTACTGGGTCCCCTCACAGTTGTAGGCAGGACATTTCTCTTAACTTTAGACATTGACATCTCCACAGTGGCTCAGCATATTTTTATTATTTAAATTGCATTTGCATACATCTCCCTTCATTCTTTTGCAATTCTAACTGAAAAAATACCAATCGCTAGCATGTTAGTTTATACAAAGAGAAATACATGCACAAAACAAAAGACAGGCTATAAATAGGAGAAGCACAGACACTTTGAGAGGTTGTAGCTCAATTGCTACAATCTACTGTAATGTCCTGAGAACAAAGGCTGGGGATCTTAACGAGACACTAACTACAGTAACTAGGGTAGTGAAAGCAAAGCAATACTTTTTTGAATGTCACTGTTGTTTGTGGACTCCAAAGAGACCATCTGTCACACCCCCCATCAGACACACCCCTCTCATCAAGCAAACTCCACTCACCTGTGCTCTCTGCTCTGGCTGTATTTAAGCCCCAACTCCACACTCACTCATTGCCAGATTGTTCTCGATGCTTGCACCAGTCTCTCCAGCGTTATTCTGCCTGATCTCCTTGTTTCGTCCCAGCATGCCTCTGACTATCCTGCCTGACCGACCTCCTGGAAATCTCCTCAGCCTTCCGTCCCTGACCACGATCCTCGCCTGTCCCCTTCTGGATTCTGCCTGTGGGCTCCTGTGGCTAAGTGGTGGTTACCTGGTTCAGCTCTTCAGAGTGAGTGTAACTCCAGTCTCCTCTGTGGCTACCTGCAGCGCCGTGACTCTGATTATTCCCTGCACCAAAGCCAATAAAGTTTGTTACCAATGATACCTGCCTGTATTTGTGCTGCTATTGGGTCCTAACCAAACCCGTTACACCATCCAGTCCCTTACAGGTATCACACAGGTAAGAATGGTCATCCGGTGTTGAGATTCACATCAAAAGCGTTGGAGGCGATGAAAGCGTCAAGATGCCATTCAAAACCAATGTAAATGACACAATGACGCGCAATGTCGCTTCTGGGAGGCAATTCGACAAAGTGTTTATCATGTCCATAGCATCGTCACTAGTGACGCTTGAAGAAAACAGATTGTTCCTATAAATATAATATAAGGGATATAACTCAACGTGCCTTTTAGAGTCTAGTCTGCCGGAAATCCAGACAAAGAAGAAGAAAGCCGTCTGATCCACTGGAGACCGGCAGCCCCCTGTACGCCTTCAGAGGTTAAATCACTGATGGCCTGATATCACTACAACACAACAGCTCTTTGAAGAACCACACACTTCCTTTTAAGAGCTTGTTTATGTTATTTTTTAAAGCATTCAGATCCCTGTTAGCACTAGCATCACTTCCCATTTAGCAAAACAGCAGAATAGGCTGAGCCAGGGGCTAGCTTCAGTTAGCTAGCCGCCTCGGCTGCTACCTGCAATTGAAGCGATGAAGTAATTATCAAAAAAATGTGACATAATCAAGGGGACGCGATACTTACTTTCCGGGCATTTAATCACCTCCATCGCTCTTTGTGTGAATGCACGGTCAGTTTCAATGGTAAGTACATACAAAATGTATGTAAATCCATCTCCACTCAGTCCCCTGTGGACAAAACTGATTTCCATGAGCCACCACCATCTTATGTAGTTAAGATCTGATGCTGCCAGACTACATTTTAGAAAGCCTCTCATCTCACTGCAGCAAGGGGAAGTCTGCCACTCGTGGTTCGGGTTCTCTTGTGCCCCCCTTCCCTCCAGCAGGTCAAGCAATGTGGTGTTGGTGTTTGCTCCCCTGAGCCATAGTTTTTTTTAATTATTATCTTCTGATTTCACATTATAAGACTTTAACTGTGAAGTACTTCTTTTTATTACTGGATAACTTATGAGACCTGTCTGAAAAAGGAGCAGGACCGATTGCCTTAAATAACAATTTAGGAATTTCAATTAAGGCAATGGTTAACTCTTACAAACACACACCTGCTCACATAAAAGGTTGTTTCATCAAACAAACAAAGAATTTATACCAAATTCGTACAATCAAGTTCCAGTTTGAGCAAGTCTCATGACACAATACATTGAGAATAAGGATATGAAATATATATATGGTCCCGGTATGAAGCCCCGCACTGAGTTGGGTTGATTTTTTTCCTGCCATAATTATTCCGAAACAAAGGCTGTTTATTGTTCGTTGATATACTTTATGTAAACCACACAAGTCAAGACAAGATGTCTGTAATGAGCACTGGTGGAAGTCCAAATTCAATCAACAAGGGATAATGGATAGTATAGCTGATCTACAGCCAATCTGATGAGCCCTGAATTAGGTTAATCATGTTATTGTTGTTTTTCTGACATTTTAACAAAACCTCATGGTACAACTTTGCCAAATACAAATCAATAGGCATGATATTCTCACCAGCACATGGCACAGCTGAATATATGAAGCATAAAAACATGTAAATTATGTAAAGAGTGTAAATTGTGTATTTTTTTGTATATGATAAATATTTGGTTTGGAAGAGAAACATTTGTAATGCTATTTTTCTTCATTTGCTCACATCCCATGAAGCTAGATATGTAGTTTTGAAGGTTAAAGTTTCCTCTAGTCGGACGAGTAAGTTGTATGGACAACAGCTCTGAGGAACCGTCAGCTAAGAAAAGGACATCCTTACCATACAACTAACTTGTCTGACTAGAAAAAACCTTAACTTTCTAAATGGATAAAGAAGACATTCCGAATACAATCGATCTAGATATGTAGTATTAAGTCCCAATTCATCTCATGGTGAAAATCGAGTGAGAATATATATATAATATATTGACAAAATTCCATTTCAGATATTCATTTTATTCATTGTACTACTTTTGTGAACCTAAGACTTTGGTAAACTCATTTCAAACACCAAAACGTTTTGTCCACATGAGTAAAGAGAGATATAAAGAATTTGAAAAAGTGGAATTCAATTTTCAACATTTGGGCCAAATATGTCATGAACGGATCAGAGATAACACAAAAATGGTGGACCCAATGCAGACACGGACACGAAGTAAAAGTACATATAAAACGTTAATAATAACAACAGACAAACGCAAAACACTACAGAGAAAAACAGGTAATATAACTAACAAGACAATCACAGGAAAAACAGGAACGAGGAGACGACGGAAGATCAGGAAGACGGACGGGAAACAGGAAAACGGGAAACTACGGAGAAACAGAAAACAAACACGATTAGAATACTTAATGACAGGGAGCGTGATAACCACAACGAGAAAGGGGACGCCAATCCTGGGGGAATAGTTTTACCAGTTAAGGGTCTACAACGGTCCGGCACTGTATGCCTGTCAGCTCAAGGTATTTGTAGTGGTACAGGTGATCAGCGTAACAGGCTGCAGCTTGGGGGGAACGCCTACCGGACCTAGACAAACATGAACACATACACAAGCAGGGAAACACAGACAGAGGGAGACAAACTCAAACAAAAAGGAAGAGAGGAGGATACTGACAGAACTGGGTCTTGACAAAATAATCTCTTCACACATTGCTTTAGGACAAATTTGGGCCTTAAGCTGAGTTTGTTCTGAACCTTTCCATATAAATAACTTGGGTATTATGTGATATGCAAGTACCCCTTTAAGGGAAATTTACAAAAGTATGCAAAATCGAGAAATTAGCCTTACACCTCAGAGGGTTAATTGTATTAGGGAAATATTACAAAAAATATAACCTGTTGGTGGGAGGTACTATATGAACACTAGTCTTCAATATCAAAGACACTTCATTGTTAACCAGACCACCCACCCTGACCTCCTCCCAAAATCATGATACTTCTTCCTTTGTTTTAAGCCGTCGTCATCTATTCACACGGTAACAGTTGCCATTAGCTTGGTCAGGACGCCTTGGCATCACTTTTTAATGCAGTGGTAAATGGTAAATGGAATTGCATTTACGGTATATAGCCCCTTTCTAGTTTCACCACCCAAAGTGCTCTACACTACATTCATCCGCTCACCCACACACATTCATATACTGATGGTAGAGGCTACCATGTAAGGTGCCATTTGCTCATCAGAATCCAATCTAACCATTTATAAACCCATGGTACCCATCCTTGCAAACTTCAGATTAGTGGACAACTCTATCTCCTGAGCCACAGTCGCTCTGTGAGTCCCTTTGTGAATTCAAACAAAACTAACGCTAATGTAGGAGGTTTAGGCAACAATACAGGTCTAGAGGTCCTGTGTGTGTTTGGCCCATCCGTCACTCCAACCGTCCTCCTTATGCTGCAGTTGCTCAAAGGGAGGGATGATCCATCTTTCCAATAGATGAGGGTCTACGGAGCGAACCAAGAGTTAGGGTATAGGGCCATAACTTCTCATACCTATTGTATGAGAAGTGAGGCACGGACAGCCTCCAGCCTGCCTCTAGATTGCGCAATCACTAACAAACTGGATTGAGCGCGTGCAAATGGCGCGTGCTTGTTCCCATTTCTGTGTATGTTTCCAATATGATGGTTGAGGATACTTTTATGTAATAGAAGCATACGTCTTCTTTTCCATGGTGTTCAGTAATGTATTTTACGTATGTGTGTAATATTTACATCTTATTGATGTGACATAAATCAACAGGGAAAATGCTGCCTTGAGGCAGGCAGTACCTCTGCCTCAAGGAGGGCGGCGATAGTGAGCAGCCTGATAGCTGCCAGGTCAGCCAGATCACGGTGAACTCTCACCCGTGTGCAAAAAGTTAACACAAGAAGTGTGCTGTGCGACGCTGTAGAGCTTAGCGACAAGCTGTCATTTATTTCTCTCAAGTTCTGCCCTAAAAATGGAGGATTTGATTTCTAAACTAAGACATTTTTCAAAGCTGGACTTTTAGTCAAAGCAAGAAGTCATTTACTAGTAAAGGTAAGATGAACTGCAATATACAGTGGCACTGGTGTTTTAAAATGGTTTCCAGCATCCTATCCGCTCCTATTCTCTCATCCTATCCCATTGGCATCCTACTGTATGTTTGTAAATCTGACTTGTGAGTCAGTGCCTCCCCAGACCTCACCCTCACTGCACGTCACTGGTAGTGATAATCAACTAATAAGGCCCATGCAATCAGCTGATAACATTAAGAGTGGCTTCCATTGAAAATGTGTCTACAAAAAGTTGAACATCTGTTTCACTTTGCAGGTATCAGTTGCCACTCATTTTTCCTGGGAAGAAAACTTAAGTTTAGTCTTCAAACTTAAATTAAAAAAAAATAAAAAATGAACACGTCCCTGGAGGCAAACTTGGAGAGATATCTTTCACCAGAAACCTTTTAAAAAGTTGTTTGAATTCCCACATTGACTGATTATTGTCAGAAAATGTAGCACAGAATCTAGGCCAGATCTGCTTTTGTCAAACAAATCACTCCAGGCATTTCCCCTGCTGTACATCACCTGCCAAAGCAAAACAATCTTAGTTTTAATGTTGAATGTTATGGACAACAAATTAATAGCCTTGCATTTCCCAGTCCATCCTGTATCATCTTCTAACCACATGCTTAAGAACACACACACACACATGCGCACACACACACACACACACACACACACACACACACACACACACACACACACACACACACACACACACACTCATATACTGTAACATTTCAAACCCTCAGAGAACTGATGCGTGTACTCTTTCAAACCACTTCATGGATCCCATTTGTAGAGAAATGCTGTCATTTAATGTGTTATGTTTCTATGTAACATATATTATTATTATTATAATTATCATTATTGCCAACGTTGAATGAATAGTATTTATATAGTAGCATTTAAAAATCATTGTGATCATGATTTGTTCCTTTAATGACATTGAACATTTGTTTAAGAATTTTGAGTTTACTGCTTATAAAGACTTGAATTGAGCACAGTTAAGTAAGAGGTAACCACTCATACCCTGCCATTATTGTTGATATAATTGCTTATGAAAAACTGTGATTGAATATCCTAAAGTGTTCTTAATCTCTGGGCTTTTAACTGACAAGCTGGAAGCCGGGACACATGGACCTTGATTGCTGTCTGTCCTGCCAACGGTAAAGGATACTTTGTGTTCAGTCCTTTACTTTGTCAAAGTATCATTTCAGGGTTGGTAAATGGACAATGAGGAAAATTTAGTTAATGTGAGGAGCAGTGATGGGTGGAGTAAAACGGTCAGGAGATACTGTACTTTACAGCTCCTGACCAAGTATCTCTCTTTCTCTCTTAGACTTTAGTTCAGCATTCAACACCATTATCCCTCAGCAGCTGATCTACAAACTGGACCAGCTGGGGCTGAGCGCTTCTCTGTGTAACTGGTTGCTGGACTTCCTCAGTGAGAGGCCTCAGGCAGTACGGGTCGGCAGCAACACCCTGCTCTTCATGCTGCTGACCCACGACTGCCCCCATCCTTCAGCAGCAACCACATTGTGACATTTGCAGACGCCACAACCGTGGTGGGTCTCATCTCCATTACTGGAAATACCAAGGAGGATGTTATTGACTTCCGGAGAGGCCAAACCCCTAACCCCCCCTGACCATCTGGTGCTGCTGTGGACAGAGCACCAAATTCCTGGGTGTGCACATCAGTGAGGACATCTCCTGGACAATCAACACTTTATCACTGGCCAAGAGGTCCCAGCATCGTCTCTACTTCCTCCGGAAACTAAAGGGAGCAAGAGCCCCCCCCAACCATCATGTGCTACTTCTACTGGGGCACCATCGAGAGCATCCTGACCAGCTGCATCAGTGTGTGGTATGGGAGCTACATTGCCTCGAACTGCAGGACTCTGCAGCACATAGTGAAGGCTGCCGGTCGGATCGTTGGTGTCTCGTTCCCCTCACTCCTGGACATTTTCTGAACCTGCCTCACCCACAAAGCAACCAGCATTGTGGGTGACCCCAGCCATCCCTCACACAACGTCTTCAGCCTCCTGCCATCTGGGAGAAGGTGGCAGCCAGAAGCCTCCCAGCCAGTACAACCAGATTGGCAAACAGCTTCATCCACCAGGCTGTAAGGAAACTTAACACCCTCCCCTCTCTCCCTCTCCTCCCCTCTGCCCCCAAGAACTCTTTGACACCAGAAAGTGCATCTCTGTCTCAACCTCACCTGTTGAACAGTGACCACATGTTCTGTTTTCTTTTGGTTGCTATGTTTTTTGTGTGTGTGTCTTCCTGTTTCGATTGCCAGTCTGTAGTCTCTGAGCCTTTAAGTTGTTTCTTCCCAATGGTCCAGGTTTCTTTACATTGTGATATCATTTGCTTTACTCTGACTGGAGCTTGGAGAGCTGGTTAGACTGTGTCTGAGAGAGGCAGGTAGCCTCAGTACCAACTGACGTAGGGGACTCAGCTCAGCTCTTGTGTTTTTTATATTATATATATATATACATATGTATGGCTGCTGAAAAACATGCCCACAGCAGGATGCTGCCACCACCATGTTTCACTGTTCAATGGTGTTCTTTGGGTGATGTGATGTGTTGGGTTCGTGCCAGAGATAGCGTTTTCTTTGATGGCTGAAAAGTTCAATTTCAGACTCATCAGACCAGAGCACCCTCCTCCATACATTTTTGGAGTCTCCCACGTGACTTTTTGCTACTCAAAACGTGCCATTTTGTTTTTTGCTGAAAGTAATGGCTTTCTTCTGGCCACTCTGCCATAAAGCCCGACTCTATGGAGCGTACGGCTTATTGTTGTCCTATGTACAGATACTCCAGGGTTACCTTGGGTCTCTGTGCTGCCTCTCTGATTAATGCCCTCCTTGCCTTGTCCATGAGTTTTGCTTGGCGGCTGTCTCTTAGCAGGTTTGCTGTTGTGCCATGTTCTTTCTATTTGGTTTAGTTATGATATATTTCATGGTGCTCCTGGGAATCATCAAATATTTGGATATTTCTTATAACCTAACCCTAAATTGTTCTTGTTTGGAGAGTTCCTTGGTCTTCATGGCAGTGTTCGGATAGTCTACAGCTCTCTTTTCCCTTATTTGTTAAAGAAATATTTCTGTTAGTTTTCACGTGTACAAATGAGTGCAGCCCTATGAATGACGTTCTGGAAGTGTGTGCTGTTAAATTCATGAATGACGCTGAGCATTTTGCCCCATCTTCCAGTCAGGACATTTACCTTCTAGTGTGGTCAGAACGTCAAGTTGTATGAACCAGCTTTTTTCTAGCGTTTCTAAAGTCAGTCTTCAAATTTAGCAAAGGAAAAACTAAAAACCCATCAAAAATTTGTTTAAAGCTTAACTAAAACCTCCTTGCTATCCAGAGCCAAAGGCTCTCAAACAATCTACAACTCCTCCAAAGAACTTTATAAAATGTTGCTTTCCAGGAACTTCCTCTTCACAAATGACACTCAACCTTTCAAGGACCACCTAAGAACCTTTTCAGGACCTTTCTCAAATTATTGTATCTCAAACGATTTCAGGACCAACTGTAAACCACTATTATATACTCACCTGAACCTTCCAAGCAGCTTTAGACATAGTCCCCACTACACACTCACACACACACACACACACACACACACACACACACACAGCTTTTCCCATGGACTGATTAGTAACTGAAAGTCCCCCAGAGCCTGCCTGGGCTCATTAACACCTCGTTAGGCGGAGATCAAAGACAGAGGGGTAATTAACGAGGTTTCAACACTGTAGGCGATTGTACAGCCCCAAACCCCGGCTCTGCAACAGAATGGCTAAGAATACATACAGACAGGTCACCTGCTTCAACATCACCTGGCTCACACACATGAATGCACATACACACACTTACCCAACACACACTTGCACTCATAAACTCACACATTTTTAGCCCTGACTCCCTGACAAATACACATAGACACAAGGAATTGAGGATGTATAGCAGACTTGCATTAGTTTTACAGACACAATACATTATACCATGGGAATGACAAATGGACAAAATTACAGGTTTATAGGTTAATTAACATTCCACATTTTCAATTATACAAATATACATTCGATTTCCTTGCGGGAATCATCCCAAAAGGATCAATAAAGAGAAGTCTAAGTCTAAGTCTATACATTTCCATAGACTGTGTACTTTGATGCACAGAAATCAATTAAGTTGTTCCTAACCAGTGGTCTGCTGTCTATCTAGGGAAGGTAGGCAGTGCCTACTGTGGTCTCATCTCATCTCATCTTCATCCGCTTATCCGGTGTCGGGTCGCGGGGGCAGCAGCTTTAGCAGGGGACCCCAAACTTCCCTTTCCCGGGCCACATTAACCAGCTCTAACTGGGGGATCCCGAGGCGTTCCCAGGCCAGTGTGGAGATATAATCTCTCCACCTGGTCCTGGGTCTTCCCCGAGGCCTCCTCCCAGCTGGACGTGCCTGGAACACCTCCCTAGGGAGGCGTCCAGGGTTCATCCTTACTAGATGATCCTGAACCACCTCAACTGGCTCCTTTCAACGCAAAGGAGCAGCGGCTCTACTCTGAGTTCCTCACGGATGCTGAACTTCTCACCCTCTCTCTAAAGGAGACTCCAGCCCCCCTCCTGAGAAGACCCATTTTGGCCGCTTGTACCCGCAACCTCGTTCTTTCGGTCATGTCATGGTCATGTTTGTTCTTGAGTTTTCTATATATCTGATGGGAAATGTCGTAGTTACTGTCACCAAAAACGAAGAACAAGCAGTGCTTCATTGTGAATACAAGTTTGACTCTCAGATAGTATTTTACAACTGAACAGGTTCTTGAACCCTTCAGAATTCTTTGAACCATGGTGCTGTCTAGCTAACAAGCCTGCATTTCCATCAGTTTTGTGGGAACCACTGTAATCAAGGATGCCTCAGCAACTGTGGGCGTGTACAATGCACAATGGCAGAAACTGTATTGTGCTCATTAAGCCTGATGTTGTGTGTTACTGTGGTGCGTAAATGACCTGAATGTGCTACTTATTATTTAGTTCCATGGGAAATTTCTTATTCTGAATGTTGGGTTATTTCCTCTCTCATCACTTTGTGCTGTTTACTTCGGAGGATAATCAGACAACAACAGAGTTTACTGTGTGCACACCGGGAACTATTTCTCTACTTTAACCTTGACAAAAGTAGTGCGGATAGCTTCACTTCTTCCGTTCTTACCTTACAAAATAAAAGCTCGAGACACACACTACGTAGTTAAGTGTTTACCAGAGGGAACTTAAATTCATTCAGAGCAGTCCATTCATATGAAACTCAATAAAATATTTAGTAGCTCAGTGTTAACTGTTCCTGTTCAGGAATCCCTGGAGGAGATATTTTTTCTGCTGGCTGAAGTCTCCGGAGCTAACCTCAGTCACTTCACTCAGCAGCAGAAACAACACACAGGGCTCCTCCACTGCTCTTTATTTCTTTTGAAAACTGTAGCTGCTGTACATTCACCAAATATCTTCATATCTTGATAAACTGTATCTCTTCTCTGCTCTGATGGCTCTCTCTCATTCACTCAGAACACATCTCCTTTCACATTTTCATGTCATTTATTGCTCATGCCCCCAGAGAAGAAGGCTGAGTTGCTCTATCTTTTGATTGGCACACCCGCTGATGTTGAACAGGTTCAGACTGAAAAAAACAGCTGAAAAACAGTTTGACACAAACTTTCCAAGTTCTGAATCAAATTATTTTTCATCGAATTTCTCCAGCCGGTTAAAACTCTGGTGCGTGATCAGTATCAGAGCCCACTCCATGTCAGTCGAAAAAGGCCAACAGAGGAGATGAGGGAGTGATGCGCTGTGAACCACATCCAACAAGACCAGTGTTAAATCCAAGATGGCTGCCCCCATCCACTAGATTGCAAACATATCTTTTTTGTGCACCATATCAAACAGCATTATCACAGAATCATAACTGGAAGAACTTGAGGAAAACATTGATTCATACTTCGATAGAACACGGGTATCTGTCACATGAATGTAATGTAATGTAATGTAATGTAATATAGCAGAAAGATAGAAACAAATATATTTATCAGTTAATCTCTCCTACCCTTTCGGCTCAAATAGAGCCATCAGAAGGGCCATGAACCACCTAAAGCTCGACCAGGATCAGGTAATTGTAAACTGAAAAAAAACCTTTTGCACATGCACACTTTGGTTCTGTATTCCAAAACATAAACGTGCCTCTTCACTTATATTTAACAGAAATGCTCTTCATCACTATGCAAATCAAGAATCCACTCAGGAAACAGTTTTATTTGAACGCCACCACCTCAGACAGGGTGAGAAGTTCAGCATCCGTGAGGAACTCGGAGTAGAGCCGCTGCTCCTTTGCGTTGAAAGGAGCCAGTTGAGGTGGTTCAGGATCATCTAGTAAGGATGAACCCTGGGCGCCTCCCTAGGGAGGTGTTCCAGGCACCTCCAGCTGGGAGTAGGCCTCAGGGAAGACCCAGGACTAGGTGGAGAGCTTAGATCTCCACGCTGGCCTGGGAACGCCTCAGGATCCCCCAGTTAGAGCTGGTTAATGTGGCCCGGGAAAGGGAAGTTTGGGGTCCCCTGCTAAAGCTGCTGCCCCCGCGACCTGACCCCGGATGAGTGGATGAAGATGAGATGAGATGAGATGAACCTCAGACATCATTGTAACTCACATAATTAAATAACAGTTAAACAATTTTGCAAAAGGGGATTTTCAAAGCAAAACCAAGTAACAGTGAGAGAGAGGCTTTCTCCAGCCCTAACAAACCTACATCAATAAATGCATGTTTCTGGGAAGAACATCAGCCCTTCAGGAAGACCTCTTTTGGAGCCCCTATTTGAAAAATGCATATTCTCATCTTTGTAATGTAAATGTCATGTTTCATCCCTGCATAAGGATGAATAGGCGGAACAAGACATTTTTCCGGAGGTGGGGTCAGCGTGAGGGTGAAATGCACGGAGATAAAGGCAAAGAAGAGGCAGTAAAATTAGAGAGATAAGGAGAGATTAGTCTGAGATCCCATAATGTTCTGCTTAAATGTTGATACCGTTTGTCTCATACACTTCATTGCTTTGGTCATTTTGTTTTTAATTTAGTGATAATATATATAGTTGAGGGCGGCACAGTGGTGTTGTGGTTAGCACTGGTGGTTTGAATCCCGGCTGGGGCCCTTCTGTGTGAAGTTTGCATGTTGTCCCCGTGTCTGCGTGGGTTTTCTCCGGGTTCTCCGGTTTCCTCCCACAGTCCAAAGACGTGCAGGTGTTCGGTTCATTGATGACTCTAAAATTGCCCGTAGGTGTGAATGGTTGTCTGTCTCTGTTTGTCTCTATGTGCCCTGTGATAGACTGGCGTCCTGTCCAGGATGTACCCCGCCTCACGCCCGATGTAAGCTGGGATCGGTTCCAGTCCCCCCGCGACCCCAAAAGGGACAAGCGGTTGAAGATGAATGATGAGTGAGTGATGTATAGTTGAGGGCGGCACAGTGGTGTGGGGGTTAGAACTGGTGGTTTGAATTCCAGCTGAGGCCTTTCTGTGTGGAGTTTGCATGTTCTCCCTATGTCTGCGTGGGTTTTCTCCGGGTTCTCCGGTTTCCTCCCACAGTCCAAAGACGTGCAGGTGTTCGGTTCATTGATGACTCTAAATTGCCCGTAGGTGTG
Organism: Echiichthys vipera; assembly: GCF_963691815.1. Lineage (NCBI taxonomy): Eukaryota > Metazoa > Chordata > Actinopteri > Perciformes > Trachinidae > Echiichthys > Echiichthys vipera. Next base: position 45,399,515 of record NC_139825.1, read on the forward strand.
AATGGTTGTTTGTCTCTGTTTGTCTCTATGTGCCCTGTGATAGGCAGGCGTCCTGTCCAGGGTGGACCCCCTCTCAGGCCCAATATCATAGCTAGGATCGGCTCCAGTCACCGATAAGGACAAGTGGTTGAAGATGAATGAATGAATGAATAAATTAATGTATAGTTGACTAAGGAGGAGGATAAATATTTACTTGACTAACTAAAGAAAGGATACATTTGAATGGTATGTATATTCCCGCTCTCCTTCTTTAACAAGTCATTCTTTGTTAATTCAAACACCAAATGTTGATTTACTTGTTTTTTTTTTTAATCTTCTCAACTTGAGCACTGGGCTGCTGGAACAATATCTGGACTCTTTTCAGCATGTCATTTACATACACGTGTGCACACACACATTTGTTTCTGAGGACATTTGCTTCTCTTTTATTTCATGCAATGTGCAACAGCTGAACATGGATTTTCAGTCTGAAATAAAGTAAACGCAGGTGTAAGCACTAAAAAAAGGTAATTAACAGTAGAATCTAAGAATAAATCTTCTCTCCAGTGTAACATTATAACTCACGTTTAGACCTCAGGGACACCGACATCTGTCACATGAATGCAATGTAACGTTATATAGCAGAAAGATAGGAAAATGATTTATTAGTTAATCTCTCAGTTAAGCTCATATATGTCAGTAGAATCACAGAGAAAAATCAATAGCATCAGTTTTATATTGTCCATGAGTCTTCAAAGTAACACTGTTTTCTAATTTCTGCCATCAGCCTTGTTTAGGGATTGGAGAGCATTAATGTTTTCAGAATAACGGTCGAAACAGGTCTTCTTGGTAGTAATGTTACTTGTCCTAGCAAAGTCCTCCCTTGGTTTAAAGGTAACACTCTATTATTGGTTTTTTTTACATTGTTTTCGGCGCCATTGCTTCCTTGTTTATTCTATTTCCGTGTCAAAAGCCACCGCCGCGGATTGGAGAACATTTATGTTTTCAGAATAACGGTCGAAACCGGTCTTCTTGGTAGTAATGTTACTTGTCCTAGCAAAGTCCTCCCTTGGTTTAAAGGTAACACTCTATTATTGTTTTTTTTTACATTGTTTTCGGCGCCATTTCTTCCTTGTTTATTCTATTTCCGTGTCAAAAGCCACTGCAGCGGATTGGGGAACATGCGCAGACAAGCAACACGATAATAAGCCGAGAACCCTGTTTGCATGCGCGAATAATCGGGGAACTGAAGAAGCTCTCTAGGTCTGTAAGCAAGATAAACAATATGATCATGTCAGGTTCTGTGTTCTGTATGTCTTGTTTATAGTTTGTTTTCTCAGTTTCCTGGTTTATTTTGAAGTTTTCTCCTCTTGTGCCCTGTCTTCCTGCCTCCCTTGCCCTGATTTGTGCCACCTGTGTTGCCCTCGCCAGCCCTGTCTTGTCTGTATTTAGTCTGTAATTATGTACCCTGGTCCCCTGTTGTTCTTTGAGTTAATTGTGTTAGTTTGGTGTTAGTTTGCTGTTGTACCTGTGTTAGTTTGTTGAGATTAAACCAATCCTTATTTCAATTTCCAGTCAGTTTTCTGTTGTTTTTTGCATTTCGGTCCTTGCCCTCTGCTTCCCGTGTGACAGATCCATGTGATCAAGGATTAGGGATGAAATTTAAGAATGCAAGAACCATTGTACACCAATTATGTAAAACTTATACATCTACACTCCTGGAAACAAGGATCTGTAAGCAATGGTACAATATTTTGGTATCCGAAGCTCTGGATTGCAGTTGTAGTAGGTTTTGGTTGCATTCATGTTCACAATCCCTGATATCTGCAGATATCTGTTTATAGAAATTAACCAATATTTTGTCTAGACCTAGATCTGGTTTCAGATTGAACCGTAAACAATGAACGGTGCACAGAAAAGGAACTCTGGGCCATGATGTCTGCTATCCATTTATTCATATCTATGTATTATGTTTCAGATACTGGAGATGCCCATCCTGTCTGTCCTCAGGATCAGCACCTGTCAGTAACATAGTGGGTTAAGCTAAGTTACAGCTGCAAGACTGTTAAGTTGTAGATTCGCTGTACTATTCACACTATACAACTTTCTGTCTTGTTGTTTTGTTTTCACACTGACCAGCAAGAAGGGGTCAGACACTATTAGCTTCAACCTGCCCCCTGCATTGAGTTGCCACTGTTATCAACGTATTTTCATTAACAGGTTCATATGATTCATATGAAAAGTTGTACGAAAATTTTGTATGATATCTTAGGGCGTACTCACACTGTCCTTCTGGCCGGGGCCAAAACCGTTTTTTCAGCTAAAGCCTAGTACCTTTAAGCAGTGTGAGTGCACCCGCTCCGCGCACAACTGCGGCCAGCGTGCCGTCCATGGCCCGCTTGAAAGAGCTGGGCTTTAGCGGAGCCGTTTGCACATGTACGAGCACGAGCGGTCGCACGTGTGCCAGCACGAGCACGAGCCCTACGGCAGTAGCGTTATGTGCGCCTGTTCGGACATAGTTTAACAACAACAATGGCAGCGAAAGGTTCACGTTGGTGTGATGCGGAGGTGGAGTGTTTACTGCAGATTTGGTCGGATGAAAATATTCAAAAACAGTCGACAAGACGCACAAAAACTCTGAGGTCTGTGGAAAGATTTGTAAACAAAGCCACACACACACGATCAATGCGTGTGACGTGTTACGGCGTGATGGCGTATGGACAGCAAGAAGCATTGGCCGGCCCTGGCAGTGTGAGTACAAACGGGAGCAATTAAAGAAGCATTAAAGAAGGTCAGATGAAAATACACTTCCCCTGCCAAAGACCACTTGAAGAAGCAGCCTTGTGTTGGATTTCTTTTTTTTCACATCTCTTCCTCAATGCTCCGAGGACACATCCACGAGGAAACATTGTGATGCAAATACCACATGCATATTCAATGTAACATGCTAAATACTCTCCTGAATGCACACGCAGCATTCTTGCACGACACCAATGTGCTGTACACTCCTGTGGTAGTGTGTGTAGGCATATTGGAAACACGGAAGGTATTCTTCAAGTGTGTAAGCAGGCTAATCCTCGGCTGCCTGCTGTTAGCTTGCTGCCCTGAAGCTACAGGGGCTCAGTGAGACTGCAGCTGTGCACAGATCAGCATGTTGGAGGTTAAATATAGCAGCAAAGTTGATGGCACACACACACACACATACACACACACACACACACACACACACACACACATGCATATGTTTGCTTTTTATAATCACTCAGTTACTTTTTTTAAGGACACAATATTGCACAATATGTCTTTCTTTCCTGTTCACTTGTGGATTCTTGGTTAATGGCCTGAGTGTGCATTTTACATTGTCTGTTTACTAAGTGTTATTTCTCTTCCTTGGCTCCAGCCCACTGTTTTTAACTCATTGTATGAAAAATATTTTTGGTATTAGAGCTCAAATACATTATGTATGAAAGCTTGCTGCTTCCCCTGCGAGGGAAGATCAAGCTGGAGACTGTGGTGGTACAGAGAGGAGAGGAGGGAAGAAGAAGAAGAAGACGAGGAAGGAAAAGAGGATGGAGGAGTTGACAGAAGAAAATAGAAACAAAGAGAGTAATGAGTATATGTTATGGATTGTGGACTGATGATGATAATGATGATAAACTCCAAGCAGGCATTTTTCTTCAAACAACTTCTAAATCCTCAATTTCTCAATTAGAAAAATGTAAGCCTTGAGATGAAGAGACAGATGAGATGTGTTTCAGGTTTGCAATAGACTGTTTAAGATTTTTTTCCCAGCAAGAAAATGATCCCCTTGAATATTTAAGGACACTACACGGTGGTGAAGTGGTTAGCAATGTCGCCTCACAGGTTCGCATCCCGGCCTGGGCCCTTCTGTGTGGAGTTTGCATGTTCTCCCCGTGTCTGCGTGGGTTTTCTCCGGGTTCTCCGGTTTCCTCCCACAGTCCAGAGACGTGCAGGTGTTCGGTTCATTGATGACTCTAAATCACCCGTAGGTGTGAATGTTTGTCTGTCTCTGTTCGTCTCTATGTGTCCTGTGATAGACTGGCGTCCTGTCCAGGGTGGACCCCGCCTCACGCCCGATGTCAGCTGGGATCGGCTCCAGCACCCCTGCGACCCTGACTCCGGGATAAGCGGTTGAAGATGAATGAATGAATATGGAGGACAACCTCAAATATTTCCATGTTTTTCTACACTGTACAGTGTCAATGTGTTGACAAAATGAGGAAATATAAAAAAATCTTCAAAAAACCTTATCAGACATCAAACCAATTTCTCACCCTTCTCAAATCTCGATTGTAATATATCTCTGCCTCTGTCTAGGCAAATCCCAGTTGTCAGGAACTTCTTTGTTTAAGTCTTACATCTTGACTACACTTCTCCCCTTACTATAACATACAAACCCACTTATTTCTTCCCTCACAAGTGCAGTGTTCAAATGTCCTGTTCAGAGAGAATGTGACTGGACCCAAAGATGAAAGGTGAAGAAGTGATGGAGGAAAGAAAGGAATGGCGGAGGGTGGTGGGTGATTTATCAGGGAAAAATGTGGGGGAGGAATCATTGTAGAAGGAAGTTAACACACACATGTGCGCACAAATACACACACACATATACACACACACACACAAAGAGTAAATTGATTAGTTAATGAGGGTTGCAGGGGCCAATATAGCAGCAATCAGACACAGCACTTCGAATAATGGTGTAGCGTTCACACACACATACACAAATTCATACACACTTGCTTCTTGCCAGTGCAACACAATGGATCAATAGTAAAGCCTGTTTCTTGTTAGCTGTTGAGTGTGTTACTGGTGTTACTGCAGTCAGAGGGCAACAAGTTCCACAGCTGCACTGGTAAATAATAACAATTATATATACAATTATATACATATATATATATATATATATATATATATATATATGGGCTACACGGTGGTGTAGTGGTTAGCACTGTCGCCTCACAGCAAGAAGGTTCCAGGTTTGTGGAGTTTGCATGTTCTCCCCGTGTCTGCGTGGGTTTTCTCCGGGTTCTCCGGTTTCCTCCCACAGTCCAAAGACGTGCAGGTGTTCGGTTCATTGATGATTCTAAAATTGCCCGTAGGTGTGAATGGTTGTCTGTCTCTGTTTGTCTCTATGTGTCCTGCGATAGACTGGCGTCCTGTACCCCGCCTCACGCCCAATGTCAGCTGGGATCTGCTCCAACACCCCCTGCGACCCCGACCCCGGGATAAGCGGTTGAAGATGAATGAACGAATATACATTCATATATATATATATATATATATATATATATATATATATATATATATATATATATATATATATATACATATATATATATATATACATATTATGGCATGCCGTTCAGGAAGTTAATTTTCGTATATATTGAACGAAATTTAATATATCGAATGGAAGTCTGGACATATGGAAGGAAAGTCTGAGTATATTGAATGAAACTCTGAATATATTGAATTAACCTTGAATATATTATTGAATGATACATTCAGATGCAGCAGCAAAAATGTCAGCGCATGCTTTGGTTGCAGCTATTTTAAATAATGAGGTCATAAACATACTTGCAAGGGATGGTTGTAACACTTTTAGCCTCAGCTCCCATAACTTGTAGGGTGTTTACGACAAAAACTAAAAACTGAGACCAAACCAAAGAAAAAAACAACATGCACCTATGTAAGTTTACTGTGCAAGTTCCAACACTAAAGCATCTTCCTGTGGTTCAGTATGGACAAAAATAACTCATTACTGATGGCTAAATGAAGAACAGCGAACAGTGTGCGGATCCTAACATTAAAAAGCTGTCTTAAAGAACATATTCTGATAATGACAGTAAATGGTAAACATGTATGAATGTTAAACATCAGTAAGAGGTCATAAGCAGCTAATATTCTGTGTAAAACTCCAACAAAAATGGTTGACACTTCATGACAATTGATAAAACAATAAGGGGAAAGGTTTCAATCCACACCCCTGTCAGCCATTGTTTGTCCAGCTGTACCAGCATAGTGTCTTGAAATAAACAGTTGATGCATTTACTCATATTTTACCTAAGAACCTGCTCTTTCATCTTATAAAAGTCATCTAATTCAAACAGTATCGATAAAAGTCAAAATTTAGGCTTGTTTGAAATTATTAGATTCTGACGTAAAAAAATGTTTTTTTAGTCTGTAAAACCTACACACCTGTATGAATATGGTGCATTGTAATGTTTATAGACCTGATTGTTACAACCTATAGAAGAAATTCCTCTCCGACACAGCACCGTCCTCACAGGTGCTTTACTGTGGAAATGGAAACTTCCGGTCGGAGAATATGAAAAAGACAGTCATTTTTTAATTTTTTTCTTCTCGTGATTTCAATTTTTATAATAATTACTAGAAAACGAACATAAAATAAAATGCCTTGTAATTCAATTTTACTTTTTGTATTTTAAAACGAAAATCAAATAACATAATAATAATTTTTTGTTCTTTAATATTCGTTTGTTAAATCGATGCCCAAAAGATACACAGACCAATAAAAATATACAATTTGATTTGGTTATTTATTTTTGTTTCTGTGTGTGTGTGTGTGTGTGTGTGTGTGTGTGTGTGTATGTGTATCCGGTCTTGATTGTGGAACAGCATTAACATTGGGAGGGATAGGTAGGGTCCACTCCCAATGATATTGCTGTGCCGGCTGCGGGACTCCAGTTCGCTTACTTTAGCTAAGAGCTTAGCACTGCTCTGTGTTAGCATGGCACAGGAGTCCTCCAGCGTTAGCAAATGCTCATCTTGTAAATTTGCCTCTAGGGTGCCTATCTCCAGAGCGTGGTCGGACACTGTGATGCGGACGTGGTCTAGCTTTGCTTCGAACCTTGAAATGGAGGCTTTGAGGTCAACTTTGAGGGCTTTAAACTCGTCGGAGAGGGCTGTGCGGTGCACCTAGTAATGGTCGCCATGTTAATCTCGCCGCCTGCCTTCTCTGCGGGGCTAGCGTTCGCTCCCTGGTCTTTTAGGGCGCACTCACACTGTCCTTCCACACCGGGCCAAAACAGGTTTTAGCCTGTAGGTAAAGCCTAGTGCGTTTGACCAGTGTGAGTGCAACCGCTCCACACTTAGCTGTGGCCAGCTGGCCGACCACGGCCCGTCTGAGAGAGGTGGGCTTTTGTAGAGCATTTTTGCACATTTACGAGCACGAGCATGCGCATGTGTACGAGCATGAGCACTACGCCTACGGCGGCTCTCACGTCATTTATGTGCGCCTGTTCGGACATAGAAAAAAGAAGGAGGGACCATGCGCGGACATTTAACAACAAGTACCCTAAAGCCGGGGGAGCGGTGCGGAAGGACAGTGTGAGTGCGCCCTTACAGTCCGTCTGGTTGCATGCGTCTGCATATTTAGGTGGTGTATCCGTCAAACGAGACGAATATTTCTTTTTCTGAATTTTATCAACTACAGTCTGATTAAAATATGCGGACCTCCTCACGCAGTTTAAAGAGCCTCGTTAAAACTTTGCCATGAGAGAGCCACCTGACCTCTGCGTGAAAGAGAAATTCTTTGTGGTCTGATCCCATTTCATGACAGAGTGTGGCAAAGAGTCTGTTTTGCAGCAGCCTTGATTTAATGAAATTAACTATTTTAACTGATGTTTGGAGAACATCACGAAGCTCTGGCTCCAGACACCTGCCAGCAAGTGCTTTGCTGTGGATCATACAGTGCAGAAATTTCACATGGGGGGCTACCTCCAACACGCAGGCCCTCAAACCTTTTCTTGCCCCCTGCATAACTCCAGCTCCATCTGTCACACAGATACACAGCTCCCCCATCGCAGTCCCTCTTTTTGTATGTTACTGCTGAGCTTGTTGAAAATGTCCCGTCCAGTGCATGTTACCTCCATTGATGAGCAAAACAACATGTCCTTGTGCATTTCCCTTCATAGCTGTAACTCACAAAGGCCAGTAGCTGTGCATCTCTTGACACATCTTTGCACTCATCAATTTGCAGGGAAAATCTTCCACTCACTCTGTCAATGAGTTGATCTTTAATGTCATTTGCTATGTCCTGAATACGGCGCCCCCACGGTGTCATTTGACAGGGGAATGGTTAAAAGAGTGTTAGATATTTTCTCTCCATGCATTGCTCTTGTCGTTGCTACAGCTGCTGGACGGATGAGACTGTTCGCGATCATGTGAGGCTTTTTCGATTGAGCCACCAGATATGCGAGCTCATATGAAGCTGCCAGGGCCTTAGCAGGGACAGTAGCATATTCACTCACCCCTGTTTTTTGCCTTTTTAGTTCTTGCTCCCTGCGCTGAAATTTTTTTATTTGCATATCAATTAAGCTGCTGTGTTTGGTCTCTAAATGTCTTTTAAGTTTGACTGTCTTCAACCTCAGAGCAAATGACACACTGTGGGAAATCAATGCTGTTCTTTGTTGTGCAGGAAAAGCCATATTTCAAAAAGTCGGGCTGATATTTACGGAGCCTCGACCCTTTATCAGCCACCAGTGTCGGCCCCAGTGCCCCACCGTTTCTCAGGTGGTGGTTCTGCTGGCTGATCTTGGGACCCCTGCTGCTGCTGCTGACTGTCGTGTGGTGGAACACTTTTTCTCTTAAGCCATCGATCCATTTTTCCTGCTAGCAAACTTGCTGCAGCTTTGGCTGCAATATCGCAGCCTTTATTTCTTTTCTCTTTTTCTTTGTTTCTCCCCAACAGACTGTCTGTGAACGCATATGGCCTTATGTGGTGATGAGGTGAGGGGTGGGGGAGAGAGAGAGCTCTGTCTGCTTGTGTGGATGAGAAGGGCAGACATGGGATAAGCGGACAGGTTCGTTGTTGTTTTGGTGGAGTTACAACTGACAGTAACTGGTTTTGAGTAATAAAATGCCTGTTTGAGCTCAACCGCTCGTCATCCTTCTAACGTCCGGTCGGATGCTACATGAATTATGATTAAAAAAAAAAAAATATATATATATATATATATATATATATTTTTTTTTTTTCTTTCCAAAATCATCTGGCGAACCCCAGAAATCATCTCGTGACCACAATTGGGGTCGGGACCCCAAGGTTGAGAATGGCTGACTTAAGGGGTCTTAACACTGTTAGATAAGGGAGGAGACCCGGACGTTTCAGTTTAGCTGTTAGTTGTGAGCTGGAGAGCTCAGAAGGTTGTTTTTTTCCATAGGAGTAGCCCTCAGATTGGTCACAATGTCATTTTCTTGTTTTATGTTGTTTTGTTCTGTTTTATGCGTGTTTTGGCCTTTTTTTGTTTATTATGTTTTGGTTGTTTTGTTTGTTCTGTTTTATGCGCGTTTTCGCCTTTTTTTGTTTGTTTTGTTTGTTCTGTTTTAACTTCCTCCCCACTCTCTTCCTCCACTACTACAGAATATTTTAAGGTAATGAGGTGTCATCTAACGTATTATCATTATTCCTATGGTTAATGCTGTAAAGACAGGTACTGGATGAACAATGCAATCAAAATAGGTAAGGTCCTTACACAGTTACAGCATCTTAAGGGTGATGTGATGTTTCTGCAGGAAACACATCTTAAATCAGCTGACACCCCAAATATTAAGAGGGCTATTAAGAGGGCATGGATGAGCCACTTATTCCATTTGAAATTTGAGATGAGTTAGAGGGGCAGCTATCATCATTCGTTAAAGGGTCATGTTTGAGTTGACAAATGTATCCTAGATACTGATGTCCGCTATGTCAGAGTTTCAGGCACAATCTGGTGTAGGATGTGACTCTTGACAGATCTTCTCCTAAACAGACTACACTATCCAAATCAGCACACACAGTAAAAACATTTGCATCACAATTGGGAATGTAGGATCCTTGGAGGTTTTTTCCCATGTACACCACACATTCTCCCTACTTGTGTGTGTGTGTGTGTTATACTCCACCTCTCCATCCCCCCCTCTATATAAGAAACGGCTACTACTACATTCAGAACTCAGCCTCTTAATGACACGTCAAGTTGACAGACAGCTGCAACAATCCAAACAAAGCTTTTTTGAGCAGGGGGATAAGGCAGGGAGACTCCTGCCGCAGCAGACATGCGTAGCTAGTGCTTCTAGACTGAGCTCTGAAATTCAACTACCAGATGGCAATCACTTCTGATCCAGTGAATAACAATAAGTCCTTTTAGGATTTTTACATTGCACTATATACTTCTGAATGCAGCCCAATTACTGCAGCGACCCTTAATCCCTCGGACAATCTAACGTACCCTCTTATTGATATTAATATCTCTAGGGAACTCGCTAGACCCATCTCTCTGTTGGAGGTGCATGAAGTGATCAAGTCTATGCAAAACAGGAAATCCTCTGGTCCCGATGGTTTTACAGTCAAGTTCTTTAAGGTGTCCTTGATGCTTTTAGCTCTCATCCTTGTGAGAATGTTCAATGACTCTTTTACTGAAGACAGACTGCCAACGACCTTGTATGATGCTTCTATTTCATTGCTCCTGAAGAAAGACAGGGATCCTACCTTATGTGGCAGCGACAGATCGGTCTCACTTCTAAACACAGATTGTAAGATCCTTGCTAAGGTCCTCACACTCAGCCTCCAAAGTGTGATGTCATCAATAATTTTGCGAGACCAGACAGGCTTCATATTCTCACCTGGATCAGACACTCCCGAGGTCGTAGTGAAGCTGGATGCAGAGAAAACCTTCGACCGGCTGGAGTGGGGCTTTCTATTCTTCATTTTGGAGAAATTGCTTTTATTCTAATTTATTTATTTTATTAAGCTTCTGTATGTGACCCCCCTTTGCATTTGTAAACACTAATGGTGTCCGCTCAGCATATTTCCCTTTCAAACATTGTGACCCAGAAGGGCTGTCCGCTCTCACCCTTGTTGTTCAACATAGCCATCGAGCCATCAGCCATCTGGCTTAGAAACCAGAATGAGTTTGAAGGCATCACTTATTTTGGTCTATTCCCCAACTCTCCTTATATATTGATGACCTTCTCTTATTTATTTCAAACCCCACATCCTCCCTCCCCCCAGTTTTATCAATCCTGAATCAGTTTGGGCACCTATCGGGGTATAAGTTGAATTTTTTTTGTCAACAACTTGGCGAGATCGCTCCCACAATCCATATTCCCCTTTAAAACAGCCAACAAGGGGTTCAAGTATTCAGGAGTGCTCATCACCAGCTCCTTCAGGGACCTTTTTCAAAAGAACTTCCAGCCACTATTAGATAAATGCAAGTCAGACTTGTCTAGATGGGCGGGCCTCCCCCTGTATCTTGCAGGCTGTGTTAATCTAATTAAGATGGTAATTCTTGTGTACTTCTCTTCATAAACCAATAAATACATTTGTAAAAATAAATAAATAAATGTTAAAACTGCCTGTTTCTATACAGCATTATATATCCTGGTCCCTGTGTGGACCATGTATGGAGCGTGGACTGGTGGCTGGAGAGGTGCCAGTTCATCTCCTGGGCACTGCTGAGGTGCTGTTGAGCAGGGCACCAAACCCCCAACTGGCGCTGGTCACTGGCAGTCCCCTCGCTCTAACATCTCTCCTTAATAGCATGTATATAGGTCCTGTTTGTGCATGTGTGTGTATTTCAGGCCTGTGTGTGTAACATGATTAATAATAAGAGTGAAAAAATTTAATTTCCCCGTTGTGGGATGAATTAAGTAATTCTTCTCCTTCTTCTTCTTCTATCTTTTTGTGTTTCTTATAAGGTTTCAGGCAAAAGGCTGTGAACACTCTGTTCCTCAGTCTTTCTTCAAAGAAGTCATTCTGCTGCCCGATCCCAAAACAACAGATGTTTCAAGGCGTACAAAAAAATCCTGGTTGTTTGAAAATGTGCTTATTAAGTTGCCGTTGGAATTCATCTGTGACTGGGACGATGGAAAAGTGATGGAAAAGTAATTGAAACAATAATAATAGAAATGCAGTGAAGTTTTGGAATTCTTCTGTTATTACCTCTTTTCATTTAATATTTACAGAAACACCCACATACTTCACTATGTACGCTTCATTTAGCTAGAGGAGAGAGAGAGGAGATGAGAGGATAGGGAAGGGAAGGAAGGAGAGGAGAGAGAGGGGAGGGGAGGGTAGGAGAGGGATGAGAGGAGAGAAGAAGGGAGGAGAGGAGAGAGAAGAGAGGGCTTCATGTAACTAGATGTGTCCCCAAGCAGCCTAAGCCTATAGCAGCATAGCTATAAAATGGTTCAGAGCTAACTGAACGGAAAGGAGCCCGGTAACTGAAGACTCTACCTCCCAGTCTGTTTTTAGAAATACTGGGAGTCGCTATGAGACCTGCATTCTGGGAGAGGGAGTGTTCTGGTAGAACAATAAGGAATGACAAGGTCTTTCAGATAAGATGGAGCTTTATCATTGAGAGCCTTATAAGTCAGCCAAAGGATTTTTCAAGTGAGAGAGATGTGCTCTCTCTTCCTAACCCCTGTCAATACTCTCAGTGCAGCGTTCTGGACCAGCTGAAGACTCTTTAGAGTTTTCCGGACATCCTGACAGGAGAGAGTAACAGTAGTCTAGCACGCATGCAAATACATGCACCAGTTTTTCATCATCACTCTGGGAAAGAATATCCCATAGTCATGTTTTATATGGGAAATGAAGGAAAGGTCCTTCAGGTCAACAGCTTGTGTGTTGTGAATTAAAATGTTGTTTTACATTGATTCCCTTTTGCTAATTGGTACAGGCATTGATATAACAAGATGAACGCACATTTTGTCAATGCATCAGAATCAGAAATACTTTAATAATCCCAGGGGGAAATACTTTTTGCTTCGAAACTCCAGATAGACAAACAACAAATATTATACAGACAAAAATGTATTATATATAAAAAATACCAGACTAATGTGCAATAGAACAGATTGTCTATAGTTGAGTTTAAATCACAGATTGGAGGTGACAGACTCTCCAAGGGATGCATTGTATAATTAAATGACCACAGGCAGGAAAGATTTCCTGCGGTGCATCCGGGTGCAAGGAGTCCTCTGCTGACGGCGCTCCTCTGCTGGGCCAATGTGATGCCCCCCGGTAGCTCCACTACTGAGGCCCACTCCGTCTCCAGTCACACATCTTCCATGTCCAGTGGTGATGAAGTTATGTGGTGTTCTTCCTCTTCCTCTGTTTGTTCCTCTTAATCATGAACCTTGCAACTTCAATGTTCTCGCTCGCAGCATCACCCCTTACTTGTTGTGGCAGTCCAAATGCATCGACAGCACCCTGGAAAAGATGCAAGGCAGTCGATGCTTGGTTTTTCTGTGCAACATCTGAGGAAGGTAATGCAGCGACTGTAGCCATCAACTGCTCCATGATACACAAACTCCCATGGATTTAAGTTGTTGTTTGTGTCAATATGCCTGAAATAAGAAGAAATGTGTTGTTGTTGCTATCATTATTATTCTTATTGTTGTTGTTGTTGTTGATGTAATAACCTGCACTGGATGTACATACAAATGTAAATTATTAAATAATTTATGTTAATCAGATTTATAAAACAACACATACCACACTTCATTTGGGGCAGAGACATTGTAGACCCCCCGTTGAATTACCCTTCATACTCTCAAGGCTCTCCCCACGGGATCTACTCTTCTTAAACGTTCTCGTACCTGCCAACGCTGAACTCTGTTTCCTTTTCCTCTCAAACTACCAGTGACATAGGTCTCTCCAGAACCAGGGATTTGTCTGAGAATCTCAGCAATAAGTTGATCCAGATCAACATTTGCAATGTCGGTATAACTTCCATGGTCAACCAGACCAAGTTGTGTCCTGTGGTTGTACAGTGTTCGGATGTTTACAGACAACATCCAAGATATGGCCATCCAGGTAAATCCTAAATTTTGCATGTGAATCAGCTGAGCAGCTGTTATGTTATACCTTCAAAGAGAGAGAAAAAAATGTGTTAATGTGTTAATTCACATAGTATGAATAAATTATCTTATTACCTTGCACCTTATAATATTTTTTATGATAATTATAATAACATTATTCTTGACCTGCATTAGCATCCATCCCCCCTAACCTACCTACCTCTTGTGTTCAGGTCACCAGCGACCCGTTTTCAGAATATAAATGCATAAAAGTACCACATAGATTTGTTTAAAGCATCAACCCTTTTCGAGTTTATCAGGAATCTATATTTAAAAACACAAATTAGAAAAATGTTCTGCATAAAAAAAAGACATTTGTGGTGCTCAGGTAATTTTACCCAGATATAAGAATAAGAACAAATATTTGAGTTAAAACTGAAATCAAATCAACCTTTTAATGGATAAGGAAGCCTAAGAACAACAAAGAGATGAGAAACAAATGGATTGATCAATAATTGTTTTTAGTGTAATTTACAGCTGATTTAAAACGGGTCAAACGTGAGCCTTACATCATATATCTGGCAGCAGAAAGCAAACACAAGACAAAGGAAAATATTTCTTACCTCGGCCTTCCTCTCTGTGAAGCAGTGTGTGTGCCCATGTCATGTACTTGTATATACATTTCCAGTTCCCTTAGAGACTCGTAGATTGATTTAAGAATGATGCATAATCTTCCAGCAATGTTTTGTTGACAATTATTACTCATAAGCTCTATGAATGAAGCAATAGAGAGATAGATATGATATGATCCTCATTATGACGGATATTGTCTCCAAACTGTTAGTGTCATTTGGAGTATACCTGTAGCAAAAAGGTTTCTAGTTCAATAAAGTACTGAAATATTTCCCCTGATGCCATTTTGTAAAGCCAGCAAATTCAAAAGGCAATCACTTGACCCGACTTTAATAAAGCTTCTTTGAAGGTTCATTCAATATATTCAGTTTCATTCAATATGTTCAGACTTTCATTTCATATATTCAGACTTTCATTCAACATATTCAGTGTTTCATTCAATGTATTCAGACTTTCATTCAATATATTCAGAATTTGATTCAATATATTCAGAGTTTCCTTCAGTATATTCATTTTCAAACAATATATAGGCAGTAAGGCAAGATGGCAGCGCGTTCGGACGCAGCGGCTGAGTGCTCTCCGTTTCGGTGTGTGGTTTATCTACTAGTGTGTCCAACAATCCTGTTCGGAAAACACCTTCTATAGCCGGCAGGATCTCTTAGGAATAGGTTTATAGGATATAGCCAGGTGTCCCGGCTTAACCTGGAGGGACGCCGGAGGCAACACTGGGATCGAAAACAAAAGCAGGGATGCAGAGCTGCGTGTGGCGCAAAAGTCGGAAGAAGAAGGTTGGTGGGCTTGCACTTTATGTGAGTGAGAGGTGGTGCAATCCGAGACATGCCTGTGTGAAGGAACGTCCCTGTACCCCAGACATTGAACTGCTGGCCGTGGGAATGCACCCGTATTATTTGCCGAGGGAGTTCACGTCCGCCATTGTTATTGCTGATACATCCCCCCTTTAGCTGATGCAGCGGTGGCCTGTGAAGTTATCACCTCTACCACCGCAAAACGGCAGACTGAACATTCGGATGCGTTCATGGTTATTACAGGTAATTTTATTCATGCCTCATTAAACAACACCTTAAATAATTTCCATCAGTATGTTGACTGCCCCACCAGAGACAATAAAACATTGGATTTATTATATGCTAATTCAACAGTACCCCCCGCGCCCTCTCTCGGCAGGTCAGACCACAACCTGGTCATGATGACCCCAAAGTATGTCCCTCTTGTGAGAAGGCAGCCTGTGTACACCAAACAGTAAGGAGGTGGACATAGGAGATTTCTGAGACACTGCAGGACTGCTTCGAGTCAACAAACTGGGATGTACTCCATGTACGCCAGGGGAGGACATTGATAAGATGATTGACAGCATTACAGATTATATTAGATTCTGCGAGGACATCACCATGCCAGCCCGGACCGTTCACTGCTTCTCCAATAACAAGCCCTGGATTACCAGTGACCTGAAGGCACTCCTGAACAATAAGAAGAAAGCTTTTAGGTCAAGAGACAGAGAGAATCAGAGGAGAGAGCAGCACAAGCTCAGAGAGATGCTGAGGATGTGCAAAGACAACTACGGGAGAAAGCTGGAGGCCAAAGTCCAACAGAAAAGTGTGAGGGATGTGTGGCCAGGAACTAATCACATCACAGGGATGAAGGGGGAAAGACAGGCAGACATCTGGGAGTCTGGATACAGCTAACCATTATTACCAATTTTTCAACAGGTTTAGCTCACCTCCTGCTTCCTCTTCGACACCCCCAACCCCCCATGCACTCACAAATGGCTCCCCTCCCCCCAGCATTCTCCTGTACAACATCTCTACAGCTGCCCCACTCCCCTCTCCTCCTCCTCCACTGATGACATCTGCACCAACCCCCGCCCAACGGTGACTACAGGCCAGGTAAAAAGGCAGCTGGAAAGAATACATCAGAGCAAGGCTGCAGGACCTGATGGCATCTCACCAAGGATCCTGAAGACCTGCGCCAGCCAGCTGTTGCCTTTACTGGGACATCTGTACAGCCTGAGCCTGAGTCAGGAGAAAGTCCCGTTGCTGTGGAAGACATCTTGCTTGGTCCAAGTCCCAAATCAAGTCAAGTCCATCTGACCCAGCAGACTACATACCAGTCGCCCTGACATCTCATGTGATGAAGGTCCTGGAGAGACTGGTCTTGGCCCAGGTGAGGCCACAGGTGAGGACGTTTCTGGACCCTTTGTAGTCATTTAGGAGTCGATGACGCTGTCATCTACCTGCTGCAACGAACCCATATGCATCTTAATGGTGGGGGAGGCACTGTGAGGATCACATTCTTTGATTTCTCCAGTGCTTTCAACACCATTCAGCCTCTGCTCATGGCTGAGAAGCTGGGGATACTGGGTGTTGACGACTGGATTACTGTCTACTTGACGGGCAGGCCACAGTTTGTCCGTCTGGGCAGTGTCCCGTCTGACGTTATGGTCAGTGATACAGGGGCTCCACAGGGAACTGTGCTTTCTACCTTCCTCTTCACCTTATAGCCCACTGACTTTCAGTACAACACTGAGTCATGTCCCCTGCAGAAGTTTTCTGACGAATCAGCTGTTGTCGGGTGTGTAAGGGGACTGTGTGAGGGTGAGTACATGACACGGGAAGACAACTTTGAAGAGTGGTCCGAACAGAATCACCTGAGGCTAACGTCAACAAGACCAGAGAGATGGTGATCGACAACGGCAGGAATAAGAGGATGCCTTCACAGCCACTACGGATCAGGGGGGAGGTGGTGGAGGAGGTGGATGACTACAAATACTTGGGAGTTGATATCGACAACAGACTGAACTGGAAATCTAACACCAAAGCTGTGTACAAGAAGGGGGTGGGCAGACTCTATTTCCTGAGGAAGCTGAGATCATTCAACGTATGCATTAAGATGTTGGAGATCTTCTACCAGTCGGTTGTTGCCAGCACCATTTTCTTTGCTGCTGTGTGTTGGGGAGGCAGCATCAGAGCCAGTGACACCAACAGACTTGATAAAATCATTAAGAAGGCTGGCTCTGTATTTGGTCTCAGGCTGGAGTCTTATGAGTCCGTGGTGGAGAGGAGAACGCTGAACAAACTGTTAACCATCATAGACAATGATCAGCACCCTCTCCATCACACAGTGGACAGCGGAGCACCTTCTCACACAGGCTGCTCCAGTTCCTCTGTTGTTCTGTTATATGCTTACTTTTGCAGTACATTTATTTATACATTTTATTTTTTAGGTATCTTTTATATTGTATTTTTATATAACTGCTTTGATGTGTCTGTGGGTAATGCTGCTGTTACGCTGCAATTTTCAAGCTTGGGATCAATAAAGTATGTCTATTCTATTTTATAACATTCTGGTGTCAAAGTCAGACATATGCCTAAATATCCACCCAGACCTTCTCCCCAAAGACTAGTGCTTGTGGTCTGTCTCATGAAACATTACAAACTATTTTAAACAGTTCATGTTACATTTGTGTAGTGGTTAGCACTGTCGCCTCACAGCGAGAAGGTTGCAGGTTCGCATCCCAGCCTGGGCCTTTCTGTGTGGAGTTTGCATGTTCTCCCTGTGTCTGCGCGGGTTTTCTCCGGGTTCTCCGGTTTCCTCCCACAATCCAAAGACGTGCAGGTGTTCGGTTCATTGATGACTCTAAAAATTGCCCTTAGGTGTGAATGGTTGTCTGTCTCTGTTCGTCTCTATGTGTCCTGTGATAGTCTGTCGTCCTGTCCAGGGTGGACCCCGCCTAACGCCCGATGTCAGCTGGGATCGGCTCCAGCCCCCCTGCGACCCCGACCCCGGGATAAGCGGTTGAAGATGAATGAATGTTACATTTGTCCTCTAAATATAATTTGAGATATACTAGAGTGTGTTTTTCTGTTTCCTGCAGAAATCCTTTATGTTTACGTTATGTTCTTACTGGAAAAATCTACCTGTAAAAAAATCGACCCTGTCCTATTATTATGAGATCAATTGTTATTGTGGTTTTAACATTTTATATTTTTTATTACACACACACACATACACATATATATTTTATAATATATACTATCACCGACATGATCTCCTGTTTGTAGGACTTATTTGAGTTTAATGTTTTTTGTTTGTTTTATTGTCACATTTATTTTTATTTGTTTCACATCGATTTTATTTGAATCCAACACAGTTATGGCACTGAACCTTTTGTTAAAGCAAACTTGTTAAGGCATCTCGTCTCGTCAAGGACAAGAATCCTTCCTCTGGCCATTTAGGCTGTCAGATTTAACACACAAACACACACACACTCACACACACAGGGTACCTCTGTCTGTACTTGTCCATGTTTGCGGTGATTTCCCTGCTGAGTCGCTTCCTTTTATTCAATTAGTGGAGGAAATTCATCTCAGCAGAGAAAACCTGCTGGAACCCCCTTTTATCTTCACACAGTACAGAGTTGTGTGTGTGTGGTTGTGTGTGTGTGTGTGTGTGTGTGTGTGTGTGTGTGTGTGTGTGTGTGTGTGAGTGTGCGTGTACGTGTATCTGTTACAGAGGAACACACCCTCACTATGCTCCCCCTGGGTTGTTAAGCAGGTTGACTGATCATAGTGCGTCTCATTTGACATCTCATGATTCATGTCAGCAAGTGAAGGAGAGAAAGAAAGGAAGTGTGTGTATGCTAGATACACAATTTGAGTGAGAGAAAAAAACTATGTGAAGGTGATTATTCTTCTATCTTTAATACCATATTACAAGATGGATAACCACATCCAGTGGGACACATGATGGATAGATTTCAACACACACACAAGCAGATTACACACCCACACATGCACTATGTCCGCATATAAGACTGTTATTTTACTGTGGTTGTGCGGACATCACGACTTAAGGACAACACACACCAGTGGAGCCTGACGCCCATCAAATCTCCAGCACCCATAGTTGGACAGGCTGTTGTGAGCACTGTGAGTTTTCCCAGTAGGCTACTTGACATATGAGGCTGATGCGATGCAAAATATATATATATATATATATATTTTTAAAGTCAAACTCCGCTTAAAATAAAAGGCTGGCTGGCCCAGGCAAGTGCCAAGCAGTACTGGCTGCCAGCCCACGGCAGTTTGGGTATTATATTTGTCAGCCTCTTTCTTTCAGGCGAGGGCTTTTGGTCCAGTCGATTATAAACTTTACACACGCCACTTGCTCCTTTTCCCCTCTCGATGTGGTGAGGCACATTTGGAGACATTGTGGCATGGAGCAAGATGGACAGACAAATGAAGGGGCAAAACAAAGAGGTGGTGCAGAAAAGCTGACAGATGTTGAAGTCCCTTGAGGCTGATGCAGCCAAATGTTTTTAAAATAATAATCGGTCATTTGGAGCTGCTGTTGCCGATAAATCCCCTCAGCCCAGAGAGGAGAGCATGGTTTTGTAGTTGATGCAGTAAGACAGAAGATAATAGTACAACAAAAAGCAAAGTTTGGATTTAGAGTAGTCAGCTCTTTAGTCATATCAGGTGCCTTTGGTTGAGACATTGGTTCAAAACGTTTATACAGTCGACACGTTCAGTAATGTTGCCTTTCGTGTTTCAACCAATCACAGCCTGCATGGGTGGGGACATAATAATAAAATAATAAAAGCTGAATTGCTGATGTAAATTTTCAAAATGTTGATTTGTTATGCATGCATGGTCATAATTGTTGACAAGTCATAATATAGCATTATTATTTGGCCTCTTATTTGATAATACTGAGTGTTTTTATTACACAAGGATGAAGGAACAAAACCTACAAAAGAATATAAATCTTGTATTTCCTGGAATATATGTTGAGTGTTGTGTGGGTGGTGGTGTATCTCTGGGGGTAGTTTGGTGGGTCAGTCAGAGTAACAGCTTCTCACCTCAGGCAGATGGGTGCAATTCGCTGCCTAGTTTGCATTTACTGTACTGTAAGTACTTTGCGTGTTTTCATGCAGATGGGTGAAGGTCTGTGTGTCTGCTGTATGTATGAACTATATTATGTTGCATTGCTCTAGACAGTAGATACTGTATGTGCATGTCTCATCTCATCTCATCTCATCTTCATCCGCTTATCCGGGGTCGGGTCGCGGGGGCAGCAGCTTTAGCAAGGGACCCCAAAACTTCCCTTTCCCGGGCCACATTAACCAGGTCTAACTGGGGGATCCCGAGGCGTTCCCAGGCCAGTGTGGAGATATAATCTCTCCACCTGGTCCTGGGTCTTCCCAGAGGCCTCCTCCCAGCTGGACGTGCCTGAAACACCTCCATAGGGAGGCGCCCAGGGTTCATCCTTACTAGATGCCCGAACCACCTCAACTGGCTCCTTTCAACGCTAAGGAGCAGCGGCTCTACACCGAGTTCCTCACGGATGGCTGAACTTCTCCCCCTCTCTCTAAGGGAGACTCCAGCCCCCCTCCTGAGAAAACCCATTTCGGCCGCTTGTACCCTCAACCTCGTTCTTTCCGTCATGACCCAGCTTTCATGACCACAGGTGAGGGTAGGAACGAAGATTGACCGGTAGATCGAGGGCTTTGCCTTCCGGCTCAGCTCTCTTTTCCTCACAACGGTGCGGTAGAGTGACTGCAACACCGCCCCCGCTGCTCCGATTCTCCGGCCAAACTCACGCTCCATCGTCCCCTCACTCGTGAACATGATCCCGAGGTACTTGAACTCCTTCACTTGGGGTAAGGACTCATTCCCTGCCCGGAGTAAGGGTTTGTCATGTGTCCATGACAAATTTCCTTCAGGGCAATAAACTCTATCTTATCGTATGAAAAAGCCCAGACTGTCCTCACAGGTTGATGCCCATTGATGCTACTGTACTTTATTTTTTTATGTCATTTTTAATGTATGAAGCATTTGGTGTGTGCTTCAGGCACCAGTTGACTGCTGGACGCTGTCTGTTTGTGTTGCACTTTAGTCAACAGTTTAACTGGTATAAAGTTGAGTTGATAGATTTGTTAGTGCAACACAGAACAAATGCTTAAACTGTTCTGAGAGAACAGAGAAACAGCGAGTCTTGAGTGGAGAAACGTGTCATATTTCACAAGTTAAACTAGCCATGACCAGTGTTAGACACCACACAATCCACATTGCTGCAATGCAAAGTTAAAATCCCAGATAAATAACAAACAATAACAAAGAACAAATAAATAAATTAAAGTATTAATTGTTGTGCCTTTGTGGGCTGAATTATTTTTGTTTTAAAAACAACAGATTAATTCCAGGTAGCTACACTTTACTGGAATAGATTATGATTAAAAATTAAAACTATTTTCTTTCCACAAATCATGTCTTCAGACAAAAAAGCAAACAAATTCTGGAGCTAGTGATGTTTAAAGATATGAAAATATGAACATGTAGTAAGAGCTCTGTGCTGAGATGATTTTTCCATTTAAAGCTCAGGATGATGACTTTGTGCCTATTGTAGCAATATTTCACTGTGTTGACCCAGTTCACAAACTATTTTGGTGTATCAGATGTCCTAATCTATTACCACAACATCCAATTCAAACAATAAATTGTGGTATTTGTAGTAACTTAACATTTGTAATAACTTAACTAGGAATCAAAACCTAAACACTAGCTGTGACAAAGATAGATAGATAGAAATGACGGACGGACGGACGGACGGACGGACGGACGGACGGACGGACGGACGGACAGACAGACAGACAGACAGACAGATGGATAGATGGATGGATATTTATTTATCCCTGAGGGGAAATTAGGTCATCGTAGCAGCGGTACAAAACAATCACAAGTACAAAATAATAAAATAAAATATAAAATTCAAAATATTAACAACAATAAAATAAAAGTACAGTATCGCAGATAAACACTATATTACAATATGCTATGTGGATTTTAATGTGCAAGAGAGAGAAAGGTGCATTTCATTGATAGGTCACTTTGAGTAGTATGAGTTTATTCCCTGAGCGTCGCTCAGCGTTGCTGTGCAGCAGCGTTGCTGTGCAGCAGCGTTGCTGTGCAGCAGCGTTGCGCAGCGTTGTTGTGCAGCGTTGTTGTGCAGCGTTGCTGTGCAGCATCGTAGAGTCTTTTGGCAGCAGGTAGGAATGATTTCCTGTTCCGTTCTTTAAGGCAATAAAGTTTGTTACCAGCTGCAACAGTGGGAGAAGAAAGATCTAATTGTCTTTGTTGCAATCAATTTGGCATAGACGGTGCTTTTGGGCATGTGTCTGTTCCAAAGCGCTAACTATGCGTTTCGTTTCTGTGACAAAGAAAGCAGTGTTAGCTAGGTAGTTAACGTGATGCTACATTAACAGAGCGTTGATTGACAGCGAACAACAAGCTCAAAATGCGTTTGGTGATGTAAAACCCTCACCAGCGACTTTCAGTGTCTGGCAGATCTGCTCCCACAAATGTGTTTGTTGTTTTCAGCCCTGAAAAGAAAAGACAGTTGTGACACTGGCTGGGCACAGGGCTTTCTGCTGATCCAGCTGGTGTTCTCATCTGAAGTCCATATTTAATAATTATCTATATGCGAGCTGATGTAGCTCAGAAAAGCCTTATAGTAGCCAAGTTTAGCAGCACAGAGGTTCTGTGGTCTAATTCTGTCTGAGAAATATGAATATATAATTAGTTTAACTTGTTTGTCCAACCAAGAAACAAGAAACGTAAGATGAAAAAGATTAACTTAACTTTATTTGTATTTTTTATGCATTTAAATAAAAATACACTTATCATTGGAACCGATGGGAAGGCCTTACAGCAACATATCTGCAGATCTCAGGAGAAAGTTTGCCAATGGCCGACAAAAAGTTCAAGGAAACACAAGTTAATCCTATTGTAGCCTGTATTTAACATGTTAATGCTAACATTTAACTAAAAAATAGTTAATGAGATGATCTTCCTGCTCTTTGTATTTAATGCTGTGTCAATACTGTTACTGATAAATTATGTTTCTCTTTTCTTGTCTCAACTTGTCTCCTAACATTTAAGTCAAAGAAAGAAAGGCTCCTCGGTTTGTTTATGTGCTCTGGAGGTGTGTTTGGCTCTCCTTGAAGACAACCAAACACAACTCCTCTGCAGACAAAGAAAGCCCATTCAGACTCCCACACTCAGCCTTGAAGAGGAGAAGAGTCACCTAAACACAATACAAGTATGCTCATTGTCAATCCAGTCACTTGCAAAGCTGCCTGTGTGCCTGCTCTCCATGCACAGGGTGGAAGTGTGTTTATTCCATCCTCTTTGTCTCTCTGTCATTAAGTTTTTGGATGTCCACTCTGTGTTCATTAATGGTTATAGCATAACAATGCATATTTGCTGTGTTTAGTTGACATTCAAGACAGTTTCCAAAGTAACCAGTGATTGTAAACAAAAGCCTCATGATTCGATAACGTTGGTAACCTGTCATCCAGGGGTGTTGGTTTGCATATGGATGGCATCAACATGCCCCTACCAGAACTTTGGGAGGACAAAACACCAATATTTGTGCAAACCATAGACTGTATGAAAAATCAACGTAGCCTCTACATCAAAGTCCGATCTCTCAACTTGATAAAATCGTCCTTGCTTACAGGAGTCGCTATCTTGTCAGACTTCGACACCTTATTTCCCAAAAAAGGGCATTGATGTGACGTTGGGGGGAGGGAGATACGGTCTATCTGGGTGACGGATACCTCTAAGGAGAAGTGAGGGCCAGCAGCTAGCTGTCACTCAAGAGGCTTTGCCCCTAATTATTCATAAACTTTAACCTCCAATAAATAAAAAAAAACTAGCCTGGTACAACCCCCCCAGTGTTGTCATGGAGATATGACCTAAACATACAGATAAGGATAGTTTTTTGTACCAGGCCTTAAATAGGTTTAAATTATGCTTTGACAAACAGCCTGTTTAACATGGGGGTCAATGAGAGACTGCTCTATTATGAAACCTGGTCCTAGTGGACACTGGATGAACTGCACATTTTTGACACTTTCTTATTCGATTAACCAGGAAATTGCTGTGGTGGGGCATTGGTGCAAAATCAATAGCATTATTTGTCTGGCATCAGACAGAACTGCATTACCTGAGGTAGATTTAATTTTTCCTAAGGAATTCACAGTTTTACAGCCGCAATAATCGCAACCATAGCTGGTAGCGGCTGTAGGCTATGGCAGAGCCTATGAAATGAGTATGTTTAACCAACTAGGTTGTGATTAGCCAATGAGTGCTGTCTATGTACACACAAAGCTTAGCACAGTGTTAGTCCTTCCAATGGCACTGCTAAATGTCAACCAAGCTGAGCTTCTGCTTCTGGATAACAGCCCATTGGACTATTATTGCTGGGTTTCAGTCCAGAGGGCCATTTTTCAGACTGTGTTTTGGATTAATGCCCGGACCGGGACTCCAACAGGCTGCAAACAGTAAAAGTGAGTCACCTGAACACATATTAACGTTAGCCTGACTTGTCTTGTGAATTACTGACTCTATTCCAATGTAGCTTTTGACTTTGCCTAAGTCTGCTTGTGTGGGGTGGATGGGTAACTTTTACACAGGGTGGCATAATAGACAGGGAAATGCTTTTGGTGTCTCAGTGGCTGCTCATAATAATAAATAACATTTCACTTGTAATACCAAGATAATGAAAGCTTTTAGCCCATTTTAGCTCTTTTTTTAAACTTTATGGTCCAGTCTAAGTCACCCCACTACGGTGATAAACCCACAATGCACTACCTGCTTAGCACCAAACAGCAGACAACAGATGACTGGATATTTAAACACACGTGTTTGCTCAGCCATAGCATTACAACTTTATAAACCAGGAATATGATATGGTGGTGTATCTTTCAGCTCAATTGATCTGTACAAATATCAAGAAATGCACTTTAAACCCTGAGTTCTTTATCTTTTGTTCGTGTTTGCTTGTTAGATTCTCTTCTGCCTTCCAGCTTTCTTTGGTCGACCTCATCTTTAAAAAAAAAAAATCGTGGTCAAGCTTACATAATAAATTGTGCTCTCACGAGACAAATACATTTCTTTCAACTAAACTAAACCTTTTAACTTAAGTTGAGCTTCTCCCATGTTGTTGACTGTCTACTAAAAGTAACTCTGGCTGGTCTACTTTACAATCAGCTGCCATGAATTTCAAATAGATTGATGAAAGTTTGTCAAACTCATTGAACATACTGACCTTTTGTTGAGAAATGTAATTTTTAGAAAAAAATCAAACAGCTCGAGCAAGAAACTCAGAGAGGTTAAATTTCAAATATGCAGGCTCTTGTCTTCAAGCGATTCATGTTGATACCATGATCCATACGAGACCAGAGTTTTACAATGTGCTGTACCGGCTGCTTGGTAACCAGAACTCACAGGTCATTCAATGTCACACGCCCCTTAAGCCATGTTTAAGGGCCTGGCTACGTTTTTTTATTCTCGTCTGTCATGGTAACTTGACTCTGACAGATGGATTGATTGGCATGATTCTCATTTGCTCAGCATATCCATCTGGGAACCCTCGTTTGGAGATCTTTTGGGAAGGGGCGAAAATACTGGTTGCTGATTGGATAAACCATCTGTCTATCACCAACATATGGGCCAATTCAACCAATTAGATCAAAAAACATATGACATACTAACAGCGTGGGCTACACCGTGTAGTGGTTAGCACTGTCGCCTCACAGCGAGAAGGTTCCAGGTTCACATCCCGGCCTGGGCCTTTCTGTGTGGAGTTTGCATGTTCTCCCCGTGTCTGCGTGGGTTTTCTCCGGGTACTCCGGTTTCCTCCCACAATCCAAAGACGTGCATGTGTCAGGTTCATTGATGACTCTAAAATTGCCCGTAGGTGTGTTCTCTATTCGTCTCTATGTGCCCTGCGATAGACTGGCGTCCTGTCCAGGGTGTACCCCGCCTCACGCCCGATGTCAGCTGGGATCGGCTCCAGCACCCCCCGCGACCCCGGGTTGAAAATGAATGATGAATGATACTAACAGCGTTGAGGTGAATCTCAGAAAGTAAACAAAATGTCGGTAAAGGGTATTTGTGTAATGTGAATGTACAGTTAAAAGGCACAATTTCAGGTTCCCGGCCCTTAATCCATCCAATTCAATCCAACAGAAGGATCCAAGAGAAAAAAAGTATTAGTGAGCAGCTTGCTCGATAGCTGCACTAATCTTATCCGCAGAAGCCACCATGTTGTTTTCACATTGAACAATCGATTTTCATTGCGTCACACTCCGTCTCAAAACCAACGCTGATTGGTTTGGTTTCACTTGCCAAAGTTTCCTCACTGCATGTTACCAGACTACAGCCCAGTCACCAGAACAAAATGTTGGCATTGTACATTTCTGCAAACCACAAATTTTGATATTAAAAATACTTCTTTTAACCCAAACCACATTATTTAATGAAACCTAACCACGCAGTATTGATGCCTAAACTTACTTACTAACTTGAGTTTTATTTGAATTTTAAATGTAACCCAAAAATGACCATGTTCTGCATGTGACTTGGAGGGAATGAGAACAGGTTGCAGCACTTCAGATGTTGAGATTCAATGTATCTGTGTATAACCCCAGTCCCATGTAGCTAGGACCTATTGACTGACAAATAATTGGGGTGTTGTAGTACAGTGGGATGGGGCCTGTAACTGTGATAGTGATATAAAACAACTTGGCGTAGCCTCCAATAATGTTTAAGAAGTAAACACAAAATTTGGTACTTCCCCTTTAAAATTAAAGTTCACTTTAACCTATTTTATATTTGTCCAAAAAGCATCACCCTTGTAATTACAACACAGGATTTGGTTGAAACAGAAACAATTGTTTATTATAAAGTTACAAATTGGACATGCAAATTATTTAACTAGTTCACTGTTGACCTGTAAGTATGCATTAACAGTGTTTGATACACAAATGACCCTTGATGAACCCAATATGATAATATTAAATAAAGGTGACCAGGGACACTTGAATGTCCACAGCCTAGACTCACACATACATTCACTCAGGACTATTTAATGTAAAATAAAAAAAACGTTGCAGGCCCGGTCAGTTGAGGTGGTTCGGGCATCTAGTAAGGATGCCCCCTGGGCGCCTCCCTAGGGAGGTGTTCCAGGCACATCCAGCTGGGAGGAGGCCTCGGGGAAGACCCAGGACTAGGTGGAGAGATTATATCTCCACACTGGCCTGGGAACGCCTCGGGATCCCCCAGTTAGAGCTGGTTAATGTGGCCCGGGAAAGGGAAGTTTGGGGTCCCCTGCTAAAGCTGCTGCCCCCGCGACCTGACCCTGGATAAGCGGATGAAGATGAGATGAGATGCAGGCCCGGTCGACGCTTGTGAGCGTGGAGGCCGAAAATCATTGGCCACTTCACTGACTTTTAACCAGCATAAACAAAAAGCATGTGCAATGGGTTAATGGTGTACTCACGAGTCAAGCAACAGCAAACAACTTACAACGAGTCCGAGATGGAGAGGGGAAAAAGGCAAAAGGCGAGGTGCTGTCTCTCTCCCTCTTGGCAAATGTCCGGCCCTGAATCACATAATTCCTATCAGTAACTAAGCTACAGGCTCATTCATGGCGAAAAAAAACAGCAGTATGTTAAACAATTTAGCAATTGCTAACTGCAATGCAGAAGTACAACGTGTAAGTATTTGAGCTTTCTAAGCTAAAGGCTAGCAATTCAGCTCGCTTTTTAAGACATTACAATTTCACATCACCCACGAATACATCAAAACACATGAATTTACCTTTGACAGCTTCTCAGAGTTCTCAAACATCAACCACAGGACGACTCTCCGCAAGGAGTGTTTTATCTGTACAATTTACATCAATCCAGCTCAGACGCTGATAAAGCAGACTTTGTTGTTAACCTTGCTGCGGCACGTCCGTGACGCTAAGCCCCTCCTACCTTAACAAGGTTAGGACAGCATTGGCCCTACAGATGAGGGAATAAGAAAGCTGCTTCACTGCCATACAAACAAATGTGGTCCCCTGACATTTGTGCTGACAATTACCTATGAATGAATTTCAAAACAACACCTCCTCTGACTTTTAACTGCATATAAAAGGACTGTTTTTAAACATTTTATATCCAGCTATAAGCTTGTGCTTTCCAGGCAAACCCAATAACCTATGAATGGATTTTAAAATAAGACAACGCTTTTCCTCTGACTTTTAACTGCAAGGACTGTTTTTAAACATTTTATAATCCAACATATTTTTAAAACACATTCACTTCATGAACTGCTATTCATTAACAACATAAACATGTGAATGTCTGAATTTGAATGCAATTAAGGACCACAGGGCTACATGTGGTTTGCAGAAACGTACATTGGCAACATTTTAATCCGATGTCTGGGCTAGTTTTATATAATTATGACCTAAATGTGCTTTGATTTTTGACTATTAAGCTCACAAAAAACCTATATGAACACTTAAAGTTGTAAATGGCACTCAATGTTCTGACATTTATTTTTACTTAGCTTATTGGTTTATTCAAACATTTTATTTGATCAAATCAGCAGAATCAACTATATAACAATGCTATGATATGTATAAGTCTTTTCATTATCCTTATTAAAATAGATGAAGAGATGAAGAGTGTTCAAACCCAAGTGGCAACAGTGTGATATTTCTGCTATGCTGCTGTATTTCATTTCTAGTGAATTCGGTTCAAATTAGTTTTGCTAATTACGTTGGAAGATTCTTGTTTTGTTGCTGTGAGCACATTTTTCATCTCCGTCTTACCTCATTACTTCAGATTTGGCTCAGTTTGTTGGTGTTTGTTTGTGCCTCCCAGGTAAGGCTGTCTCACCATGAGGGAGGGATTGTTTCTTGCCAAATTGGTTGCAGGTGTTTCACTGCAGCAGTAAGTAGGTTACCAAGTTTGACTGCTTCAAAGTCAAAGTCAGCTTTATTGTCAATTCTTCACATGAACAAGACATACAAGGAATCAAAATTTTGTTTCTCACTATCCCATGTGTAGACTAGACAAGACAAAGACAAGACACAATTGTTTGGAAGTTGTTTTTGGAAGAATCCCATGTGAATACACCTTTTTCCTGCAACATCTTATTTTAGTTAGAGCAGTATACCATTTTTAATTAACTACTGAAACTCAACACAAACCAGACTGGTACGTATTTTGGACCATGAAATCTGTGAATCAAACCTTAATTCTCAAAGACTGGTTTGTGCCTTGGCTGCTTTCTCAGATACATGGTTGCAATGGTATTTTTTAGGCACATTTAATGTGATAATGTTGCAGTATGACCAATGCAGCTGAAGGCAAAAGAGTTTAGATATGATTCTTGCAGAAGATTTTGTCTGATCGTAACTTAAGATAACAACATTTCCACCCAAAGTAGTTAAATCAAGTGGAAATTGATTCAAACTACGACACTAATCAGATAGTTATTTACTTTTAAAATGACTGTGCCTCCAATAAACAAATATAATGTGCAGCTAAAAAAGACTGAATTTCTCCACTTTAAATATTTCATTTACTTATTTTCATTACTTTTTAATTAAAGCAAGAGCTAAAATGATTCATTGTCTCACCTCATCTCATCTCATCTTCAGCCTCTTATCCGGGGTCGGGTCTCGGGGGCAGCAGCTTTAGCAGGGGACCCCAAACTTCCCTTTCCCGGGCCACATTAACCAGCTCTAACTGGGGGATCCCGAGGCGTTCCCAGACCAGTGTGGAGATATAATCTCTCCACCTGGTCCTGGGTCTTCCCCGAGGCCTCCTCCCAGCTGGACGTGCCTGGAACACATCCCCAGGGAGGCACCCAGGTGGCCTCCTTACTAGATGATCCTGAACCACCTCAACTGGCTCCTTTCAGCACAAAGGAGCAGCGGCTCTACTCCGAGTCCCTCACGGATGCTGAACTTCTCACCCTCTCTCTAAGGGAGACTCCAGCCCCCCTCCTGAGAAGACACATTTCGGCCGCTTGTACCCTCGACCTCGTTCTTTCGGTTATGACCCAGCTTTCATGACCACAGGTGAATTGTTTGTATGCATTGTATTGTTATCAGATCCAGTTCAACCACTGATTCTTCTATACTGATGGAAAATAAATGCGTACTCAGACTGTTATTGGTCCAGTCGTGTCTTTCTCTATGATGAATAAGGAGAGCAAAAACTCTCTTTCCATCTCCACTCATCATTAATAAACTGGCCTTTATTGCATGTGAATAACCTCAGAGTAAAAAGATATGTTTGTGTCTCATTTAAAAGACAAATTACTGAAGCTGTCATAAATAATCTCACTGAGCAGGGAGCCGTGCGATGGTGCCCGTGTGTGTGCACTCAAACATTTTTATGGCTGAGGGTTCTTAAAAGGCTCGGCATGAAGCGTGAGTGTATGTTTTCAATGTGGATGATTTTTATGTGTGTGTTTGTGTGAGACATATATTTCATCAGACCCACGTGTGTGTTTGTGTGAGACATATATTTCATCAGACCCACAGAGTTTCTATATTAATGAGGAGCAGCAATCAGCAATTATTTAGCACCAAACCACTGAAGAGAGAGTCGTGCAAACCAGCAGGTCCCCTCTTCACACACACACACACACACACACACACACAAACACAAAGTGCCATGGTTACGGGGGTGTTTTCTGCAGCAGGTGTTGGGCCTCTTGAGAATCTTTGGAAAAACCTTGGCAACAAAGTCTAAGAAACGAACTACAGTTAACGAACTGTGGAAGAGACTGCAAGAAGAATGGACCAAGATCAAACCAGAGTAATGTGAGAAACAAGTGATGTTCTGTGTTCAAGTCTGCAATTTCCCAGCTTGATCAATAACGTATTTCTAGTCTTTTCTAAAAAAGGGCCTCTACACTTCCTATTCTTTTTTTTAACCATATAGCCCTACCTTCTTCCCCGCTGCAATATCTTCAGTACATCAGTTTTCACTGTTATGTGGATCACACCACCTGTTATTAGACTTCTGTGCTGGTCACAGATTGTCTATAATGAACACCATGTTCGAACATAAGGATGCTCATAACTGTACGTGGTACCAGAGCACCCTAGGCCAAAGGTTGATGATCGATTTTGTGTTTGTATCATCTGATCTGAGGCTGTATGTTTTGGACACTGGAGTGAAGAGAGGGGCAGAGCTGTCAACAGATCACCATCTGGTGATGAGTTGGGTCAGAGGATGGGGGAGGATTCTGGACAGACCAGGTAAGCCCAAACGAGTAGTGCAGGTGAACTGGAAACGTCTGGCAGAGCTTTTCTGGCATCCCTGTGGAGGTTGGCGGCATTGAACCGGAGTGGGCAATGTTCAAAGCTTCCATTGCTGAAGCTGCAGCGGTGAGCTGTGGCCTCAAGGTCATAGGGGTCTCAAGGGGCGGTAACCCTTGAACACTGTGGTGGGAAAGGCGGTCAGGGAAGCTGTCCGACTGAAGAAGGATGCAGTTGCAAGGAACCGACAGGGTTGCAGAAGGGCTGCACCATCTGCTGTGTCAGAGGCAAAGCAGCAGCAGTGCCAAAGGAGTGGCAGACCGGGGTGGTTCATCTTACAGACATGTGAGACATAGTGACAACCTAAGAGCAACAGAGAAAATTCACTTTAGAGCACGTGACCAGGAGAAGACAAAATATGGTTTGCTTTCCTCAAGGTTTGTCGGTCACAAAAACTGGTTAGGTCCCTAAATTTCACTTCTGTGATCTTAGGGCGCACTCACACTGTCCTTCTGTACCGGGCCAAAACCGTTTTTTTTCAGCTAAAGCCTAGTACATTTAAGCAGTGTGAGTGCACCCGTTCCGCGCATAACTGCGGACAGTGGGCCGTCCACGGCCCGCTTGAAAGAGGTGGGCTTTTGTAGAGCCGTTTGCACGTGTACGAGCACGAGCACGAGCCCTACGGCGGTAGCGGTATGTGCGCCTGTTCGGACATGTAAATAGAAGGACGGACCATGCGCGGACATTTAACAACAACAATGGCGGTGAAAGGTTCACGTTGGTGTGATGCGGGGGTGGAGTGTTTACTGCAGATTTGGGCGGATGAAAATATTCAAAAACAGTCGACAAGACGCACAAAATTCCAAGGTCTATGGAAAGATTTGTATACAAAGCCACACACACGCAATCAATGCGTGTGACGTGTTACGGCGTGATGACGTATGGACAGCAAGAAGCATTCGCACGAGGCCCAGGCAGTGTGAGTACAAACAGGGCTGGGGCGCGGGGGGAGAGGGAGGGGGGGGCAAGTACCCTTAAGCCCGGGGCGCGGTGCGGAAGGACAGTGTGAGTGCGCCCTCAGACACATCTTCATAATTCTGAACAAGCTGTTTTTATCTTTCAGTGTAAGGCTTTGAAACCAGCAGATGAAGGAGAAACACAGAAGATTTACGATAAAAGACTGATAAAAAGCTCCTTAGTTTTCGTCACATTTAGGTCTAAGTAGTTTTTGTCAGACCATTAAATAAAATCAACAAGAGCCTCCCTGTGTCCTGCTTCAGATCCCTGATGTAAGTAAGGGGGAAAGGATACACCCTTTGGGTTAACCGATGGACAAAACTAAGGAGTCTGAAACACAACCATTTACAGAAACCCTCTGCTTTCTGTCAGTTCAAAAATCTGACAAGCATAAAACAACCTCAAGGGGGGAAATAAAATCACTTATAAGCCTCTTGAGTAAAAGATGCGGCTGCATGAAGTTAAAAGCCGAGGAAAAGTCAGGGACTAAGAGCCGAGCATGGGCTTGAGGTTTTTCCAAGTGTCTATAGAGGCAGTTAAGGATAAAAAGCTTGCCGTCCTCCATGCCTTTCCCTGCCTGATAAGCAAACTGGAGTGGGTTGATGCTCCCCTCCATATGTGAAATAATCATGTTCTTCATACACAGTGATGTAAGAGCTACTAGTCTAAAATCATCGAGTAGTTTGCCGGATGAGTTTTTTGGAACAGGGATTTTGATTGAGGATATCCATAAATCAGGTACCTGACTGCAGTTAAGTGACCTCTGAAGTTGCTAAGATGGTCAGCACAATACCTTAGGGTGCACTCACAATGTCCATCTGTACCGTGCCCCGTGCTTTAGGGTCCTTGTCCCCCCCTCCAGGCCCGTTTGTACTCACACTACCTGAGCCTCGGAGAATGCTTCTTGCTGCCTATACGTCATCAGGCCGTAACACGTCACACGCATTGATGACGTCATCGCGATGCGTTGCTTTATTTACAAATCTTTCCATAGACCTCTGAGTGTTTGTGCGTCTTGTCGACTGTTTTTGAATATTTTCATCAACCAAATCTGCAGTAAACACTCCACCTCCGCATCACACCAACGTGAACCTTTCACCGCCATTGTTTTAAATGTCCACGCATGGTCCGTCCTTTTTTTCTATGTCCCAACAGGCGCACAGAAAATGACCTCAGAACCGCCGTAGGCCTCGTGCTCGTACATGTGCAAACGTGCTTTACAAAAGCCCACCTCTCCCAAACGGGCCGTTGACGGCAAGCATACCGCTCCTAGGCGCGGTACGGTTGCACTCACAAACTAGACTGTAGCCGTGCAATGTCCTTATGCACCGTACGGATGGACTGTGTGAGTGCACCCTTAATTTGCATCCACAAATGTTATCTGGGCCACAGGCCTTTCCTATATTGACCTTCTTCAGGAGGTTGTTTACACATTTCTCACTGATGACTATATTACAGTCTGCGACAGAGAAAGTACCCTGGAGAGAAACATTGTCTAAGAGGTCATGGTTTTCGAACTGGCAGATTTGCCGAAGCATTTGGCAGATCTTCATAGCTACCCTCTATTCTAATTTGTGCTCTGTTGTTTTCAGTTTGGCTGTTAGTGACTGAGGACATGGTTTTAATGGTTCTCAAGGCCGCCCGCAGATCACCACTGCTATACTTGTGTTCCACCTTGTCTTTATAAGCTCTTTTGGCTTTCCGAATTTCTTTCTTAACCTCTTTCTTGATGTCTTTCCCTGTGGAAAATATTTTTTTATTCTTATTTATTACATTTTTTAAGTCTTTAGTGACCCACAGTTTATTATTGGGGTAGACAGTGATGTTCTTCTGAGGGATGTTAGTGTCAACACAGAAGGATATATAGGAAGAGACAGTCTGTGTCAGTTCATTCAGGTTGGAACATGAATCGTAAAAAAAAACATCCCAAGCTGTACAATCGAAGCAAGCGTTTAGATTTTCAATACAGTCCTCTCATCAGCATACCACTGACTTTATAGTCTGCTCTAGTCGTTTGAAGACCGGCCTGTGGGTCGGTAGAAGTAGGACACTGCTATGATAAGAAGCTCCAAAAGAAGGCATAGGAACTGACCTGTAAGCATTGGCTCCCAAACCATAACATGGGTCGAGTTCCTCATTGTTGTTGGACAGGTGATCTGGATTGGTCTGTTTATCTGTTTTCAGTGTTTTGTCAATTCGAAAGTGATTGAAATCTCCTAAAATAAATGTAGGAGCATCAGGGGAGAGTGCGTTCAATTGTTCAACAGGCTGCTGTGACGTCAGCTCTCGGGTGAATGTAAACAAGGGAAAAGAACAGCTGAGGGAATTCCCTCGGCAGGTAGAAAGGACGAAGTGAGATACACAAATATACATATGTACATATTCTCTCCCACACCACGACAGTCTTACAGTATCTCTCATTAATATATAAGCATACTCCGTTTGTAATGAGAGGAGAGCGGTCGAGATGGATAGGAAGGCCGAAGCCGGTTATGTGAAGATCCTAATTCCTGTCTTGTTCTCCCAACCAAGTCTCAGTGAACGCTGTTATGTCAGTGCCCTCCTCTGCTTCGTCTTGTGTGTGTTTGTCTCCCTCTGTCTGCGTTTCCCTGCATGTGCTTCCCCCTGCCTGTCTGTCTGTAGGTCCGGTAGGCGTTCCCCAAAGCTTCTGCCTGTTTAGCTGATTACACCACCACCTTAAAAGCCTGAGGCTGGCAGGCATGCAGCACCGGACCGTCGTCGACCCAACCTTGGTAAAACTATTCCCCCCGGACTGGCATCCCCTTTCTCGTAGTGATTTTCACGCTCCCCGTTGTAAGCTTACTAATCGTGTTTGTTTTCTGTTTTTCTCTCCGTAGTTTCCCGTGTTCTCGTTGTCCCGTCCGTCTCCCGATCTCCCGTCGTCTCCCCGTTCCTGTATTTCCTGTGTTCGTTTATTTAGTCTTTGTGTTTGTATATCTGTAGTGTTTTTGCGTTTGTTCCGTTTGTATCATTAAACGTTTTATTTGTAACTTTATTTTGTCCGTGTCTGCATCTGAGTCCACCTCAAAGACTCATTAAGTCCGTACCATGCCCCGTGCTTTAGGGTCCTTGTCCCCCCCTCCAGGCCTGTTTGTACTCACACTACCTGGGCCTCGGTGAATGCTTCTTGCTGCCTATACATCATCACGCCGTAACACGTCACATGCATTGATGACGTCATCGCAATGCGTCGCTTTGTTTACAAATCTTTCCATAGACCTCTGAGTTTTTGTGCGTCTTGTCGACTGTTTTTGAATATTTTCATCGACCAAATCTGCAGTAAACACTCCACCTCCGCATCACACCAACGTGAACCTTTCGCCGCCATTGTTTTAAATGTCAGTGCATGGTCACTCCTTCTTTTTTCTGTGTCTTTACAGGCGCACATAAAATGACGTCAGACGTAGGCCCCATGCTTTTGCTCGTACACGTGCGCACGCTCGTGCTTGTACACGTGCAAACGGGCTTTACAAAAGCCCACCTCTCCCAAACAATCCATGGCCGTCGAGCTGGCTGCAGCTAGGTGCGGTGTGGTCGCACTCACACTGGTCAAACGAACTAGACTTTACCCGTAAAACCTGTTTGGGCACGGTACGGATGGACAGTGTGAGTGCGCCCTAAGATATTGATAATAAAATGGTGATCCAGTACTATTTGGTTTCTCGCAGTTTGATGATTTTTCACTAGTTTTTTTCCCCACCTAGATTCTCTCAGATCCCCTTTGACACATTTTGAGTTTTTTTTGGTTTTCTTTTTTTTTCTTTCACCTCTCTGTCACTCACATTTTCTCATTTATCTCCTGCCTCTCTTCCTTGTCTGAGGACTGACACACATGCAACAGATATACCTGAACAAACACACACACACACACACACACACACACACACACACACACACACACACACACACACACACACACACACACACACACACACACACACACACTTGCATACAAACAGTTCTCTCACAGCCATCAGAGGCTCCATTACAGCAGTACAGGAACCATCTGCTGGTCGGAATTGAATCCTGCACAATTAACATCTCATTTGCATGTGATTAGCATGTCATTAATGGAGCATTATGTAGCGTAATATGATTGCTAAATGAGTTTTGCTTCCCCCACTGAGTAAAAACCTCTGTTCAGCTAATCGCTGCTTGCTTACCCTCCCCCCGCTAAGAAGTTTGTATGTATGTGTGTGTGTCTGTGTGTGTGTGTGGTTCTATGTGTGTTTGTAACTGAAGTCTTGTGCAGGGTTTATGTGTAAATCCATTGTAACCGAAGTGAGGCTCATATTACAATTGAGCATGTTACATTACAAGACATAGATATGCACTGTGATGATGTGTCGATTTGTGTGGCACACTCTCTCTGACTACAGAGACCCAATAAGATTGTGTCATTTTATACCTGTACTATTTGTTTTGATGTTTTGAAGTGTGTCCATGCACATCTTTGCGTGTATGCGACACACACACACACATAACACAAGTTATTAAGTTATTTGTGTCCAACACTGACATTTTTTTGCCTATTGCTCCATCAGCTCATTACAGCCACAGATGACTTAGCGCACACTCACACTGTCCTTCCGCACCGCACCCCGGGCTTAAGGGTACTTGTCCCCCCCTCCCTCTCCCCCCGCGGGCCAGGCCCATTTGTACTCACACTGCCTGGGCCTCGCGCAAATGCTTCTTGCTGCCTATACGTCATCACGCCATAACACGTCACACACATCGCGATGCGTCACTTTGTTTACAAATCTTTCCATAGACCTCAGAGTTTTTGTGCGTCTTGTCGACTGTTTTTGAATCTTTTCATCGACCAAATCTGCAGTAAACACTCCACCTCCACATCACACCAACGTGAACCTTTCACCGCCATTGTTGTTGTTGTTAAATGTCCGCGCATGGTCCATCTTTTTTTTTTTTTTATATGTCCGAACAGGCACATATAAAATGACGTCGGAGCCGCCGTAGTGTACACGTGCGAACGCTCAAGCTCGTACATGTGCAAGCACGCTTTACAAAAGCCCACCTCTCTCAAACGGGCCGTGGACGGGCAGCTGGCCGCAGCTAGGCACAGAGCGGTTGCACTCACACTGGTCAAACGAACTAGACTTTACCCGTAAAACCTGTTTTGGCACGGTGCGGAAGGACAGTGTGAGTGCGCCCTTAGAGAGTATTTTCAGATTCCTTTATAAATGGGCATTTTGCCCTTATTTATTCTAAACTTTATCTAAATAAAAAAAACAATTCTGTAATTAAACCACGTGGATTCATGTTGAATTTGACTCACTTTGCTCCTTGTGTGACCTGGAAATGTTGAACACCTTTATTAGAAATCTGTCAGTGATTGTACGAAGCAGCAAATCTGGGCAACACTACGATATAACAGGACCAGGTGTTATATTAGGGCTTCAGTCCGCATAACTCTTTTTGTCTGGAAGAAAGTCGCAGGGAAGTGCTTCATCCCCCAAGTGCTGCCTGTGGGTTTCGTCTCAACAATATGTACATTAGCTAGGTGGCTACACAGCTAACAACTAGCTAACAACAAGCTAACAATAGGTTTACAACGTATATGGTGATAAATAGCACAAAATTCACCATTAACATTCAGTGTCCGGATGATCTGCTCTCACAAATGGGCTTGAAATGTTCAACCCGAAGCACCCGGAGCTGCCGCACAAAATGGCGGAGCACTCGGAGGTGGCCGCATGCATTCATTACGAACAACTGAAAAAAGACACAGGTGCTCTGAAAGAAATGCTATGTGGACCCAGGCCTTCAGTGTTTAGATTTAATATATTTCCAATTCACCATCTAGGAATTAATCGGGTGATTTTTATTGTGAAGATAAAACTTAAACATTGGGTATGACATCCTGCTGGATGCTGGCTCTCCACCATCAAGCTCAAAACTAAAGGATGATATCTGGCAGAGATTTTGAAAGCAGCTCCACATCTGAGCCCCTGCAGTCAATGTCACCTTCTCCAGCTGTTTGGTGCCTCAGTTTGGAAAGTGAACGAACATTAACTCTGAATTGTAGCAGTTACCGTACTGAACTGTTCCCAGTGCGGGTATATGAAATTAGACTTGTCACACTTAGAAGCCTGGATACCTAGGAAAAACACCTTGACATGTTTTTTCTCATTTATTCAAAATTATTTTTATTCCTCACATCCTCTTTCTTAACTTCTATAATTCTGTTACAGTAAGCAATCATAATTTCTTTCAAGTTGCAAAGCAATGTTTGAATTAAACTGTGTTTTGGGGGGAGGGGGGTGGAGGTGGTGAGGTGGGGTTGGATTAAAAAGCATAGTCTGCATACAAAATAAGCATTTAATTAGGGTTCAAAGCTCTTATTCCATGGTCAGATCCGCGTATCTCTAAGAGCCCTGGAGACTCACTTTGGTGCTGTGTGCGACATATCCTCTGATAATTGGCTTGCGTATAAGTAAACTGGACAAATATTAGTCCGGTATGATATGTGTTATAGTATTAAACATGTTAGTGAAAACTTTTGAAAACCAGTTTGAATGTATGTGTCACTGCCCACATGTCAGTTAATTTAATTCTCATTTAATTATTCATTTTTGGTTCCTACCTGCCTTCAGTTGTTTGTATTTCTTTCTACACGGTGTCACTTTAGCGACACACCACCTGGCAGAGCATGGCAAGGGAGAAACAACGCGGTCGGTCGTCTCCACACTCGGTAAAGTCGATGTAAAGATAAAGAGTTAGGACATTAAATGTAAACAAAGAAGACAAAGACAGAAGAAAAGACAAGATTCAGCCCTTTGGTAGTGTGCAGCCTACGAGGTGTGTGTTATTGGTGTATACAGTACAGATCAAAAGTTTGGACACACCTTCTCATTCAATGAGTTTCCTTTCTTTTCATGACTATTGACGTTGTAGATTCACACTGAAGACATCAAAACGATGAATTAACACATGTGGAAATATGCACTTAACAAAAAAGTGTGAAACAACTGAAAATACGCCTGATATTCTAGTTTCTTCAAAGGAGCCACCTTTGGCTCGGATTACTGCTTCGCACACACTCTGCCTTCTCTTGATGAGCTTCAAGAGGTCGTCACCTGAAATGGTTTCCACTCCACAGGTGTGCCCTGTCAGCTTCAATAAGTGGGATTTCTTGCCTTGTAAATGGGGTTGGGACCATCAGTTGTGTTGTGCAGAAGTCAGGTGGATACACAGCTGATAGTCCCACTGAACAGACTGTTAAAATTTGTATTATGGCGAGAAAAAAGCAGCTAGGTAAAGAAAAACGAGCGGCCGTCATTACTTTAAGAAATGAAGGTCAGTCAGTCCGAAACATTGGGAAAACTTTGAAAGTGCATCTACGATTTTCACAGTCATTAAAAAACAAACTCTTTGACTGAGAAGGTGTGTCCAAACTTTTGGTCTGTACAAGATTCGGCCCTTTGGTGGTGTGCGGCCTACGAGGTGTGTGTTATTGGTGTATACGTGTAATCATTAAGCTTCAAGCTCTGAATTGGCACATGCATATACCTGACTATTTGTTTATTTTTACTGTCTTTAGTTCTCACGGGTCGGTCGGTGACTGTGAATAAACCCTGTTTTTTAACCGAACTCTGGTCTCATGCTTTACTACCGGGAGGAGCTACAGTATGCAGACGTTTTTTATCTCCCTACCACGGTGATGTTTGTAAACCTGTACCTAAAAAGCACAGTACCAATGAATTCAGCATTAAATATGAACAATTTAATTATTTACTTACCTTCTCAGGGAAAATTTTGGACTGAAGTGCGGTGAAATACTAATGGCATCTGCTACATAATCAGCTAGCTCCCACGGGGGCCGAAGAAAATCAACCAATAAGAGAAAATATATACGTATGCAAGAAATAGACAATACAGTAGGAGAATATTGATTCATGTTTGATCAGCGCTCTCAAGTTTAAAAGTTTGTTCTTATTTCAGAGCAGTCGTTGAGCCAAGACGCCATTAAGGGCGCACTCACACTGTCTATCCGCACCGGGCTAAAACCGTTTTTTCAGCTAAAGCCTAGTGCGTTTGACCAGTGTGAGTGCACCCGCTCCGTGCATAACTGCGGACAGCGGGCCGTCCACAGCCCGTCTGAGAGAGGTGGGCTTTTGTAGAGCGCATTTGCACATGTACGAGCACGAGGCCTACGACGGTTCTGACGTCATTTATGTGCGCCTGTTCGGACATAGAAAAAAAAAGAAGGACCGACCATGCGCGGACATTTAACAACAACAACAATGGCGGCGAAACGTTCACGTTGGTGTGATGCGGAGGTGGAGTGTTTACTGCAGATTTGGTCGATGAAAAGATTCAAAAACAGTCGACAAGACGCACAAAAACTCTGAGGTCTATGGAAAGATTTGTATACAAAGCGACACATCGCGATGACGTCAATAAATGCGTGTGACGTGTTACGTCGTGATGACGTATGGACAGCAAGAAGCATTTGCGCGAGGCCCAGGCAGTGTGAGTACAAACGGGCCTGGGGCGCGGGGGGAGAGGGAGGGGGGGACAAGAACCCTAAAGCCCGGGGCGCGGTGCGGAAGGACAGTGTGAGTGCGCCCTAAGAGCACACAAAGAGGGCTCTGGGAAAAGACAGAAACAGAAGCCGGAGGTAGAGATACATTATTTTTTCACAGATCTTCTGTCAGTATAGAGCGACCTAAGAAGTGTAATGGGGTCTGACTTGTCTAAACACATGAAATGAGCAAGACACACCTGGAAGTCTCCGCTTTTTTCTTGTTCCCTTCATTGCTTGAAAATCTTTTTTCCCATTGAGCCTTTTCTCAAGTGTGTGCTGAGAGGCAGAGTAAGGAAACAACACACCTCACTCATTTACTTTTCCATCATCTCCTCTAGCCTGCATGAACTTCTCTCCATCACCTTTATTTTATTTTTCTGTTTGCTTCCTGTCCGTTCCCTCAGTCCATTTATTTCAGTTTGATTTATCAGTTCATTTCTCTTAAAACATCTGAACATCAGAACAATTTCAGCTGCCTTCTCTTTGTGTCCCCTGCCCGTCTCTGTGTCTTGGCTCTATCATCCATCTGTTGCTTTTTATTTTATTTTCTGTTCATTTATTCCGTGTCCATCATCCATCTGCTGTCTCACTCTTTCTTGTTTTTATCATCCATCCTGTTTTTGTTGTTTATCAGTCCATCTTCCCCGTCTTTCTTTCATGTAACAGTCGTTCCTCTCTTAAGAAAGCTTTTAGTTTCTTATCCTTTCCGATTATTGTTTATCCCTCCGCTGACTCATTTTCCACTTGGTTTTCCCCCACTCTGTCTTTTGACCTGTCTGCCATTTTTATATTCTTTTCTCTTTTGTTCAGAAATTATTTGTTTCATTTCTACTCGTTCACTTAGAAAGAAACAGCCTCTTTTCTAATAGCTACGGTTGGATTTGCTGGAGTTGTTAGGACAGCTTATTATGCTTTATTGTCAGCTTTTTCCAGCACACCTTGCAGCTTTAGATTGCCCACTGGGAACAATCTGGAGCTTCAGTCAGTACTCTAGCTTTAGTAAATGGACTCCACTCATACAGTGAAGCTTTTATGTTTTAATGCACTGTACATATTGCCTCTTATTCACCCATTTACACAGCACCAAGGGCAGTGGAGCCACTTGATGTGCATTGTCGCGCAAGTTCTTAATTAAAAAAATGATGCTGCAGATACCGGTTGTATTAATGGCTAACCCACACTTCTGTATAATGAAACATTTGAGCAATCGAACATGTGGCATGCCAAGGTTTGACTAAATAAATCTCTGAATATGGGAACTGAGTGTATTTTGACAATAATAATAATGGGAATCAGGACTGGCTATGACAGTACAACACATAAAAAAGTGTAAACAACACAACACTGTTTTTAGGCTGTCTTCTCAAACTCACTTTAGTTCCTGCGAGTCTGAAACCTTCACTAAAAGCCATTTCACTTTGCTGTATGAATTAGTAACTGACATGAATGTTGTGCATTGATCATTCATTCATCTTCAACCGCTTATCCCGGCGGCGGGGTCGCGGGGGGTGCTGGAGCCGATCCCAGCTGACATCGGGCGTGAGGCGGGGTCCACCCTGGACAGGACACCAGTCTATCACAGGACACATAGAGACGAACAGAGACAGACAACCATTCACACCTACGGGCAATTTTAGAGTCATCAATTAACCAAACACCTGCACGTCTTTGGACTGTGGGAGGAAACCGGAGAAAACCCACGAACCCCAGACAAGGGGAGAACATGCAAACTCAACACAGAAAGGCCCGGGCCGGGAAGCGAGCTTGTAACCCTCTTGCTGTGAGGCGACAGTGCTAACCACTACACCACCAGTTTGACTAAATAAATCTCTGAATTCAGAAACTGAGTGTATTTTGACAATAATAATAATGGGAATCAGTACTGGCTATGACAGTACAACACATACAAAAGTGCAAACAACACAACACTGTTTTTAGGCTGTCTTCTCAAACTCACTTTAGTTCCTGCGAGTCTAAAACCTTCACTAAAAGCCATTTCACTTTGCTGTATGAATTAGTAACTAACATGAATGTTGTGCATTGATCATTCATTCATTCAT
The DNA here is from genome assembly GCF_963691815.1 of Echiichthys vipera. Lineage (NCBI taxonomy): Eukaryota > Metazoa > Chordata > Actinopteri > Perciformes > Trachinidae > Echiichthys > Echiichthys vipera. The sequence goes on from NC_139825.1 coordinate 45,442,736, forward strand.
CTTCAACCGCTTATCCCGGCGGCGGGGTCGCGGGGGGTGCTGGAGCCGATCCCAGCCCGCATCGGGCGTGAGGCGGGGTACACCCTGGACAGGACGCCAGTCTCTCACAGGACACATGGACACGAACAGAGACAGACAACCATTCACACCTAAGGGCAATTTAGAGTCATCAATGAACCGAACACCTGCATGTCTTTGGATTGTGGGAGGAAACCGGAGAACCCGGAGAAAACCCACGCAGACACGGGGACAACATGCAAACTCCAAAACTCGGGATGCAAACCTGGAACCTTCTCGCTGTGAGGCGACAGTGCTAACCACTACACCACCGCATAGCCCGTTATGCATTGATGTTGTATGTTATTCCTTGGTGTCTCTGTTTTACAAATGCATTTTGAACTGTCATTACACTTTTCCACAGAAAGGAGAGTGTGACTTGCCACATGAACTTGATTAAATACAGTGCAGTTGTAAAAATATGCCATATTCCAAGATGACCTGATCATCTTTTATACTGTGAAAGAACATTCATACAATGTAAGAGTAAATACTACTTTTCCCCCCATCAAGTTTTGTATCCCATCATGGGAATAAACTCTGGAGTCTGTGTGCTACCTCTATTCTTCACTCTCTTTCAGCTGCTCCTGCAGGTTCAGTCAGTCCATTTCCTCTCTCTCTCCCTGCAGACGCTTCATTCATCTCAACACCTCCTCTCCCTGGACTCTTACATCCACCCGTCCCTGTGCTGGGCTGATGGAGAGAGGAGGGAGGTGAGGGCAGGAAGAGAGAGATTACTCTCTATCCTCCTCTCCCCAGACTCTCCATATGCACTGCTGCAATGCAGTTACAGAAAGAGGATGGGTGGTTTTGACACTTACAATGAATTATCAGTGGATTGGCAGTGTGCTAATGCCATTAAGTGTCATCTATTCATGGGAGCCGACTCAGCATGTGGGTTATGATATATTCTTTAAATTATCAGAAAAAAGTGTGTGGCCTGTAATGGACTCATGAACTCATGAACTGTTTGGTGTGTGTGTGTGTGTGTGTATGTATGTGTGTGTGTGTGTGTGTGCGTGTGTGTAAGGAATATACTGTGTGTATATATACAGTATGAAAAATGTATAGGAGTTGTCTACATTTTTAAACATTTTGTCACTACATGAATCTTTCTAAATGGAATAATCAATGATCTCACCTTTATCGTGATATTTACCTTTGTACCTTTACATTATTTATACCAATGTCTTACTATACTCACACTGTGCTGAACCATGCACACTGTGCTGAACCATGCACACTGTGCTGAACCACGCACACTGTGCTGAACCATGCCCAGATGCTTTAGAAAGTTCCAGTCTTTTACCACGAAGTTCAAATCGACATAGAAGAGTGAGTGAGTGTAAAAATACAATGATCAATAACCAAATACCTCCATATCTTCTTACTTAAAACATTATTTTCTAATAATTTAAGCGTAGGTTTATTACATGATTGGGTTTTTTTACAGCATATAATTTGCATATGATCATCAAAGTATAGATCTGAGATGAAAGCTGTGTGAAGTCAATCTACAGAAACATAATGTGATTGGGATGGCAATGAATTCGGGAACCAGAAGAATCATACTGAGCTCCTGTTTTTGTTTGCTCTGGCAGATACATCTGACCACCCTTCCTTTCAGACCCTTTATTTATAAAGAAAACTGGATACAGCATTCAGGGCGAGGCTCTCTTTATTCCTATGAAAGCTTCTCAGTGGCGCATGAAGCTAAAAAAGCTCAACTAGTGCATCTAAAGGTACCTGAATCATCAGAACCAGGAGGCGCACTAAAGACTTCCGCCAGCTACTAGTCGGCTACTTATGGTTAAGCACTCTGGCTAACTTGAATGGCGATTAAGGGCGCACTCACACCGTCCGTCCGTACCACGCCCCGTGCTTTAGGGTACTTGTCCCCCCCTCCCTCTGGCCCCGCAGGCCAGGTCCGTTTGTACTCACACTACCTGGGCCTCGGTGAAGGCTTCTTGCTGCCTATACGTCATCACGCCGTAACATGTCACACGCATCGATGCATCATGGCGATGCGTGGCTTTGTTTACAAATCTTTCCATAGACCTCAGAGTTTTTGTGCGTCTTGTCGACTGTTTTTGAATCTTTTCATCGACCAAATCTGCAGTAAACACTCCACCTCCGCATCACACCAACGTGAACCTTTCGCTGCCATTGTTTTAAATGTCCGCGCATGGTCCCTCCTTCTTTTTTCTACGTCCTAACAGCAGACACAGAAAATGACGTCAGAGCCGCCGTAGGCCTTGTGCTCGTACACGTGCGCACGCTCGTGCTCGTACATGTGAAAACGCGCTTTACAAAAGCCCACCTCTCCCAAACGGGCCGTGGCCGGCAAGCGGGCCGCAGCTAGGCGCGGTACGGTTGCACTCACACTGGTCAAACAAACTAGGCTTTATCCGTAAAACCTGTTTGGGCACGGTATGAATGGACAGTGTGAGTGCACCCTAAGTGGTTTAATCTAGACTTTTGAAATGTTATTGAAGCTTATGGATCAAATTCTTATCTTAACATGAGTCATTCTGCTTGATTTTGGGTTGTGATGATTGATAAAATGTCACAACCATTTGTTTAAAGTGGGAACGGCTTAAGATGATGGCTGACAGAGGAGGGTCGTGCTTTGACGTAGCTGATCCATTAAGCACGATCTACTAGGATTATTAAACAGATCAAAATGTCAAACTACGGCAGCGCTGATCAGGTATGAATCAAGATTACATTATTGTATTGCCTAAAATGTTTTCAGAAACATATTTAAGTGTACTGTTTGGCTGTCATTTGACCAGTTTGGGATCTTGCTGACATTTTTTGCTGCTTCAAAATTGACCAAATACCACACACAGTTTCTTTGCTGTGGTTGGTTGTAGGTTTGTATATTTGCGTGCAGACAAGTTCGCTCTGCAAGGAAAAGGTTGGCAAAGCCAGGCTAGAGCTGGATATTTTTTCTGCAGCTCAATGACTGTCCCTCTCTGGTTTTCACCATCTGCATACAGACCATTTTATTCCCTGACTCCTTCATTGATTATTTATTTGTGTACCCGTCTCAATCTGTGCTTGGTTTTGATGTTGTTTGGGTTTCTTTTTCCCAATTCTCTTTTGTCTTTGTCGTCTTATTTTCCCCCTATTTTCTTTTGTGGCGAGACGTTTTTGCCCTTAAGAATTATTCTCTTTTTTTCTATTGAGTTTCCATTTCTTTTGATTTTCTCTCTTTGCATGCTTCATCATGTGGATGTGCAAAACAACTAGACCCAAACAAAACTAAAAGTCGCTCCGGCTTTTCTGATTCATCTCGATCCTTATCTCTCTGCCCATTGCTGTCTTTGCACTCACCATGTCAGACAAGGCAGGACGTCTTTATGCAGTATGTATCAGTAGATATACTGCAACATGCATATTGTTAGTATTCACTATATACTCGAGTTTATTTATGTAGTTATAGAATTTACTTTTGTCCATGTTGGCAGAGTGCATGAAGCAGTGTGTTCGGTAACTTAAGTCTGTTATCTGTTGATGTAAATGTGTCGAGTAGGTCATGAAGAACTTGTATGAAAACTAACACACTCATGCTTATGATCAATGTTTGGATGGTTACATGATTCCATATACGTCAAATTTCATGCTGTGTTTTGGCATCTAGTACGGATGAACCCTGGGCGCCTCCCTAGGGAGGTGTTCCAGGCACGTCCAGCTGGGAGGAGGCCTCGGGGAAGACCCAGGACCAGGTGGAGAGATTATATCTCCACAGTGGCCTGGGAACGCCTCTGGATCCCCCAGTTAGAGCTGGTTAATGTGGCCCGGGAAAGGGACGTTTGGGGTCCCCTGCTAAAGCTGCTGCACCCACGACCCGACCCCGGATAAGCTGTTGAAGATGAGATGAGATGAGATGTTTCCACCCAATTGTCAAGTACATTTCAAGTTTTAAATGTTTCAAAAATGGAATGAAAATTATGTTTGTTTACACAGCCTGAAAAATTGTCATTGTACATTGTTACAAATTCCAGAAACAGGAGGAAGTCAGTTTACGCAGTATTAAAAACCTGATGCTCAGGGAAGAGGTTGGGGCTGACAGTTCGCTCAAAAGCACACGGGGCATTCATCTGACCAGGGTTTGTGTCCTGTCCCATGTGAAATTTGATTACATACCAGACGTACTTATTCATACCTAAACCACAGTTCTTTTCCTAAACATAAGCAAAGTTAATCATTTTCATTTTAATTTGTTAACCATGTGTTTAAAACTGCTACCATGAAGTGTCAAGAAGTGTTGGTACGTGACAAGTGGTCTTCTAACCACTAACAAAACAAGTCACCTCGGCCATCTGACTCATCCACGACGAAAAAATTGGAGAGGGATCTTCGGAAATTTGATTAAATTGGGAAAGTTTTAAAAGCTAGCATTGGAAAAATGGCAAAAACAGCCGATTGCTCATGTGAGTTAAATGTTTGCTATGTCAGAACTCATTTGTCAAAGAAATTACACATTAATCACATCAGAAGCACCTGAAGTGAATGTTTACACCTTAAATGCGTACAGTCTGTGCTGGCACTGTTTTTTGGCTTCCTTCTCAACCTCGGTTTAGTTCCTGTGAGGGCGTACTCACACTGTCCTTCCGCACCGCGACCCGGGCTTTAGGGTACTTGCCCCCCCCCTCCCTCCCCCATCACGCCGTAACACGTCACACGCATTGATCGCATGTGTGTGGCTTTGTTTACAAATCTTTCCACAGACCTCTGAGTTTTTGTGCGTCTTGTCGACTGTTTTTGAATATTTTCATCGACCAAATCTGCAGTAAACACTCCACCTCCGCATCACACCAACGTGAACCTTTCACCGCCATTGTTGTTGTTGTTAAATGTCCGCGCATGGTCCGTCCTTCTATTTAAATGTCCGAACAGGCAGACATTACGATACTGCCGTGGGTCTCGTGCTCGTACACGTGCGCACGCTCATGCTCGTACATGTGCAAACGGCTCCTCTAAAGCCCACCTCTTTCAAGCGGGCCGTGGACGGTCCGCTGGCCGAAGTTGAGTGCGGAGCGGGTGCACTCACACTGCTTAAAGGTAATAGGCTTTAGCTGAAAAACCGGTTTTGGCCCCGGCCGGAAGGACAGTGTGAGTGCTCCCTGAGTCTAAAACGTCCACTAAAAGCCTAATGACTTTGCTTTATGAGTTAGTAACTGACACGAATGCTGTGCATTGATGAATGTTACTCCCTGGTGTCTCTGTTTTACAAATGCATTTTGAACTGGCATTACAGTTGTGAAATTTACCTTATTGCATGATAGGGCTACATGGATGACATGAATGAATGACTGATGACCTGATCACCTTTTATAGTGTGAAAAAAACATTCATACAATGTAAGAGTAAATACTACTTTTGGGTCAGTCCACAACAGAAAACTGGAGAGGGATCTTCAGAAATATGATTAAATTGAGCAAGTTTAAATAGCTGGTATTGGCAAAAACATCTGATTGCAGAATTTATTTTTCAAAGGCGGTTACATATCCCGTTAAGCACATCAAAAGCACCTGAAGAGAATGTTTACATCTGTGAGATGCAAGCCTGCCCCGAGCTGGTGCTGACACCTGAATAGATTAAAGTGAGAGTGCATCTGTTGCATGAGACATACGAGTGAAAAAAATATCTGATATGCCATCTAGACATGCAGTAGCACTGACATGCAGCAGGTAAACCAGGTATATATATATACGTTGTTGAAACATAAATATTACGTTCTGTAAGCTCTTGATGTGTTATCTTTCTTTCTCTCTCTCTGGAGGCATTTGTTGAAGGACCCTCGGAGGATGCAGTCGTAATCTGAAGGAGCTCACATCAAAGAGAAACCTGATTGGCAACATGCTGCTCTCATCACATGCTTCCTGCTCTCCCAGATGACGCCAGCTGCTACCTGTGTGTGTGTGTGTGTGTGTGTGTGTGTGTGTGTGTGTGTGTGTGTGTGTATTGGCATGCATGAAGCGTGTGTGTGCCAAAGCTTTGGCCATGCACTGAAAAACAAATTCTATAGTGAATTTAAAGTTGCACTCCGTAAGAATTGACATATGTTCTCTCTAGCAGCCTCTTTGATGAAGACGGAGGAGTGTCGGAAAGTTTTGCACAACTAAAGGCTGCATTGATTCAGTGTGGTTTAGTCTTTTCTTTTACGTTGTAAGTGTTGTTTGTCTGTTTGGCGGCAAAGTTCAGATCACAACAAACAGTCAGTCAAAGCTACAAGTTTAGCCCCAAACATGTTAAATGCCACTCCAACAATATTAAAACGAGCTCCCTGCAGTTTAAGACAAATCTTTTGACAGCAGCCATGAGGGAAATCAGAAACTGCGCAAACTGTAAGACAGCCGACCAAACTTTTCTGACCTGCCAGAAGAGGAATTACTTTATTAATCCCCATGGGTGAAATTCAATTTTTCTTCACTGCATTGTTATTCTTACACACACACACAGACACAGACACACACAGACAAACACACACACACACACCAATAGATGTCAGACAAATACTCCTGAATCACAACAAACAAACCTCAAAACTGAATGTCAAAAGCCAGTCTAGTGGATATTTGAACAGGTTCTTAAATTAATTCATCCATAAAATATCTGGCTTTAGACTACATTTAATTGTGGTTGTAGAGATAAAGTCATAGGGGCAATAGTACACACACACACACACTTCAGAAACCATATGTCTGCATGAAGCGAAGTAACAGACAGCGTGAGTTAAAGTGCAGAGCAGCAGAAGTGAAAACACCTCAGAGTGAATAAACATTAAAGTTCAGCCCTGCCCCTCGGAAAGTCACTGACAGGTTACACTTTATCTTGCCCTCCAGTATGAGTGCGTGTGTGTGTGTGTGTGTGTGTGTGTGTGTGTGTGTGTGTGTGTGCGTGTGTGTTTGTGTTGGTGTCCCTAACATTGATGAACATGCACGTGCCAATGCATTGCATGTATTTTATGTGTGTCTGCACTTGTCCCTGTGTGTACCCATATCTTTTTCATTACGGGTATATTGCTGTGTGTGTGTGCGTGTGCGTGTGTGTGTGCGTGTGTGTGTGTGTGAGTGTGTCCTCAGGCTCTGTGTGATAAGCGTGGCTCTCTGCAGCCTGGAGGAACAGGTTCCCTTGTTGAAGTCCAGCAACCTTTTGGTGTCTGACTGAAATGAAATGCCAGATGCAGCCTGACGCTCTGCTCAGACCTCCAGCCTACAGATACAGCCCTGTAACTGCCTCACCGGGCTACTCCAAAGCTCTTTAATCTTTTTAAGATTGTCAAATGTCAGACCAGGCGATCAGCTTTTCTGCATCTAGGTGAGCAGACATGCAACATGGTTTACACCAGGGCTATTCGATTTGCGGCCCCCAGGCTGGATCCGACAAGGGAGGGAATATTTCCTGGCCCTTTAGCCAAAAAGTAATTCATGACCGCTGTCCTCTCTCGTATCTATCTCAGCGCAAGTGTCTCAGTGCGTCAATTACTGCCGCCCTGGGAGACTTGCTCCATGTTGGGAGACTTGCTCCAAGCTCCCTGTAGGCGCACGGGCACAGCGCACCTGCTACGCTCTTCTTTGTGGGTTTATGGATCCCCCTGGCAACAGCTCGCCAAGCTCTGCTCTGTTGTTGTTCTGGTAGTTGTTTCAGTCTGGTTAAATCCGTGGTTAAATCACCACCGCAATGCCTCTTTCAACTTTGAAAAAATAAAGTTTGACACAGGAAAAAAACGTCAGTTCTGCAGTTAATGGACTGAGAAGTTTTTGTTTCTGTCACTGGGAAGCCTGTGTTTACTCTGCAGCCATATCGTTGTGTAAGGAGCATAAGTTGATAAGGCATTTTCAGAAAAATCATGCTAACTTCAATACCTCTTTCCCACTGAACTGTGAAAAATACTCTGCATTTGTGTTACATTAATTTGTGTCTGTTGAGTTGTTTATTATTTAATTGATATTTCATATGTTCTTGTAAGCCTGGAAAAGTAACTAGTAACTTAAGTAATCAGATAAATGTAGCAGAGAAGCGACTGTTGTGATTTAGACAACAATGGCGGCTCACATCAAGGAAGCAGGTGTCAACATATCGATGCTGCCATTTCATCCGTGTCCAATCCAGTGAATATTTCTTCTTTAAAAGAACCAGAGAACATCTCTGAAGGCGTTTGTTGGTGGAAACGATGTCGGCTGTTCTGTGTTGTCTTTTCCCTGCGTCGCTCTCATCAGCGTCACAGGTTGGTTTGGATGTGAGTGGTTGAAGTAGCACGTCAGTAAAGATGACGGACAAGTGGTTTATCCATGGTATCCATGGTGGTATTATCATATGCAAGGATTTTTGATGAGGTCCAGCCTCCTGAAATCACTTTGCCATGGAGCGACCCCAGATGGACGAGTGAAGCAGGACGAACCAAATTCATCTGGCGAGAGTCAGGTTATCAAACTTGTACTTTTGTCCAAAAATTAAGTGAAAACATCAGGTTAACCTACGTGGTCTCATGGGAGGGCGTATAAATAGCACGCCACTTTTCATTACTTTCATGACTTTTCGCGTGCATGTCTATGCATATTAAGCTTTTCGCGTGTCATTTAACGCCCGTAGTTCCCCATGGTTAGGGTTAGGGTTAGGGCATTTCACGCCCGTTATTTCAGCCATCCTTCACATGAAATATGGATTTAAAAACAACCCTCTGACAGAAAGCTCCACCACTTCGTATTTCTCCGGAAAGTAGCGGAGAAATACGAACACGTCACTCAATGACATTTGTGCTTGAAATGACAACACCATCTCTGCACTATACAAGTCAATTGAGACTACATGGCGTGAAATGACACGCAAAAATCATGAAATGCGTTGTAATTATACGCGAGATGGCTTGAGAGAAATAGCGTGTCATTCACACGCCTTTTGGTGAGACCAGCCTGGGTTAACAAGTAAGTTCATTAATAAGGCTTTTTTTTTTGGACGGCGTTTGTCAGGCATATACTATTTACATTGATAAAATAAAGACAATATATCCACTTCTATGACGCTGTAGTGTTTGACGATCTCCGTTAATGTGATGCTCATATTTTTCTGACCGCTCATTTGGATGATTTTCGTCAACTGGCCCCACTTCCACATTAATTGAATAGCTCTGGTTTACACTGATGTCTGCAGACAGAGGGAACAGGAAAGGCCTGACTAGCTGGAGAGATTTGTTTTTTAACCTGGATCTTTTGTAGCTATTTAAATTTTTTGAGAGCAATGAAAATAATTAAATGTATTTATTATTTTTTTTTTTCGCGTATGAACTGTTAACGAAAAAATCCAGTCGCTAACAGCCGGACGTGGCTAACACTCATTAGCTCAGGGCAGTACGGTGAAGGCATAAAAACAGCTTTTTTTCACCACTAATTCTGCTTAAAATAACACCAAACCTCTGGAGTTACATGATGAGAGTCCCTACACATAAAACTTGCACCAACAACGTAGTTAGTGAACCCGGAGTTCATTAAACAAGTGTTTTGAAAGACTTCCCAGCTCGCCCCGGTACCAGCTCCTCTTTTAGTAAAGTCTATTCACGGCTATTCATGTCAATTAACAAATGTAATCCATAAGGAATCACATTATATATATATATATAATTATATATATATATATATATGCTAAAAGAGAATGCTAAAACATTGTACTTGTAATATTATAAAATATGTTCTTACACTCACACATTATTCTTGGTGTTATCTTCATGGTTGTATTGTTAAATTGTATAAAGGTTACACACACTAGGCTACACACAATTTACTAAAGGTACAAGGTTACAAAAGACTCAGGTAGACAATTTACACTGTTTCACAAAACACAACTCAAAATGCTTACAAGCTAGTCACTGGTCCCAGTTTGATGTGGGTGAATGGTTGGAGAGGAAGAGTGCAGCCACTCCTCTCCTGCTTCTGGCCAATCCGGCAGCAGCAATCAGGTGGGCTCCAGCCAATCAGCATGTCCTACCTGCTATCAATCATCCCGAAACACACCCAACGCAGACTGCTCACACACTTGGAGGAGAAGGAGGGACAAAGCAGCATCACAGCTCCACACACATACACACACACACACACACACACACACACACACACACACACACCATAATAATGACCTAGGGTCAAAACAGTATGCACTTATTGTAATTGGCTTTGGATAAAAGCATCAGCTAAGTGAATGTAATGCAATGTAACACTAAAGCACAAAGTCTCAAACACAATACGAATACTTGTAAAGTTGCAGAAGCATGCAGAAACAATAGGTGCGTTTCTACTATGGTGGAATACCCGGAATAAGACGGGATATCTCGCGGAAACCCAGAAGTACATAACAACACCGTAAAGTAGAGAGCAGACCGCAGCAGACACTACGCAGCGCAGAAAATGATCTTTGCACGGACTTGTGAAGAGTGTTGCAGTGGCCGGGTCGATTCAGACCTGTGACCCTCTGCTTTGTGCGCCCTCTCTCTCTCCCATTTACACACACTCACTCACACACACACACACACACACACACACACACACACACACACACACACACACACACACACACACACACAGGGTGACAACAAACACTTTTACAGCGCCCAGACTTTTTATGGTGGAGTGTTTTCTTTCATGTTACCTATACATAAGTTGACGTTGTGAATCATACAGGCCAACTTAAATCAAAATATTCTGTATTTTTTCAATTTGAGGAAGAAAGGCGTGCCACTGTAACACCGATCAGCTGATCATCGGCTGAATGCTTTCCACCTACCCTCTAGGGATGCTTGCAGTAATAAAAACAATGTTGTGTACAGTATATCAAAGCTTTTAGAAAAATATAGGTCTACTATAGGAGGCATTTGGAAAAAGGTAATTATGGTAATTCCCATATCATTCCAATGCAGCACTGCACCCTGTGGGTTTGAGAAGAGCATGGCTCAGAAATTATTGTAGCTTTCCGTAGCCTTCATTCACAACAATTACAATGGATTTCAATGGCAACAGAGTCCGAAAAAAAACATCAATATGCTCAGCCTTTTACCTTCGCCATGGTCAACTATTTTGCAGCTAACCACGCTAGCAACAACTGCAACAAACTGAACATATGGATGGACAATGGAGGATAAAATGACACTATTACATGTTGAACTGTTTTGATGTTTAGGGGTCATTTGGTTGCTCAGATAGGCATTTTTCTCCTCTTAAAAGAATTAAGGTTACATGTATTTCTCTTCTCTTTTCATCACTCACACTTTCTCCCCTTTATCCATTCCTCCCTGTCTGATTTTTCTCTCCGTCTTTTATACAAGCAGCAGTCCTCCTCTCTCTTCTTTTTTGCTCTCTTTGATAAGAGCTCATGTCTCCCTCTGCTCTTTCAATAGCAGTTGTGTCTTTGATCTGAGAGAAGGAGGCTTTAACTGTATTTTCTCACAGGCTGTTGTGAGCTCCTGACCACATACACAGAAACACACACAGACGGAACATAAAAAAAATAATTTGGATGATATTCCCCATCATACAGCTCTCACTGCGGCCGTTGTGTGTATGAACAGTGCAGGAGTATTTGTTCAGAGGCGGGATGGTTCTGCTCTACTGCTTGTTTGGGCTGTCGATGAAGTGGAGACTGACCAGCAGTCCAGCTCTAGGAGCATTATCACTGCGGTTGGTAAAAAGTCAACTCCAGCGGAATAAAAATCCAATACAGTGCAACAATGCAAGACTTTAAATGTAGAGTTTCTAAGCCCAAGTTGACACAACCCTAACATCATAATTGGCTATTTGCCTGATACCTTCCTTGGAGTGGAAGGGTGTAGGGGCCGGATCAGAATTAGACCCTTAGGGCGCACTCACACTGTCCTTCCGCACTGCGACCCGGGCTTTAGGGTACTTGTCCCCCCTCCCTCTCCCCCCCGCGCCCCAGCCCCGTTTGTACTCACACTGCTAGGGCCTCGGCCAATGCTGCTTCACATGGATTGATCGCGTGTGTGTGGCTTTGTTTACAAATCTTTCCAGTCTTGTCGACTGTTTTTGAATATTTTCATCCGACCAAATCTGCAGTAAACACTCCACCTCCGCATCACACCAACGCGAACCTTTCACCGCCATTGTTGTTGTTGTTAAATGTCCGCGCATGGTCCGTCCTTCTATTTTCTATGTCCGAACAGGCGCACATAGCGCTCCTGCTGTAGGGCTCGTGCTCGTGCTCACACACGTGCGCACGCTCGTGCTCGTACACGTGCAAACGGCTCCGCTAAAGCCCACCTCTTTCAAGCGGGCCGTGGACAGCCCGCTGGCCGCAGTTGTGCACGGAGCGGGTGCACTCACACTGCTTAAAGGTACCAGGCTTTAGCTGAAAAAACGGTTTTGGCCGCGGCTAGACTATATATAGTATATTATAGACTCTATAATCATGCAAAAACCCCTCCTGTGTCTCTCCTCTGCCTGGTCTGCTAGTATGTCTTCTCCTCCTCTTGCAGGTAGTGGGGCTGGCAGTGCAGGTTGTTAGGGAGCTGGCTCACCTGGACTGATGAGCTTGCAAGCCTACAAAGCTGGTCAGTTCAGTCTGCCTCTGTTTGTCAGAGCTCCCTCTGTTCCCACTTGGTCTTTTGGTTTTGTTATTTTGTTTTTTCTTGTAACATGAACCAAGAAACATCCTTACAACATCCTCATGACACGACAAGTCAGGCTTGGCTTTGAGGAAGTTTCCTAGATTTTCAGTTATCAGAGAACTGGTAAAGATTCTGGTGGAGACAGTGGATCTTCAGGGCAGATTGTGCTGGAAGATAATTGCTGCCGCGCTTCTGCAGAGGTGTACATTCATGTTATTTTACTAGGAAGGCCCATTGAGTTCAAGAGCAGCCATAGAAAATCACAGCACATTAAAACACAACATCAATCTACAAAAATACATGATGAAACCGAAGAACAGCTATTGAACACAGCATGCTTTTATGCTTCGATATAAAAAAAACAATGTTGAATACAGCAAAGTATGACTTCAAGAGAGGAGGTCAAGTGAGTTGAAGTAGCGAGAAGCCTTTCAGAGTCACAGATGAAAAGAGAGCTGAAAATCTACATTTCACACTTTGTACTCGACAGCGGGGCTTCACTTGTGGGAGTAATTAGCACCACTGCTTTTCTTTTGAAGTGAGCTCGAAGAAACAGTCGAGGAGAGAGCTGCTGCAGCTTGTGAGGACCACACAGTGACGGAGACATGAGGAGCAGAAGAAAGTGAAGCTGGAGGTGACGCTTAGTTTCATGCAGTCATGTAATTTGGCACAAAGAAATGCATTAAAAAAGGAGAAATTATACAGATTGTGTGCGGCAGTTGGGAGGAAAATTTCCACTGGACTTGATGAATTTTACTTTCCTGGAGACAACAACAAACAGACAGAAGACCAAACAGCCAAACAGCACAGCACAGCTTATTTACTCTCACTCTGACCCTTTCCCACCTTTGTGTTGAAACTGTTGCACAATAATTTACCTCGGGATAAATAAAGCTTCTTGAATCTTATTTACAATGAAAGAAACAAATCTCAAAACAAAATGTTGGTTTTATATTTAACCCTCTGAGGTTGACGTCCGCGCCGGCACGTCCTAGTGATGTTTTTTCACTGTTTATATCAATATCTTAGCGATTACACAGCGATTACAAACGTCGTCTATATATTTCCGGAGCCAGGTCACTTACACAGCTAATTAGAAGACAGGAAAGAGCACTTGTGACCGTGGTGTCCGTCCCCATTTTCTGTAACTAACCAATAGACACTCAGATGATCCTTAAAGACCCACCCACTACTGTCAGCAGATAGTCTGACCCTTTCACTGCATCCTGACGCTGGCAGCAGATCACAGAAGCGCTGTCCTGCAACTGATTTGGCCGCGACGAGGATTACGGTGCTTCTGTGCCACAGGGTTGATTCCTCCGACAGAGAGGAACAACAGGTGTTTTTACTTCATTAAAACGATGCGTAATTGTGACCACGTTGGCCAAAGTGTGCTTCTGTGCACAGTGCGTAAATTGGTCTGTTTATCAGTAGTCATGAGCTTTGTTTGATAAAATTTACTGTCCATTAGTAACGTATTACTCTGTAACAGTTATTTAGTTTGGTATTATTGATAGTGAGCGTCACTTACCAATAGTGTAGATGTATTGATATGTTTTGGCCACTAGTTCAGCGGACTGTTCTGTGCAGATGAAACTGTCTTTCATAGAAAGGCATTTCTTTATTTGTATCTGATTTTTATACTTAATGCAACAGTGAAATCCTTTTCTGTCTGCCACCAGGAACACATCATCCTGGACCTGTGTTCCTGGTCCTGTACCTGCATCACAGCCATCACCACCTTGCCAGCACATGGCACAGCTGAATATATGAAGCATAAAGACATGCACATTATGGAAATATTGTAAATTGTGTATTTTTTTGTAGATAATTAATATTTAGTTTGGAAGAGAAATATTGCTTCTGTGACACAGGGTTGATTCAGGGTTGAGAGGAACACAGAGATCCATCCGAAGATGAGGACGTTTTTTTACTTCACAAAAACGATGCGTAATTGTGACCAGATTGGCCAAAGTTTGCTTCTGTGCACAGTGCGTAAATTGGTCTTTTTATCAGTAGTCATGAGCTTTATTTGACAAAAATTTACTGTCCATTAGTAACGTATTACTCTGTAACAGTTATTCAGTTTCATATTATTAATAGTGAGCTTCACTTACTAATAGTCTAGATGTATTGATCTGTTTTGGCCACTAGTTCATCACACTGTTCAGTGCAGATGAAACTGTCTTTCATAGAATTGCATTTATACCAACCAAAATTTATAGAAGAGCCATTCTGATGTCAGCCAAGTCTCCTATGGCATGAACGGGAGTGTATCTATTTTCCCCGGGTCCTTTGTTCCCTGCTTTGTCTGTGACCGGGGAACATTCAACCCTTTTTTTGAATGAGGGTTGAATGTCCCTCGCTGTTTACAGAAAGGGTCCTATGTTCCCCGGTGCTGAGTTCCCCGGCAAATAAGCCTATGTAGACCCGAACACTACCCCCTCACCCTGACCCTAACCGTTGCCCCTAACCCTAACCAAATGCTTAATTAAATCAGTGGAGGCAGAGGTTTGTGAGACCAGGGAACGATAATCTGATAATTTCCTTATTTTCCTTAACTGGGGAAAGACTATGTCCGGGTTAAATGATGTACATATAAACAAATCCTTTTTGTGCTAGTTTCAAATCACATTAAACTCGTTACATAAAAAAAAAAATTCTCCAAAGTATCTCTCTCTCTCTCTCTCTCTCTCTCTCTCTCTCTCTCTCTCTCTCTCTCTCTCTCTCTCTCTCTCTCTCTCTCTCTCTCTCTCTCTCTCTCTCTCTCTCTCTCTCTCTCTCTCTCTCTCTCTCTCTCTCTTTCTCTCCAATGCCATACACAAAGTTAGTTAAGAAGAAGACTAAGAAGATGAAAACAAGGAAGAAAAACAAGAGAAGATTTCTTTTAATATCCTTATTTTCAATATCTTCATCCAAACCATGACTAGATCTCACCTCTCCAGCTCCACGATGCTTCTCCCTCTTTGTCCAAGTTTGAGGATTATTGTTCCACGTGTCTGTCAAGTTGGGGGCAGCTTTTAAACATCCCACCACTTCACCTGTGTGGTTTACACCATTTTTTTTATTTTGCAATGGACAAAATGTTTTGTGTTGCCTGATATTTCCATGGTTGTGGTAACCAGCATACCTTCCCACATGAGCGCTCACTCCAGCGAGGTGAAAATCATATTTTAGCTAAATTAATTGGAGAGACCGGGGAAGTGTCCAGGTCTGGAGGTGGTATCTGGTGAGGGAATAGAGAGGATGTCAGGCAAATTTGCATGTTATGTTCCCAAATACAATTGGTTGGTCTCATCTGCTCATGTCTGTGGAAATAAAGGGAAACACAGGTGGCTGGAAGATGCCAGCTAATCAGGGTCTGTGCCTTTTAAGTCCTCTCCGAAGGAGTATTTGCATTATATCTTTAGGTTGTCCACCCATCTCTCCCATTCTTGTTAATGTGATATGAATGTCTATAAATTTGGCACACATGTCTCCTTGAACTGGACGAAAATATGAGAGGTTGTGGGTGAAAGGTCACTGTGACTTCATGTCTTTCCAATTGTCAGGAAGGCCTTGAGGACATTTCTGCAAATGTGGCACAAACTTCCACTTGGACCCGACAAGGATGAAGTGATTAGATCTTGGAGGTCAGACGTCAAGGTCACTGTGACTTCACAAAATACTTTTTTTGGGACATAATTCAATAATCCTTAAATCCTGCAGACCAGATTTCCTGCGAGGGTGTGAACAGGTCACATACATGGTCAAATTACAGCAACACTTTGAGGCTGATCACATTATGGATCTACGGCCAAACTGTCTTCAGAGACATCTGAGGACCCTGTGTGTGTGTGTGTGTGTGTGTGTGTGTGTAAATGGGAGAGAGAGAGGGCGCACAAAGTCAGAGGTCTGAATCGACGTGTGTGACAGGTGTGTCTGTTTAGTTTGAGCCTCTCACTTGAGCCTCTCAAACACAAACACACGCTCTCTCTCTCTCTCTCTCTCACACACACACACACACACACACACACACACACACACACTAATTACAACCCTGGCTCACTGTCTACTTGGTTTAATCTGCTCACTGGAAGTTTGCCATGGCAGACAGCGCCTTCCAAAGCCCAATGTGTGTTTGGTGATCATCGTGCGTGTGTGTGTGTGTGTGTGTGTGTGTGTGCTTCTGTCTGTCCTTTGGGTGGCCAGGGTCATCATTTTTTTTCATATCTTGAATGTTTTTATTTCTAAATAGTAAAAAGTGAGAACCTTTTTCTTTTATATAATAATGCTGCAGGTCCCCCCGAGTCTTTAAAAGAACAAACACAGATACATTTAATTTTTATAATCCAGTTTTCCGCAAGATTATTTCGTTTTAAAAAACATTCTGATAAATTCCCAATTTGTTTTGAAAATTTAAACCAAACAAAAGGTCCCTAATAAGTCCGTCACTGTCAATTTAATGCCACTGTCAGCGAATTTGTATGACATTTTCTGTAAGATAAAATGTAAATGAATGAAATAAATGCTGAAAGAAAATAGTCCTTAAAGAGGAGAAGAGATGAGACAAGGAGAAAATAGTTAGGGGCATATGAGAGCTTATTAAAGAATAAAACACAGGGAGAAGAATATAATGAAGTTAAAGTGGAACAAAGGCGAGGAAGAAAGAAACAGGAGAGATAAGAAGAAGGAGATGGAAAAGAAATCAAAAGGAAAAGGAGATAAGAAGAGACAGGAGCAGAGATTAAGGGAATACAGGTGAATCAAACAGGAAGAAGGAGAAGTTTTCAAAGTTTTTGACATTAGTCATCGCTGGAAGATGCTCTCAAGAGGGAGGGAGAAAGACAGAGAGAGATTTATGAGTGAGAGGAAGTTCCTGATAACACAGACACATAAGCCAATTTGCCACAGTGATAGATGAGAGCGAATTAAATAAAAGCTTCACTTAAAGAAAGAGGGATATAGAAGAAAGGAAGATGAAGCAAAAGGGGGTAGAGGAAAGTTCAAGAAGAGAGCAAAGGAGACTGCAATACAACAACAAAAAAAGCAAAATGGTAAGTCACACTGCTGCGAATCAACCTGATAACCAGCTCTGCAGGAAACAGCATGTGACATTTAGCTTTTTTAAAAAAAAATCAACTCCTTTGACTCTTTTTTTTCTAGATTTCATAAACTTCCCCAACCTCTAATGGCAAATGTTCACTGTTGTTTACTGAGGGCGCACTCACACTGTCCTTCCGCACCGGACCAAAACAGGTTTTTGGCTAAAGCCTAGTGCGTTTGACCAGTGTGAGTGCACCCGCTCCACGCATAACTGCGGCCAGCTGGCCGTCCACGGCCCGTCTGAGAGAGGTGGGCTTTTGTAGAGCGCGTTTGCACATGTACGAGCACGAGCGTGCGCACGTGTACGAGCACGAGCACGAGGCCTAGGGCGTCTCTGACGTCATTTATGTGCGCCTGTTCGGACATAGAAAATAGAAGGGTGGGATCATGCGCGGACATTTAACAACAACAACGATGGCGGCGAAAGGTTCACGTTGGTGTGATGCGGAGGTGGAGTGTTTACTGCAGATTTGGTCGATGAAAAGATTCAAAAACAGTCGACAAGACGCACTAAAACTCCGAGGTCCATGGAAAGATTTGTAAACAAAGTGACGCGTTACGATGACGTCATCAATGCGTGTGACGTGTTACGACGTGATGACGTATGGGCAGGCAAGAAGCATTCGCCGAGGCCCAGGTAGTGTGAGTACAAACGGGCCTGGAGGGGGGGACAAGGACCCTAAAGCCCGGGGCACGGTACGATGGACAGTGTGAGTGCACCCTGAGTGTGCTCATATTTTGGATGAACAGAGAACTGAGCATCTGAACCAAACCTTACCTCTAACCCTAACGACACTGAGTTGAAGTATCGAACCACTCTGAGCAGCAGAAATGGCCGTGATCTAGTAAAAAAAACCATGTTCTAGTAGACGGAGAGAGACAAAGAAGGGTGGGGAGAAAAGAAAATAGATTAAGAGAGGAGGGGAATAAAATGAGAGATGAGACAAAGGAGAGCATCGCTTGGATAAGGAAAAAGAAAACCTGAACGTACTGTATTGATCGAGATTCCTCCCTCCATGGAGACAAAGCTGCTGTTGAGGCAGAAAGGTGGCAGATAGTAAGATATGATTGGATCAACAGGGAAATATTGAGTCTGTCTGATGTTCAGACTCAATATTCAATACTCAGGTGACCATCAAACAGTTTTAAAATAACTTTGATTTGGAGCAGCCCTCAAGTTTAAAGACAGTTTGTTCCAGATATGTGTAACTTTGAGCAGTAACTGTATTTTGGTAAGAAAAAATTTAGTACTTGCTGAACCAACAGCAGAATCTCATCTTCAACCACTTGTCCCTGTCGGGGTCGGGGGGCTGGAGCCGATCCCAGCTGACATCGGGCGTGAGGCGGGGTCCACCCTGGACAGAACGCCAGTCTATCACAGGACACATAGAGACAAACAGAGACAGACAACCATTCACACCTACGGGCAATTTTGTAGAGTCATCAATTAACCTAACACGTGCATGTCTTTTGGATTGTGGGAGGAAACCGGAGAACCTGGAGAAAACCCACGCAGACACAGAGGAGAACATGCAAACTCCACACAGAATTCGAACCAGGAACCCTCTCGCTGTGAGGCGACAGTGCTAACCACCACACCGCCGTGTTGCTCCAACAGTAGAATATTAAAGTCAATTCTCGGAGTCTCCTGGTTTAAGGGTCCATCCACACGGAGACGCATTTTCCGTGTCGTTTTGGCCGACCATCCACACGTAGCCGGCGTTATCGAAATCTGAAAATGGTATATTTTGAAACTGGGTCCCAGTGAGGGAAAATTTGAAAAAGCCCCTTTCGGCGTTGTCGTCTGGGTGGTGAAACCGCATACTTTGTTAAACGATGCCGTCATCTCCCCAACTCCGACCTCTAACCCCTGCAGTGTCACATAACAACAAATGTGCTGCTGTGTGAAAGTAGAGAGGTGGACCCATAGACTGTTTACTGAACTGTATTCTGAGCGGCCGACGATGTTCAATTATCATCTTCGACTGCTTTGTCTTAATTAAGATTCTAAATCACCTACGACGGTTCTGACATCATTTATATGCGCATGTTCGGACATGGAAAATAGAAGGACGGACCATGCGCGGACATTTAATAACAACAACAATGGCGGCGAAAGGTTCACGTTGGTGTGATGCGGAGGTGGAGAGTTTACTGCAGATTTGGTCGATGAAAAGATTCAAAAACAGTCGACAAGATGCACAAAAACTCAGAGGTCTACGGAAAGATCTGGAAACAAAGCCACTCATCGCGAGGCGCCAATCAATGCATGTGACGTGTTAAGGCGTGATGACGTATGGACAGCAAGAAGCATTTGCGCAAGGCCCAGGCAGTGTGAGTACAAACGGGCCTGGGGCGCAGGGGGAGAGGGAGGAGGGACATGTACCCTAAAGCACGGGGCACGGTGCGGAAGGACAGTGTGAGTGCGCCCTTAGTTTATCAAATTTTCAGGCCTTGTTTGTGGTTTTTTAACGTTAGCATCTGAAGCCGAGCACATGCTTTTTACAATACTCAAAGGTTGTGTACCTTTGACAGTCGTACAGTCGTAAACTCTGCATGATGGACCTTCCAATCATCTGAATGATAAGTGTGTGCTGGGATAACAGCATTACAAACATGAGTCAAGACGCTGCAGAGAATAAAGTCAACCCAAGATGTGAGCTTTTCTTTATTTATTCTCCACCAGGATGAATAAGAAACTTGAGGATCTCAGCAGAATCCTAGAGCTGAGGAGACCATGTGGGAGAGGAAAAAGATTTAATGAAGGAAAGAAGAGGAGGAGGAGGAGGAGGAGGAGGAGGAGGAGGAGAGAAGCTGGGGTGTTACACCGAGTCAGGAGAGGAGGATGAGGGATGTTCTGCAGGAGGAAAGCAGCAGGATGGATTAAGGAGAGGATTTTGTGTGTGTGTGTGTGTGTGCGTGTGTGTGTGTGTGTGTGTGTGTGTGTGTCAGTGCAACCAAGAGAGAGAAAAGCTGTTTTCCGTAGAGGTAAGGGTTCAAAATTGATGAGGTTGCTGCCTTTTCAGGATCCTTGTGTTCTTGTATCAAGATCCTTGTTGCTGAGCAGCAGTCAATCAAATATTGTGGGTACCACTGTGTTTTCTTCTTTGTTTCTCTGTTAATCGATGGAAAGTTGCTACTCATAGAAAACATCTCTCCAAGTGTGTCTCATCATCACGGTACAGCTTCATCCTCTCCATCAAGCATCAAAGTCAACAATAAAAGCTTTATAAGAAGATGTTTACTCAAGCTAGATTTATGCTCTGTCACACAACGCTGTGGAGAGTTGCCTCTTGACAAAGGGTTGTACGTTGCTCCATGTTTATACTTTAGCAACAAGTAGTAGATGCTTCATATCAGTATTTCTAGTGTCTATAGTCAACGTGTTCTCATGGAAAGGTTCTGACATTATCGTACAAAAAGTTCTGCACAAAAAATTGTATGATATATTACGGAACAATGAAGTTAAGTCAGCCGCAAGAAGGCGACGTACCAGAAGTGGTCGCAAGTGGCTGTTGCTTTTGGTGTCCGTTTAGGCACCAAAACTACCTTGACGTTACCAGTTTTAGCCTACAAAAGGTGACGGTTAGGGTAAGGCATGAAAACCACTTGGTTATGATTAAGGCAAGACAAGGCATCTTTATTTATATTGTACATTTAATACCAAGGCAACTCAATGTGCTATACATAAAGACAAAACTTTTTTTTTTTTAAACACAGTTAAAAGCAGGAGCAAAGAAGAATAAAAGTAAACAAAAAGAAAATAGATTATGTTTAAAGAGATTGGTTAAAAAGAGCTCAGCTATAAGCACATGAAAAGAGAAATGTTTTTAACCTGGATTTAAAAGTGCTCACAGTTGGGGCTGATTTCAGATCTGCTGGTAGTTTGTTCCAGTTGTTTGCAGCATAACAGCTAAATGCTGCTTCACCATGTCTAGTCTGAGCTCTGTGCTCCACTATCTGACCTGAGTCTGTAGATCTCAGAGCTCTACTGGGCGTGAACCCCCTCCAACTGGTTGTGGCTCTAGCCGCGAGCCGGGGTCCGCTTGTCCAACCTGACCCCTCCCCTCCGTCTTGGTTAGCAGCAGCTGCAGGCCAGTGCACCTCCAGGCAGCCCTTGGAACAGTATATTCCCTCTGTGCTGGTTGTCGGGACCTTGTTGGTCAGGCATGTGAGGGTATGCGGCGGCCAGACCTTCTGCCGCCCTGGAGCCCGCGTCAAGGAAGGGGAGTCCTCTGCCCTCCCAACGTGGTCTCATGGGAGGGCGTATAAATAGCACGCCACTTTTCATAACTTGCATGACTTTTCGCGTGCATGTCTACGCCCGTAGTTCCCCAGGGTTAGGGTTAGGGTTAGGGGTTAGGGGTTAGGGTTAGGGCATTTCACGCCCATTATTTCAGCCATCCTTCACATGAAATATTGATTTAAAAACAACCCTCTGACAGAAAGCTCCACCACTTCATATTTCTCCGGAAAGTAGCGGAGAAATACGAACACGTGGGTTTTCCCTCAATGACATTTGTGCGTGAAATGACAACGCCATCTCTGCACTATACAAGTCAATTGAGACTACATGGCGTGAAATGACACGCAAAAAACATGACATGGGTTGTAATTATACGCGAGATGGCTTGAGAGAAATAGCGTGTCATTCACACGCCTTTTGGTGAGACCAGGCTGGCCCTCCAGCTGTGTTCACATCACGGTTGGGCCTCCACGCTGGAACTGCAGACCGGTGACAAATTTTTTTTTATAACTATTAGAGACAAAATCAATTCACTTGGCAACAATTTTTCTTCAAACCCAGGAACCTTAGAAACAACTGTACGACCTGATTTATTCTTGGACTGCTTTTGTACAGTTGAACTTAACAAATAAACCTCTACTATTTTGGACTGATTCTATTCACCTTATTTATGCTACGCTTAGGAAATATTAAAAAGGAAGCACATTTTCATTGTTATGCTGATGATACACAATTATATTTGTAGATCAAACCCGAAGGAACCGATCAGTTGGATAAGCTTCAAATGTGCATTAAGGAAATAAAAAGCTGGATGACCTGAAATTTTCTGATGTTAAACTCAGACAAACCTGATGTTATTGTACTTGGCCCCAAAGGCCTCCAAAACTCACTAGCTAAAGATATTCTTACTCTGGATGATGTTGTGTTGTCCTCCAGCACCACAGTAAGGAATCTGGGTGTTATTTTTGATCAGGATATGTCCTTCGATTCTCACATAAAACTAACGACAAGGACTGCATATTTTCACCTGCGTAATATTGCAAAAATTAGGAACGTTGTGTCTCAGAAAGATGCAGAAAAACTAGTCCATGCATTTGTTACTTCTAGGCTGGACTATTGCAACTCCTTATTATCAGGCTGCTCCAATAAGTCTGTTAAGAGTCTCCAGTTGGTACAAAATGCTGCAGCTCGTGTACTAACTAAAACAAATAGCAGAGAACATATTTCTCCTGTATTAGCCTCTTTGCACTGGCTACCTGTAAAATCTAGAATATAATTTAAAATCCTTCTCCTTACCTACAAATCTCTTATTGGTCAGGCTCCGTCGTATCTTAAAGAGCTCATAGTACCGTATTACCCGACTAGATCGCTGCGCTCTGAGAATGCAGGGCTACTCGTCG
The DNA here is from genome assembly GCF_963691815.1 of Echiichthys vipera. Taxonomy (NCBI): domain Eukaryota; kingdom Metazoa; phylum Chordata; class Actinopteri; order Perciformes; family Trachinidae; genus Echiichthys; species Echiichthys vipera. Next base: position 45,466,146 of record NC_139825.1, read on the forward strand.
TTCTTAGAGTCTCCAAAAGTAGAATGAGAGGCAGAGCCTTCAGCTACCAAGCTCCTCTCTTGTCGAACCAACTCCCAAGTGTTATTCGGGAGGCAGACACTGTCCCCTTATTTAAGAGTAAACTTAAAACTTTCCTCTTTTATAAAGCAAATATACAATTATATGATCTTAGGTGTGAGTGCCTACACCATGAGGTATTTAGCAAAATGAGATTGCTTCAGCAGGCCCAGATTCAGTTCACAGATGGATGGGTGCAGGACCTGTGAATGTTTAAAGTGGAGCAGAAAGTCATCATGCCTTCACAGGTAAGGTTTCTACACACCTCTCTCCACCAGCATGCACTCAACAAAACAACCTAATTTCCTAAATAACTAACACATCATGCATAATGAGGGAAATTTGTTTCTCTTACTGAATGTCATTCCCAGACACTATTGTTGTTGTTGTTGTTGCTGCTGATCGTGTGTTACGCACTCTACCTAGTGTATGCAGCGGTGACTTGCTGTAACAGTGATGAAAGATTGTTAATGTCCTTTCTTTTCCAGTTGTTGTTTTACAAAGAAAACTATTTTGAAATATAGAGTTTCTTCTAATCAGACAAATTAGTTATATTTTAAGGATGTCCTCTTACCTTTTCTCCGCTGACAGTTTTGGCTGTACCCCAGCCTTCCTCAAAGCTGAGGTCCGTTTCACAAAGCCGGTTCAACAAACTCTGAGTCTAACCCTGAACTCTGAGTTGATCTACTCTGAGATAGGAAACTCTGAGTTTTCGGTTCCAGAACTGCTGATTTGCGTTAGTTTGATCAACTCGGAGTAGTTTCACCTGAAGTTAAGCACCACAAGCATACAGACAGCAGCAATGGAGCCCTGATTTGAGGAGTCACCATGGCAACGGGGAAGAGGAGGGCTCATACGTTGAGTTTGAGCACATTTTTTGCCGAAAGTGTAACAACGCTCCTGCAGCAAAAGAGAGGGAGACAGCGTGGGAGAACCTTGATGCTCAGGTCAATTTGTAAGTTTAAATGTAGTCTTACCAATCACAATAATATCAGAGGGGAAACTGTCTGAGTGGTAGCCTATTAATTTATTTCATTGAGGTGCATTTCCGCGGGGCAGAAGCGCACTTGGCAGCAGCTTAAGATGAAACATAAAAAAAATGTTCAAACAGGTAAAAACCTCGGCACAATCTCATGGTGATAACTCATTTTGAGCATGTTGTTACGGCTCGTCAAGGAGGAGGACCCAAAAGCGGAAGACTGAGTGAATGAACACAGGAGTTTATTAACAAAGTTCAAAAAGGATTAACAGAAAGTGTCCAAAGGGATTAACACAAGGTGTCCGCGTTGGCAGGCGGCTGGAGGCTGGAGGCACGCGCGTGGCTGAGAGGGCGGCGAGGCACCGAGCTGACGAGGAGGACAAAAACAGAGTTAGGGCAAGATTATCCTCAAATGTTAACGAGTTACCAAGACGGCTGTGTTTTACGGCTGTGTTTGTCTGATATTTTGTCTGTTTTGTCTGATATTGTCTGATATTTTTTTCTGGGACGAGGGGGCAGGCAGGCTTACCAGAACAGAGAGACATACAGCAGAACAAAAAAAACAACAAATAAGCCATAACACACCACTGCAGAAGAAACAACCACATCATGGACTGGGACAGCGGAAAAATCATCACATCAGAAACAAACAGATACAGAAGATGGATAAAGGAGGCCATAGAAATAAGGAGGCCTGAGGGCAACACCACGAACAGGGACGAGGGGGCATACTTGCTCCCACACACCTGGGACACCATTCTTTGGCAGCGGCACCAGGGCGAGGAACAGACACAACCAGGTCGGGGAACTTTATTTTGAAGTTTCCCAGCCTGGTCAGCTGTTTTCACAAAACACGTCATACCCAGAAGAAAACAGCAGCTCTGAGGGAGGCTGGAGTAAAGCCGAAACTGTCAGCTAAGAAAAGGTAAGAGGACATCCTTACCATATAACTAATTTGTCTCACTAGAAGAAACTCTAAATTTCAAAATGGATAAAGAAGAGATTAGGAATACAAATGATTTACAAATAAAACTAGTTACTGTAATAAATGTTATGGAAGAAGCTGTAAAATAACGTTTTTAAAATACCCTAGCAAAAGTTGAAATGGCTCAGAACAACAGTACAGTAGTGAAATCACTGGTATTTTTGTAACTGTGAAATGTTTTGTTTGTAGATTTTCTCTAAAAATCTATTTCTTTGCTGTTAATGTCTTAGGTGAATCACTTCATGCGGCTTAGACAGAAGCCTCTTCAGCCATGGGCCACCCTGAAGCCAGGCTGGGGTTGCCGAAAAGTATGTTCATGCTGACACCGCTGTACGCCTGCGTGGGAATGTCACATCGACAGATGTCGCTGCCTACTGGCTGATGCCCTCGAATGTTAAAATCGTACACAGAGCACCGGGGTACACCATTGACTACACCACCGGTGCAGCTAGAAAGAAGGCACTTGACCAGTCCATCACCAGTTTGGTTTGATACCAAAAACCGACAATTGCACAATCTGTATTTGTAACTATATGTCATTGCCTATTTACTGTTACATATGCTGTTGTATGTTCCACAATGGATGTACATGTTCTATACTTTTACAACTGTTTGCTGTTTTCTGTGTTTAATCCTACATTGTTTATTCAATTTATTTAAGAACGGTTCAGTTTTGCACTGTGCACACTGTCTGTTCTTGGTGGTATATGTTACACCTTATTTCTGTTACAAAAACCCGCAATTGCAGTCTGTATTTTAACTGTATGTCATATAGTTCACTGTTAAATATAATGTATGTTCGACAGTGGAGGTACATGTTCTGAACTTTTACAAATGTTTTCCATGTGAACAGGTCAACTTGCAACTTAACTTTGCATCTTATTTTTTTACAAATAAATCATTTTAAAAAGTCTTCTTTATTTGGATATATGGTTTAAAACCATTACATATATACAAAGGTTAAAAGCGATGGCATAAAAAGATACACATATTAAAAATTAGGATTACTTCCTCAAATGATGGCTTCAGAACAACACTTGTGCACATATTGGTCAGAGCACAGCAGATAACAACAATCTTATTAAGCAATGTTTTTTTCCTCGCCGTCATATTTGACCACAAAAGGAAATGCTTCTTCTAGGGCCTTTTGGAGAGGTCTTCCTTCAGTTTCCTATACTCCTCCAGCAAGCGGTTTATCTCTTCAAGCTTGAGGCTACATAGGCTGCACTGCTGTCCATCTCTGTTATCCATTGGAGCAGTATCCTCCTGGCAGGTCTGTGCCTCTTGATCTGATGTCCTTGATTCTATCTCAGCTACAGATGAAGTGTTGTCTGATGTTGATAAAAATAAGAAATATTGTTATTATACAACATCATTTGAAATCCCCAAAAGATAATAATAATAATGAAATCACACAGTGCTGTAAGATTTATCCTACAGATGCATTGATCAGTGAAGTACCAAAACATTTACCTGAGGGGGGTGCATTGTCCTCATTATTCGCTTGACTTGCTAATGCTGTTTCCACCAGGGTGAGAGATTGTTGTTGTCTTCTTCTGGTTCTGGTTCTTAACCGGTTAAACCTCAATGTGCATGTAACTTGAAGCTCGTAATGGACGAGGTTCAGAGATGGTGACGAGTCAAGATCCCACTGTATCGTTTCATACAATGGTTTGCCTGCAAACGCAAAGAACACATTAAAATGGCTTAATGGATGTGGAAAGAATTAAACTGATTAGTCGTTCATAGTTGACTGCTAACGTTGTCCAGACTAAGGTATGGTTTGGTAAGCTTAGCTTAACCAGCAACAGGTGTGTAGCCTACTTTGTTGCATGCCAACGACTCATCTCTTCTACCAAGCAAGTCACGCTAGCTGTAACCACACAAAGCTAAATTTACTATGTGTAATTTAAAACTTACCATTGTCAAAATGCTTGGAACACATCAACATTTATGGTAGCGTGTGATCAAAGATGAGCTTCGGTCTTCAAACTGCAGCTATCCATGCCAAGCATCACCTCTTAGTTATATCTGAGACACGGCTTGTACCATTTATCTTTAAAGTTGGAAACCGATAGAACGCAGCAGCTCCACGCCATCTCTGAATATACCGAAGTCAAATTATGATATACAACAATAACTTTACGCACCTCTGGCGCCGAAGATATATGTCAAATCGAAGATGGATGCCTACACCCCTCAGAATGCATTGCTTCGTTACGTCACATTGATAAGCTCTTTTACTACTCTGCCTGTGAAAACTTTCTTAGCGTCTTCTTGTCGTTTGTGTAAGAGTGGTCTAATTTTTGTACTTGGAGGTTGTGTTTCTCTCTTTGATCGTGTCATGAATAAAGTGGCTCCAGTGACATCCCAAAATCAAGGCTCTTCTTAATTTTACTCACACAATGCAGACGCCTATATTCTTATTCCGATGATTTATGTGAACAGATTGGCTATAACATTAAAATATCTTGTTTGTAACTTGATGCAGTTACACATTGATGGAAGATGTTAGAAGACTATAGGAGTATCAGGAACCTGCATTTGAAAAATAACTCCTAACTCCTCAGATTTTGACAACATTAACTGAATGGATGTGCAGCCGCACGACAACAAGCTGCTGAACTTGCTCTCTGTTTCCAGCCCGGCCGTTCTGCAGAGGATCTCCATGATTGTGCAAGTTGTGTTTGCTGAGAGATTTATGACACATACAGCCACAAAGCCTTGAGAGGCCGCTGTCATCTTCTTCATCTGTCATATACATCCAGTTTCTTTGTTGATTCAGTCAAGTGTGTCATGAAACCAATGTATTTTACATGAGCGTGAAAATGGCCAGAGGCAAAAAAAAGACCGTTTAGTCCCTGGCCTCGGGGGAAATTCCCAAACGCTGCTCTGCTCTACATTTATATTCTACTGTGGAAGTCCAGAAGGTGGTGAGACTGGACATAAACTGCACACACACACACACACACACACATAAACATACCTAGGTGTGTCTGCTTTGTCTTCTTTGCTTATCTTTATTATTATGTCTCCCTTAGCGTGAAAGTCAACCTCCGCTTTTTCTGACTTATTTACAATTGAAGTGATTTATTCCTAGTTATTTCAAAAACATTAACTCAGTGTTTAAAGCTGTGACTCTTTTACGAAGGTAAATAAAACTCACATGTTTTAAACAGCCACCAACGGGGGTTTTAAAATGTAAAATAGAGCAATCTTTTATCTTGGGAAACTTGTCATTAAGTTATGATGACATGTTGAATTTACTCCGAACTTGTATAAAGCCAAGACAAGTCAGCAATGTGCAATATCTCATCTATCTACTGTTTTTAGAGGTCACAGCAAATACATTTTTTTTCATCAGCCTGTGAATGTTCTCCTTTGTCCAGGTCATCCTTATCCCTAAAGCGATTTCAGTCAAACGCAACTGGACTTGGTTATTCATCTAGAAAGACGTTTCACCTCTCATCCAAGAGGCTTCATCAGTTCATGTACGCATCTGACCAGCCTGGGACTGGACCAACTATCAAAGGCCTGAACTCTGCTGTTCATATTCTGGACAGAGAGGACAGATGGTTTGAAAGAGGAGTAAAAGAAGCCATCTATGTAAAAACAGAGAAACCATCGCTAAACAGAGGAGGAGGTCGGAGACACCACTTATCTCCAATTTACAGTGCTGCCCTTTCATCCCTTCCCAGGAGATTCAACAATCTAACCTCAAAGAGCAACTGTTCACAAATGGCCTCCTGTGACTCCAACGACTGTCGTTCAGACTCAATAGAGCACTAACAAAGTCAAAACTTACTTCCCACTAACGACTGTCACTCTAACGACGGTCCTTGGCACTTGGAGCACAAAGGGTTTCAGTGACATCATCGGCCTTGTGAAAGGTTAAATACCTGGATCTCTACACCAGATAGTTGGACCCGTCCCAGTCTGGTCCTGGTCCTGGTCCTGGTCCAGTCCCAGCCTGGTCAGTTGCGTACAAGAACTGAGGAAGCCTCTTGGATGAGAGGTGAAACGTCTTCCTAGACGCATTTTTCATAATTTTATTTTATATGTTTACCATTTGCTACATGTGAGTATGTATGAATATATACGGTCGGCCCTTGACTTTGTTGTACACAGCAATGAAAATGAAGGAATTTCACTTCAAAGTGAATGCATGTGTTGGTTATTTGGCCTCTGGCTTCAACATACAACTTAAAGAAACTCAGGAATGTGATTTTTTTATCATCCATTGTGTTCACATAAAAAGTGTAAACCTTCAAACTTGGATGTAATTCCACGGGGATTATTGCAGCAATAGAAAATAATGCATAAAGTTACAGAAAGCTTATTATCTGTTGTTATGTCTCTGCAGTACAGAGTGGCTCCTGCACAGTGGGTTTCTGTGTTTGTATGTAACTGATAGGACCAATTAGCCAGTGGCACAGAGCCTAAAACTGTGTAATTTGTTTACTTTTTTGCCTGATTCTTTTATACATCCATTATCTGTTTGTGTGGGCATCTTTGAAAATGTTGGTGTGTGTGTGTGTGTGTGTGTGTGTGTGTGTGTGTGTGTGTGTGTGTCACACTGGAGGCTTTCCAGCTGAATTCATGATTGAGATCATTATAATAAACAGATTGCAGACTGGAGTTTATATGGTAACAGCTCTGCTGCCAGTGAATGTGAGAATTAGTTAAAATGATCGACCATGTGTATGTTCATAACAATGAGGGAACATGTCCCCGGATGCAACAGTGTGTGTTAAAGTTTTGGGCCAATAATACAGAGGAATAAGATCTATCAATATGACTACTTGCTGATTTTGGTCCATGGGCAGGTTGGCAGTAATAAAAATGAGTCTCCCAGTCAGTCACAGGAGGGAAGCTGTAGCATTAACTGACACCCTGAAGCCCTCCGGCCAGTCGAAGAATACCAACAAAAACAGGCCAAACAGCAAAAACACAACACTTCATTTTACAAGGCTACTCTATTTGTATGTTTCTTGGCACCCCCTTCTGGCTTCCCACATTCTAGCGGCTGTGACTTTCTGCTATCATCCCTGAGTTATAGCACCTTCTCACACATACTGTGCCTCCTTCCAGTAGGCCCCTGCCTATCTGTCGTGCATTTGAGGCAAATGTGATGCTAATCTGTAATCTGATACATTTATTTGACAAAATGATGTGCTTATTATTGGCCTCTGAGTGTTCTCATATGTCCAGCTCATCGTTATCCACCAAGCAATTTCAGTCAGAAGCAACTGGACTTGGTTATTCGTCTAGGAAGGCGTTTCACCTCTCATCCAAGAGGCTTCATCAGTTCATGTACGCAACTGACCAGGCTGGGACTGGTCCAACTATCTGGTGTGGAGATCCAGGTATTTAACTTTTCACAAGGCCGATGATGTCACTGGATCCTTTGTGCTCCAAGTGCCAACAACCGTTGTTAGAGTGACAGCCGTTGTAGGTTTCGACTTCGTTAGTGCTCTATTGGGTCATAACGACAAGTTGTTGGAGTCACAGGAGGCCCTTTGTTAACAGTTCTTCTTTGAGGTTAGATTGTTGAAGCCCCTGGGAAGAGATGAAAGGGCTGCATTGTAAATTGGAGATAAGTGGTGTCACAGACATCCTGCTTTGTTTAGCGATGGTTTCTCTACTTTTGCATGGATGGCTTCTTTTACTCCTCTTTCAAACCATCTGTTCTCTCTGCCCACTCCTTTGTGGACATTGCTGTCATCAAAGGAGTGGGCTTTCTCCTTGAGATGGAAGTGGACAGCAGAGTCCAGCCCTTAGGAGTTAGCTCTCCTGTGTTGGGCCATGTGTTTGTGTTTTTTATGAAAATGGCAACAGCTTCCAGAAAGAAAACCAAAGTGGTCGAACAAGAAAAAGAAAACAAGAGAACCAACATAGTCATCCCGTATGTGGCTGGGGTATCAGAGAAACTCAGGAGGATCTTCAACAAACACTGCATCCCTTTGTATTTCAAACCCAGCTACACACTCAGACAGAGACTAGTACATCCCAAGGACAGAACACCACACACCCACAAAAGCAACCTGGTTTATGCTGTCCAATGCAACGAGGAATGCAAAGATCTCTTCAGTGGAGAAACTAAACAACTACTGCATAAACGCATGGCCCAACACCTCAGGCCTAGACTCTGCTGTCCACCTACATCTCAAGGAGAAAGCCCACTCCTTTGATGACAACAATGTCCACATCCTGGACAGAGAGGACAGATGGTTTGAAAGAGGAGTAAAAGAAGCCATCTATGCAAAAGTAGAGAAACCATCGCTAAACAGAGGAGGAGGTCTGAGACACCACTTATCTCCACTTTACAATGCTGCCCTTTCATCCCTTCCCAGGAGATTCAACAATCTAACCCTAAAGAACAACTGTTCACTAATGGCCTCCTGTGACTCCAACAAATTGTCGTTATGACCAAATAGAGCACTAATGAAATTGAAACCTACTTCCCACCAACGACTGTTACTCTTCCAGTGACATCATCCGCCTTGTGAAAGGTTAAATACCTGGATCTCCACACCAGATAGTTAGACCAGTCCCAGCCTGATCAGTTAGGTATTAGGTATTAGTTTATTTAAAAGGGGACAGTGCAGCTTCATAAAACACACGATAACTAGTTTTCATCTGTAGTCCCCTGGCCATGCTGTGAAAAGGAAATAAATGATGTGAAAAGGCAATAAAGTTGCGTACATGAACTGATGAAGCCTCTTGGATGAGAGTTGAAACGTCTTCCTGACAAATAACCAAGTCAAGTTGCTTTTGACTGAAATTGCTTTGGGGGTGCTTATTATTGATGTTAAATGTAAATGAACTAAGAAATCACCCTCTGTTACCCTAGATTAAACTACTCAGCAGCACATACCCCAGTCTACCTTCATACGCAGAGTTTCTTAATCCTGGGGCACTTTCAGAGAATCTAATATCACCAATGCATTTCAAAGCCCATGGGGGCCCTGACAAAACGACAGCATTGGATGCCCTAGGATGAGTACAGGCTTGGACAGCCTTTCTTTTTCTGCTTTGTCCGCCGTAGGGTATTGTAGCTATTTTCTGCTCTCACCTACATCGTCACTCTGTTAGCGAATGTTTTATTCTGTTCTTATAACAGCATCTGAAACTTTTTCTAACCGACTGATTGATTGTAAGTCACTCTGATACACCTGCCCCTGGCACCTAACCCTCAACAAAATCGTCTCCAGATTGGTTCCTAAACCTAACTACACATCAGACACACACACCAACTTCCCTCCTTTGCCCTTCATCCTAGGAACTGCCCCGGTCATCGTTTGTTCTTCGGGTCAACCTCGATTCGCTGGACAGAGACACAGAGGTCATCAACTCAGAAGACCTCTGCAACAGTTGGATATAATTAACATTGCCCTCTAAAATTGTGAAGTCATTTTCTTCACCTGTCTTTTCAGTTTTGTGAAAAACAACAGAAGAGTTATGTCATCATTAGTTCAATAAATTTACATACGGCAAAACACTACGGGCTTAAAAATCCTTTCTTTTTTTAAAAGACTGACAGAAAGAGCATGAAACTGAAGCCAAAAGGATTTCACATTGTCCCCCTGGCAAGTTAATTTCCCTAGACACCATGATGCAACCTTGTGAAATGTAAGGGGTGACACACCAAAAGATTTCGGACACACCGACTCGCGGGGTCAGCACTGCCAATTCACACGCCATGGCTGGGTCTGGTCTGTTCCTCATAGCCTTCAGGCCCAACATTATGTCAATTGGCATATAAAACAAACCAAACAGCACCAACTAAGCAGCTTTTTGCAAATACTCACTGCACCTGCTCTAGCTGATAGGTTGGATGTGACGTCCATGCCATCAGGTTGAGTTTGCGCCTCAACCCGTGAGGTACCTTGCTGCAACTCTTTCTGATTTTAATAATGAGACATGCAGTTGAATGTACAGTGATAATAAAGTCAGCATCCGGGAACACACATTAACACACACCTCATTATCCAAAAGATATCCTTCACAGATAACGATTTTTTTTAACCTGCTGTAGCTGACAGATGCCTTCAATTTAATTTACATTTTCAGCTTAACTTTTCTTCCAAAGAACAATCACTGTCAGTGGTATTGTGTCATAAGAAATTAGTCACTTTTTATCTTTAACTGAGTCCCCCCTTGCCCCATTATAATGTCCTGGAGATCAGCACTCATGCATAAAGCTCCGCAGTGAAAAAAAAGTTTTGATCAAAATGATGACAGAAGACAATATGAAAGTAAAGCTGAGTCTCTGTGATGCATATAATAACAGTGACTTGTACAATCATTACATAAAGTGTTTCAGTCCCAGAGCACCAAGTCACAATAATCTTAATTAACCTTGAGATTCAGGAGGTGTTGTTAAACCAGTAGCTGGGGCTATTTGAATGAGCAATGTAATTACATTTAATTACATCTCTCCGACAGTATTGTCACTGTTGAACGTCTTGGTCTCCTCCAGCTGTCCGATGTTCCAGTGTTATCCTGCTGTATCTTTTTTTCAAGCTTTATGTCTCTCATTGTTTCAGATTTTATTTATTATTTATCTATTTAAGTAAGCAACATTGTGTTGCTGTTACATAGCCATGGTACTTTTATCGTTCACTCTCCCATATGTCACATATTGTCATATAGCTTAATTATTATAGAACCACATTTTCCATGTTTTTTGTTGGTGGTGTTTTCCATTGGCAAGGCAAGGCAACTTTATTTGTATAGCACTTTTCATACACAAGGCAGACTCAAAGTGCTTCACAGCACAACATGTCATGAATTAAAATGCATTACAGAAAGACAAAGAGAATAAAAAAATAGACAATAATAGAAACAGTGCGGACGTTAAAAGTGCAAAGATTTAGCAGAAGGCTAAGGTGAACATAAAAGTGTTCAGTCGAGTTTTAAAAGTGGTCAGAGTGGGTGAAAGTCTCACATCTTCAGGAAGTTTATTCCAGCTGTTTGTTGCATAATGACTGAAAGATGCTTTCCCTTGATTTGAGTTTACTCTGCGAACCACAGAGGATCTTAGTGATCTAGAAGGCTTATGTAGTGGGAGCATATCAGTGATATACCTCGACCCTAGACCATGTAATGATTTATATGTGAGCAGGAGGATTTTGAAATCAATTCTCTGACGTACAGGAAGCCAGTGTAATGATCAGAGCAGACTGTACCTTCTGAGGAAACTCAGGTCCTTTGGAGTGCAAGGGGCACTCCTGACCTCCTTCTATGACCAGTGTAATGATTTAAGAACTGGTGTAATGTGCTCACATGTTCTGGTCTTTGTCAGAACTCTAGCAGCAGCGTTCTGAACGAGCTGTCGCTGCCTGACAGTTTTTTGGGAAGACCTGCAATGAGACCATTACAGTAGTCTAGCCTACTTCTAATGAAGGCATGGACAAGTTTTTCTAAGTCTTGAGCTGACATGAGCCCTCTAAGAGGTGATAGTAGGCCGATTTTGTTACTGATTTGATGTGACTGTCGAAATGTAAATCAGAATCCATAATAACCCCAAGATTTCTGGCTTTATTTGAGGTTTTCAGGGACAGTGATTGAAGGTGTTGGATGACTTTAAACCTTTATTTCTTAGCACCAAAAACAATTATCTCAGTTTTATCCTCATTTAGTTGAAGGAAATTTTGGCACATCCAGTGTTTGACTTGCTCAATGCACTGGCACAGACGATTAAATTGATAACATGGTTATTTGGAAGTCTGGTTGTATGAGTTACTTATCCATCAGTGATTTACCTACAGTAGATGGCCCTCAGTGCACCCCCATTTTGGAGAAACAGGCAGGAGTCACGACGTGGAGGCTAAGTGATGTACTGCTGTGGATGGGGGCTCACAGCAAAAAAACACTTCAGCCATCAAAAAAAAAAAAAGGTGCAACTAAGAAAGTGTACACAATCTAGAGCTTAGATCTGGCCCAGAAAATCGAGCCCGACCGTAACCGATCCCGTGCATGTTCCGTCCGAGCCCGGCCCGACACATTAACAGTAATTATGAGCCCAAACACGATTTAAACCTGACGTTTTTTTAATAAATGGGCAGTTTTATCTGACGCTTCAAATAAAATTCTGAGTTGATCCCAAAAGGATCTGATTGAAGAAACGTGAAATGCACTTAGTGCACTGGACAAAGCTGATATTGTCATGGCCCACGACATGTTTGAAATGCTTCCATACCACAGACTTTCCTCCAGACCTGATAAAAGTTAATTTCTTCTTTTTCAGGGCTTCACTGCAACAATTCCTTTTGACGCCACTGAACGCTGGATCACAGAGAGAGAGAAAAGAAAAAGGAGGAATCTGCAGAAACTCTTAATGAATCTGTAAATGTGATCCTTCATTTTTTATGTCGCATTAATAATTTATATTTTCACAGTAGAGTGCTTTTCCTGTGAGGGCTAATAAATCAAAAATCTGTGATGACACAGGTTGGTAAGAAACAGTTTTGGTGGGTGGTTGTTGGTTTGATTCCCATCTGAAGCCTTAAATATGTCTTCAAAGACAAAGTTCTACACAGGGAGTCAAACAAGAACCTAAAGGCGCACTCACACTGTCCTTTCGGCACCGGGCCAAAACAGGTTTTTCGGGTAAAGCCTAGTGCGTTTGACCAGTGTGAGTGCACCCGCTCCGCACCTAGCTGCTGGCCGTCCACAGCCCGTTTGAGAGAGGTGGGCTTTTGTAGAGCCCGTTTGCACATGTACGAGCGTGCACACGTGTACGAGCACAAGCACAAGCCTACGGCGGCTCTCACATCGTTTATGTGCGCCTGTTCGGACATTAAAAAAAAAAAAAAGCAGACCATGCGCGGACATTTAACAACAATGGCGGTGAAAGGTTCACGTTGGTGTGATGCGGAGGTGGAGTGTTCACTGCAGATTTTGGTCAATGAAAAGATTCAAAAACAGTCGACAAGACGCACAAATACTCAGAGGTCTATGGAAAGATTTGTAAACAAAGAGACGCATCGCGATGACGTCGATCAATGCGTGTGACGTGTTACGGCGTGATGACGTATGGACAGGCAACAAGCATTTGCGCGAGGCCCAGGTAGTGTGAGTACAAACGGCGCGGGGGGAGAGGGAGGGGGGACAAGTACCCTAACTCTATGTGTACTGTACTGAACACAAAATTACAAACAATCCTGCCGGTGGGAAATATTATGTAAATATATATAATTTTTACCTTGCAAATTGTATTTTAGTGCATCATTATTTGTTCGAACACACATTCACAGACACTCTAATATAGTGAAGTTTGCTCTCATTAGACCAGAGGCGTTTGGCCTCCAGTGGCACGCTTGGACAGCATATCATTATGAAGAGGGAGACAGCTGACTGACATACAGTCATCTCTGGAGGCTCACTGAGCTTATTGGTGTGCTTTTCTTGCACGTATATGATTGAATTGCTCGTCTCTCTCTTCTCATTTTCTCTCTCCATAGCTCACTCAATCTCTCTGTCAATGTTTTTTTATTCCCTGTGTGACATAATTTATGTCTGTTCATAAATGAGTTGCTCCCCCCCAATGATTAATGAAACTGAATGAGATTGCAAAGTTTATTATAAAGGCATATGAAAGGTCCACATTTAATGCCGTATACATATTAAAGAACTCTGTTCTACTTGAGGATATATATTCAGAAAATCAGAAATACGGTTTATTGATCCACGGGGAGAAATTGGGTAATTATTATTTATTGATTTATATGGTTTTTCATTTGTGCATTCATTCTGTGGCAGGTTTACACTCCATACATTAATAAGAAACATTATCAAGATTACAAATCTTTTTTATGACGTTCATGGACTGTTTTCTGAGAGGCACTCAGTTTGATGGTGCTGAATATGGACAGTTTTATCCCACAATTTGAAAGGAAATGGACGAGTCTCATCTCATCTCATCTTCAGCCTCTTATCCGGGGTCGGGTCGTGGGGGCAGCAGCTTTAGCAGGGGACCCCAAACTTCCCTTTCCCGGGCCACATTAACCAGCTCTAACTGGGGTATCCCGAGGCGTTCCCAGGCCAGTGTGGAGATATAATCTCTCCACCTGGTCCTGGGTCTTCCCCAAGGCCTCCTCCCAGCTGGACGTGCCTGGAACACCTCCCTAGGGAGGCGCCCAGGGTTCACCCTTACTAGATGATCCTGAACCACCTCAACTGGCTCCTTTCAACGCTAAGGAGCAACGGCTCTACTCCGAGTTCCTCACGGATGGTTGAACTTCTCCCCCTCTCTCTAAGGGAGACTCCAGCCACCCTCCTGAGAAAACCCATTTTGGCCGCTTGTACCCACGACCTCGTTCTTTCGGTCATGACCCAATGGTGGTCATGGTCATGAAAGGAAATGGACGAGTTGTCCTCAAAATTAACAAATTAAAAAAATGTAAATGAAATTGAACACAGTCATGAAAGAGCTCCAAAAGGATCTGAGACACACAAAAAAAGTATAATAATAAGTATTCTGCTTTCTGTTTGCGAAATGGAAATGGCAGTGACAGTCCAACATGGTAGTTTGAACAATGTACGTCTGTATTGGTTCATTTTGTCTTGTTAGTAAAAAAAAAAAACAAGAAAAAAAGGACAGTACATTGATTTCCTATAGTAGTTGCACAAACAAGTTTATTACTCTTGACATATATGCTGTTTAAAGTTAATTTACTGTCTGGTCACAATCTTTTAGAAACAAGAAGAGGTGAAGAAGCTCTTATTTGCGTGCTGTCACATAATACCTGCATATGATTATGAGTAATCTGACAACTCGTTGACATAAGTGTCAGTCTGATGGCTCTCTGGAGCCCCCGGTGCTTATCTTCAGCTTTCCAGCTGTCAGATGAGGCCTGATAGGCTCATGGGGACACTTGCCTGTAAACCAGCCACAGCTTGTTAGCACAAAGTTCAGATGCCTAACACAGCAAAAGGAAACCTGTAACAGCCTGTGGTGCAGACACTAAATCATCAGTGTGGTCATTGGTCTAAAAAATTCATAATAGCCTTTGTTGTATAATTGGAAAGTGTCTCCATTTCATTTTCCGGTTGATTTGCTTTGTTTACTAAGTTAACGTCTCGTTGTCGTCTCTTCCAAATGAGTAGTTTGGAGCTGTGGTGTCCTAAACTTATTAAAGGGTATATGATGACCAGTCACACAGCTTGGGAATTCTCATATGTCCTCAGGCACATTTGTTGCTGTTTCACTAAAGCCCTGGTTGCTGTATTCATGCTGGGTTTCTAAGTTTTCGTCACTGCTGTTGTCAGTTTCCCAAGGTTACACTTAGCAGCAGGTTGCTGTTGCCTTCAGCCTGCAAGAAAAACAACAAACCTGCAGCGCTTTATCTCATCTCATCTTCATCCGCTTATTCGGGGTCGGGTCGCGGGGGCAGTAGCTTAAGCAGTGGACCCCAAACTTCAATTTCCCGGGCCACATTAACCAGCTCTAACTGGGGGATCCCGAGGCATTCCCAGGCAAGGGTGGAGATATAATCTCTCCACCTAGTCCTGGGTCTTCCCTGAGGCCTCCTCCCAGCTGGACGTGCCTGGAACACCTCCCTAGGGAGGCGCCCAGGGGGCATCCTTACTAGATGCCCGAACCACCTCAATGAGTCCACTCAATGAATGAGTCCTTACCCCAAGTGAAGGAGTTCAAGTACCTCGGGATCATGTTCACGGGTGAGGGGACGATGGAGCGTGAGTTTGGCCGGAGAATCGGAGCAGCAGGGGCGGTGTTGCAGTCACTCTACCGCACCGTTGTGACAAAAAGAGAGGTGAGTCTTCGTTCCTACCCTCACCTGTGGTCATGAAAGCTGGGTCATGACCGAAAGAACGAGGTCGCGGGTACAAGCGGCCAAAATGTGTTTTCTCAGGAGGGGGCTGGAGTCTCCCTTAGAGAGAGGGGGAGAAGTTCAGCATCCGTGAGGAACTCGGAGTAGAGCCGCTGCTCCTTAGCGTTGAAAGGAGCCAGTTGAGGTGGTTCAGGATCATCTAGTAAGGATGAACCCTGGGCGCCTCCCTAGGGAGGTGTTCCAGTTGAGGTGCAGCGCTTTATTTCTCTGAATTTTAGAGTTCAAACTTTCCTGATGGAAACTTAACCGTTGAAAAAGGATTTCCAATCATTCTGATAAGGTTATTTAATGATACCTATCTAAAATCACTCTATAATCCATACCTCTATTCATCTGCTCCTCCATCAAGAGTCCACTCATACAAACAACCTTTCCATCTATATATCTATCTATCCGTCTATCTCCTTTTTCATTTCTTTTTATCTGGTCTCCTCTAAACCTTCAATCTGCCATCTACCCATTCATCCATCACCCTGACAGTCTCAGGGGTGCCAGTAAATTCATCCTCACTTTTCTAACTCTTGAATAATCCACACAGTCTTGGCCTAAAGCACCAGAAGTCTCATTTATAACCGCAAAAACAAACTGCAAATGAGATCAATATTGAGTGGTAAATTGAAGCCAGATTGCCAGAATTTTTGTGAGGGATTTTTATGCATTTTCTGAATGACAGTGTTGCAAACCTCTGACTGTTCTCGTCCTGGCAGACAAATGAACGCAGTTATACGGAAATTGTAATGCGGTCACAAAGCTGTGTGTTTATAGAGCAGAACTATTACATTTTCTCGTTAACCAGTGTGCCATGTCTACGTCTATCGAGCCCGCTTCTGCAGTGTTATTTGGCATGTGGATGAGACAGTGCTACAACATTTCCACAAACATTTAGTACTGTCGCCTCACAGTGAGAAGGTTCCAGGTTCGCATCCCGCCATGGGCCTTTCTGTGTGGAGTTTGCATATTCTCCCCGTGTCTGCGTGGGTTTTCTCCGGGTTCTCCGGTTTCCTACCACAGTCCAAAGACATGCTCGTGTTAGGTTCATTGATGACTCTAAGAATTGCCCGTAGGTGTGAATGGTTGTCTGTCTCTGTTTCGTCTCTATGTGCCCTGTGGTAGACTGGCGTCCTGTCCAGGGTGTACTCCACTGTACACCAGCTGGGATCGGCTCCAGCCCCCCCTCCGCGACCCGACCCTGGGATAAGCGGTTGAAGATGAATGAATGAATGAATCTTGCTATAGTGTTCCAATGGTGGCTGCAGCTGCGACTGGCTGGCTGGCTGCCTGTCTGCAAGTTGTTTTTGAGTTCTTATGGTGTAAAGTGTGGTCATATGTGCTTATGTCGCCGAGTTTTTTTCCCAGTCCAACACTGTACTCCCCCATAGGAGCATAGTCTGGGAGCTGCTTTTTTTTCTCCTCCCCTCTCCTCTTGTTCTCCTCTTTTCCTCCCCCCTCTTGTAAAACTGTAACTTCAATGTATGTTAATGTTCTTTTTACAAAAATGTGAAGAATAAATATTTCAATTAAATTCAATTCAATACAATGGTAGAAGTTCAACCTGCTTGTTGCGCTCCAAAGAAAGTCCTGGATCCCCAAGAGGTCATGATCCTCAACACCAAATGTATACTTTTAACCCTCCTGTTGCCCTCAGATTTGACTAACACCATTTATTCTTGAGGTTTATTTGACCGCAGCAATTTAAACATCTGGAAAATGATCATAATCAATGTGTGACTCAAGTTAAGTCGGGTACTTTATGTATTTATTTAACAAAATTAAAAATATCACTGATGTTAAACTGCATGGAGGGATTTCTGTCTGTGTGTTTTAAAGTAAGTCTGTTATTTTAAGTGCTATTTTGTGTTATTTGTAACATCTGGAATGAAAGTAACGTCCGTTATCAACGACAGCAGCATGAATTTGACCTCATATAATATTTGAATTGTAAAATAAACGATAATAATAATGATTAAATCATCCAGATTATCAAAGTGACCCAAAGGAACACCGATGAGACAAGTACATGTACGATAAGAACAATAAAAAATATATATAATCATGACAATTTTAGGTTTTTTATGTGTTGTCCCCATAAAATTAGGAAAAGTCATAAATGTTTATTTAGAGATGTTAAATATTAAATGGGGTCAAATTGACCCTTAGGAGAACAGGAGGGTTAGTCATGCGTCATGTCTTTCAACACAGTGTTGGAATTACAACTTAGCTGTACCTACAGATCCCAATACAGACAAGCAGTGTGAAACATTTAAAAACCAATAGGGCAAGTAGTGAAAGGACATGTTTCTCTTCATGCGGGAATAAGGATAATACGCAAGAGCAGTGTTTATGAGAAATATGGTGTCTGGATTTTATAAGACAGAGGTGACCAGTCTGTTATGATCTCATTTGCTGAACTTAATTACACCACAGCACCACATACTAATTAAACAAGTATTTACTTCCTGTGAAAAATGAGCCGTGCAGCACCTTTTTCAATGACTTTAAATGTATCTTCAGTGACAGCGTCAGGCTCAGTGATTCCTCTCTGTGCTTATCTTCACATTTGCACCTGAAGACATTTGGCAAAAGATTAAATTAATTGTTTGACATGAAAATGTATTGAACCGTCAAACTTGACTACATGACAGCTCGCTTCTTCATTCTCTCGGTGCAGCTGTGGAGCTGGGACTGCACAGCTAATTTGACAGATTAAAAGGTGGAGATGTTAACATTTAACGCAAAGACAGTCCCACTTGTCTACACCAACACAGGCATGACGTCTGCATGTGTGTGACTAGCATGTGAATGACAGGCAGTGGTACACCTGCATTGATTTTACCAAGCTTGTTAACACTCTGAGCTGGTCTCGATGCTAATAAAGGCGTAGATCAGGGGTGTCAAACTCAGGCCTGTGGGTCAAATCTGGCCCGCGGTGTAATTATAATTGGCCCTTAAGATCATATCACGGTTCTGTGAGCGCTGGTCCGCGAGTATAAAGCACATACATGTCTACTTTCTGATCCATGCTACCAGACTCTGCAGACACACTTAATCCACCCCTCCCCAAAAACGACCCAAAGAAAGATGGAGAACAGGATTTTTCAGCAGCGGTGGGAGGCAGATGATCTGTGTCTGAAGGTAAAGAGCTGTTTGTCACCGTGGCTGTAACCAAAGAATCAAACAGAAGAAACACCACGACAAGAACAAGGACCTGCACTGGAAAGGGTCAATGTTACACATCTGGAGAGAAGGAGACACATGCACATTTGCAGGGTTTTTTTTTGTAAATATTGAGTTTGGCCGCAACTTTGTCCCAGTTTTTAAATTTGGCCCACTGTGAGTTTGAGTTTGACACCGGTGGTGTAGATGATTACACTTTTATAATAATGCCTTTATTATCAGTAGCTGTGCATTTTTTGTTGCAAAGTGATAGAGGCGGCAGTAGCTCAGTCCATAGGTGACTTGGCTGGGAACCAAGTAACCTATGGAGCCAGTTCATCTCCTGGGCACTGCCGAGGTGCTGTTGAGCAAGGCACCAAACTCCCAACTGCTCGGGGCGCCGGTCACTGGCAGCCCCCTCGCTCTAACATTGCATGTGTAGGTCCTGTTTGGGCGTGTGTGTGTGTGTGTGTGTGTGTGTGTGTGTGTGTGTGTGTGTGTGTGTGTGTGTCATGATTAATAATAAGAGTGAAAAAAATTAATTTCCCCGTTGCGGGATCAATAAAGTAATTCTTCTTCTAAAGAGACAGCGATAATATTGTACAATATACAGTAAACATGAAAAGCTAAGCTGGCCGATGATGGTCAGGCAAGTAGGTGTACAATGTCCACAATGTATTTTTTAAATATTTCCTCATGTGTTAAATACTGTACATGTTGGAGTTGTTTAAAGGCACCTTTGATGGAGCTCGTTAGGTGCGTTCTCTTTGAGTTTAACCTCCAAAAATGTGGGTTAGATAATCAGCCAAGTCCTCTGACTGTTGTGTTCCCAGATCTCGGCAATAAACTTGTCATTAATTTTAATAAGTCCCTTTCTAAAGCACTGGCAGCCTCAGCCTATAGAGCAGCCATTACAGGCCATGTGTCTCCTTGGGGTCACTGAATCAATTACAGTTCATCCTTGAGGAAACAGAACACCAATGAAGCATCTTCACACTTTGTTGACAACACTCCATAATTTTGTGCTAAATAACTTAAAGTAATGTAACAAGTGATGTGACATATTTTTTTTTGCTGTAGTAATGTACTGTTTTGTTTTGTTTTTCTCAGTGATAACTGATTACATTTTTCAGGTGGCTGGCCTTTGTGTATTGTTGCACTTCCTCTCTGCCCGTTATAGCTTTTTTTCTAATCCCAACCAAGTGTTTTTCAAGTCTAACACCAACCGTCACCTTTTGTTTGCTAAAATCCGTCAAGAAACGTTTTCTGTGCGTTGTTGCACTTCCGCTTTAGCGTATTTTGACTTCAGGTGCTTCCTTCCTCCATCAGCTTGGTTTTTTTTCGTAGGAATTTCTACGAATTCAGCTTGTTTTTGTTTTTTTTGTGGGAATTTTCACAAATTTCTGTGCATAACTTTACAGAGGATTTGCTACGAACGTGTTCATGCAAACTCGTTGGATGCCCTCTGGCATCTGGCATCCAGACTTATAATGAGGGAATAACTCCCTAACCCAAACAAAAAGATTAATCCCAGTGATATTACAGTCCAGGGCAGGATGAGGGCCTGAGAGAGAGAGAGAGAGAGAGAGAGAGAGAAAGATCATGTTTTTATCATCCAATATTTAATGTCCTCCAGGTCATTTCCCTTTTAGCTCCCAGTTCATCAATAAAGCACTTTAATCTCTCTAACAACTGTTGAGACGAGACTCCAGCCTCCCTGAGTCTGTTAATGAGATTCAACCAAGACAGAAACTCAAACAATCAGAGTTTTATTTAACAAGTGCAGATATATCTGGAGATTCAACAGTGCAGAAGCACAGAAGCGTGTGTCCAGCTGAATCTGACCCAAAAAATGTGAGGCTCTATCTATGTAGTGAAACTCACCCCTGCCTCCCCTGCTCTGTGTTTTTCATTCCTTCAATCATCTCACCCTCCTTTCTCTCCTCCTGTCTTCTCCATCAAACTGGTGTGGGCTTGCATAATCAAGGTCATGCAGCAATGGTTTATTTAAGGCATGAGTGAATCCAAGGCATGAAACAATGTGACACTTTGTAACTGAGTAGCATATTGAATAACATACTGAATTAAGTGAACACATATCAACATCCCCCCTTTACACACAATACACACACATTAAATATTCATCTGATGGTTTACCTGTGGAGAAGGTCTTATTATAAATTGTTCATTCATTCATTCATTCATCTTCAGCAGCTTATCCCTGTCGGGGTCACGGGGGGGGGGGGGGCAGGGGGGGGGGTTGGTGGAGCCGATCCCAGCTGATATCAGGCGTGAGGCTGGTTACACCCTGGACAGGACGCCAGTCTATCGCAGGGCACATAGAGACGAACAGAAATAGTTAAAAAAGTGAGTGCTTTGGAGATTTATTTTAAGATAAATTATGAATGTTGTTATTGTTCACAGACACACTTTTTAACTTTTAATATTCAGTCTTTGTGACACCCGCCTCAAAAAATAGGGTTTGCTTTGACTTTTGTTTTCACTGCAAATACACACTTACCAACTTACACACGGATACACACACCTGAAGGTTAGAAAGACTGAAAAACACAGTATCTGGACCCCTCAATTAAAAAATGAAGCATAGCTGCCTTTAAATATTGATACAATTCTTGTGGGAAAAGTGTGCAAGTCTGTGGTCGAAAAATGTTTAAATATCAGCCATAAATATCAGTTGAATAGCAGTTTCATTTGAACATCATCAGATAAAACACAGTTGGGTCAAGCAGCGGTTGGGACTGGCCTCACTGGCAAATCACAACTAAGGGCGCACTCACACTGTCCTTCCGCACCGCGCCCCGGGCTTTAGGGTACTTGTCCCCCCCTCCCTCTCCCCCCGCACCCCAGGCCCATTTGTACTCACACTACCTGGGCCTCGCGCAAATGCTTCTTGCCTGTCCACACGTCACACGCATTGATCGACGTCATCGCGATGCGTCGCTTTGTTTACAAATCTTTCCATAGACCTCGGAGTTTTTGTGCATCTTGTCGACTGTTTTTGAATCTTTTCATCGACCAAATCTGCAGTAAACACTCCACCTCCGCATCACACCAACGTGAACCTTTCGCCGCCATTGTTGTTGTTAAATGTCCGCGCATGGTCCGTCTTTTTTTTCTTCTATGTCCGAACAGGCGCCCATAAAATGACTTGAGAGCCGCCGTAGGCGTCGTGCTCGTACACGTGCGCACACTCGTGCTCGTACATGTGCAGACACGCTTTACAAAAGCCCACCTCTCTGGCCGCAGCTAGGCGCAGAGCGGTTGCACTCGCACTGGACAACGAGCTAGGCTTTACCCGTAAAACCTGTTTTGGCACAGTATGGAAGGACAGTGTGAGTGCGCCAAGTGAGTCAAACTTATGGTTACATCTTGGCTCTGCCACACACTACTCTGTTGCTAGAGTCTATGGTCGCTACTGCAGCGTTATCATTTTTATGAGTATCACAACCCCCATGAAATGACTCATTTAAATTAAGAATTTGATCAGTTCAGTCCTAGAATAAATGCAATGAGGTGCCTTTTTTTATTGAATTTGGCTGCTGTCTGCTTCCAGACCTCAGCATCATCAGGAATAACAGTGAGACTATAACTAATAAGAGCCAGCAGCGGGTCCCAAGTCTTGTTGACTGCTGTCAAAAATCCCCTCTGTGAAAACCTTAACTTCTCTAACCTTAGGCATGAGTCAGTAAAAGAGAATGTTACAACTGGCAAGCAGGGTAGTAAAGTTCATACCACGTTGTGTAGTAATGGGTGGACTTTTAGATAGAGGGAGTCCAAAAAGATCAGTTAAGGGATCGGTTTCCAAATTTTGTGTTGAGAGTCTGTTTGAGGGTATGAAGTATATCGGATCAAAATTAAGCAAGCTTCAGGCACGTCGAGAACATGTGTGAGTTGTCGGCTGGGGACTGTTTACAGAGGTTACAAGCATCGCTGTGACTACGGTATATTTTAGCCAATTAAGCGTTGGTGACATGGGCTCTATGAAGCACGTTCTACTGTAATAGGACGTGCCTGGCACAAATTGGGGATGAGTGGACCACTTTTAGAATTTCCCTCCAGTGGACCTCAGTAATGTCTACCTCCAAATCCCTTTCCCATGCATTTTTAGGTGATACAGTGGGGACTGGGCCCAGAAGAGCGATCTTATTATAAATGACAGATATCAGTCGTTTGTGTTGTACGTTGAGAGCCAGGGATTTGTCCACTTCAGCTTCAGGGGGACGGTTCGGAAAATGTGGGAATTGCTTTTGGATAAAATGTCTCATTTGAAGGCAGGCTGTGTTTGTCCGACATAGACAAAAACACCTTTGTCAAACATGTCATTAAGCTTTTTGAGGCCCTCACCTGACCATAAGCAGAATGCAGGGAGGGAGAAATGCATAGCTATCCAAAACCCTTTGCGAGCCGAACTGCTTCCTGAACTGGATCCAAATTTTAATGGTATTGATGACAACTGGATTAGGTGAGACCTTATGAGCAGTTATGGGGAGCTATGAGCAAATCGTAGAATACAAAGAGCAGAAGGAAGATGTTGTCTCAGTAAGAGCCCAGGGTGGGCAGACGTCTGCAACTCCACTGCAGAGCCAATATAAAAGTTTATTAATGTTGCAGGCCCAGAAGTAGTGGTGGAAATTAGGGAGTGCTAGACCCACTTCAGGTTCAGGGAGTTGAGGAATAGGTTTTTTTTTATACAGGCTGGTTAATTCTATAAAATAAAAGCGTTAAGTTGATGGTCTAGATTAGTAAAATACGATTTGTTAAGACAAATTGGGAGATGTTGGAAAAGATACAGAAACATTGGCAAAGTTACCATCTTAATAAGATTGACCCAGCCTGCAAGGAACAGGGGGAGGCCTGCCCATCTAGACAAGTCAGACTTGCATTTATCCAATAGTGGCTGGAAGTTCATTTGATAACGGTTGCTGAAGGAGCTGGTGATAAACACCTGCAAATACGTGAACCCATTGTCAGCTGTTCTAAAAGGGAATATGGATTGTGGGAGTGATCTTGCCAAGTTGTTGACAAACAATAACTCACTTCTCTGAATATTTAACATTTACCCAAATAGGTTCCCAAACTGATCCAGAATTGAGAAAACTAGAGGGAGGGAGGATGTGGGGTTCGCTTCCGTCATATAAGGAGAGTTTGTGGACTAGACCAAAATGAGTAATGCTTTCAAACTCACTCTGGTTTCTAAGCCAGATGGCTAATGGCTCGATGGCTATGTTGAACAAGGGTGAGAGCGGACAGCCCTTCAGGGTCCAACGTTTGAGAGGGAAATGTGCTGAACGGACACCGGGGGTAACATACAGAAGCTTAACCCAAGAAATAAAATTAGAATCAAAGCCAAATTTCTCCAAAATGAAAAATAGAAAACCCTACTCTACCCGGTGGAAGACTTTCTCCGCATCTAGCACCTCTACGACCTCGGGAGTCTCTGACCCTGGTGAGAATATGATGTTGAGCAGCCTTCTGGTATTGAAGTGTCTCCCTGACGATGCCACAATGTCTGACCACGCTCATAAGATAGGCTCCCTTGAGGTAAATGTGAATCTACAAGACGAGCATCTGCTAACACTTGAGGCCTCCTGTGCCACGCTAACAGAAAGGCAACATTAAGCTTCTGGCTAAAGTCAGCAACCTGGAGTCCCACAGCCAGAGCAATAATCTCTGTGTGATTGGACTACCTGAAGCAGAAGAAGGACGCTGCCAACAGCCTTCTTGTGGACATGCTCATGGAGGTTCACCGCACGCTAGCCAAGAAGCCAAAGCCAGGGCAGCGACCACTGCCAGTCATTATCAGGCTGCACAGATATCAGGTGAAGGAGAAAATCATAAGCAAAGCCCACGCCAGGAGAGGCAAGCTGCAGTAAAGAGACTCCCCCATTGCCATATACAAGGATAATGCACTGGAGGTGGTTGAACAGCGCCAGAAACACCAAGAGGTGATTTCGGAGCTTTATAACTTGGGCTTCAGACTTGTGCTGCCGTTCCCTGCCAGGTTGGTCATCATGACAAAGGATGGAGGGAGGAAGAGGCTCACTTCGGTCATTGAGGCGAAAACCTTCATAAAATCCATCCACATGGAGGAGAC
Source organism: Echiichthys vipera (assembly GCF_963691815.1). NCBI lineage: Eukaryota > Metazoa > Chordata > Actinopteri > Perciformes > Trachinidae > Echiichthys > Echiichthys vipera. The sequence continues at coordinate 45,491,294 of NC_139825.1, forward strand.
CTGATGACCGCAGAAGGTTTTTGATTTCATCACAGACGAGCCACTGTCATGTAATTCGGATAATCGTGAGTGAATGGAGTGATAACTGTAAAGCTGTGCTTTAACCAGCCCCGGGCTGGCCAGAGTTTCTTTTTGGACCGCAGCATTAATAGTTAAAGTCCTGATGGGTCACTGCTATTCTTGTCATGAACGGTTCAGGTATAACACAAAAGGTGGACCCAATGCAGACACAGACAAAAAGTAAAGTTACAAAACAAACGTTTAATATAAAGAACGGACAAACGCAAAAACACTACAGAGAATACAAACACAAAGACTAACTAACGAACACGGGAATAACTGGAACAGGAAGACGACGGAAGATCAGGGAGACGGACGGGAAACAGAAACACGGGAAACTACGGAGAAAAACAGAAAACAAACACGATTAATCAACTTATTACGGGGCGCGTGATAATCACAACGAGGAAAGGGGATGCCAGTCCGGGGGGAATATTTTTACCAATACAGGGTCGACGACGGTCCGGCGCTGCATGCCTGTCAGCTTCAGGTATTTAGGGTGTTGGGGTAATCAGCATAACAGGCTGCAGCTTTGAGGGAACGCCTACCGGACCTACACAGAGACGAGGGAGAGAACATGCAGGGAAACACAGACAGAGGGAGACAAACTCACACAGAACGAAAGAGAGGAGACTGACAGAACCAGATCTTGACAATTCTGTCTGTGAAGAGTTTTGAACATAAATCACTAAATGGACACTAACACACTGTGGACATGTTGACTCAAGATCTGGTGTTTTCTGATCATTTCTGATTATTATTTTTTTTTAATTCCTGTTTTTTCATCTGTCTCTCTGTGCCTGCTTACACGATTATGTGAATTTAGAATATCTTTAATCAGCCTTCTTGCAAGGTAGTGGAAGCTAGTCTGCATGTGGATATCAGTTCGTTATTATATATTTTCTTCACAGTGTGTCCCCTCCAATATTGGAGACAGTCGCATTCGTCCCACTCAAATAATGTCCCATTATACCTTGGATGACAGAAATATTACATTTTGAAATTGTGCTTGTCCTACGGGAATCATATATAAGGTTAATGGAATCAGTCCAAGGACAGAGCCCTGTGGGACTCCTAACTGACTTTAGTGTGCATAGAGGATTTGTCATTAACATGTACAAACTGATCTATCTGATGAATATGACTTCAACAGCTTAATGCAGTTCCTTTAATGCCAATTAGATGCTCCGGTCTCTGTAGCAGGATGCCCTGGTCAATAGTGTCGAAGGCCGCACTAAGATCTGATAAAACAAGCACAGAGACAAGTTCTTTGTCTGAAGCTATTAGAAGGTCGTTAGTATTTTTTACCAGTGCTGTCTCAGTGCTATGATTCACTCTAAATCCTGACTCCTCAAGTCCTCAAATATCTCATTATTATGTAAAAAGTCACACAGCGGATTGGCGACTAATTTATCGAGGACCTTAAGGAGAAAAGGAAGGTTAGATATAGGTCTATAGTTGGCAGGAATTCTGGATCAAGACTGGGCTTTTTAAAAAGAGGTTTAATTACAGCTACTTTAAAAGACTGTGGTACATAACCTGCTGATAAAGACATATTAATCATGTCTAATACATCCCCAAAGCAATTTCAGTCAAAAGAAACTGGACTTTGGCTTCATCAGTTCATGAACACAACTGACCAGGCTGGGATTGATCCAACTAACTGGTGTGAATCTGGATCTCCACACCAGTTAGTTGGACTAGTCCAAGCTTGGTCAGTTGCATAAAGAAAGAATCTCAAATCTCTTAGCAGTGAATAACTTAACTCAACATTCTGGCAGTTCAGCTGGAGCCGATCCCAGCTGACATCGGGCATGAGGCGGAGAACCCTGGACAGGACGCCAGTGTATCGCAGGGCACATAGAGACAAATAGAGAGACAAAGAAGGGTGAAAGTATATTATTTTCAATCTCAATCCCCAAAAGCAGAATAGGCGGGATAAAGGTGGCATTTTTTTTAATGGGTTGTGTCAAATGTCATATTGTCTGGAAGCAGTAACAGTACAAAGCAGACGTGGAAAATGTATCAGCAGTATAGATTTGTTTGACTTTTTTTTTACCAGCGCTAACCACATCCTCCACCAAGATCTAACTAATTGAGCGATATTTGATTAAAGTGGATCTTTCACTGGGTTCTGATTACTTTGATTAAAATAATCAAGTGCAGGCCTTGATGTGACAGCCACTGTTTTTTTATTATATGAATTTGTGATGCAGCTTGAACAGACAAGTGATTTTTTTCTGTACTGAGCCACAGGGCTGCTCCTCATTCAGATATTAGAGGCTAAAGTAGTTTGTCTGATTAGTTGAGTGCTTACCAGCCAGGCCCGATTCCTGACAGAACCCCAGTATCCATCCATTGTAATTAACACTTCATCACAATTAGCTTTGTGATCAGCACCACAGTGGGCTGTGGGTTAAACACAAACACACACACACACACACACACACACACACACACACACCGTACAAAGGCAGTATAGTAGAATATTTTCCATCGAGGTGCCCACAGCAAAACCTGAAAACATAATGGAGGTCAGTAGACCTCTATACACTCTAAAAAACTGATGTGTCACCTCTGCTTTTTTGAGATTATAAAACTAATGGTAGGACTGTGCAAGGATATAGGGTATGAGCAGTGTGTCTGATTACTTCTGAGCAATATCCGTCATCAGAATCAGAATCAGAAATACTTTAATAATCCCAGGGGGAATTGTTTTTGTTTCAAACTCCAGCTATACAAACAACAGTTTTAACAACAACAATATTATATAGATAACTTATTTGTAAAAATAGAAATATATAGAAATATATACCAGTATATATATATATATATATACTTACAATATATATTTACAATGATAATTTATATACAGATAAAAAGTACTGTAATAACGTGCAAAGAACTGATGGTTTATGATTGAGTCAGTATCACAGAGAGGGGGTGAGAGACTCTCCAAGGCAGGAAAGATTTCCTGTGGCGCATCTGGGTGCAAGTAGTCTTCTGCTGATCGTGCTCCTCTGCTGGGCCAGTGTGTCGTAGAGAGGGTGGGAGACATTGTCCAGGATAGACTGCAGCCTGAACAGCATCCTTCTCTCTGCAATGGTCGTCAGGGTGTGCAGCTCCTCCCCCACGACATCACCAGCCCTCCTGATCAGTTAGTTCAGTCTGTTGGTGTCTGCGACCTTCAGCCCACTGCCCCAGCATGTGACAGTGAAGAAGATCACACTGGCCACAACAGACTCATAAAACATCCTCAGCATCGTCGGGCAGATGTTAAAGGACCTCAGCCTCCTCAGGAAGAAGAGTCGACTTTGGCCCTTTTTGTAGACAGCCTCTGCATTTCTAGTTCAGTTCAACTTATTATTGAAGTACACCCCCAGGTACTTATACTCCTCTACAGTGTCCACAGGGACCCCTTGATGGCGACAGGGGTCACAGGTGTTTTCACCCTCCTCAGATCCACTACAAGCTCCTTTGTTTTAGTCACGTTGAGCTGCAGATGATTCCACTCACTCCAAGTGACAAAGTTGCCCACAACAGTCTTGAATTTACTTTCATCCCCCTTTCCAATGTAGCCAACTGTTGCTGAGGGAGAAAGGACAGTCCCCTGTTAGGCCCCAGTGTTGCTGACCACCCTGTCAGACACACAGTTCTGTAGGCGTATATACTGTGGTCTGCCCAGTAGAGCCGGACGGGTGGTGTTAATTTAGATGACCATGAGGCAGGCAGCGTTTGTATAGGATACTGAGCTGGAAAGTGCTTCACAGGGAACACAGAGAGGTGTGTAAGACTGCAACTCTGGTTCATGTGCGCCTGTGGTAAGGGCAGTGCAGAGAGGTGCGTATGACTGCAACTCTGCTTCCTGATTCCAACATGTGGGGGATGGGCCGCTGTATCTAACCTATTGAAAAATAGGTTCAGTTTGTTGGCCTGATCCACACGGCCCTCCAACCCTGTGCTCATGCCACTCCCCGGGTCCCACATGTTCTTACGCTAAGGCAAGTTTGTTCTCCAGCTTTCTCCTATAATTGTCTTTAGCCTCCCTGGTTTTTAAGTATGAGAACTCCTTGCACTCTTCTCACCTCTTCACGGTTGCCATCTCTAAATGCTTTCTTCTTTTCATTCAGAATGGTATTAATGTCCTTGTTGATCCAAAGTTTATTGTGGGCGTAGCAGGTTACAACCGGGGAACATAGGACCTTTTGGGAGGAAACGGGTCTGATGTTCCCTGAGCACATGCAGAGTGATTATTTCCGAGTAGTCCATTCAGAAAAGGGGGTTACGCATACAACTGGAAGGCTTTGTTACATCAGCACAATAGAGAAATATACATACACACAGTTGCAACTCAGAAAAAAGTGTACTGCGACACAAAACTCCACCAAGCAGTTTTAAAACACACCACATTTTGTGTGATGATCAGTTTCTATATTTATGCAAACGCAGTGATGCAGCTTATCAGATGCTGTGACAAATTTAACACACATTACTTAAGAAAGAAAAAAAGAGACACTTAATTATAAAGTAATATTAATGTAAACTTTGCAGGCTTGTTTACACATATCTCATCTGTAACTGTGTAACCAAAGCATCAAACCACAATTCATTATTGATTCATGAAAGCCTCCTATCTACCCAAACAAAATCCTAACCACAAGATTCACACAACAAAACAGACCACTACAATTACACTCCATTCAGACTAAGGGTTCCTTAGCACCATCCAATCAGGTATTGCTCTGATGAGCTGACAATGATACAATAGCTGGATAGACTGCTGAGGGAGGAAGGAGGCTGATTGAGCTGATATTTCTTAATTTTTGTGCTATTTAAGTCCTTTCTCTAGCTGTAACATTTTAAGTACCAGCATGACAACCAAAAAAAAGCACTTACACTAGAAAACTGATTTGATTTTCGTTTGATCCTAGCTCAAGCCTGATTTTGTTTGTCACGCTAGCCAATGTGTGGGCCAAGGCAGAGTGGAAGAGCCATCCATCCATCTTCGACTGCTTGGCGCTAACAGGGTTGGGGGGGGGGGGGGGGGGGGGGGGGGCTGGAGCCGATCCCCGCTGACATGTGCACGAGGCAGGGTACACCCTGGACAAGACGCCAGTTTATCACAGGGCACCTACTGTAGAGAGAATCAGAGAGAGACAACCATTCACAACTACCGACAATTTAGTGTGATCAATTAACTTGCAAGACCTGCATGTCTTTGGACTGTGGGAGGAAGCTGGAGAACCTGGAGAGAACCCAAGCAGACAAGGAGAGAACATGGAAAATCCACACAGTAGGATTCGAACCAGGAACCGTCTCACTGTGAGGTGACAGTGCTAACCACCACACCAACATGCCGCCCCAGAACAAGAGTGGCTACCATATTTAGTTAAATATGTGACTCTACAGCAAAGACGTTTTTTTAATATCGCGTTATGTTAGTGAACGAGTGGGAGCTCCCTGCTCACCCGGATGACTCGCTCATCAGCTGGCAGGAAATCGTCAGTTTACACCTTTAAAGTTTAGCTCAGCACAGTGCCATTGAAATGTCCCGGCTTAGCGCTCAGCTCTGCATCTTGACTAAATATGGTTTTAATGGGTGACATCCCAGTAGCTACCTCCATCTCTTTTATGCAGTCAATGGGTTGAACAGCATGCTTCCCAAGACAAGTCTCTACAGTTTGAGCTACTTGCCGCCAAAAGCATCAGTTATATTTTCAGAAAGTGTTTTTTATGACATCTATCACTGGTACAATATATCTCATCTCATCTCATACTCATCTTCAACCGCTTATCCGGGGTCGGGTCACGGGATTTACAGTAAGAAAAGACTTTGTTGATGCAACCCACCTCTATTGGATGACTAAATTCTCCTGAACTACAGTCAGATACAGGTGTTTCATACTAACAAGATGGATTTCAGATGGAGTATCACTTTAGCAATTGAACATCTCCCGGGATGTGTTTACATGCAGTGACTCAACTCTGCAGTAATTGAAATGGAATCATACACACACACACACACACACACAAACACACACACGTATTTATCCGGAGCAAAACATTGATGAAAAGGAGTGGCGTCAATACATCTTACACATACAATAACTCTATTACACTCTATGTCCGCCTGCAATTAGAGTCAAGGTGATGGAGATGGACACACACATACACACAAACTCATCACTCTATTTGTCAGTGACTAAGTTAACCTCATTTACTTTGCTGAGAAGAACTCTCCATGGTCCCTTCCCGATCAACAAGCATTGATCTGCTTGTGTGTTTGCATACATGACATTTATATAGTTATGTTTATCTGTACTGGCTATTCATCTGAATGTGTGTGTGTGTTAGTGTGTGTGAGTGTGTGTGTGTGTGTGTGTGTGTGTGTGTGTGTGTGTGTTGCACAGTCAATGCAGCATTCCTCCATTTTGTGGACAGATGTATAGTCTTTACAGCCTTCAATATGTAGGAGGAGTTTGGTTTGTGTGAGTTATGACTACAGAGAAAAGCAGTATATAACTGTAGAGCAACACTAATCAATATTTTTCTGTAATTGTGAAATTGGTTGTGATGAAGCCTGTGAATATTCTCACTTGTCCAGAGAAATTTAAGTAAAAAGCAACTGGATTTGGTTTGTCTAGGAAGACGTTTCACCTCTCATCCAAGAGGCTTCATCAGTTCATGTACGCATCTGACCAGGCTGGGACTGGACCAGGACCAGGACCAGGCTGGGACTGGTCCAACAGTCTGGTGTGGAGATCCAGGTATTTAAGCTCTAGTGAGGGTGTACACTAGGCCGAGGATGTCACCTGAACCTGTTGTGCTCCAGGTGCCAACGACAGTCACTGGAGTGACCTTCGTTGGTGGAAAGTTGGTTTTGACTTTGTTAGTGCTCTACTGGGTTATAATGACAGTCGTTGGAGTTTAAGGTTAGATTGTTGAATCTCCTAGGATGGGATAAAAGGGCAGTATTGTAAATTGGAGATAGGTGGTATCCAGGATGTGGACATTCTTCTCCTTGAAGGAGTGGGTTTTCTCCTTGAGATGTAAATGGACAGCAGAGTCCAGGCCTGAGGAGTTAGCTCTGCTGTGTTGGGCCATCCGTTCATGCAGTGGTTGTTTTGTTTCTCCAATGTAGAGATCTTTGCATTCCTCGTTGCATTGGACAGCATAAACCAGGTTGTGTCAGGATTCCTGTTTCTGCCAGCCTCTTCTTTCCTTTTGTGCTCGTGTTTGTCTCCCTCTGTGCGTGGTTCCACCCAGCTGTATCCGGTTCCACTGATGACCTGCTCTGCTGCTTAAAAGGCCAGACCGTTTTCCGCATTTACGTGGTAACTTCTCGTTGGTTGGCTCCTGTACTTTGTTGGTTTGATCCTTCCCGTATTTGTCTGTTTGTTAATGATTGTTTCTTTGTTCCCTTTTGTTATATTTTCCAGTGATCCCGTTCCTGTCTACCCTCGACCGTCTCATCAGGTTTTGTTTGGTCCCTTTTCCCCTTTGCTTGGATTACCGTGTTTTCTGTATTATTAAATATTTGTTTAAACCGTTCTGTGTTTCCTTGTCTGCATTTGGGTCCGATTCATCGTGCTATTCACTGCACTGTTCATGACAGGTTGCTTATGCGGGTGTGTGATGTTCTGTCGTTGGGATGTACTAATCTCTGTCTGAGTGTGTTACTGGGTTTGAAATACACAAGGATGCAGTGTTGAATATCCTCCGAGTTTCTCTGATACCCCAGCCAAGTACGGGTGTTAGGCCTGGGCAAAGGAGGACTCAGATGCAGTCAGGGTACGATAAATGCAGGCTTTATTTCCTTTGGTACATAATAAGGCTGTGGTAATGGCTGGGGGTACAGGATGAGACGACATACTCTGGCAACAAGACAGGGGAAGGGGAGGACTATATTCACATGAGGGAGGATGACCCAGCTGGACACAATCAGGTAATCAGGGAACACAGCAGACCGTTGACAAAGAAGGAAGGGCAACTCACCTGAAACGAGAGGAAGATTCAGACAAAAAAACCCAAGACAGGACACCTCTCACGATGGTGTTACAACAGGATGACTATGTTGTTTTTCTTGTTTTCTTTTTCTTTTTCAACCACTTTGTTTTTTTTGTTCTGGTTTGAGATTTGGTTGTGTAAGGAGTTGTACTGTGTGAGCTGCTCTCTTACTGTGGCCAAAGCCTCCATGGTTGAAATACAGGTGAACAGGGAGGTCACGTCGTAGGATACCATGGTTTCATCTGGATCCATTTTCAAGTCTCGGACCTTGTTCACAAAGTCTATGGAGTTTTGGATGGGGAGTTGTGTGTTGCCCACCAGTGGTGCAAGGATATTGGCTTTGTGCTTGGCAATGTTGTAAGTGACCGAGTTTATGTTGCTGACAATGGGCCTGAGTGGGGACCCTTCTTTATGGATTTTTGGGAGTCCATATAAGCAGGAGATTGAGTACTGGGGATAGAGCCTGTAATATTGTGATTTACTGTATATTGGTAGTAATGAACTCACAGACTCTCACCAACTCTGCAGCTCTACTGAGCCTTTTAGCCTCATTTAGCTCAAAGTGAACAGTAGGTCTATATTCCTCGCAGATCTCTTGACCTATCAGCTATCGGTCTGACAACGATTTGGCCTCTTGGGACAACAGCATGTGTTTTGAGGGTTCTTGTTCCTGTTCCTCTTCTGTGCACCGTTTGTTGTTTACAGTCTGATTGTCAACTTGAGACATGAGAATACATTAGTGTTGGGTTGATCTGAGTTGATCGAATACATGAATACAAAGCTTATAAAAAGCTAAACGTCATCCAGACTATAGCTGAGGGGTTCCGTCAGGATGGCAACCAAGAGGGAATTGAACCTTACTCAGTATTTCAAGCCTTCACTGACTGTGCGTTCAGCATTAAAGTTCTGAGCAGGGCTGTGTGTTTGTTTACTGTCATTACTGCCGATGCTAATTGCTAGCAGAGAGAATAATGAAGTAGTCTGCTTGTGTGTGTATGTGCGCTCTCCATCATTTTGCTGTCGTTAGCACTGATGCTAATTGCTAGTACGCAGGATAATGAAGTACTTCTGGTGCATGTGTGTGTGTGTGTATGTGTGTGCGCTCGTACATCATCAGTCACAGTCCTGTCATTAGCACCAGTGCTAATTGCTAGCAGACAGTGTAATGGAGTGGTCCCTCATGACCGTTCAACAACCTCAGACTTCAATATGGCCAAGACACACTGACTGCATGTGTGTGTGTCTGTGTGTGTGTGTGTGTGTGTCTATGTGTGTGTGTGTGTGTGTGTGTGTGTGTGTGTGTGTGTGTGTGTGTGTGTGTGTGTGTGTGTTTGTGTTTGAGTGAGTGTGTGATCTTACTACAAGAAACAATTGAGGAAAACACTCAGTAAGGATATTTATCGTGTCCTCTCCTTCAGACCTAAGTAGATTGAGGTTAAAGAGGGAAGTAACAACGATTTTGAAGTGTTGAAATTTGAAACTGATTAATAAAAAACCTCCGGAAAGAAGATTTAATGGGCAAGATTTAAGACCTTCTGCAGACAAGCTATACTGTCAAGCTGTCTATCGTTAACAGTCTTTGGTCAGTGCAAACAGTTTTGGTTTTATGTGGTTAAGTAATCTAATATTTCTGCCTCCACCAAAATATCCATATTTGTAACAAGTGTGAGCCATGCCTTTAATGTTATCTGACACCATCTTGTTTTCTTTCTCATGATTGAAATTACCTGAATCCTACAAAACCGGTTACTGTTCTCACATGGATGCTAGAAAGAAAATGTCTTTCTTTCTTAACCTGTAATCATTTCAATCAACCTTCATATCAAAAGATAGTGACTCTTACTATATCTCATTCTACTAGTGACAGTTTTGTGGTCAGTGAATAGTCAGTCATTATGTCAAACATCATTCTGATATTCATGAAAGACAGACCACAGAATTGCTTTATCAGCCAATCAGACCGGAGAAATGAACTGAGCTGTGTATTAAATTAAACGTTTTATGCTCCGACCTGACAGCTGCCATTCTGAGTGATACCAACTAAATGCAGACACGGCACATGGAGGATTTACACAGTACAAATACATTTGTGTTTGCCTGGAAACACAGTCAGGAACACGCATCTGCTGTGTAACAAGGTAAAGATGTTGAATTATTCCAGATGAAGCCCAGGCCTTTCTCAAATCCTAGCACCCTTGTTAGGACTGAAGTGTAGGATGTGCTTATCTGTAAAGAACCTCTGGGACCAGAAAGTGTAGGAGGAAAATAAATGCATTGCTTCAATAAGAGATGGTGTCTGTGAGTGTAAGATTTGAGTTTGAAAAAAAACCCTTAGCTCAGAATGAACAGAATGAAAAACAGTCAAAGCACCAAATGTAATCGATCAAAGAGACACAAATAAATGAGTGGAAATTAAGAGTGAGAGGATGTTGCTCTGTTCTTAAATGCTGAGTCTGTGTGTGTGTGTGTGTGTGTGTGTGTGTGTGTGTGTGTGTGTGTGTGTGTGTGTCTGTGTGTTTCTCTCACACACCTCTAGAAAGAAAATGAATGGTGAGTAAATGCATTTAGCTCCTCTGGTCTGACTGCAGTGTCAGCTCGACATCAATCATCTGCTCACACTGCATACACAAGCACGCACAAAATGCTTAGACACGTGTGTGTGTGTGTGTGTGTGTGTGTGTGTGTGTGTGTGTGTGTGTGTGTGTGTGTGTGTGTGTGTGTGTGTGTGTGTGAATGTGTGTGTGTGTGTGAATCCTTTTAGTCCTGAACAGTCTTTGCTAACACGTTTATACATATTACATCAAGCAATTGGGATTTAATTTATTGGCGTAACTCATTTTCTATCCCTAATAGCAATCAACAAGAACATTACACACACACACACACACACACACACACACACACACACACACACACACACACACACACACACACACATACAGACAGTCAGGGCAGTCCTTCCTTTGTGATTGTCTAGCAGTGCTTCTCAGACTGTAGACCACTATCATTGCATGAGGAATAAACATGCACACTTGTCTAATGTGTATATCAGCCAATTAAACCGTTGTCAGGCGACTGAATAAGCATTTAATCGTCAGTTGTTATCACTACCACATATATTAAGTGGTATGGCCCTACTTTACCCCCTATAGCTGCCTTATTAGGCCATTATCATCTACAGTTAGAGTAAGCTGGATTAGCTGGATCTTAATAGTGGCGCTATATGATGACATATGATGGGAGAAAGGTTTAAACTGTACCACATAGTTTTATTACCTAAAAGGGAGTGTACCTATTCTACCAGGGTCCTATGATCCCCGCTTTGTATGTGACCGGGGGACATCAGACCCTTTTCTTAAAAAAGGTCTGATGTTCCCCCGTCTGTTATTTTTTACACCATCAGTGCTGAATTCCTAAGGTCTATGTAGACCCTAACACTACCCCCTAACCCTGACCCTAACTGTTACCCCTAACCCTGACAAAATGCAATTAACTCAGCGGAGGCATAGGCTTATGCGACCAGAGAACTTAGGGATTACCCCAACCTAACCTTGCATTTTCATTGCCTAAACCTAACCGCATATTATTATTATTTTATTACCTAAATCCAAGCAATAATGTCCGCTTTATTTGTATTCACAAAGCGAATCCCAGACACTGCGTCACCAGTTACAGAGTGACACTAGGGGATCCTTTGGTCATCCGAACGGTGACCATTACCATGTGGATTGATGATAACAGCCTTCTGAACCTCGGTGTAGCAGGCACATTTCAACCCACATCTATGAGGCCGATAAACACTGGTTACAAACATGTACATGACTGATAATAAAGTGGATGACGTCTATCTCCGTTCCAGTGCCATTACTTTCTGAGATTCCTTATCATGTTTTTATTCATTTGTTATGGCCTTTGTGTGTATTTGTGAAGTAGTTATGTTTCTTCTAACATACAGGAAGTAAATAGCGGCAGCAGCTCCAATTGCAAATATGTGCAACTGGAGACTGAAGCAGAATGGAGCTGACAAAGAGTGCAATGTTCCCTTACATTTTAAAAATGAAATGTAATACATCAAGATATGCTTAAAGGCATTATAGAAGACTCTTCCATTAGTCTGTTAGCAATCTCATCTCATCTCATCTTCAGCCTCTTATCCGGGGTCGGGTCGTGGGGGCAGCAGCTTTAGCAGGGGACCCCAAACTTCCCTTTCCCGGGCCACATTAACCAGCTCTAACTGGGGGATCCTGAGGCGTTCCCAGGCCAGTGTGGAGATATAATCTCTCCACCTAGTCCTGGGTCTTCCCCGAGGCCTCCTCCCAGCTGGACGTGCCTGGAACACCTCCCTAGGGAGGCGCCCAGGGTTCATCCTTACTAGATGATCCTGAACCACCTCAACTGGCTCCTTTCAACGCTAAGGAGCAGCGGCTCTACTCCGAGTTCCTCACGAATGCTGAACTTCTCCCCCTCTCTCTAAGGGAGACTCCAGCCCCCCTCCTGAGAAAACCCATTTCATTACATTGTTAGCAATGTATCTACACATATACTAAGTCTCTGCTTTGATATATGGAAGAGGCTGTTTGCATTTGACCCACATTAGAAATATGACAAGCTGTGGTATATGATTTCAAACCCCCCACAGTTCTGCTTGAAGGTGTCTGAAGTTGTAACCCCATTACATATGTTTCATAAAGCAGAAAGTCCTACAGCAGCACCATACATTTTTATTTAAAAAATACATATAAACTGCATATCTAACCATATTCTAATTTCTTTTTTTGTAAGACAGGGTTTCAATAGAGAGATAGATCAGTTATTTAAAGGGACATTTGGATGAATTCTTAATTGACCAGCAAAGCTTCTGTGAATCCGTAGCTATCTGTAACTGCCTTTTAATCAACATTTGACCCACATAATTTATATTATGAATTCTACTACATCATTGTATAATGAGAAAAAAACATTAATTTATTCATGAAGGCATCTTCTCCATCAACAAGTATATGTTTGAAAGAAAGAGAGTTGAGTTGCATTACACATCTTAAATATTAATAGGAAGTTTTGATTTTCCATTTCATTATAACACAAACACACAACATTTCCTAACGTTTCACATGAGATCATTTGACACAAGTGAGTTTTGTTCGTTGGTTTCAGGCGTTCTTTGGTTGGTTTAAGTCAGGGGTCTGCAACCCGCGGCTCTCTGGCCTCATGCGGCTCTTCAGTCCCTTTTCAGTGGCTCCCTGTAGCTCTGCCAAAAAATAACGTTTGTGTTTTTTGCACAGTGGACAATCTTTCAAAGGGAGCACCTGTTATCTTGGAGTTCAAGGGGATTTAAAAAAAATATTATGTGAAACTTAAATATGTGCCACATGCTACGGCTATCGCTCAGCACCTTTACCTGCTAATCTCGAGTTTCTGACCTGCGCTGTCAGTATGCTAACTGTGAATTAAACGCTCCCAAAAAACGTATCGGAGGAGAATAGAGTGTTGCGTGGAGAGATCTATTTGCTTTCACTGCCAACATTGATGGCTTACGTGTATGCTTGATATGTGGTGAGAAATTAGCAACAATAAACAACAGGTAATAATAATCATAATAGGAATGAAACGTCAACAGCTGTCTTTATTTTTGTTGTATAATTTCATAAATGCAGCAAACTGTAGTTTTTTGTATACATTATATAACTATATACACAACTTTAAAGGCTGTGAGATCAAATATGTTTTGCGGCTCCAAACTAATTTTACTTGGTGAAGAGGGGGCAAAATGGCTCTTCTGATAGTAAAGGTTGCAGACCCCTGGTTTAAGTATTAAAAAATAAATTTAATGAACACTTCCCTGGTGAGAAATAAACGTATAAGTCGACTGAGTTTAAAATGATTTAATGAGGAACAGGTTCAGTCAACAATTATACAAACAAATGGGCTGACAATCAAACAGACAGAGTCATGCAACACTATTCAGCTGAGTAGGGTCAGAGTCATCCACCTGGCTGGTTTCAGAGTTTGACCATTTCTTGAAGTTTAGCCTCTTTATACTCAGCTTCCATGTGCAGTAGACGTGGGATGACGCATGGGAACTGTTCAGTTGTTTGCGTTGGGGCGAACTTTGTTCAAGGCTTGTCTGTGCCCCGGTTTAACCTAGCCGGTTCACTTGGGTTTTCTAACAGCGCACTCACACTGTCCTTCTGTCCCGGGCCAAAACCGGTTTTTCAGCTAAAGCCTAGTACGTTCAAGCAGTGTGAGTGCACCCGCTCCGCGCATAACTGCGGACAGCGGGCCGTCCAGGGCCCGCTTGAAAGAGGTGGGCTTTAGCGGAGCCGTTTGCACATGTACAAGCACGCGCACGTGTACGAGCACGAGCACGAGCACGAGCCCTACGGCGGTAGCAGTATGTGCGCCTGTTCTGACATAGAAAATAGAAGGACGGACCATGCGCGGACATTTAACAACAACAACAATGGCGGCGAAAGGTTCACGTTGGTGTGATGCGGAGGTGGAGTGTTTACTGCAGATTTGGTCGATGAAAATATTCAAAAACAGTCGACAAGACGCACAAAAACTCCGAGGTCTGTGGAAAGATTTGGAAACAAAGCCACACACACGCGATCAATGCATGTGACGTGTTAGGGCGTGATGACGTATGGACAGCGAGAAGCATTGGCCGAGGCCCTGGCAGTGTGAGTACAAACGGGGCTGGGGCGCGGGGGGAGAGGGAGAGGGGGGCAAGTACCCTAAAGCCCGGGTCGCAGTGCGGAAGGACAGTGTGAGTGCGCCCTAAGTTCATTTGAGACAAACATGTTTGAAGAGCAAAGGACGGTAATGATTCAGCAAAACAGGTTTAGAACAACAGGTTTACAATGGGAGAAGGCAAGGCTTATGAATATTTCAAATTTCTATCACATTCATTATATCGTAATATATAGTTGATGGACCAAGAGTCAACTTTGCTTTGATTAGATTTTCATTCATATTGTACCATTTTTATTACCCACATCAAAAAGCTTTCTTCTCCGTGTGGTGGTCATTTCAGAAATCCACTTTACATTCTGTTATTTTTTAAATAAAGTCATAGATACTAAAAGCAGGTAGCATAGGGGATGATACGGGCAGATTTGTAAACATAAAAAGCTGCTAATTTCTAAAATAAAGAAGAAGAAGAATTCCTTTATTAGTCCCGCAAATGGGTTTTACACACACACACAGGCCCGAAACAAACACACATGCACAGAAAGGACCTATTTACATGTAACTAATGGAGAGATGTTAGAGCGAGGGGGCTGCCAGTGACCGCCACCCCGAGCAGTTGGGGGTTCGGTTGCTCAACAGCACCGCAGCAGTGCCCAGGAGATGAACTGGCACCTCTCCAGCCACCAGTCCACGCTCGGTTCATGGTAAACACAGGGGACTCAAACCAGCGACCCTTCTGTTCCCAGCCAAGACATCTATGGACTGAGCTACTGCCGCCCAAAATAACAAAAAGGCTAAAAAGAGGTCAGAATTTCCTTCTGTATATCAATATATCTATATTATTAGAACTAATGTCTTGGACACACTTGCACGCTTACTGACCTAATTGTCTGCAGGTTGTTGTTCCACTTGTTTTATTTAAGCAGTTTTAATCTGAATGCATGTTCTTTGTTCTGTGAGGAAGGACTTTAATCCACTCAGTGACTCAAAAGAATAAAACCACATATCAGAGAGTTCTTCCAACTTGGCGGAGGATGAATTTTTAAATCCAGCTATAACTAAGAAGGAGTTGATCATCGTATCATCTGATTATCTTATGAACACAGATCTGTTTATCTCCGCTGACCTAAAAAAAGTAGCCACCGCTTTAGTTTGAAACGCCAAGTTAAACAGCTTTTGTCTTTTCTTTTTTTCTAATTCACATTGTCGCTTCTTGTTCTGTCTTTTACACTGTTATAGAAACATGTCACTGTGCGACATGTACATGGTTACTGTACAACGTATGCTCATCAACAGGTTTGTGTGAAATCTCACGAAAAGTTAAGTATGACTTTCTATTTAACAATGTGAAATGGCAACTGTAAGTGGATTTTAATGGTTACATTTGGGAGACTGTGGCTGTGAGAGTGGGTCGTCCTCCATTTGAAAGATTGGCAGTTCGATCCCCGCCTCCCCGGTCCACATGTCAAAGTGTCCTTGGGCAAGACACTGAACCCCGAATTGCTCCCTGTGCTGCGCATGGGTGTGTGAATGTGGTGTGAATGGTTAGATTAGATGGTGTGTAGATGTCCACTGTCATCAGTGTGAATGTGTGAGTGTGACAAACACTGTGAAAGTGCCTTGAGTAGCAGGAAGGATAGAAAGGCTCTATATAAGTACAAGACCATTTATTATTTACATTTAGGCAACAAAAGGTTAGGGTTAGGCATCAGAAAGAGATGGTTAGGATTAAAAAAAAGTCACCCGGATACAAACACCGGTTCCCTGGGTGGACGTCCTGTGTTTTGGGACCCATCCTCCAGCCTGACCCGTCTCCCTATGTAGATCGTAGTGCATCACCTGATTTCCTTCTCTGCTCCGGATATAATTTCAGATTACAGTGCATTACATTTTGTTATATGTGCGAACAGTGAATGAGGACAGCCTGCATTCATGGACAGATCATAAGACAATGGGCCCCTGAGCACAGACACATAAGAGCCCCCCCACACACACACACACACACACACTGAACTACACACCCAAACACAAAGTCTATATTTTCTATTTTTTACCTCCTCATGGCCATTTTGTAATTGCTTGTCATCTGTTTTTAGTCGTTTTGTCATATTTTGTGGTGTTTTGCTTCTATTTTTTTTAGATGTTTTGCAATTCCTTGTAATCATTTTGTGGTTGTTCTATGATTGTTTTACGTGTATTTCAGTCATTATGCATGCTTTGTTCGATTTGTATCCGTATCATTTTGCATCTCTCTGTGCTCATTTTGCATCTCTGTAGTCATTTTGGGTTGTTTGTAGTTGTTTTTTATGGATTTGTGGTCATTTAGCAGTTATTTGTCAGTGGTGACTAAGGGCGCACTCACATTATCCTTCCGCACCGTGCCCCGGGCTCAAGGGTACTTGTCCCCCCCTCCCTCTCCCCCCGCGCCCCAGGCCCGTTTGTACTAACACGGCCTGGGCCTCGCACAAATGCTTCTTGCTGTCCATACGTCATCACGCCGTAACACGTCACACGCATTGATTGACGTCATCGCGATGCGTCTCTTTGTTTCCAGATCTTTCCATAGACCTCAGAGTTTTTGTGCGTCTTGTCGACTGTTTTTGAATTTTTTCATCAACCAAATCTGCAGTAAACACTCCACCTCCGCATCACACCAACGTGAACCTTTCGCCGCCATTGTTTTAAATGTCCGCGCATGGTCCCTCCTTCTTTTTTCTATGTCCCAACAGGCGCACTTAAAATGACCTCAGTACCGCCGTAGGCCTCGTGCTCGTACACGTGCACGCTCGTGCTCATACATGTGCAAACACGCTCTACAAAAGCCCACCTCTCTCAGACGGGCCGTGGACTGCCAGCCAGCCGCAGTTATGCACAATACCTGTTTTGGCCCGGTGCGGAAGGACAGTCTGAGTGCGCCCTAAGTGCCCCTGACCCTATGTGCCCCTGGGCCTGTGCCTGGTAGGCCCTCTCCGCGATCCATCCATGCCTGTACTATAACGTTCTGACTGACAGCAAAATTGTGAAACACAAATCACAATTTTACCTCACATGAAAAGAATTCTGCAATTGCATTGGATCTGAAAAAAATCACTGTGCTGTGAAATTGTTTCTTATTCAGAATTGGGACATTTACAAACATATCCCCGCATCTAATACATACAGCACCCGCACATCACCGTCACGAGGTGCCTCACCCTGGTTTAAAACATAGCTGCTCCAAAAGAAGTACCAGCTTTCCAGTAGAACTACCAGTAGTAGTTTTCTTGACATGGACAACAAGTTGTTCAACATTCATCTATGTGTGTGTGTGTGTGTGTGTGTGTGTGTGTGTGTGTGTGTGTGTGTGTGTGTGTGTGTGTGTGTAAGCTTTCATGGAAAGGCCAAGTGGTTGTCTTGGACGTGAATGTCGGTGGCAGCTTGTCTGCTCTCTTCTCTTCACCTTGTCACCACACCTCGTCTGTCATCCCCCTCTCTCTTTGTCTGTCTGTCAAATCCTTTCTCCATCTGTTACATCTTCTCTTTAGTTGTTCCAGAAAGGCGGTCTGCCCTCTGTTTCACCTCCCTCTATAAGAGCTTGCAGTCTTCGAGTCTGTCATGTACACACACACACATACACACACACACTTAAATGTCTCCATGTCAGCCCTGGAGTATATTGGAAGTTACATTATCTATCTTTCACTAGTATTTGCAGCATCATTTTTGTTTCTTTTCAGCATATTTTATGGAGTAACGTTGCATGCATCATCTCTTCCTAGACAGCCACAGTTCACAGAAACCAACAGATCGATACATGAATTGATTGACCGATTGACTCGCCTGATCCATCTGGTTTCACACAGAGCAGACTGCTGCTCGTTTCTTCATCCTGAGAGGTGGCGATGAGCCCAGAGATGTCATTTATTCTCACAGTATAACAGCCCATGCTCAACATAAAGGTCTGAGAGGAGAAAAATAGTGGGCTGAGCAGTCAGAGATGGAAATGACGGCATTTATCTATGTACACTTTCTGCTGTATAGAGAGGGAGAGAGAGAGGAGGAAGAAATCACATGAGAGAAAGCCAAGAAGGAACAAAGCTAGAAGTCTGTAGCCTAACTAGAGGCGGTAATGCTCAGAACATACTGGAAAATAAAATGGCTAATTATACTGGCTGCATTGCCATGGAGAAACAACTGTGAAAAATTAATTAATTTATCATTCATTTAATCATTCATCTTCAGCCTCTTGTCCCTGTCGGGGTCGTGGGGCGGCTGGAGCCGATCCCAGCAGACATCGGGCGTGAGGCTGGGTCCACCCTGGACAGGACGCCAGTCTATCACAGGGCACATAGAGACGAACAGAGACAGACAACCATTCACACCTACGGGTGATTTTAGAGACATTATTTTTTAATTTAATTCCTTTATGTATTATTTAATGTTTTGATTCACTTCGATGTTTGACCTTCCTCATGCAGAGTAATATGAGCAGAGACTGTTTTCACATGTATCAGCTCGTCCCAGGCTGGTCAGAGTTTTAAAAAAAAACAAAAAAACATTGGAAATCTTGTACAAACAAGCACTTAAAGTTATGGATAAAAAACCTAGGCACTATCATCACTGTGCAATTTTTAAAAAACATAGTATTTTAAAGTACTGCATAAATGGGCTCCAGATCCACTGGCAGAGTTCATCAGCCACAGAAACAGCCTTGAGCGTGTCACTCGAGGCTCTGTCAGAGGTGAGTGTTATATTCCTCTGCAAAGGAGCACTTTCAGTAAGTCGGCCTGGTCAGTAAGGAGCGCAAATGTGTGAAACTCAGCACCTGAGGAGGTTAAACTGCTCTCAACATACAAGGCCTTCACACAAAAACTGAAAATGTGGCTCATAAATAGAGTGAAAAAATCGAATTTCCCCGTTGCGGGACTTATAAAGGAATTCTTCCTCTTCCTCTTCTTCTTCTTCTTCTTCTTCCTCTTCCTCTTCTTCTTCTTCTTCTTCTTCTTCTTCAACACTTACAGTTGCCAACACTAAAAGATAAGCCTGTTGTGATGTTATGGTGTTATGATAAAAATGTTATGTTGTGATGTTGTATTTTTTCTTAATTGTAAAGTAAGTGTTTGCATATGTTTCATGTCTCATCAATGCATGTTAGTAATTCAACTTCTTCCCCGGAGTTGTTTGTGCTTTGTCGTCTGGCAGGTCTCTGCTGATCGTGGTGGTGCCTGCTGCCGTGGTCCTGCATGACGCTTCCTGCTGCTATTATAATCTATCACCTTAGCTGTGCTTGTTTCTACTATTCTGCTGTATTAATAAGTCATATTGGCGGCTGTGGCTTGGTGGCAGAGTGGGTCGTCCTCTGTTCGAGAGATTGGTGGTTCGATCCCCATCACCCCCCGGTCCACATGTCGAAGTGTCCTTGGGCAAGACACTGAACCCCGAATTGCTCCCTGTGCTGCGCATGGGTGTGTAAATGTGGTGTGAATGGTTAGATCAGATTAGATGGTCTGTAGATGTCCACCGCCATCAGTGTGAATGTCTGTGTGAATGGGTGAATGTGACAAACACTGTGAAGCGCCTTGAGTACTCAGATGACTAGAAAGGCGCTATATAAGTCCAAGTCCATATTCACATTACTATAGATATTATTATAGTTACTGGAAGTGTGTCTGTCTCTGTCCATCTGTCCGTCTTTTCTCTCTCTCTCTCTCTCCCTTTCTTCCTCTCTCCGGTGCAGACAGATGTGCGTCCTCCACAGAGCTGGGTCTGTCTGACGTTCCTGTCTGTTATAGTGAAGGTTTTCATTGCCACCGTACTCTACGGGGGAATTGTTGGGTCTGTGTAAATCATGAATAAGTCAGTGTGGTCTTTACCTACTCTGTAAAGTGTCCTGAGATAACGTTTGTTATGATTTGGCACTGTAAATAAAATTTAATTGAATTGAATATGTATTTTGTATTATATTGTACATGTATTGTGTGCTTTTTTCTCTTTTTCTTCTCTCTTCTTCTTTTTTAAATTGTAATTTTTATTGCCTCTACACATCATGGCCAGGGAACTACAGATTAAAACTAGCCTTCTGGCTAATTCTGGCTTTTTTAACCATGTGTAATCATGTGTTTTATGAAACTGCACTGTCCCCTTTTAAATAAACTAATAATAATAACAATCAACAAGCCGCAGCTGGACGACCTGGTGGTGGGGTATATTGTCGGAGACCTGCAGCCTTTGAGTAAAGTGGAAAGCCCATCTTTTGTAAACTTAATTTCAAGTTCAACCATAATTTCCTACCTCAGCCTGGTTCCTGGTTTAACTATTCATGTAAATTGTTTGTTGAACCTGGTATATTTTTCCAGGATTCCAGTTATTCCTTTTTAGTAAGTACTGAAATAGAAAATTAAAAAGGAGCCAGTTGAGGTGGTTCAGGATCATCTAGTAAGGATGAACCCTGGGCGCCTCCCTAGGGAGGTGTTCCAGGCACGTCCAGCTGGGAGGAGGCCTCGGGGAAGACCCAGGACTAGGTGGAGAGATTATATCTCCACACTGGCCTGGGAACACCTCAGGATCCCCCAGTTAGAGCTGGTTAATGTGGCCCGGGAAAGGGAAGTTTGGGGTCCCCTGCTAAAGCTGCTGCCCCCGCGACCCGACCCCGGATATGAGGCTGAATATGAGATGAGATGAGATTTGCACCTTAAGGATTACTGTCCTGTTTTCGTTTTTTTATAATTACTCTTATAATACTACTACTACTTATAATCGTTAAAATGTGATGAAAATGTTCAAAAAGTACTGAAACGCTCCTGGTTTTTTATTGAAAACCACTACAATAATTAATAATAATAATAATATAAGAATAATTAGCAGAACATTTTGTTGCATACACATTAAAATAATAACAGCTTCTTGAAGCAATTTTCTTTCAGGATGTTCTGCAGAAAGTGTAACGCCCCGTCAGACTGACGCTCTTTACAGGCCCCGTGTATTCATTGACGTGAAACAAACTCACGATGCCTGCTGCACCAGCGTCTGGGAGACTGTTTAGTTGATGCTGAAGTGTTAATTGTGAGTTTTTCACAATGAAGTAAATGGTTTAAATGGTAATACTAACCATCAGGAATTAGAACGTGGATTATCATTAAACCTTTAACCGTTTCATCTCTTATTCGGAATAGTCCGCAAGATGCTTCTGTTCTTTAACTGAGGTTACACTGACACACACATATAACACAGAGAGACAGGGGAAGAGATAAGTATAAACAGAATATTTAGTGATTGATATCCAGTACAACATGGGGGGGTCATGTACCCTACACTTTGTCAAAGGCTGTGTAGGATCCCTGCACTTATTATCGTCCAAAAACAATGTTAGCTACAGTAAACGGTGGCGCGTCAAGCACTAGGAAAATGGCCGCTCAAGCTGAAGCCTGTTTCCCTTAGTTTAGACCTCCCACAAGCTCCTCAATTGGCTCTGCGGTTTCTTGTGTGATTGGCCGTCCCTGCTGTCACTCCATCTTGCTTGCACACCAGTCTGCTAATCTGCGTTCAGAAGTCCTACAGGAGTCTGCTACTGTAAATCGGGACTCTGTTCTGCTGGGTTCATGTCAGCTAGAGGGATTTTAATATTAGAGGTTTAATTTACGTCAACGCTTGAACCAGTGTCCATAGGCGTATGTGCATGCCTGTGTGTGTGTGTGTGTGTGTGTGTGTGTGTGTGTGTGTGTGTGTGTGTGTGTGTGTGTGTGTGTGTGTGTGTGTGTGTGTGTGTGTGTGCGTGTGTGTGTGTGTGTGTGTTTGGTAATTAGGCGCAGCCAGGATGTCTAAAAAAAGAAAAGTGGACATAAGAGACTCCTTTAGAAGTTAAAGTGTAAGTTAATCAAAGAAATGCGTTACACCTATCCTGCAACACCTTCAACAGCTCCCAATAAAGCAGCATATCCACTTCAAGATCCTCCTCATCCGGAGGGGTGGTAAAGTTTCCTGAGATAACTTTTGCTATGATTTGGCACTATAAATAAAATTTAATTGAATTGAATTCAAGAGGCTGGAGGCTCACTTCTGAGGTCAAAATAATAAACGGCATAAATAGCAATAGAAAAGTAGAATAATTGCTAGAAAACTGTAAAAATGAAAGAGTTTTATTTTAAAAAATTGTGTCCCCCCACCTCTGAAATCAAAATTCCGTCCTTGAATATATAATATAATTAAATATGTCTTAAATTAAAATTATATTCCACCTGCAAAGAATCAAACCATCACCTCATGTAGACTAGTTTCCTCCTGCTAAACAGCCTCTGTGGTCATCTGAAATTCAATTTGATTAAAATGTGTTTGACAGATGTTAATGGACAGGACAAAAGTTTTTGTTTGGAGCATTAAACAAATAAAAGCACCACTCCACCGTCAGCTCATGTGGAACAGATTGTAAATTGTTATCTTTTTTATTTCTCTCATCTGGTTTGAATATGGTTTTAAATCTTTTTTCAATTTGGATCAATGTGTTATATTATGTAACTGCCAGTGATCAGCTGCAGTACAAAGATGAATTATTAAAACCTTCATACTGTTATGACAAATGATTCACCCTGGTACCACACACACACACACACACACACACACACACACACACACACACACACACACACACACACACACACACGTTTCTGCAGAAATGCTTCTCTCATCATATTTCTCAGAGTAATTAGCTATGATCTCTCTCACACACACTCTCTCAAAACTCTTGACCTCCTCATGCTCTCTCTTCCTGTCTCCATTTTTCTTTCACCAGACACATTTTGTCCGTACAGCTCCCATCTGATGTCCTGGAGACATCACATGGGAGAAATTACTGATTTGCTGCTTTATCTTAAGAATTCCCCGTGTGGTACCGGAAACATTAGATGATTATTGCAATGAGACCCATTTGGACTCATAGTGTGTGTGTGTGTGTGTGTGTGTGTGTGTGTGTGTGTGTGTGTGTGTGTGTGTGTGTGTGTGTGTGTGTGTGTGTGTGTGTGTTTAATTAAATAGTTATTCCCATTCGCTTCCAGTCAGCCATTGTTTTAAATGTTGTGCTTTTAAACCATAACTGTATATAAAGATGGTCAACGCAGCTTATCCCACTTTGCAAAAAAAAAAGCCAAGGTATCCTGGATACCAGCGATGCCATGTTGTTGGCAACGTTGCCACCAAAGTCTGCGCAGTACACTGTAAATCCTAACATGGGATTTAATAAAAAATAAGCGCACTCACACTGTCCTGCCGCAGCGGGCCAAAACAGGTTTTGCGGGTAAAGCCTAGTTCGTTTGACCAGTGTGAGTGCAACCGCTCTGCGCCTAGCTGTGGCCAGCTGGCCGTCCACAGCCCGTTTGGGAGAGGTGGGCTTTTGTAGAGCGCGTTTGCACATGTACGAGCACGAACATGTGCACGTGTACGAGCACGACACCTACGGCGGCTCTCACGTCATTTATGTGCGCCTGTTCGGACATAGAAAAAAAAAAGAAGCACAGACCATTCGCGGACATTTAAAACAATGGCGGCGAAAGGTTCACGTTGGTGTGATGCGGAGGTGGAGTGTTTACAGATTTGGTCGATGAAAAGATTCAAAAACAGTCGACAAGACGCACAAAAACTCTGAGGTCTATGGAAAGATTTGTAAACAAAGCGACGCATCGCGATTATGTGTTGGACAGTGTGACGTATGGACAGCAAGTAGCATTTGCGCGAGGCCCAGGTAGTGTGAGTACAAACGAGCTGGCCAGCGGGGGGAGAGGGAGGGGGGGACAAGTACCCTAAAGCCCGGTGCGTGGTGCGGAAGGACAGTGTGAGTGTGCCCTCAGTTACCAAGATTTGTATCTTGATTGCTAACAGTAAGTTCACACAGTTCATTCAAAACAATGCATTCAATTAGCTGACACGTTTATCCAAAGTGACTTACAATAAGTGTATTCAACCATGAAGATACTACCCAAAAAGTTCAAGAATCATGTAAAAGAAGCAGCCTACACCACTGACTTCTATCTCTTTACTGTAAATCATTCTTCTTTCAATAGATTGAGCAACACAATTATAAAACTATGACATCTTACTGCATGTGGACTCTTTGACTCCTGGTTCTCCTGTCAAAACGCTTGTTGTACCGAAGGAGTAAGCGCTGCAGAATTGTACATTTTCTGAATTTACTATGTGAGCCACGAGAATACAGGTGATTTCACCCCCCTCAATCAGCTTTATATTATAGCACCAGGACATGAAACTGAGGTCCCAGCAGCAAGGACTACTGTAACACACACACTGGCACACTGCATCCCCTCTGAATTGACCTCAACTTGTTGAACCTGCAGACTACTTATCAATACTCCGCTTCCATCACATTTATCAATATTCCTCGGTGCTTGATAACATCATCAGATTCACAGATCAATACCCGCCGCTGTTGTATCAAATTATAGCTCGCTCTTATCAATACCCAGGAGTGTGTGTATTCAATTAGAAAGGAGGGCAGATCAATAGGCGGCAGCTACTGCAGCCAATCCTGAAGCCTTATCAATGCCAGACGCCATCCTGACAAATGATAACGCACACAGATCAATAGGTTGTGCTGATGATAAAGTCGCCCTGCCCACTGGAACCAGCAGATGGAGGCGCAGGCAGAGAGACTGTAATATTACAGTTTTTAATGCAACTGTTGTGGTTTATTTTCATTTTAATGTCGAATTAATGATTAGTCTCTAAATTCTAAACCACTGGGGATTTGACACCCGATCTTCTGATGAGAATGTTTGTTGCAGTATCTTAGTATTTGGGGATTTTTGCTGTGCAATCTAATTTCTTCTGAGTGTCTAAGTGTTTTCTCTTTAAGTAGTTTATGCCATTCATGGGCTACACCATCTTTGATATGTACAACGTACAATAACAGATGGTTACAGGTGTTTCCGTCACTCCACAACAGTGCTATTGCGGCGGTTAGCGGGGGGACTGCACTTGTTACTTCTGGAGGCAGCAGAATGCAAGAAATCTGCAAACAGGATTTAAGGAAAATACACCCTCCGACCACAAAATGGGATGCAATGACATTTGCGCGTAAAATGTCTAACACCTTCCGCACATGGGTGACATGTTCCAGGTAGCTCGAGGAGAAGATTAGTATGTCATCTATATAGACCACAACAAACTTTAGCAAATGGAAATACTTCATTCATAAAGGCCTGAAAAACTGAGGGTGACTTGGCCAGCCCATAGGGCATGACGCAGTACTCATAATGGCCACTAGGTGTCAGGAACGCAGTTTTCCACTCATCACCTTCTCTAATGCGCACAAGATTGTAGGCGCTGCGCAGGTCTAACTTTGTGAAGATGCGAGCGTTGCATATATGTTTGAGTGCAGAGGGAACTAAAGGCAGGGGATATCTGAATTTTACAGTAATTTTGTTCAACGCACGGTAATCAATAGAGGGCCTAAGACCACCGTCCTTCTTTTCAACAAAAAAGAAACTAGACGCAGCTGGAGAAGATGATGGTCGAACATACCCTTTTGCAATGGCCTCAGAAATGTAGTCCTCCATAGCTTTATACTCGGGCGCAGACATCGGATATACTCTGCCATGGGGAATAGGTTCTCCTGGGACAAGATCAATAGCACAGTCCCATGGTCTGTGCGGGGGAGGCGCTGCAGGGTTGTTATGCGTTGGGGGCGTGACTGGATGCAGGCACGTAAACACGAATCACTCCATTTGAGGATTTCACCAGTGTTCCAATCTATATTAGAGCTATGCTGTATCAGCCAAGGACGACCTAGAACAATGTCATATGTAGTTTGTTTGAATACCATGAGTGGGATATGTTTGACATGGAGCCAACCAACTTGGAGTGTTACGGGAGCAGTGATGAAGAGAACTAGTCCGTTCTTCAGTGGCTGGCCTGTGATTGACTGGACGCGGAGCGGCTGGGGTCGACCGGATGCTGCAGTTCGTTGACGAGGCGCCGGGAGATGAAATTGCCGGCCGATGCAGAGTCCAGGAGTGCTGTAACACACATCGAGATGGAGAGGGTAGTTAGGGTGACAAGAGTGGTTAATGTGGAAATTAGTGTGGTGTACAGCACTCACTTGGGACCGTGGCGGCTTGACAGGACAAGTAGCATTAACATGCCCTGCAGCCCCACAGTACAGACAGAGGCCAGAAGTCATTCTCCGACGCCTCTCGGCCACCGAGAGTCGAAGTGAGTCCACCTGCATGGGTTCTGGATCCTGGATACGTGAGGCTGACGCTCCGAGTGGTGGGCCCTGGACAGGAGTATGTCTGATATCTTGCAGGCAGCCCTCGCGGCGACTGGAGACACGGATGGCAAGTGGGATGAATTTCTCCAGACCAATGCAGTCATCGTAAGTGGAAAGCTGGAGTCGGAGTGTTGTTCCAGCCCCTGACGGTACGTGGTGAGTAGAGCTGTTTCATTCCATCCACTTGTTGCTGCCAGGGTTCTGAATTGAATGGTGTAGTCTTTCACGGTTCCGCGTCCCTGACGCAGTTGGTGCAATCTGGTTTGCACAGAGGAGACCCCCTCCGAGTGTCCAAAAACTTATTTGAAATGCTTCGTAAAGTTTTCTAGGCTCTGCATTACCGCTCCCTCTTGAGCCCAGATACCCCCGGCCCACTTTAATGCATCGCCGGATAAACAGGAGATAATGTAAGCAATCCTTGCTCTATCAGTGGGGAACCGGTCAATTTGCATTTGGATAGCCAGAGAGCATTGGAGTAAAAATCCATTACAGACATCATCACCAGAGTAGGTAGTAGAGGGAGCCATGGGGACATGCGTGACAGGTTGTGCAGGGCGGGGGGACTACGCGGCGTAATTTGGTTACCAAAGTCTCAAGGTTCACTGTGACCTCCGAAGGCCCGGGTTGTTGAGACATTGCGTGGCTGAGCCTGTTAATTTGTCCGTCAAGGTCTGGTCTTCTGTCCTAGAATCAGACTCAGTACTTGTATTGCTCAGTAAATATTTATTGAGAACGGGGAATCAACAGGGATTACTAAAGTACCACACGCCGTGCGTGGGAAACAAAACCATAAAAATCTGTTCCAAGAGGGGATACTGTGTAACGAGGCAAACCAAAACAAAACACGCCACATGGGTAAAAAGGTGGGCAACTCAAAAATAGCAAAACTCAGAGTCACTTGTTGGTAGGAACTGGAACGGAGGAAAAGCACTGAGGCCAGGAGCTTGAACACGGGGGAAAGGAATCAAGACACGGGGAAATACATGGGATCGCTGGGGTTGTCTGAGTCAGTTCAGGAGTTCGTGAACAATCAGGGAGACCAGACATCTGGGCCTTGTGAATCAGCTGCTTAAAAGTCTGTCTGAGGGGGCGTGCTGCAATTAGTGCTCAGGGGATAGTGACCGTGTTGGGTGTGATTGGGGATTGGGCTCAGGTGATTCTGTTTGGGTGCAATTAGTACTCAGGGGATAGGGACCGTGTTGGGTGTGATTGGGGATTGGGCTCAGGTGATTCTGTTTGGGTCAGTGTGGAGGTGGCATTTGGGCTAAGTGAAGGTGATTGGGAATTGGGATTGGAAAGGGGATTGTGCATTTCTTGGGGAATACCAGACTCAGCCATGACAAGGTGAGGGTTCGTTTAGGTAAGATGAAGAGAGGGTTGAGGGAATGATGAGAGGGTCGATCGCGATGAAGGTCGTGGGTCGATCGTTGGGGATGAAGGACGTGGGTCGATTGTCTGGGATGAAGGACGTGGGTCGATGGTCTGGGATGAAGGCGGTGGGTCAATCGTCGGGGATGAAGGATGTGGGGCGATAGTCGGGGATGAAGGACGTGGGCCGATCGTCTGGGATGAAGGCCGTGGGTCGATCGTCAAGGATGAAGGATGTGGGTCAATCCTCAGGGATGAAGGATGTGGGCCGGTCGTCGGGGATGAAGTATGTGGGTCGATCGTCGGGGATGAAGGACGTGGGTCGATCATCAGGAATGAAGGACTTGGGTCGATCGTCGGGGATAAATGGTGTGAAGGGGGATGAGGTAAGTATGGATGTAAAATATTCTACCTTCATATCATTCCTTACATTTGTGGTGCCCCGTGTGAGGCATAGACAAACCACAGCTCTGTGAAATGAGCTGAATGTTTACAGACAAACATTGAGTTGATGATCAGTAATTTGACATGGGAACAATACTAGTTTAATGGTGTTGCATTGTGGGAACACAGTGCTTAACTGCTGTACTTTAAAAGTAGTGCAAAGTCTATCTTGTACTGAAATTACTTTGATTAAACTTTCGGCCGCCGTGCCATTCTGCCAGGTTCTGTGTGTGACAACATGAAGCTGTGAACAGCTGTTACCCTGAGGAGTTAACTCTTTAGTTGCCAAACTAAAATGAGAGGAAAAACTCTGAGGTAATGGAGTACTTTTAAGAGGCGGAGCTTGAGTTAAAATACGTGCGTCTGTCACATCAGAGTCATCGTCACATGAACGGCGTTCTCCTGGTCAGAGTCTGACGTGTGTTCGACCTCGTCCCTCAGAGCAGTTTAAGGTTCATTGAACTACATCGCAGGAATTCTGGAGCTGTTGCTCTGAACTTGACTTTAAAATCTTCAAACCCATGGGGGAATTATTTTCTACAGTCTTTTTCAAACTGACCAACTAAAAACAAGAGATATAACCAGCTGCTGGAGGAAACTGTAGGACCAATCAGCAGCTACGGTTTCTGCAGGTCGCTGAATAAAACTTCAGTTCATCCGTGGTCTTTCACGTTGTTGTTCTCAAAATGTTCAATATTTCATCCCAGTTGTTGAGCATATTTCCAGGATCATTTTATGTTTTGATAAATAACTCAGACAGTGGAGTGTGCAGATTCTTTCATTGCATTTATTAAAATTATCAGAAGAAAAGAAGAAGTTTCTCTACATGAACAAGTTCAGCATATATATAGTTGAGTATATGAATATACATATATATACTCTATGCAGGGATGATGTAGAAATGTAGATGAATTAGCTAGAGTTTACACATCATGCTGGAGTCGGGGTAGATGATTCCTTCATCTCCTGAACAGGATCAGAGTGAAAACACAAGAACAAACTTGTTAGTTTCTGTCTTTTGTCAACATCAACACTTTCCCTTTAAACCTGTATTTATTATTATTATTGTTTTTGTTGTTGTTCCTGCCTTTGTTAAAGTAATCTTTGTAATTCATTTTTTATTTTTTTCTTCTTCCTAACATTTTTCAGTTGCCTCTTGCCGCTGCATACTTTCAGCTACAAAAACCATTCAACGATCAAAATGTTCATCTTTTTCACCTCTTCTGTCTTTCAACCCCATTCATACTTTTTCATATATACAGCTTTATGTCATTGTGTGGAAAATAAATAGCCTAATTAATGATTAAAAAGGGGATTCACTCATATAAATGCTTAATCCTGATGGTAGAATCTATCCCACCATTATTTGGTGCCCCGTGTGAGGCATAGACAAACCACAGCTCTTTGAAATTAGCTGAATGTTTACAGACAAACATTGAGTTGATGATCAGAAATTGTGTGTGTTGTATGTGAGTGCACAGAAACCCTTTGATCTAGCCTCTGAAGAAGAAGAAGAAGAAGAAGAAGAAGAAGAAGAAGAAGAAGAAGAAGAAGAAGAAGAAGGTGAGTTTTACCTTCAGCCCTTTCATGTAATTGTCAAACCTGCAGAAGAAGACACAGAAGAGCATTTTCATTATGACTTTACACAAAATATGAGCAAAATATTTGAGAGTCAAATGTGAAGAAACGATAAAGTGATGAATGAGTGAGGATCAGGACTTCCTGTTGCTCCTGTTGAACTAATGACTTGATGTGATTGGTTCCCATGGATCAGCTGATCAGTTAATAACACAGTCATGGATGTGTCCCAGATGGTCTGGATCCATGCGACATCACTTCATCACTTCACGTTTGTATGAGAGGAGACATCTCATCATATCTGAGCATCATCATGATCTGTGTGAGACATTCAACTGGGAACCAATCACATCCAGTGTTTAGTGAACGTTGAGCCCCAGCAGCGTCCAATCAGGTGCATTCAGTCCTTGTAGATGGTGACCTCCTTCTCCTCCTCCTCCTCATATTCTTCATCGTGTTACTCAAACGTTTCTTACTTGGTTTGGACCTCTGGAGCTCTAAACATCAGCAGGAGACACACAAGAGGGTTTCTGTCAGTTCAGCAGCTTTATGACTTCACTAAACACATCACTTCATCATCACACAAGTGTCCCTCCGGGTTCTGTGGTGTGTGTGAGGGTCAGGGACACGCCATTGGGCTTCAGATCAGTCTGTTTGAAGTGTCTAAAGTTCTATATATGATAAACTCATGCAATGTCTAGTTTTGGGAAAGGGCCTCATGATCAGTGTGATTTTCTCCTTGGAACTCGGGGTGGAAAACACAATAGCGATGAGCACGAGGAGCCTGAGCAACGTCGTACGTGTGCACAGAAATACGAGGCTGACGGTCGAGGGACAGATGATGTCATCCACGAAACACAGAAGCGTCTAAAGAGACGTCCAATCACAAACACACGCTTCTTACCCTTCCAAAGCCTCGGACACCGCGTCGACCAGCTCTTCCACGGTCGTCTGAAGACGGAACAACAGTTGGATTTAAAACCAAGGATTTTAGCGTGGACAATAATGATGATGAGCACAAATGAAAGGTGGGGACTTTACCGCTTCGTGCTGCTGCATTTCATGTTCCACCTCAGCAAGGAACAAACTACAGCAGAGGACACAGAAACATGAATATATGGACAAACAGGTTCATAAGAGAAAGGCAGTAACATCACATCTGTTATTGAAACATTCACTAAAGAACCCTAAAAACCCATTAAACCCCTGAATTGCTCCCCGTGCTGCGCATGGGTGTGTGAATGTGGTGTGAATGGTGACATTAGATGGTCTGTAGATGTCCACTGCCATCAGTGTGAATGTCTGTGTGAACGGGTGAATGTGACAAACACTGTGAAATGCGGGCGGCGTTGTAGATAGCGCTGGTCTGTGGAGCACATGTGAATGGACTGCTAAATGGACTTGTACTTATATATATACTACTCGAGGTGCTATATAAGTACAAGTCCATTTACCAGTCCATTTACATGTGCCCCACATGTGTCTCACCGACCACCGCCATCTACATCGCTGTCCGCCATTTTGCGTCTTTCTCTACAAAAGCAGGACGCTTCTCTCCTCCGTCGTCTCCGACTTTCTTGGGGTCAAACTTTATCGGAGTAACTTTTGAATGTGAGCGACGCCCTCTAGAGGACGCTTTGATCAACATCCATTCCAACGTGAAGGAGCATGAAAGCACGAGGACAGAGACAGTGAGAACGATGAGAACGGTGAGACTCACTAAAAACCCACTAAAACCCACTAAAACTCACTTAAAACCCACCAAAACCCACTAAAAACCACTAAAACCCACTAAAACTCACTAAAAACCACTAAAACCCACCAAGACCCACTAAAACTCACTAAAAACCCACTAAAACCCACCAAAACCCACTAAAAACCCACTATAACCCACTAAAAACCCACTAAAACCCACCAAAAATCATCATCAGCCATCAGTGTGAACGTCTGTGTGAACGGGTGAATGTGACAAACACGGTGAAATGCGGGCAGTGTTGTAGATAGCGGTGGTCTGTGGAGCACATGTAAATGGACTGCTAAATGGACTTGTACATATATATACTACTCAAGGCACCATACAAGTACAAGTCCATTCACCAGTCTATTTACATGTGCTCCACACGTGTCTCACTGACCACCGGCGTCTACATCGCGGCCCACCATTTTGCGTCCTTCTCGACAAAAGCAGGTCTCCATCTTTCTCGGGGTCAAACTTTATTACACAAGGACATAGACGGTAAGAACGATGAGAACGGTGAGAACGGTGAGAACAATGAGAACGGTGAGAACGAAGAGAACGAAGAGAACGA
This sequence comes from Echiichthys vipera, assembly GCF_963691815.1. NCBI lineage: Eukaryota > Metazoa > Chordata > Actinopteri > Perciformes > Trachinidae > Echiichthys > Echiichthys vipera. The sequence goes on from NC_139825.1 coordinate 45,524,003, forward strand.
TGAGAACGGTGAGGACGATGAGAATAGTGAGAACGATGAGAACGGTGAGAACGATGAGGACGATGAGAACGATGAGAATGATGAGAACGATGAGAACGATGAGAACGGTGAGGACAATGAGAACGGTGAGAACGGTGAGAACGATGAGAACGTACGTCTCATTTTACGCACTAAATGTCTCATTTGCAGCTGAGACGATGGGTCGAGCGACCGGTTGAGAGGAGCGAGGAGTCGGTTGACAGCCGTGTTCAAAACAGTGGACACAATAACGAGGAGCACGAGGAGCCTGAGCAACGTCGTACGTGTGCACAGAAATACGAGGCTGACGGTAGAGGGACCGATGATGTCATCCGTGAAACACAGAAGCGTCTAGAGAGACATCCAATCACAAACACGCTTCTTACTCTCCCAAAGTAGTGGCCACTGCATCGACCAGCTCTGCCACGGTCGCCTGAAGACGGAACCACAGTTGGATTTAAAACCAAGGATTTTAGTGTGGACAATAATGATGATGAGCACAAATGAAAGGGGGGTATTTTACCGCTCCGTGCTGCTGCAGTTGATCGTCCACCTCATCGAGGTTCAATCTACAGCAGAGGATACAGATATATGAATGTGTGGACAAACAGAGGTTCACAAGAGAAAGGCAGTGACATCACATCTATTATTGAAACATTCAATATGACAAACATGAACAAACAGACAACAACATGAATGAGGACAGAATCAAACAAACAATGTTTGACTAAATCCGACTAATCTGACTAACACGCCCTCTACAAAAGAGGCCGTGAATCTTCTAAAGTCCTTCCACCCCCCGATGACCTCATCAGCTGAGGTCACCAGCCTCCCGACCGTACTGTAAACAGCTTGGACAGTTCCCTGTTTCCCCCTCCTGAGGTGCCGAATGGTTTTCCAGAAGCACCTTGGTGCCGCCCCAAAGTCCTTATCCAGGACTTCTCTGAACTCCTCCAACACCCGCTGCTTTGCCTCTGACACAGCAGAGGCTGCAGCCCTTCAGACCTGTCGGTACCTTAGAACCACCTCCGGAGTCTTCTGGGAGAACAGATCCTGAAGGCCTCCTTCTTAAGTCTGACAGCTTCCCTGACGACCGGTGTCCACCACAGTGTTGGAGGGTCACCGCCCCTTGAGGCACCTAAGACATTGAGGCCACATCTCAACGCTGCAGCTTCAGCAGTGAGAGTTTTGAACATCACCCACTCCGGTTCAATGCCCCCAACCTCCAAAGGGATGCCAGAAAAGCTCCGCCGGAGGTGTGAGTTGAAGATCTCTGGGACAGGGGCCTCCTCCAGACGTTCCTAGTTCACCCGCACTACTAGTTTGGGTTTACCTGGTCCGTCCAGAATCTTCCCCATCCTCTGACCAGCTGATCCCCAGATGGTGATCAGCTGACAGCTCTACCCCTCTCTTCACCCGAGTGTCCAAAACATACGGCTCAGATCAGATGATACCATCACAAACTGGATCCTGGACCTTTGGCATAGGGTGCTCTGGAACCAGGTCCACTTCTGAGCCTCCTTATGTTCCAACATGGTGTCTGTTAAAGACGATCCAGGACCAGCACACAAGTCTAACAACAGACGCTGGGATCTAGATTAGGGCGGCAGTTCCTCCCAATCACGCCTCTCCAGGTGTCTCCATCGTTGCCCACATGGGCGTTGAAGTCTCCCAGCAGAACTATGGAGTCTCCAGGAGCCTCAGCAAAGTCGTACATGTGCACAGAAATACGAGGCTGACGGTCGAAGGACAGATGATGTCATCCATGAAACACAGAAGCGTCTAAAGAGACGTCCAATCACAAACAGACGCTTCTTACCCTTCCAAAGCCTTGGACAAACTACCGACCAGGTCTGCCCAGGCCACCTGAAGACGGGACCACAGTTGGATTTAAAACCAAGGATTTTAGTGTGGACAATAATGATGATGAGCACAAATGAAAGGTGGGGATTTTACCATTTCATGCTCCTGCAGCTTTTGTTCCAAGTCAGCGAGGAACAATCTACAGCAGAGGACACAGAAATATGAATATATGGACAAACAGAGGTTCACAAGAGAAAGGCAATAACATCACATCTATTATTGAAACATTCAATATGACAAACATGAAGAAACAGAAAACAACATGAATGAGGACAGAATCAAACATCAGCTGAAGAAATCCATAAATACAGACTCCATGAATAAGGAAGTGAGTAAATGCATGAATGAAAGTTTAGGCGTGGTCTGAGACAGGGACATGTGAGAAGAGATGAGGATGTGTCCTCACCTGTAGCTGTCCTCTGGCTCGGAGGGTCGAGCGTCTGAAACACACAAATGAACAGTTTGGACGTGTTTCCTGTTTCCTGTTTCCTGTCAGCACACGTGTCCTGTCGTCCTCAGTGTGTCAACAACCACAATATGTGATCAAAGTGTGTGTGTTTGGTGTGAGTGTGTGTGTGTGTGTGACTTTCTCACCAGTTACAGAAAGCAGGAGGAGTCCAGCTGCCAGGGCTGCAACACACAAACACTCGTTACACACACAGGGCTCTTATTGTGAAGGAGCCACAGCTTCCTGCTCCTGAAACTGAAAGTGTGACTCTGTTTGGCTGTGGGATCTCACAAGTTTTTTCTAGAAGACTTGGAGACGCTGTAATAAACACTGGTTAAACACAATCAAACTTTATGTAACCGACATTTTTATACACAACAAGAACGGTGTCTGCTGGCTTCTCTGCGACACGTCTTCATATCGTCTGCATACGGACGCCACGTCGGTTTGTTGTGATGAAGTGAATAAAGAGCGGACTCACCAACAGTCAGGGCGATCTTTGGAGTCATCATGTCAGCAGCAGCGAGTCGTCTCACTTCATGACTCCACAGTTCACCTGCTCAGGTATAAATAGTGAGGTGTGAGGAGCCCCAGGCTCGTCTCTGCTCACATGTTCACCGACTGCTGCCAGCTGTTTCTTCCTAATCACACAACATCTGTTTGAACATGTGTGGATTCATCATTATAATATTAAAACATTAAAGGTGAGAGCAAACAGAGGTGAAGAGTAATGATTTGCTTTTGGTCCACTCCTGGAAGCTTTTTACCGTTGGACTTGAAGACATAAAGACGTCCATTCAGAACTCCTCAGATCCTTCTGTCCCTGCAGGCTACACCTGTTCACTAGGTATTAGGTATGAGTTTATTTAAAACACATGATTACACATGGTTAAAGAAGACAGAATTAGCCAGAAGGCTAGTTTTCATCTGTAGTTCCCTGGCCATGATGTGGAAAAGCTATAAAAATGAGTCTCATGATAAATGAATGTTCCCTAACAAGACCACACTATTGTACGATGTTGGAGAAGTTTAATTGGAATAGCCGGGGAATGCAAGAAGGTGGGGTGAGGGTGCGTTTGGGTGGGATGAAGAGAGGGTTAGGGGAATGATGAGAGGGTCGATCCCAATAAAGGACGTGGGGCGATCGTCGGGGATGAAGGCCGTTGGTCGATCATCAGGGAGTAAGGACGCGTGTCTATCGTCGGGGATGAAGGACATGGGTCGATCGCCTTGAATCGTCTTGAATCAATCAAACAGAGTTGAAGAGTAAAGATTTGCTTTTGGTCCACTCCTGGAAGCTTTTTACCGTTGGACTTGAAGACATAAAGACGTCCATGTGTTGATTCAGAACTCCTCAGATCCTTCTGTCCCTGCAGGCTACACCTGTTCACTAGGTATTAGGTATGAGTTTATTTAAAACACATGATTACACATGGTTTAAGAAGACAGAATTAGCCAGAAGGCTAGTTTTCATCTGTAGTTCCCTGGCCATGATGTGGAAAAGCTATAAAAATTAGTCTCATGATACATGAATGTTCCCTAACAAGACCACACTATTGTACGATGTTGGAGAAGTTTAATTGGAATAGCCGGGGAATGCAAGAAGGTGGGGTGAGGGTGCGTTTGGGTGGGATGAAGAGAGGGTTAGGGGAATGATGAGAGGGTCGATCGCGATAAAGGACGTGGGGCGATCGTCGGGGATGAAGGCCGTTGGTCGATCATCAGGGAGTAAGGACGCGGGTCTATTGTCGGGGATGAAGGACATGGGTTGATCGTCTTGAATCAAGGAGGTGGGTCGATCGTCGTGGTTGAAAGACGTGGGTCGATCATCATGGATGAAGGACGTGGGTCGATCATCATGGATGAAGGACGTGGGTCAATCGTTGGGGATGAAGATAGTGGGTCGAACATCGAGGATGACGGACATGGGTCGAACGTCGAGGATGAAGGTCGTGGGTCGATCGTTGGGGGTGAAGGACGTGGGTCGATCGTTGGGGATGAAGGACGTGGGTCGAAAGTCAAGGATGAAGGACGTGGGTCGATCGTTGGGGATGAAGGACGTGGGTCGATGGTTTGGGATGAAGGACGTGGGTCGATCGTTGGGGATGAAGATAGTGGGTCGAACGTCGAGGATGAAGGTCGTGGGTCGATCGTTGGGGATGAAGGACTTGGGTCCATCGTCGGGATGAAGGACGTGGGTCGAACATCGAAGATGAAGGACGTCGGTCGAACATCGAGGATGAAGGATGTGGGTCGAACGTCGAGGATGAAGGCCGTGGGTCGATCGTCAGGGATGAAGGATGTGGGTCGATCGTCAGGGATGAAGACGTGGGTCGATTGTCGTGGATGAAGGACGTGGGTCGATTGTCGTGGATGAAGGACATGGGTTGATCGTCTTGAATCAAGGAGGTGGGTCGATCGTCGTGGTTGAAAGACGTGGGTCGATCATCATGGATGAAGGACGTGGGTCGATCATCATGGATGAAGGACGTGGGTCAATCGTTGGGTATGAAGATAGTGGGTCGAACATCGAGGATGACGGACATGGGTCGAACGTCGAGGATGAAGGTCGTGGGTCGATCGTTGGGGATGAAGGACGTGGGTCGATCGTTGGGGATGAAGGACGTGGGTCGAAAGTCGAGGATGAAGGACGTGGGTTGATCGTTGGGGATGAAGGACGTGGGTCGATCGTTGGGGATGAAGATAGTGGGTCGAACGTCGAGGATGAAGGTCGTGGGTCGATCGTTGGGGATGAAGGATGTGGGTCCATCGTCGGGATGAAGGACGTGGGTCGAACATCGAAAATGAAGGACGTGGGTCGAACATCGAGGATGAAGGATGTGGGTCGAACGTCGAGGATGAAGGCCGTGGGTCGATCGTCAGGGATGAAGGATGTGGGTCGATCGTCAGGGATGAAGGACGTGGGTCGATTGTCGTGGATGAAGGACGTGGGTCGATAGTCGTGGATGAAGGACGTGGGTCGAACATCGAGGATGAAGGACGTGGGTCGATTGTCGTGGATGAAGGATGTGGGTCGAACGTCGAGGATGAAGAACGTGGGTCGATTGTCGTGGATGAAGGACGTGGGTCGAACATTGAGGATGACGGACATGGGTCGATCATCGAGGATGAAGGTCGTGGGTCGAACATCGAGGACGAAGGAAATGGGTGATTGTCGTGGATGAAGGACGTGCGTCGAACATCGAGGATGAAGGAAGTGGGTCGATCGTCGGGGATGAAGGACATGGGTCGATCGTTTGGGATGAAGATAGTGGGTCGAAAGGTCGAGGATGAAGGTTGTGGGTCGATCGTCGGGGATGAAGGACGTTGGTGGATCGTTGGGGATGAAGATAGTGGATCGATCATCTGGGATGAATTGTGCGAAGAGGGTTGAGGTTTGTGAGGATGCCACACCTGCCCGGGGAGCGGGCCTCAGAGGGGGGTTCCACCTTGATGCGTGTTCATCAATCCCCAAAACTTAATTGGATGAGACCAGAATGGACTGTTTGGATATCGCTTTTTGGGATGACCAAAGACTGGAGACCAGAGACTGGAAACCAAAATTGCTAAGACGAACATACTTCAAGAGTTGGGATGATGGGGGAGAAGATGTATCCAGCACGTAGGGTCTGGATGACGGGGATGAGGAGGTCAGCTGCCGAAGGTGAGTGATATGAGGGTTCTGTGTTGCGTAGGTCTGATTAACACGTTTATGCAGGGGTGAAATGAAATAGAGGGGCTGCTGCTCCGGCGAGCTGTTTGGAATAGTATATGCAATTATTTGTAGAGTAGCGCTCCGTATTTCTGCATGTTGACTCCACAGAAAATAAGCAGATGAAGAAGTAACGTGACGCTGACAGCTACAGCAAAGAGGCTGAAAACAGTAACCAAAATATGAGATAGCCGTGTATTGCCATATTTCTGCTGAATGACACTCACAGGACTTGATTTTGACTGGTGGGCTGATTTTTATTCAGCCGATTCTTCGCTGCGGAGCCGAATCAACGATAAGACGAGACATTACCGTTCTGTTGTCTGTGGATTTCATCATTATTTACATGTGTTTTTAAATCAATCTGTTTGTACACCAAAATGAGCTCTTCAGTTTGCGTTAATGTGGCACAGTTTATATTTAAATGCATTTGCTCAGCTGTTTTCTTTTAACAATATATTTCCAGATACAACCGTTAAAACGTATATCTGCAGAGTAGTCTTAAAATAGTAGAATTTTTTTTTTCAGAATTACAGATAACCCCAACTTGTTTTGTTTTTAAAAGAAAAAAGTGCTGGCACTCAGGTGGGTTTAAAAAGTTAAAAACCCTTTATGTTATAGGGTATTTTATTGGTGTAAAAAACACCAACGTGTGTCGGCCTGCTCCTTCCTCAGGGTGCAGAGCACCAGTGGTTTGAGGGACTCCAGCAGCTCCGGCGATACTGTTGTTTCATTTATTTATAATTTGAGAATAAATGCATGAGATAATCCGTTGGTAGGCTAACGTTTTTCAAACTGTTGGTTTGCGCTGTGTTCTTCAGTTGGCCGTTGGTTTTACGGCCTGATTAAAACTGGATATCATTTTTAAAGTTGCTGTTTTTCATGTTGTTCAGCAATGCACATATTACACAGAAATAGGTCGCTGATCAACTCAGAATATAACATATGCATGTCCTTTTTTAAGCTTCAAGCACAATGTGTATTCTCAGTTTAAATACTGAAAATTGTGAAATAACAAATGTTTTATTTTGTCTTTTCTTTGTCTTTCTTTTCCCATTTAATGCTGTAGGCCCGTGGTTGAACCTGTCTATCTGCCATGACGATGTGAAGCCACAGAACTGGAGGATCTCAGTCGTTGATTTTTTTCTTTACTGAGATCTGCTGTTAAAGTCATACTGGTCATAGTCTACTGTAGATGTGCGGGGGCTGTTGACACAAACGTCATGATGGTACATAGCTCATCAGCCCGAGCAAAGGATCGAGAAACTCTGGGCAGCAGTTTCGGTCAAGTCCCTTCTTTAAAAAATGTATATCATAGTGTATTTTTCTTTTTCTCTTGTAAATGACGCTTTTGCTTAGAAAATGGAAAATAATGAAAATGGCAATATAAATAAAGACATTTTTCTCCATCTCTAATTCACTGAAGAGGAAAACTTAAATGATTTGCAACCAGCTGACTCGAGTCAGACAGGCGGGTGAGCAGCGTGCTCCGTTCACCTGCTACTGTAGCTCTGTTTGTGTAGCCGACTTCAACTTAACCTAAACTAATTCTGCGTTGTGTACAATGATGAGTCGGAGACAACTGCTGCCTGGCCTGCCTAAAGGGGTCTTTATTCAGGATGCAAACACATCAAATATTAGTACAGCGAACATGAAGTCTGTCCCAATATACAGTCCTCTCCCCAGCAGGGCGAATCGCAGACTCAAAGATCATGCTGATGACACTGTCATTAAAAGTAAACATTTATACATTGTGATCGCACAGTAAAATTGACAAAATCTCCACAAAAGCTTTTCTCCCCTTAGGTGGCAAGGTTTATCTTTTTTTTATGAACAGCTAAAACAACAGCATACAAGTGCTCATTAAACATATAAATTAAATTAAAATACATTAAAATAAATACACAAAAAGAGAGCTCACACCTGGGTGCAAACATCAAATATTAGTACAGAACATGAAGGCTGTCCCAATATACAGTCCTTTAAACCACAAAGGGACATGAGCGCCAAATGAGACTTCATCATACAACAAAAACCGCCGCACTAGATACAAAAGCACATTTACGCACCAAACCGATACTGTTTTACTGTTTTAATCTCTGTGTTTTAGCCTTCATGCTTTTATTTATTTTTATGGCCTCATGTCTTATGCTCTTATGCTTTTATTTTCTATTTCATGTTTTAGCCTCGGTGCTTTTATGCTTTTATGTTTTAGTCCCTCGTGTTTTTAGCCTCCATATTTTAACCCTTTACTGTTTTAGGCAACAGTTTTTAGTCTCCAGTGTTTCCTCAGGGGGCCTAAAGGATTGGGAGTTGTCTCTGGTCTGGCCGCGGGGGGTGCTGTCCCGTGGACGGCTCCGGCCCGGGCAGCTAGAGGGCTCTGCACCTTGGTGCGGAGGCTCCTGTCTGCTCGGGTTGGGGTGGTCTCTGTGGCGGTGCTACCTGTGACCTTGGACTGGGATCTCTCCCGGTGTGGTTGGCCCCCCAAAGGTAGCTTCCTCTAGACTCCTCTGTACCTCAGGTCTCGCTGCCCGGCCATGTCTCTGTAGTAACAGCTAGTGTCTGTGTAGGTGTGAGTGTGTGTGTCTGTGTGTCAGCGTGGCTGTGTGTGTGTGTGTGTCTGCATGGCTGTGTGTGTTTATGTGAATGTGCGAATGAATGTATATACATTTGTGTGTGTCTCTGTGCATGACTGTGGGAGGGTTGGGTTCTTTTAACTTTCTTCTCCTGATTTTATTTGATGTTTCTCTTTTTCTGTACATCTCTGTAACTTGGCACTTTGCGATACTTTTCTGTATGAAAAGCGCCATATAAATAAAGTTTGATTTGATTTGATTTGAAAAGCACATTTACGCACCAAACCAAGCGTCTTTATGTCAGTTAACAACAACTGCAACCTCCAAGGAATATTATTTACATCTTCGTTTCAAGTTTCCCTGTGTTTTATCACTTTTATAATCGTTGTAATTCAGAGCACTGTGCGTTCTTACCTCTCCCCAGCAGGGAAAATCGCAGACTGAAGAGAAGAGCGGGAAATAACAGGAATTTACCTCACAGGTCACTACGGGGTCACACAACCAAACGTATCAAAATAAAAGCTTTCAAAACAAATATGCATTATACAGACATAAACAAAGGATAAATAATAAATAAATGACCTCAAAGGATTACTGGTGAAATATATCTTGAACACCGGTTACATTTGCAAATTGCACCTGGACGCTGCAACGTTATTTCCAGTGAACTGCGATGACACTATTCTACTGTAGGCGACTGTGGGGGTTGTTGAACAAAAGGTGCTCGGTGGAGCAGTGGCGTGCAGGTTACTTGTTACAGTATGAGCGACTCTTTCTACATTAAATTAAGTTCTCAGTAAATCATAGGTTACAACAGGCATTTTTATGTTTCTCTTGTAAGACACGCTCTTAGAAAATAGAGTATAATGAAAATAGCAATATAAATAAAGAATATTGTTCTCAATTATTGTCTTTCTCATCCAATTTTTTGCTATATATATATATATATATATATATATATATATATACTATTATATGTATATATTAGTTCATTGTTAAATATGGCTGTTGATTCATGACATCATACTGATAACTGTGCTGCTCATTTGACTGTTTATCACTGTACAGTTTGTTTAGTACATTAAAACGTACAAGAAAAGAAAGCAGTTGTTAATTTAATTCTCAATTTCTTAATTTTTTCCATTTCTTTTCTCTCAAAAGAACAAATAACAAGTACTGTACTGGAAATGCTAGATCGATAAGCAGTATGGGTCAATGCAGTAGTATCGTTCCCTACTCGTTACTCCAATTTAATTTCTACTGTTTTCACGTCTTGTAATTGTTCAAAAAACACACAAAAAAATGTATCCAGATAATTCGTGCCATCCGCATAGAGTGAATTTAATTATGGTTGAATGAGAAGTATAAATATATACCATTCTGACACCCTATTAGTTGTACGCGATCCACATCCATCTGAACATCACACACATCACACACACTCCCAGGAAACCGCAGACCTTGGAGTATGTAGCCTGTTGCAACACAGTCTCACAACCAACACGTCAAAAACTGACGCTTGGTCAGGGGCCTTTGGCGTTGGGTGTGAGACTGTGTTGCCTAAAGGATGTCTGTGGCAGACTCAAGAGAACTGGAGTGAAATGTCCCAACAAAGCACCAGTTGGTAACCAGGAGGACCAGCCAACCCTTCTGCATCCCCGGCCGTACTTTGAAGATTTTTTTTTAAGTGGTTGGACCCAAAAACATGTTCTTTCGAATGCGCTTCAAGCTCTGTGCACCCAAGTACGACAAGCGATGGCTTTCAAAAACTCAATAACTTCACATTAACATTTTAATATAACATGACATGAACATAGTCATTATGGCCTTTAGACCAAATCTTTAGGGGGAGGTGGGGGAGTGCACTATTGCAGCCTGGTATCACAAAAAGGCGTGTGGTGGCGTGCTATTTATACGCCCTCCCATGAGACCACGTTGACTATTGGCCCCTGTGGTGTGGCATTTGTCCTAATGGCATTTTTTTCCCTTACGTTACTTTTACTTTTATACTTTAAGTAGTTTTGAAACCAGTACTTTATTACTTTTACTTGAGTAGAAGGCTTGAGTTTCTACTTCTACAGAAGTATTTCCAAACCCAAGTGTCTATACTTGAGTAATAAATGTGAATACTTTTGACACATCTGACATTCACCTCGTGATTTCACATACAGATGCACACAGATAATGTGACTTTGCATCAAAACACAGCATTTAAACTCGAGCAACACTTGTAGAATACAGAACAACTCATTTTGGTCCGTGAACTTCATCAGGATCTTGGATGATTGAGTTCTTCTGTGTTAGGGAAGAATTAATTGTGATGCCAGCAAAGAATTCAAAGTGACAGAGTCCTGAATGCCTTATCGGAGCGGCAGTAGTTCAAGTCCCTGTCCGGACAATGTATGGAGCGTGGACTGGTGGCTGGAGAGGTGCCAGCTCACTCCTTGGCACCACCAAGGTGCTATTGAGCACCGAACCCCAAACTGCTCGGGGCGCCGGTCACTGGCAGCCCCCTCGCTCTGACATCTCTCCTTAATTGCATGTATAGGTCCTGTCTGTGCATGTGTGTATTTCGGGCCTGTGTGTGTAACATGATTAATAATAAGAGTGAAAAATATGTATTTCCCCGTTGCGGGATAAATAAAGTTATTCTTCTTCTTCTTCTTCTTATGCTGAGAGGAGTTTATTCATTCTTGATCAAGGAGAAACAGAAGAGTCGTCAACACCAAGTAGTGTGTGAAGCTCAAACAGCAAAGATCAGAAGGTGGACCGAGACAGCAAGAGATGTGTTAACATTTCATTGGCTATAACACATAAACATGACATTAAGGAGGTGACAGTGATTGTTATCATTTAACCAAGCAGCTGTATCTTGCAGCCTGCAGGGAGTAAGATTGAAGGCGCCAAGGGAATCTTGGCCATGGGTGTTCCTCCGAGAGTCTTGGGGAGATTAACTGACACAGAAGTAATCTAACAGAAGTGCTGTAATTAAGAGCTGTTCACTTCAGAGGGAGTGATCATTAACACACAAACTGTCTAGGGAAAATGCAATTCCCCCTATCATTCAGCATAGTACAAGAATTTTACCTCTTCAGACTTTTTACCTTCCAAATTTTGAAGTAGATGAAGTTATGCCAGACATCCCTTATCTACTTCAACTATTCTTTGTCATAGTATTTGTTACCAATTCTTACTCTAAACACCCCAAACCAGGGCCTGCTTATTTGATCAGACATTATTTTATTTGAAAGCTAAAATCAAGGTACAAATGATAAATGCAATCATAAATAGAAGGCTAAAAGTAGTTATATGTGAACTGTATTTAAAGCCACTTTTTAAATCAAACACAATCTGCTATGTGAATAGTATACAACACAGGAATCTCATCTCATCTCATCTTCAGCCTCTTATCCGAGGTCGGGTCGCGGGGGCAGCAGCTTTAGCAGGGGACCCCAAACTTCCCTTTCCCGGGCCACATTAACCAGCTCTAACTGGGGGATCCCGAGGCGTTCCCAGGCCAGTGTGGAGATATAATCTCTCCACCTGGTCCTGGGTCTTCCCCGAGGCCTCCTCCCAGCTGGACGTGCCTGGAACACCTCCCTAGGGAGGCGCACAGGACAACTAATCCCTGGTATGTACAGTTAATAGCTGAGCAAAAAATAGAAAGGGCATGAGAGAGCTAAACCCCTTACCTGGATCCCCCGAGGTAAACCAAGAAGTAAAGGTTATTGTTGTTTCACTGCGAGGCACAGACACAAAGAGAAAACAATATTCATCATCTGATTAAACTCACAACACTGCAGAACAAGCAGAACAGGGAGTAGTGGATGGCATCTTAGCAAAGAGCGAACTTTCTTTTTGAATTGTGTGCCTGCTGTGTTTTCCATCTTCACTCAGAGAGAAACTGGTTTCACGTTGTGAGGACGATCTTCCTTATGTGTACAGCTTCTGTAAAGACTGTCTGCAGAACCTACAGGAGCGTCCAGTTTGTAAGAGGAGGTCTGTAAGGAGTGATCCACCTTATACTGGCTTTAAAGAACCTGTGTCAGTCTTTCTTACAAGAGAGAGCTCAGAAGAAAAGAAAGCAGTTGTTTATTTAATTCTCAATTTGTCAATTTTTTCCATTTCTTTTCTCTAAAAAGAACAAATAACAAGTACTGTACTGGATCGATAAGCAGTATCGGTCAATGCAACACTCCACCTCCGCACCACACCAACGTGAACCTTTCACCACCATTGTTGTTGTTGTTAAATGTCCGCGCATGGTCCGTCCTTCTATTTACATGTCCGAACAGGCGGACATAACGCTACTGCCGTGGGGCTCGTGCTCGTACACGTGCGCACGCTCTTGCTCGTACATGTGCAAACGGCTCCGCTAAAGCCCACCTCTTTCAAGCGGGCCATGGACGGTCCGCTGGCCGCAGTTGAGCGCGGAGCGGGTGCACTCACATGGCTTAAAGGTACTAGACTTTAGCTGAAAAAACGGTTTTGGCCGCGGCCAAAAGGACAATGTGATCACGCCCTCAGAGAGAAAATGGCTTCACGTTGTGAGAACGATCTTCCTTATGTGTACAGCTTCTGTAAAGAATGTCTGCAGAACCTACAGGAGCGAGTGATCCACCTTATACTGGCTTTAAAGAATCGGTGTCGCCCTTCTTACAAGAGTGAGCTAAGAAGCTTCAGCAGAGGCCTGAAAAACCTTTAAAACTTAGGATAAATAGCTACATGATTTATAAAGCACATTTATGCTCCCCAGTAGATCATTTTTTCCAATAATCAACCCTCATGTCAACTGTGCATGCACACAATCATGATCAAACTTGCACACTGTTGACAATTACACAGCACATTAATGCTTCTCAGAGGATGAACCCTCTTGATTATGATGACCCTGTGACATTGTCTGACACACCGTCCTTTTGTAGCTCAATTGATTGTAGCAGATGAAATTGATGAGTCTGTGTTAACTCACAACGATAATATAGCCATGATGGATGTGATGAACAAGAAAACTCAGGTTTTTAAGAGTCTGACAACTCATTTTTCTAATAATCTGGTGAACTGATTAAGGAGATCAAGGAGCAGTTTAAGAAGCTGCACCAGTTTCTAGAAGAGGAAGAGGAGGCCAGGATCTCTGCTATGAAGGAGGAAGAAGAGCAGAAGAGTCAGGTGATGAAGGAGAAGATAGAGGCTCTGAGCAGAGAGATAGCAGCTCTCTCAGACACAATCAGAGCCACAGAGGAGGAGCTGAGAGCTGAAGACGTCTCATTCCTGCACAACTACAAGGCTGCAGTGGAAAGAGTCCAGCAGCGCCCCCTGCTGGATGATCCACAGCTGCTCTAAGGAGCTCTGATAGACGAGGCCAAACACCTGGGCAACCTGACCTTCCACATCTGGGACAAGATGAAGCAGATGGTCTCCTACACTCCTGTGATTCTGGATCCAAACACTGCTCATCAAGAACTCCTCCTATCTGAAGATTTGACCAGTGCGAGGCGTGAAAAGAGGCCAAAGTTTCTTGACAATCCAGAGAGGTTTGATAACTACCCCTCTGTCCTGGGCTCTGAGGGCTGCCCCGTGCTTTAGGGTACTTTAGGGTCCCCCCTTCCTCTCCCCCCGCGGCCCAGGCCTGTTTGTACTCACACTACCTGGGCCTTGCTTGAATGCTTCTTGCCTGTCTATACGTCATCACACCGTAACACATCATCACACTTGCGCACGCTCATGCCCGTACATGTTCAAATGTATGGTATGGTTGCACTCACACTGGTCAAACAAACTAGACTTTACCCGTAAAACCTGTTTGGGCACAGTACGAATGGACAGTGTGAGTGCGCCCTAAATGGATCTTGAGGTGAGGTTCATAAGGTCAAGAATGGCCTTTCAGTCACAAGAAGTCCTTTAAAAAAATTAACATTTTCATAACAACTGGGCAATCATTATCTGCAGTTGAAGATTGTGAGATTGAACAGCTACTGAATGGGCATTGTGGTGCACATGATTTGTCAACTAGCAACCAGTTTGCTTTATACTTGACACCAGTAATATACATAATAAGCTGTTATTTTTAAAATCTTTGTAAGTATTTTGTTTATTTTATTGTACATGCTCCCTTCCTTGCCCTGTGATAGACTGGCGTCCTGTCCAGGGTGTACCCCTCCTCACGTCTGATGTCAGCTGGGATCGGCTCCAGCCCCCCGCGACCCGGATGGGAACAAGTGGTTGAAGATGGATAGATGCTCCCTTCCTGTACCCCCTCCATATCTTTAAAGGTTGTTGGTCTTCTTCACTGCTCTCATAGATATGACAGATATGACACTGTTCTTGGACTGCACCGCACTCCTGTCTGAATAAATTATCAACAATCTAACTGAGTGATTAATTCAGTTAGTTCAACAGATTGTATAGATTTAGGATGCAATTTGGCCATGGTCAGATGATTGGATGGGCGTTATCAGTTGCTTCACTAGATCACTAACATAGATATGAGGCTATGGCCCTAATCTACCTCCTAGTTTTCCATCTATTCTCTTATAAAAAAAAAAGTCAACGGTGACTTTTTAAGTTAAGTTTCTTACATAATGATCCTTAGTTTTTTTTAACCCAAACCACAATATTTCCCGACACATAACCACGCGGCCTAACGGCAATAGTTACATGTGTAGCGATGGCAGTCACCCTCTGAGCCTACTAGTAGGTGTAGGAGGCCCCTTCTAGCCCATATCTATGGGGGTGATGACCGCTGATTATTGATATTTAACGGAGTGATGATGTCCAAATTGGGTGGATTCACACCGATGTCTAGGGACCCAGAAGTTTTCCAATATTCAATCTTACTGTTTGTTATATGACAGTTGGAGATATTCAAGGCTGAGATGGACTTGAAAGTCTCCTGGGTGGAGAGTTAGGGCGCACTCACACTGTCCGCCTGTACCGTGCCCCGGGCTTTAGGGTACTGGTCCCCCCCTCCCTCTCCCCCTGCTGGCTAGCCCGTTTGTACTCACACTACCTGGGCCTCGTGCAAATGCTTCTTGCCTGTCCATACGTCATCACACCGTAACACGTCACACACATTGATTGACAACATAGCGATGCATCGCTTTGTTTACAAATCTTTCCAGATTTTTTGTGCGTCTTGTCGACTGTTTTTGAATATTTTCATCGACCAAATCTGCAGTAAACACTCCACCTCCGCATCACACCAACGTGAACCTTTTGCCACCATTGTTGTTGTGTTTAAATGTCCGCGCATGGTCCGTCCTTCTATTTTCTATGTCCGAACAGGTGCACATAAAATGACGTCAGAGCGGCCGTAGGTGTCATACTCGTGCCTGTACACGTGCGCACGTTCGTGCTCGTACATGTGAACACGCTTTACAAAAGCCCACCTCTCTCAAACGGGCCGTGGACGGCAAGCGTACTGCAGCTAGGCGCGGAGCGGTTGCACTCACACTGGTCAAACGCACTAGACTTTACCCGTAAAACCTGTTTTGGCCCGGTAGGGAAGGACAGTGTGAGTGCGCCCTTAAAGACAAAAGTACGAGTCTAGGAATATAAAAACCTGGACCGCCTTTGGTCTTCTGCATTATGTCTAGTGCATGCACTATACATTGTGTAAATGTGCAACTGGATGATTTCAAGATGTATAATAAAATACCTGTTGTTCAAATCAAACTAACTTGAACAGACTGTCTGAACACAGAGCTTTCACTTCATATTCTGTTCTGTAGAATAGTAAGTATTAGCGATCACACAGCTTTAGGTGTTTTGTGAAGCTTTGTTCCCCTCTCCTTGGCTGCTCGTCCTTGTCAAATTGCATTATGGGCAGCAAGTTGGCTGTTAAAGGTGACGACGACCCGCAGAGAGCTTCAGGTTATGTCTGTCAGTAGCTTGAGAGATTTAACCTGCAGCTGTAATCACGATCGACATCAACAGCAGCTTCCTCCTGCTTCCTGCTGTGTGCCAAAGTGTGTGAATTGGACACTCACCAATCACGCTACTGGTTTTTCCTGCGGGCATAACAGAATATATGTGAGGGTTCAGAGAGGATTTACAACATTAGGTAAAGAAACATTTCAACTGTACAAATGCATAATGTCTAGTTCTTCATGTTGTACTATAGCTTATTTCTTGTGCCCTGCATCATTGCCACATCATTACACAATGACGCTCATGGAGGGAATTAAACTGTTTCCTACAACTGAAGACTTTTGTATCACCTCTTAAGCAGATATATTAACAGGTATTGAGAAAACTGAAATAGTACTGATAGTCATGGAACAATTTTACAACTCAACAACTGTAGAGATGTCCTAAAAAGACCCAGGGTTGTTACCATCATCAGTTCACAGTGGTTTACAAAGCCATTCATTCTTAAGCCAACCATCCCCAGCAACAGGAAAAGTTAAGATGCCGCAAATAATACTTTATTTGAAACCCCACTCACCTTAAGCCAATTTCACTCCACATTCATTCTTCAAGAGACAAAACCCAGCACTTTGTCTCCAACAGGCCTGTGGTTCAACAGTGAGACCCTGATCTCTGAAACACACAGTGAGTCTCACTTCAAGTCCCACATAAGCACTGAGCTTCAACCGCCTCCGTCCATCCTGCCTTTCCTGCTGTTCTCCCTCCATCTGAATAAAACATGCTACTGAGTCAATTTAATTTAAAACCAAAGCCGAACAAGTGAAAGCAAAAAAAAAATACTGGCAGAATTTTTAACTATGTTGGTTTGCTGTTTCCATCTTGTATGTATTGTACCGATCAGAGTGGGCACCTCTGTCCCTCTATCATAGCCTACTCTACAGTATACAGCATTTTAGGGACTGCACAGTTGCATATAGTCAATTCATTACTAATTAATTGCATTTAATTAGCTTTAGTGAGTACTTGTGTGGTTTGGTGAATAAATACAGTATTGACAAACTGTTATGGACCAGTGACCTGTGTGGGACATTACACACTTCTTATCTTAGCCTGGTTCCAGTCCTCTTCTGGGCGGCAGTAGCTCAGTCCATAGGTGACTTGGCTGGGAACCGTAGGGTCGCTGGTTCAAGTTCATGTGTGGACCATGTATGGAGCGTGGACTGGTGGCTGGAGAGGTGCCAGTTCATCTCCTGGGCACTGCCAAGGTGCTGTAGTTCAAGGCACCGAACCCCCAACTGTGCCGGTCACTGGCAGCCCCCTCGCTCTAACATCTCTCCTTAATTGCATGTATAGCTCCTGTGTGTGTGTGTGTGTGTGTGGTACACACCAACTTACAGAAATGTGACAGCTCCTTGGCCTCTGACCTAACTTTCATTTGGTTGCCTGGGATCTGGGGAGTGGCTCATCAGGAGAGATGGCTAAGACCTGAGTGTGTGTGTGTGGGTGTGTGTGTGTGTGTAAGGGTGCTCAACTATATAAATGGGTGTCGGAGGATTAACTCGCTCTCTCCTCTTTGAGTTGCTGGTTTGTTTGAGCTTTGGTTATTTAGATTTTTGTTTCATATACATACATGCACACACACACACACACACGCACACACACACACTACAGACATCAATGATGAACTCACTAACATGGTTAATTTAGTTTATGTAAATAATGTAATGTTTGCTACTTTAAAAGTCATGTATGGTCTCCGTATTATGCCATGCCTTTGAGCCAGGTCATGACAGAAATAAAAACTCGTCAATCGACACATTTCTTTTCTCTTGCGAGGACAGGAATAACAAGTTACATCATTTATCTGTTTTTAGCAACCAGCGCTTCTGTGTCAACAGAAAATGATGACCGTGGTATGAATATGAAATAAGAAAATCCTTTATTACTCCTACAGTGGGGAACTTTGCAGGATCACAGCAGCAAAGGGGGGATTGTAATAACATCATTTTCAGTAGAAGAAGAAGAAGAACTTTATTTATCCCGCAACGGGGAAATTTAATTTTTTCACTCTTATTATTAATCATGTTACACACACAGGCCTGAAATACACACATGCACAGACAGGAGCTATACATGCAATTAAGGAGAGATGTTAGAGTGAGGGGGCTGCCAGTGACCAGCGTCCCGAGCAGTTGGGAGTTCGGTGCCTTGCTCAACAGCACATTGGCAGTGCCCAGGAAATGAACTGGCACCTCTCCAGGCACCAGTCCACGCTCTATACATGGTCCACACATGAACTTGAACCAGCAACCCTACGGTTCCCAGCCAAGTCACCAATGGACTGAGCTACTGCCACCCAAATGCAAAAATATAATTAAATAAAAATGCAAGATGTAAAATGTAAACTATAAAAATCACTCAAATGTAAAGAGCTACATATACAGTAGTAAGCAGACTGAAAGGCTTAATGCAGTATTCACACTTTTGTACATATAGCTGCATGCTCTTAATATGGGAGCACATGTCCACTTGGAAACTAAACAAAATGAAGGAAAATGGATGCATGGTTAGTTCAAATTATACTAAAGGAGAAGAAGAAGAATTCCTTTATTCGTCCCGCAATGGGGAAATTCAATTTTCACTCTATTTTTTCATTTCACACACACACAGGCCCGATATACACACACATGCACAAACAGGACCTATATACATGCAATTAATGGAGAGATGTTAGAGTGAGGGGGCTGCCAGTGACCGGCGCCCCGAGCGGTTCGGTGCCTTGCTCAACAGCACCTTGGCAGTGCCCAGGAGATGAACTGGAACCTCTCCAGCCACCAGTCCACACTCCATTCATGGTCCACACAGAGACTCGAACCAGCGACCCTCCAAGTCACCTATGGACTGAGCTTAATGGGAAGAAAAGCTTGACTTCCCGTAAATGCGTTTTTTTTGCCAAAAAAATTTGGCATTAGAAATTTAATGCAACAATAATCTTTCTAAATAAAATATAAAAGGTGTTTACTGTGGTTAATTTCAATCTAAAGTATGTGCAAATTTATTTACATCACCAATGGCTACCTTGACAGAGCAACATCCAAGTTCTTGTAAAAGTGTCGGCAATAATGTAAAGCGTATATTCGATTAAATTGAAAGTCCTTCAGCACCTTAAATGGACAGCTTCACCTGTAGTTTCATACAATCCACCGCCTAAATAAATCATCCTCTGTGTTTTAAAAAAGGCAAATAAAACACATAAATGAATCCTGAATAAAAAGAAAACTTCTCCAAACTCCAAAAAAAGTGACTTGCTCCTTGCCTCACCTTCGCCCAGAACACCCTGACCCCCACCACCAGCTTCCTCTCCCTGCTCTCGCTTCTCCGCCTCCCCTCCTACCACACGATGTTCATCTTGGAAAGCCTGGTTTAATTATTCAGTGATGTCGTGGGAGGTGGAAGAGACACTGTTATGTTCGCTCTACTTGTCTGAATTAGGAATCCAACAAGGTCATGTAGAATGACCTGCTCATGAGTATCAAGGATGGGATGTGGCGAACAGACAGCGCTCACTATTAAATGTATTTATCTGACTTTGCGTGCACAGTGAAGGTCTTATAACTCTGGAGAGTCATGCAAGGTCTCTGGTATGAAGAGTTTGACTCTAAGTAGCAATCAATAGTCAATGTCAATCTGTTACTTCCCATCCTGCATTAGTCAGAGTTGTATCTAAACCTTTACTGAGAGACTCGATCCTTACTGTCTTATTTTAAAATGATGTGTTATGAGGATGGCTGCACACACATAAACATGCACACACATAAAATGCAGTTATCTTTGCAGTTTATGAACATTTTTGCCCAGTCGTGTTTATCAAGCATGATAAATTGCTCTATTACTCTCACTTTTGCCAGGCACAAAGTCACATTTACAAGCCAACAAGACAAAGACAGACCAACGGAACGACTCAAAGGCAGCACATCAACTTAAAGTTACTGCTATTTGCTAGTTGCTAACATGCTAGCAGAAGACTAGAAAGGCGCTATATAAGTACAAGTCCATTTACCATAATGTCACCAAATCAAGTGTTGACCTGATCATCCCCACTGACAAAAGAGTCATTTTGTTTTTTAGGATTCTGAAACAACTAACACAGAAGTTTAAAGTTTATTTATTTTCACAAAGGGACAAAGTATATTGATGAACATTTAAAAACAATCACATAAAAATGTACACGATTATAGACAAAGGCTAATTTCCATCCTTACCTCTGTAGTTCAAGACTTCTTTAAACCTTAACAAAGGCAAGACCAGATCATTTCTTTCCAATCCAACCTTTCACAATAAAAGCCCTAGACTACGTGACTGTTGCTACTTGTGCGGTATTGCTTCTTGTAAATTGAATTTAACAGTATAGTTTATCTGTACACACAAGTATAATTAATGCATCCACTGTCACAGACTTGGAACGCAGATACATTCAGCTACGAAAGACATGCTCACTGGGATTTAAACGTCCGACATGACACAAATCACATTTATGAACATTCACACTGACTGTCACGTCTACAGACACTTTATAACACTCAAGTCTCAACAACACACACTCATAGAGAGACTGAAGAACAGCCCATAATCTTCATGACAGCTAACATGTCTATAATTACACAGCATGTATCCACGGCAGCCATTAAAAAGATCTGAGACAATTTCAGCTGTCAGCTCTGCTCACCAGTGTGAATGTTGATTTGTTCAATTTACGTTAAATCCAAATCTATTTTCTTTATGACTCCATCATATTAAATCCATTCAGCTACAACACTGTAACTACCTACAGAGTTGTGGTAGAATACACTTGTGCATTAGAACAAGATTTTAATGCTGATTGAAAAGGAAAATTTTGGTCTCTTGACACAGAAGCATAAAACCATAAAATATGCAACTATATGAATGACTTCAGCTGTCAGCGTGTGAATGCTAATCTCGTCTCATTTTAATTACCCAGATCTCATCTTTCTGCCGATCTACACACAAACAAACACACACAGACACACACACACACACACACACACAAACAAACACACACACACACACACAAAAACATTTTAATGCTGATTGAAACGCTCCACCTCAGTCTCTCGGGACTACAGCTGCACAGAATACATGAGTGCCACTGCACACGCAGCAGTAATGATGATTTGGGCTCCAGTGTTTTTAAACCAACCAATCCCGCGCTCTCACCGCAGAGCAACAAATACATGCAGCAGAATGAAGTCATAACTGATCACTTAAAGGGAAAAGTGCATCCCACTTAAAGAAAACAGTCCGAATGTTCATTAGGTGCCAGATTTAATAGATGACACTTGAGCAAACTGGTTCTGAACAATCGTTTATAAGACAAATGAATCTTTTTCATCATAAAAACTAAATAACATGGATGAATGCTGGTCTATGCTCTTTTATTTTGAGCACCTCTCAACCACTTTCACAAAAAGGATTACTTAACACCTTTCGTAACAGCTTAAATACTTAAATGTCTGTGGTTTGCAGAGCTCCCTGGGGGAATCATCCTAAATGGTTTTTACTTTGTCCCAATTTGGGACGCCCAGCTCACTGAGGTCTTCTCCTCTGCTGACTTCACATTTCTCCTGTGGAGGACTGCTGGCGAACATGTTCTACCTCAATAACACAATTCTTATATTTACTAAGCATTGGCAGCCTTTCTTTTTATTACTGTATTTTTCGGATTACAAGTCGCAGTTTCTTTCATAGTTTGGCCGGGGGTGCGACTTATACTCTGGAGCGACTTATGTGTGAAATTATTAACACATGCCCAGGCTATTATTTATGTCAGTCACGTAAGAGACTAGGCGTATATCAGCAATCGTCACACACACACGTCAACCAATCAAAATTGGGCGGAGGCGGGTCATGGCAGAAGTGCGTTGTGGAAAAAAAAGATGCTAGCTGCTACTTCCGTACCGTTGAGTTGGCGGAGTTGTTCAGAAGTGACACCGAGGAAGAAGAGTTCAGTGGATTCAGTGATTAGCATTGACAGAGTGTTTGGTAAACGTAGAGCATGTTCTATATGTTACAGTTCTGTGTGATTAGTGACAGAGTGTTTGGTAAACGTAAAGCATGTTCTACATGTTATAGTTCTGTGTGATTAGTGACAGAGTGTTTGGTAAACGTAGAGCATGTTCTATATGTTATAGTTCTGTGTGATTAGTGACAGAGTGTTTGGTAAACGTAGAGCATGTTCTATATGTTATAGTTCTGTGAATGACTCTTACCGTAATATGTTACGTTAACACACCAGGCACGTTCTCAGCTCGTTGTTTATGCGTCATATAACGTAAACACTTATTCAGCCTGTTGTTCTCTATTCTAGTTTTATTTTAAATTGCCTTTCAAGGTGAAATGTCTTTTCTTGGTGTTGGACTTTATCAAATGAATTTTCCCAAAAATGCGACTTATACTCTAGTGCGACTTATATTTGTTTTTTTACTTCTTTATTCTGCATTTTCAGCTGGTGAGACTTTTACTCCGGAGCGACTTTTAATCCGAAAAATACGGTAATAAATTGTGTTGTCCAAATTTACCAACGTGGCGCGAATTAAGCATCTAGAGCGTCTGGTGCGTCTGAAGCGGATAGAGTAAAAAATATTGAACTTTTCAGGCGACATTGCGCCGCGACAGCCAATCAGCGTTGAGATTGCGTTAATAATGGCAGCAACGTGCCTTTTTTTCTATTCTGCCGGAAATCCAGAGGAAAAAGAAGAAGAAAGCCGTCAGAGCAGAGGGAAGCTGATCTCACTACAACACAACGGCTCTTTTAAGAGCCACACACTTCATCTGAGAGCTAATTTCTGTTCTTTTAGAAGCATCAGACCCCTGTTAGCGCTAGCATAACTTTCCATTTAGCACAACAGCAGAGTAGGCCGAGCGGGGGATTAACTTCAGTTAGCTAGCTGCCTCGGCTACTACCTGCGATAGACACGAATGTAGCGATGATCAAAAATGTGACAAATGTGAGCAAGTGGCGCAATACAAGCGTCGGAAGCGATTGTATTTACGTCATTCGCGTTGAATGCCCCATTAGGCTGCAGGTGTTGCACCAGTATAACTGAAGAAAAGCAGCTCTGTGCTTTTGTGCTCATTCAGTATGTGCTGTGTATTTCTGCTGTCATGTGACTCAGGCGGAGAGAGAAAGAGCCAGGTCAAACATAGAAAGTTCATTTCTGTTCTTTTTGTCATGAACGGTACGGGGATAACACAAAGGTGGACTCAAAGCAGACACGGACAAAAGAAAGTTACAAATTAAACGTTTAATAATAAAAACAGAAACAAACTACAGATAATCAAACAAAAGACTAACTAAACAAACACGGAAACACAAGTACGGGGAGATGTCGGGAAAACGGGAACACGGGAACTACGGAAAGAAAACAGAACACAAAACACGATTAATAAGCTTACAACGGGGAGCGTGAAAATCACTACGAGAAAGGAGATGCCAGTCTGGGGGGAATAGTTTTACCAAGGTTGGGTCGACGACGGTCCAGCGCTGCATACCTGCCAGCTTCAGGCTTTTAAGGTGTTGTGTAATCAGCATAACAGGCTGCAGCTTTGGGGAACGCCTACCGGACCTACAGACAGACAGGGAGAAGCACATGCAGGGAAACGCAGACAGAGGGAGACAAACACACACAAGACAAAGGAGAGGAGGGCACTGACAGAACCAGATCTTGACACATTTAGAAGCATTCAGACCCCTGTTAGCGCTAGCATAACTTTCCATTTAGCACAACAGCAGAGTAGACTGAGCCACGTGGTTAACTTCAGTTAGCTAGCTGCCTCGGCTACTACCTGCGATAGACACGAATGTAGCAATGATCAAAAATGTGACAAATGTGAGCAAGCGGCGCAATACAAGCATCAGAAGCGATTGCATTTACGTCATTCGCGTTGAATGCCCCATTAGGCTGCAGGTGTTGCACCAGTAAAACTGAAGAAAAGCAGCTCTGTGCTTTTGTGCTCATTCAGTATGTGCTGTGTATTTCTGCTGTCATGTGACACACTCATGCGGAGAGAGAAAGAGCCAGGTCAAACAGAGACAGTAATAACCTCTATGGTGTCTCCAGTTGCTGGTCTTCACCTTCACCAAGTTAAGGGGGCAGCCAAGTGCAAAGTCTCAGAGAAACCAAATCACTGTACAAGTAAAAAATATATATATATCTTAAAATATACATTTCCCCTGATTTTATAACGATATACTTTGTTGTTTGCATTCTTTGTGTCCTCTTTTTCTCTTCTCCCTTCTGTAAATCACCTTATTATTAACGCCTGTGCTGTTTTAAAAGGAAGGTGGTTAATAAAGTGTACTTACTTACATGTCACGGCTCTAAGTTCTTGACCTTTTTAAGTATAAAACCAAAGACTCCCTCCTCTTTCTCCTACTGCCACTGAACTTTTACAACAACTATAAAAGTATGAAAATGGCCAACACAGTTCAACAAGAGTACATTTCCATCGATTAGCCTCCTAATACAATGGGGCCTTGTTTTAGGAAACTGCTGCTGTTTGCAGAATCCTGCCAGGAAGCCAGATCATCAAACACACACACACACACACACACACACACACACACACACACACACACACACACACACACACAAAGGATGGATATGGATATGCTCATAATTAAAACTATTGAGTTATGAACTATTGATATTCCTGTCCGATTGCTTGACTGCTTATCTTTACATTTTTAGCAATGCCATTGTGGTCACACATCTTTAATATTATATGTTTTATTATTATTATTATTATTATTATTATTATTATTATTACCGATAGGAAAGATGGACAAAACCACAAAAGCTGAGACCTTGTATTAGCTGTAGCTAGTAGAACATATTATATTTCAGGAGTATTTCAAGGGTAACTGCTGCCAGATAGTTATCACACTAACAATTAAATATAAATATGACTGTGGTTGGTGCAAACACCAGGAAACTGTACCATCAGTAGTATAAATATAATATAAACTCTAATACTGGACAGTCATATTTATGGTTATAGTCATGCAAACTACGAAAGTGCAAACCCATCTTCATCTCATCTCATCTTCATCCGCTTATCTGGGGTCGGGTCGTGGGGGCAGCAGCTTTAGCAGGGGACCCCAAACTTCCCTTTCCCTTTCACATTAACCAGCTCTAACTGGGGGATCCCGAGGCGTTCCCAGGCCAGTGTGGAGATATAATCTCTCCACCTAGTCCTGGGTCTTCCCCGAGGCCTCCTCCCAGCTGGACGTGCCTGGAACACCTCCCTAGGGAGGCGCCCAGGGTTCATCCTTACTAGATGATCCTGAACCACCTCAACTGGCTCCTTTCAACGCAAAGGAGCAGCGGCTCTACTCCGAGTTCCTCACGGATGCTGAACTTCTCCCCCTCTCTCTAAGGGAGACTCCAGACCCCCTCCTGAGAAAACCCATTTAGGCCACTTGTACCCGCGACCTCGTTCTTTCGGTCATGACCCAGCTTTCATGACCATAGGTGAGGGTAGGGACGAAGATTGACCGGTAGATCGAGAGCTTTGCCTTCCGGCTCAGCTCTCTTTTCGTCACAACGGTGCGGTAGAGCAACTGCAACACCGCCCCCGCTGCTCCGATTCTCCGGCCAAACTCACGCTCCATCGTCCCCTCACTCGTGAACATGATCCCGAGGTACTTGAACTCCTTCACTTGGGGTAAGGACTCATTCCCTACCTGGAGTAAATGCAAACCCAACATGTGATAAACCAGAATAACTCTTGGAATAACACACTTTCATTAGCATTAGTGACAGAAATTATCACTTTATCTAAACAGTCACTGGTTGTTTTACAGCACTCCAGTGATCCAAATGAGGCTTGAGGTTCCTGAATGCGGCTCATTTGTGATTTCTGATTATCTTCTGTTTGAACTTTCAGTCTAATTTTAGAGCTGCAGCATCGGTTATCTTGCTATACATATGCTCATATGCAGAGCACGTACCCGACAGCACCACGACGAGAAGGCCTCCTGTCAAGCAAACATGACAGGCGATGACAGACACTGCTGGAGCTGATGAATAGTTTATTACCTACCTGCTGTCAAACAGCAAACATCCATCTGCAGTTATGCTCACAACCAACTTCAACTCATTCAGTGTTCTTATGTATCTTAATATTTCAGGCTATTTTCAGGCTAGCGTTTTATTATTTAGATCTGACTTCTCCATCTTATATCCCTGATGATGTTAACTCTGCATTTGTCTGAAAAGGTTAATCTAATATATCAGCACTATTTTCATATTTAAATATGTGACTCAGGTGATTAATACCTGCGGTTACCCGCCCAAGTTACCCACTTTAATACGAACAACATCCTCTTTTCAGTTACAAGACTTGTAAATCATTGTGGAGTGACCCTAACCCAGTCAAAAATGTGTTTATATTTGGATGCCTTTGAGGTACAGTACCATTAAAGACCATTAGATAATGTCAAAAACATCTCCAGGTTAACCTTATCCACTGCACCTGTAATGAAGCTGAGTGGGTTCAAGACTTCAAAACAATATTCATTCATCTTCAACCGCTTATCCCGGGGTCGGGGTCTCAGGGGGCTGAAGCCGATCCCAGCTGACATCGGGCATGAGGCGGGGTCCACCCTGGACAGGACGCCAGTCTATCACAGGACACATAGAGACGAACAGAGACGGACAACCATTCACACCTAAGGGCAATTATTCAAAACATCCCTTTCAGAAATCTATGGGTTATATGACAGACAATTTATCAGCGTCCTCTGGCATATGCTGGATGTAGAAGTGGAAGTAGAGGAGTGATGGGCTTTAGTTTCTGTCCCTGGGTTTTATTTGTTGATGCTCTGCTTCCATCTCCTGGAGGACACAAGTACAACAGCTTCATCTTAGGTTTTGTTTTGTTTTTGTTCCCTGTTTGGGTTTGTGTTGCTGGGGGGGGCTGCTATTTTAAGTCTGTCTGTCTTATATGTCGACTATATATATATATAACAACCCCATTTCGAAACAGAGTTTGAATGGCCTGTATAAGCAGTGATTAGGCTACAGCAAATACAAACAGCTTAAATTAATATGGACATGACTTTTGTTTTAAAGGGGAACACTCTGTCTTATATGTCGACAATCATCTTTGGTGTGTTGGTTGCACCTACACACAATACACAACTCTCTTCAAATCCAAAAACTATAGTGATAAAATTTGTGATGCAACTCAAGTATAAAGTGTGGAGCTGCTCCAAAGACAACAAATTGGGAAAGACATTATAGCTGACGCTTTTTAGAACAGAGAACAAAATAATAATAAAGAAAATTTCCAGACTTGAGACTTATAGCGTACTTCTCCGGTTTCTTGATTTGAGAGAGAGTAGGTCTAGCTCATGTTTACAAATATTGATCAAACTTTCCTCGGCCATGAGAATAAAATATTGGAATTTGTAATCAAAGTGGCGTTCCCCTTTAAAACAATAGTCATGCCCATATAAATTTAAGATGTTTGTATTTGTTGTAGCCTAATCACTGCTTATACAGGCCATTCAAACTCTGTTTCAAAATGGGGTTGTCATATATATATATATATACACACACACACACATATATATATATATATAATATGGGATTCAGGTGATTAATACCTGCAGTTACCCGCCCAAGTTACCCACTTTAATACGAACAACATCCTCTTTTCAGTTACAAGACTTGTAAATCATTGTGGAGTGACCCTAACCCAGTCAAAAATGTGTTTTTATTTGGATGCCTTTGAGGTACAGTATATTAAAGACCACTAGATAATGTCTCAAAAACATCTCCACGTCCATCCACTGCACCTGTAATGAAGCTGAGTGTGTTCAAGACTTCAAAACAATATTCATTCATCTTCAACCGCTTATCCCGGGGACCGGGGTCGCGGTGGGGCTGGAGCCGATCCCAGCTGACATTGGGCGTGAGGTGGGGTCCACCCTGGACAGGACGCCAGTCTATCACAGGACACATAGAGACGAACAGAGACGG
The DNA here is from genome assembly GCF_963691815.1 of Echiichthys vipera. Lineage (NCBI taxonomy): Eukaryota > Metazoa > Chordata > Actinopteri > Perciformes > Trachinidae > Echiichthys > Echiichthys vipera. The sequence continues at coordinate 45,552,554 of NC_139825.1, forward strand.
ACAACCATTCACACCTAAGGGCAATTATTCAAAACATCCCTTTCAGAAATCTATGGGTTATATGACAGACAATTTATCAGCGTCCTCTGGCATATGCTGGATGTAGAAGTGGAAGTAGAGGAGTGATGGGCTTTGGTTTATGTCCCTGGGTTTTATTTGTTGATGCTCTGCTTCCATCTCCTGGAGGACACAAGTACAACAGCTTCATCTTAGGTTTTGTTTTGTTTTTGTTCCCTGTTTGGGTTTGTGTTGCTGGGGGGGCTGCTATTTTAAGTCTGTCTGTCTTATATGTCGACTATATATATATATAACAACCCCATTTCGAAACAGAGTTTGAATGGAGTTTGAATGGCCTGACATATATATATATATATATATATATATATATATATATATATATATATATATGTGTGTGTGTATAATAATAATTCATAATTAAGTTATTACTAAAGAATAAGTCAAAAAGATAAGCTTAAACGTTAAATATGGAGAATGAACCATTAAGTGTCTCAAGATCGTAGTCACAACAACGAAAAATAATTTCAGCACTCGAGTTGCCAGGTTGGTCAGACCTGGCCCCAGTAGCTTAGGGCGCACTCACACTGTCCGTCCGTACCGCGCCCCGGGCTTTAGGGTACTTGTCCCCCCTCCCTCTCCCCCCGCGCCCCAGGCCCGTTTGTACTCACACTGCCTGGGCCTCGTTCAAATGCTTCTTGCTGCCTATACGTCATCACACCGTAACACGTCACACGCATTGATGACATCATCGCGATGTGTCGCTTTGTTTACAAATCTTTCCATAGACCTCTGAGTTTTTGTGCGTCTTGTTGACTGTTATTGAATCTTTTCATCGACCAAATCTGCAGTAAACACTCCACCTCCGCATCACACCAACGTGAACCTTTCACCACCATTGTTGTTGTTGTTAAATGTCTGCGCATGGTCCGTCCTTCTTTTTTCTATGTCCCAACAGGTGCATATAAATGACGTCAGAACCGCCGAAGGCCTCGTGCTCGTACACGTGCGCACGCTCATGTGCAAACGCGCTCTACAAAAGCCCACCTCTCTCAGACGGGCCGTGGACGGCCAGCTGTCCACAGTTATGCGCGGAGCGGTTGCACTGGTCACACTGGTCAAACGCACTAGGCCTGACCCGAAAAAGCGGTTTTGGCCCGGTACGGAAGGACAGTGTGAGTGCGCCCTCACAGTAGACTGAAGTCTCTTTGAGCCTGTTTGAACCCGTCCCCTTTCCAAATCACACCATAAAATCAAGTATTGCAGAGGAGTGACGGACAGTTACTGTAAGCCGTTACCATTAGCTGTTACAGCTAAGTAAACATGGAAGCTAGCTTAGTAATTAAGAAGAAACGTAGTGTTACGGCTGAGAGGGTTGTGTGTGTTTATTCTGGTTGCTGTTTTTTTTTCTCTGTGCTTCCTGGCTGTAGGTCCCACCTTTCCCCACCTGGTCGCCGAGGCTGACATCAATTTCAGTCAATCAGCTGCTCCTTAAAAGGAGGAGGGAATCTGCAGTGGCTCTCTGACTCTCACTCCAACAGTGTTACTAAAAGCCTGATTTACTTCTTTAAAAAAACAAATGGTCTTTGACTCCTTCCCCCAGTTGCCTTGCAGGAGGCATCTCAAAGGATCAATAAAGCAAAGTCTATGTCTAAGTCTAAGGGTTGATATAGTTTTAATTTTATGTTTGTCCCTATTCCCCCTAGAATTAATTCGTGACGTGACACGTGACCCATTTGGGCGTGCGTTTTAATGCAGTTGAACTCCTTTATCTCAGTCCATGGAGTGAGTGCTCGGCCTATATTGACTCTAGTTTTTGCCCGTCTCCGTTACTCAGCTGCTGGGACAAATACCGCAGCAGCAGGATTTGCAAACTCCATTTCACCAGTGCCAGCCTACAGTAGCTGCACCAAACAAATGAGACAACCCTGGCAACCTGCAACGCCCAACGCTATTGGCTGGTGCAATGTTAACAGCTGGGATTGGCTCTAGCCCCCCGTGACCCCGATAGGGACAAGCGGTTGAAGATGGATGGATGGATAAAGATTCTACATATTCAACCTTTAACATATTTTTAACAAGCTGTTTTTTAAGTAATGTAGTTGGTTTGTGCTTGCAATCCTTTGGTTCAACCCATAGACTGTATAAAAAAGTACTGACACTGTACTGAATATAAACGCTGCATCGACTGTGGAGGGACATGCCTAAAGAGCCGCCATTTTGGATCAGGGCTAGCAGAGGCAGTGGTGCATAAACATACGAAGGAAAGAGGTACAGCTCAATCTCAAAGTAGAATTATTGGCTCAAAGTTTGACCGATTTCCAAACTTATTGATTTGTTTAAAACATCACAAATGTAGCTATGATACAGGGTGCTTGGATATTTTAAAAATGCTGATTTTACTACCCAAATACAAATTATACTTAATGTTATCAGCAGACTTCTGACAGAAGGCACAGACACAGACGATCCTATGGTTACAATAATAATGACATATTATAATAATAAAAATAATACCATAATATTATAATAATAATAATACTAATACTAATAATAATAATAATAATAACAGCAATAGCAACCATTAATCAGAATCAGAAATACTTTGAGAATCCCAGGGGGAAATTATTTTTGCTACAAAATTCCAGATATACAAACAACAAATATTATACAAACAACATATATTAAAAAAACTTTTAAGAAATATATACAAGTTCAAAAATACCAGACTAATGTGCATGTGGTTGAGTCTCAATAACAGATTGGAGGTGACAGGCCACAGCTCCTCTGCTGGGCCAGTGTGTCGTAGAGAGGGTGGGAGACCTGGTCCAGGATAGAGCGGAGCCTGGACAGCATCCTCCTCTCTGCCACGGTCTTCACAGTGTCCAGCTCCCCCCCCACGACATCACCGGCCCTCCTGATCAGTTTGTTCAGTCTGTTGGTGTCAGCGACCTTCAGCCCACTGCCCCAGCATGTGACAGAGAAGAAGATCACACTGGAAACAGAATCATGAAACATCCTCAGCATCATCCGGCAGATGTTAAAGGAACTCAGCCTCCTCAGGAAGAAGAGTCGACTTTGGCCCTTTTTGTAGACGGCCTCTGTGTTTCTAGTCCAGTTCAACTTATTAATGAAGTGCACCCCCAGGTACTTATACTCCTCTACAGTGTTCACAGGGACCCCCTGGATGGAGACAGGGGTCACAGGTGTTTTTACCCTCCACAGCTCCACCACGAGCTCCTTTGTTTTAGTCACTCAGGACTCAGCGCAATAGTTGAATTCTGAGGTCAGGAGGGTGAAGAGAAAGAGAGAGAGGACAGTCCCCTGTGGGGCCCCAGTGTTGCTGACCACCCTGTCAGACTCACAGTTCTGTAGGCGGACATACTGTGGTCTACCTATCAGGTAATGTACAATCCAGGTCCTCCCCATGCGGCTCACAAAGTGCAGGCCAGTCAGTCACTTCAAAGCAGCCCTGCAGTGTCTCATAAGCCTCATCACAGTCCTTTTGGTCGTAGGCTTCCTCTTCATTAGAGGAACATAGCAGGGTTTGAGGTGAACCAGGTTATGATCTGACCTGCCCAGAGGGGGGAGAGAAGAGGAGATGTATGCATCCTTAATGTTAGCATACATCAGGTTCAGAGTCCTCTCCTCTCTGGTAGGACAGCTAATGATGTGGGGTGTTGAGTCTGGAGTCTGGAGATGGTGGTGTGTATGATGCTGCAGGCAGATGTCAGGTTTGCAGAGGGGGGGGATGTACAGAACAACAGTTGGAACATGTGGGATTTCTCTAGGCAGACGATATGGACAGAGTCCAACGGCCAGCAGTTCAACATCCGGGCTACAGAGCTGTTCTTTAACGGTGATATGACCAGTATTACACCATCTGCTGTTTACTAGAACGGCAAGCCCCCCTCCTTTCGTCTTACCACTCTCGGTGCAATCCCAGTCAGCCCGAATGGTGTGGAAGCCATCCACTGAGACGTTCTGGTCCGTGATGTCCCTGTGCAGCCATGTCTCCATGAAACACATCAGACTGTACTCACGGTACAGCTGGCTCTGCTTTATAGCTGTCAGTTCCATTTTCTTCTACAGGGACCGTAATTACCCAACACAACACAGCTTGAATCTTGTCCTCTCCATAAGCCTGTCCCATCTCGTCTCTCCTTTATGGCCCAGACGCTGTTTCTCTGCGTGGTGGAATATCCGCTAGACTGGCCACTATGCCGGCTGGCATTAGTGCGATAAATGTGGCTCCGGGAGTGAAGTTTAGGCAGCCAGCATTCATGATCTATGATTTAAACTGATATTCAACACAGTACCAGTACCTACCGACCTTCACGGCTTGAATCCTCCAGCTGCTCCAGATTTGCATCTAGTGTCTGTTTCATAGATAGCAGGCTGTACTGCCAGTCATGGTGCAAGTGCGTCTATTTAATTAGCATAACAAAGCTAACATTTACGCAGTTTGTTCCTAAACCATCTGTTGGTACAGTTGATCGAGGAGCAAACCATGTCGTCACTCATACTACACGACTGACCGCAGTCCAGGAGAAGTGAGAGCCAGAGGCTAATCTTCACTCAAGAGGCCACGCCCCTAATTATTCATAAACTTTAACCTCCAATAAGCCTGTGAATGTTCTCATTCGTCCAGGTCATCGTTATCCTCAAAGCAATTTCAGTCAAAAACAACTGGACTGGTTGTTTGTCTAGGAAGACGTTTCACCTCTCATCCAAGAGGCTTCATCAGTTCATGTACGCATCTGACCAGGCTGGGACTGGTCCAACTAACTGGTGTGGAGATCCAGGTATTTAACCTCTCACAAGGCCGTTGATGTCACTTACACCCTTTGTGCTCCAAGTGCCCACGCCCGTCGTTGGAGTGACAGTCGTTGGTGGGAAGTAGGTTTCGACTTCGTTAGTGCTCCATTGAGTCTGAACGACAGTCGTTGGGGTCACCCGGGCCATGTGTGAACAGTTGTCCTTTGAGGTTAGATTGTTGAAACTCCTGGGAAGGGATGAAAGGGCGGCATTGTAAATTGGAGATAAGTGGTGTCTCAGACCCCCTCCTCTGTTTAGCGCTTCTTTTACTCCTCTTTCAAACCATCTGTCCTCTCTGTCCAAGATTTGGACATTGCTGTCATCAAAGGAGTGGGCTTTCTCCTTGAGGTGTAAGTGGACAGCGGAGTCCAGGCCTGAGGAGTTGGCTCTCCTGTGTTTAACCTCCAATAAAATAAAAACTAGCCTGTTACAAAAATATTCACCAAGTGTTGTCATGGAGATATGACTTAAACATACAGACCAGAATGTTTTTGTAAACAAGTCCTAATTAGGTTTAATTATGTTGGCCTGTTTAACATGGGGGTCAATGAGAAACTGCTCTTTTGTGCAAACTACTCCTACTGGACACTCAGAGAACTGCACTTGTTGGCACTTCCGTATTGGATCAACCAGGAAGTCGCTGATCACTTACCGGAAATGAAACTCTTCTGACTCAGCAAATCGCCAAAAATATCTTTTAACATTTATAAACTGAATCTAACTGTTGCCTAAGTTGCGCTGTTATGTACTGTACTGCCATTATGTCTCTGCTGTACTGTTACTAAAAACATCCTTCTACCGCAGTGTCGGTGCTTCCTTTAAACATGTCCCCCGCGTCAACATCAGGTTCTGAGGTTTAGGAGAGGTGACCAATAGGAAGCTGACAGGGCGACGATTGCTCCAGAGCAACGCGAGTGTGACAGTTTGTTTGGAGAGAGCTTGCAGTTTTTTTTTTTTCTCTTTTATTTTGGTTATTTGGTTTTTTGTTTTGTGCACAACATTTCATTAGGTAGTAAGTACAGCTAGGGTAGAAGTGGGGAGAGTATTTTGCGGAAGTGTCGGCCGACGGCCTGTATAGGTCCGGTACACGATACGGTTGCAACATATTCTCTACCATGGCGCATAGTAGGGAGGGTAGCGATGGTAGTAGTATGGATGATATAGATCAGGAAGATGTGAGATGTCAGTTAAGGAGGATAAATAAAGCAAAGCGGAGTAGAGGAGAGCAAGGGAGTGGGGGAGCACAAGAGAGTGAGGAGAAATTGATTGTTGTTGTGAGGTTTGATGAGCCAGGAGTGAAGGGATCGGATCCGCTCAAATTGACGAAAATAATTAAGAATCAGATTGGCGATGTTAAATATGGGAAAATTCTGAATGACGGAAATTTGCTAATAAGGTGTAACTCTGAAGAGCAGGTCGGAAGAGCTTTAAAACTGCAAGCTGTTGGGAAAGCAGTGGTGGTTAAGGTGGTGAAAGTGGGTGAACAAGGGTGTAAAGGAGTGATATATGGGATTACCCCAAACATAGAGATGAAGGAGCTGGTTAAAAATGTAAAAATAAAATGTGATGCTGTTCAGAGCGCAAAGCGGTTAAATAGGGGAGCAGAGAAAAAGGAAACAGAGTCAGTGTTGGTGCAGTTTAGCACCAAAGAGTTGCCTATGGAGTTATTTTTTGGATACATGAGGTATAGTGTAAGAGAGTTCATCCAGAAGCCAATGAGATGCTTTAATTGTCAGAAATTTGGGCATGTAGCGAAAGAGTGTAAAGGGATGAAAAGGTGTGCAAAGTGTAGCGGGGAACATGACTATGGGGAATGTGGAGAGGGGGTGAGACCTAAATGTAGTAATTGTGGAGGGGGACACAGTGCAGCCTATTGGGGATGTGAAGTAATGAGAAGGGAGACTGAGATACAGAGTGTGAAAAGGAAGGATAGAGTCCCTTATGCAGAAGCAGTTAAAAGAGTGGAGCAAACAAAAAGGGATAGTGGAGGAAATGCCAATATTAGAGAGGAAATAGTTATAGGAAATGTGTGGAAACAAAGAAAAGAAGATGTCATAGAGAAAGAGAAAAGGGAGCAGGGGGAAAAGAGGGACTTGGTTATCTTTATTGCAGGGGTAATTAATGCAACAGCTGAAGTGAGGTCTAAAACGGAGAGGATTCAGATTATAACAAAGGCAGCAGTTCAGCATTTAGGAATGACATACTTAAAATGGGAGGAAGTAAGGGATTGTCTTGCTGAACACGCAAGCCAAGAAGTAGATAGAGGGGGAGTATGATAATCCTACAATGGAACGCAAGGAGTCTGATTACAAATGGGCAAGAGTTTAAAAAGGTTGTGGAGGATATGATAGTGAAACCAGATGTAATATGTATTCAGGAAACTTGGCTTCAGCCTAGATTTGATTTTGTTTTGTTGGACTACATAATAATTAGGAGGGATAGGGTGGGGGGTATTGGAGGGGGTTGCGCTACCTTTGTAAGACAGGGAATACCATATCGAGTTTTGGGCCTGGGGCAGGTACAGGAATATGTGGTGGTAGAAATATGGGTGGGCTCTAGGAGGATGGTTATCATCAATTACTATAACCCCTGCAAACGGTTAGGTCTTGCCGAGCTAGTGGAAATTGAGGGGCAGGATAGGGGGAATGTGGTTTGGACTGGGGACTTTAATGCTCATAGTACTTTGTGGGGTGGAAATAGTACTGATAGTAATGGTCAGGTGATTGAGGAGTTGCTGAGTGAAAGGAACTTAATTTGTTTAAATGATGGAAGGGGCACACGGTTTGATGTTAGAACGGGGCAGGAATCTGTGTTGGATCTCACTCTCTCATCAAGTGGGTTAGCGTTGAGGTGTGATTGGGAACTCCTTGGAGACAGTATTGGGAGTGATCATTATCCAGTTGTGTGTACCATAGATATTGATGTCAGCCTTAGGGCTGGTGGGAGGGGTGGGAGGTGGGTCTTTGAAAAGGTAGATTGGGAAAGATTTAGGGACTTAAGTGACCTGTTTCTAAGGTCTGTACCAAGCACAGATAATGTGGAGGGGCATGAGGGTGAGCTGCGCCGAAGGATTTATATGGCTGCCATGGAGTCAATCCCGAAAAGCTCAGGAAAGATGGCTAGGAGTGCAGTCCCTTGGTGGAATGAGGAATGTGAGAATGCTATAGGAGCCAGGAAAAGGGCCTTTAGACAGCTGAGACGGACTCATAACTTTCATCATCTGATTGAATATAAGCAGGCACAGGCAGTAGGCAGGAGAGTCATCAGGAGAAGTAAGAGGTCTTACTGGAGGGATTATTGCAGCACAATAGGTAGTAGTGTGGAAATTACTGAGGTCTGGGGTATGATTAAGAAAATGGACGGTAATAGGAGGGGGTGGGACTATCCAATTTTGGCGGATGGCGATCTTCTGGCTGTGTCTGATACTGAGAAGGCAGAAATGATGGTGAGGACTTTGAGCAAGGTACATAGTTCTGACAATCTTTCAGATCAGGAAAGGAGAGGTAGAGAGGAAACAATGACACAGTATGGTGAGGTTGGTCAAAGAAAGGAGAACTTGCAGGACAAATATAATGTCCCCTTTACATTGTTGGAACTTAAGAATGCGTTGGAGAGGTGCAGGAACTCAGCCCCTGGGCAAGATCAAATTTGCTATAAAATGTTGTTGCATCTGAGCGATGAGGGATTGGTGGCAATCTTGAATTTATATATTAGGGTGTGGGAGGAGGGATGTATTCCTATCAGGAAGCCTGGCAAAGATCCTACGAACCCTGTAAATTACCGACCAATAGCTTTAACCTCACAGTTTGGCAAGCTGATGGAAAGACTGGTCAATGAAAGATTAATGTACTTTGTTGAAGAAAAGGGGCTACTATCAAGATATCAGAGTGGGTTCAGAAAGGGTCGGAACACAATTGACTCTGTTTTATGTCTTGAGAATGAAATCAGGAAAGCTCAGATACATAAAGAAACTGTGGTGGCTGTATTTTTGGACGTTGAAAAAGCATATGATATGCTTTGGGTGGGGGGACTCTTAATCAAGTTGCATATGCTAGGCATTGGGGGGAACCTGTTTAACTGGGTGAGGGATTTTTTGAATAATCGCAGCATCCAGGTTAAGATAGGGAAGGATATATCAAGGCGGTGCTTAGTTGAAAATGGAACTCCGCAGGGGAGCGTGGTCAGCCCCCTCCTTTTCAATATAATGTTTAATGATGTTTTTTCTGGAGTACAGCCTGATATTGGACAGTCCCTCTTTGCTGATGACGGTAGCCTGTGGAAAAGAGGGAAAAATGTGAAACACATTATGAAGAGAGTTCAGGAAGCTCTAACAACTGTGGTGGAATGGGGTAGAAAGTGGGGCTTGACGAAGGCAATGTTTTTTACGAGGAAGAAAATATGCGATAGTTTGAAACTGCAACTGTACAATTGTCCTGTGGAGAGCGTGTCTTGTTTTAAATTCCTGGGTGTGTTGTTTGACACTAGACTAACGTGGAGAATTCATATCTCCAGGGTTGTAGATAAGTGTAAAACTGTTCTGAATTTAATGAGGTGTCTTACTGGGAAAGAGTGGGGAGCTGATTTGGCCTCTTTGAAATTGATTTATGTATACTTGATCAGGGCGAGGATTGAGTATAGGTGTTTGGTGTGTGCCTCTGCGGCGGCATCCGTGCTGGCCAAGCTTGATGTAGTTCAGGCTACTGCCTTGAGACTATGTACTGGAGCTGTGCGGTCCTCTTCTGTGTGCGCCTTGCAAGTGATTACTGGGGAAATGCCTCTTGGGCTGAGGAGAAGACAGCTGCAGGCCAACTACTGGGTGAATCTGATGGGTCAGCGGCCTGATCATTCAGTGAGAAATGTTATTGAGCCAAGTTGGGAGAGTGTGGTGGCAGATTTGTCGAGTTTTGGGTGGACTGGAGAATCTGTGGCGCGAGAAATGAATGTGCTACATCGCTCTTTTTGCTCAGCAGTAATATGGCCTGTGATTCCTGTGTGGCAGCTACATGTTCCAGATATTGACATTACACTACTTGAAATGAAGGAGAAGGACCCTGAGGTGGAGTTAGTGTATAGTTTTCACTGTCATACAGAAGAAAGATATCATGACTGGGTTTTAATATTTACTGATGGATCGAAGAATCAGGAGTCAGGGGTTACTGGAGCAGCCTTTTTTGTTCCGAAAATGAATGTTTCTGGCTCAAAGAGGACGTCTGATTCGTTGCATGTGTTTACAGTTGAGCTATATGCCATCTTGATGGCTGTGCAGTGGGCGGATCAACTACAAGATAGGAAGGTTCTAATATGCAGTGACTCTGTGTCTGCAGTCAAAAGCCTTGGGAAGGGAATGTCAAAGGGGCGGCAGGATATTGTGTATGACATACTATTGGCACTCAATAATGTATGCATAAAGGGAGTGAAAGTGTCATTTTTATGGGTACCTGCCCATGTGGGAATCAGATGGAATGAGAAGGTGGATGCGTTGGCCAAGGAAGCGACTCGAAAAGGAGCCATAGATGTTCCTCTGACACTGTCCAAGTCTGAAGGAAAGAGTATTGTGTGGCAGAATTCTCTTATTAAGTGGCAACAGCTTTGGGATCAAGACACAAAGGGCAGACATCTATATTCCATTATTGGTAATGTTTCTGGCTCAGGTATGGCTTACACTAGTGGTAAGCGTAAGTGTTGGCTGTGTCAGTGAGGGGAAGGAGGAGGAATACAGGGGCGTTGTGGACTCCTTTGTCGACTGGTGTGCAGCTAATCACCTGATTCTAAACGCCACCAAGACAAAGGAGCTAGTGGTGGATTTCCGCAGGAGTAAATCTGCCCCCACACCCATCTCCATCAACGGACTGACTGTGGATGTTGTCCAGGATTACAAATATCTTGGAGTACACATGGACAACAAACTGGACTTTTCCAAGAACACTGAGGCTGTATACAAGAAGGGCCAGAGTCGCCTCTATTTCCTGAGGAGGCTCCGGTCGTTCAATGTTTGTAACACCATGCTGAGGATGTTCTACCAGTCAGTGGTAGCCAGTGCCATCTTCTTTGCTGTTGTGTGCTGGGGCAGCAGACTGAGGGCAGCAGACGCAAAGAGGATCAGTAAGATCATCAGGAAGGCTGGCTCCGTCCTGGGGGTCACACTGGACTCTTTGGTGGCGGTGTCTGAGAGGAGGATGCTGTCTAAACTGCACAGCATCCTGGACAATAACTCTCACCCTCTCCACCAGCTGCTGACCTCCAGCAAAAGCACATTCAGCCACAGACTCATTCTCCCCCGGTGTAATACTGAACGCCGGAGGAAGTCTTTTCTTCCGGCGGCCATCAAACTTTATAATTCATCTCCCCCCAGTCAGGTAAGGAACAGTGGAGACACTGTATCCTGAAAATGTCACTTTGTCACTATTTACCATCACTGCATCACTTTATTCAGTTGTACTTTATTCAGTTGTACTGTCACTTACTTCAGTAAGTAATGCTGCTATTCGACACTGTCACTTATATCACCACTACATCACTTTATTTATTTATTAATGGTTTACTGTAACTATCTGCTGATATACTTACTGTGCTTTAGGACATGCTGCTACATTTCACTGTGGTTTACTGTAACTTACTTAAGTACGAAATGCTGCTACGCTCCACTGTGCCATACTGTCACTTAGTTCTGTAGGACATGCTGCTACATTTTTAACATTTTTAACACTTATAACTTATCGCTCCTTCTCACTTATTTAGTTTGTACTTATTTTATTTCAATCTGCTGCTAAACTGCACGCTGTGTATTGTTGTATATTGTATATACCTACGCTTAACCACGACATCTGTTGCACTCTGTCACACTTGGTTCATTGCTTGATTTATCTGACGTTAGCTTTATTTTGATTTGATTTATGTTTTTATGCTTATTGTCACTCTGATCCTTTTCCGCCTTTGTATGAAACTGTTGCACAATAATTTCCCTCGGGATAAATAAAGCTTCTTGAATCTTGAATCTTGAATCTTGAGGAGGTGATCATTGCGAGACTGAGAGTAGGCCATACATGTCTCAATAGCACATTGTGTGTTTTGGGAAAGCACCAGGACGGACTGTGTTCTTGTCAGCAGAGGGAGACTGTTGAACACGTATTGCTATTTTGCAGGAAGTATGAACCCTGTAGACAAGACTTGTTCAGGCACCTAAGGCAATGTGGGATGAAGGAAGTTTCCTTAAAAAGCGTACTTGATGTGGGAACAACTGGGGAGGGAAAGCGTCACTTTTTAAAATTTTTATTTGACACTGGACTTTATGGGAGAATCTAATTCTGTGGGACATTAGTCATTAATTAGCTAGGTAGCGAACACGGCTTTTGTTTTTCTTTATTCGTAACGTCATAAGAATAGTAACTTACCTTATCAACTGCAGCCATTTCCTCTTCTCTCTTTCATCGCAAGGGAAGCGGAAGAATGGCAGCTGAATACCAGCAGTTTTTTTTAACTCTGATCTGTTCAAGCAACAGGGGACACAGCACTGGGGCATGTTGAAAAGGCGCGCCTCAGCCACCAGCGTGGACCCGGAAGCAGTATTAGCGGACGTTGCTACGTCACGACTTAACAAGCGGATAGGAGGCAGCAATGCAACATCATGGATGCCAGCTGCCGTAAAACTCCATAGAAGAAGAAGAAGAACATCCGGTTCTTCTGTAGTTCCACAACAACTCGATCAAGCTGTTAAAAAACACTTTTGGTGACATGAGTGCTGAAAATAGTGTTGGAAATGTGTCTATACCTTTACAAAATCTTCTGAACTCAATCCAATGCGCCAGAGACCGAGTCAGGGGTAAATATGACACGTTAGATACGACGCAGCACAAATAACGTTAGTTAACGGTTAGCATTTAGCCGAGCTACTACGCATGCTAGCGTATGTCAAGCTAAACGTGCCAACGTGCTGGTTTTAGCACAATATGTGAGTTTATTAGGTTAAAAGGTCACTGACACGCAGTCAACAGTCTTCTTTTAAAAAGGGTTTCATGCTCAGCTTTTATAAAAATGGTTTCAGAGATTGAGTATTTAAAAATATGAACATTTTGGAGGGTTGTGTCAGTTGTGTGGTGCTGTTTTCTTTTTCTGCTGCGAGGTGTTTTTATAGACAATCATCCCTCACTGATTTAAACTGGATATGGGTCAAATTAAATCTCTTAAATTAAAAGCTCAACAGCACAAACTGCAGCCTCCAAAATGACCATAAAGTTGATCAACACCTCTTTAAACTATCACTTGTTTTTTTGAATGGCAGCTGATGTTGCATTTCAAGTTTGAGTGTAAATTCAATACAATCTGCTGTCAAAGTAAAGGCAGATTTATATTATTTCATTATATATATATATATATATATATATATATATATATATATATATTATATATATAATAATAATAATTCATGGGCGTCTTTCTGTGCATTTGAGGTCACCTTATAAAATTAAACAATAAACCACTAAGTCATACTCATAAAGCAGTCGTAGTCATCAGACAATAAAATGTACATAATACTAGTGATACACTGATACATCAGCTGTCGGATATCGGCTGATATTTGCGTTTCTTACGCGTATCAGCATCGGCCGATGCGGGCTGCTGCGTGCGCCAATAGTTTTTTCCCAGCATTATTTACAGACAGGCGTCCCCAGGCAGCTCCGTGTTGCCTTTTTTAAGTTCAATAAATGTTCCTCTTTCTAAATTGAGACTTTTAACATTTGTTATCGGCTGCAGTAGCTCTGTCCGTAGGTGACTCGGATGGTAACCGGAGGGTTGCCGATTCGAGTCCCTTTGTGGACCATGAAAGGAGCGTGGACTGGTGGCTGGAGAGGTGCCAGTTCATCTCCTGGGCATTGCTAAGGTGCTGTTGAGCAAGACACCGAACCCCCAACTGCTCGGGGCGCTGAGCCATTGGCAGCCCCCTCGCTCTGACATCTCTCCATTGATTGCATGTATAAAGGTTCTGTTTGTGCATGTGTGTGTATTTCAGGTCTGTGTGTGTGTGTAACATGTAATACCATAGTGAAAAAATTTAATTCCCCTTTGCGGCATTAATAAAGTAATTCTTCTTCTTCTTCTTATCATCGTTTTATAATTTTAAGATGGAAATTGAGGGAGCAAAAGTAGTATCGGCTCCAAATATTAGAGCGGTGACTGTTATGGATTAAAAAAACAGATGGGAATGTCTGTTTTTGTTTAGATAGATAGATATATAACTTTATTTATCCCAGAGGGGAAATTAGGTTTATTCCAATTAAGTAAATGCGTAACACGATCTTTCACCCATCCCTTTTTTCATACATTGTGACATTTTAACTATGAAAACAGTCATTAAATAAACACGTTTTGTTGTTTTTCACTTTGGCATTTGTGTATAGTATTTTTCCAGGACTAGTAAAGTTATGCTTAACCGAATGTTAATTTTCCCCGCAGACGGAGAGCCAAAAGAGTCAGATGAAGCGTTCAACCTCTCCACCTTCTGGGACACTCTGAGTTGAGTATAGTTTATCACGACCGTCGTCCGTCAGTAATCCCTCATGAATAGCAACACTTACCATCTTGTTACCTCAGATGTTTTGTTATGTTCCCAGACATTATGTCATATTTTAAAAATGCATTTTCATATTTTTTATATCAAACAACGTAAATGTCTCTTCTGTCCTCCAGACCAGGCAGTGAAGGCAGTGTCCCAGAAGGCCACTGAACTCTGCCTCGCCTTCTCTAAATCCCCACTGCCTTCACAACAGGTCAGTCTATTTTTAAGACCATAATTTTTGCTTTGCTGAGATAATATTGGACCGCTTATGATCCTCAACAGGACACCTTGATAAAAGCAACAGGTTTAATACTCTGGGTAGGTTTGATCAAAGGTTTATTAATCACAACACAGGTCTTTCACCAGAAAATGAGCTAAACTTGAATAATACTCTTATTATATACAATAGGGGTGACCCCGAATAATTGACTATTCGACAATTCGCTCTGAGGAGCTCCATTCAACTTCCAATCTCACATTTGAATCGTCGCAAAATGTGGTTATGAAACAATGGATTATTCCCTTCTGGCTCTGGGGGTGCTGAATGTCTGATTTTACATATAGATGTTTGGTTTCTCCCAAAAAAACAATGAGAAATAACCTATTTGGGTATAAATATAAGCCTATTAATAAGTTCTGTTGCTACAAATGTGAAAATAACTCATGAGCTTTTAATCTGTCTCCTTAGTGTGCAGGAATAACCCCCTCCCCCTCTTAAACTAAGTTGTACTTTCCAGGTTTCGACTCCGTCAAAGCGCATCTTGGTTGGGCTTTAAAAATTATCTGGGTGTCAAAAATAACACAATCTCTTACTGTTTAATCATCAGCATCATTTCATTTGAATATCTGCCCATTTTTTTCCATTATAGACATTCAATCCGACACAGTCTGACACAGCCCTGTGAAAGTAAAACTACAGTTCTTAGTGTACCGCTTGTCAGTGTTTCCCACAGAGCAGCAATGTGTGGTGCAGGTCCGTACGGAGACCCTTTTAGGGGCAGGGGCTCTGACCTCTCCCCTGTGCAGACTCTGACAACAAATATGTGTACTGCTTTTATCTGGATCATAATGTGCATATATTCATAACAAGGTGTCTGTGGGTGCAATAAAGATATATCTTTTTTTTAAACTTCAGTGTTTCTTGGAACTGAATAATCACACGTATTTGAAGTTTGTAGCGTGTTTAAGGGCGCACTCACACTGTCCTTCCGCACCGGGCCAAAACAGGTTTTGCGGGTTAAGCCTAGTGCGTTTGACCAGTGTGAGTGCAACCGCTCCGCGCATAACTGCGGCCAGCTGGCCGTCCACGGCCCGTCTGACGCACAAAAACTCTGAGGTCTACGGAAAGATTTGTAAACAAAGTGAAGCATCGCGATGACGTCATCAATGCGTGTGACGTGCTACGGTGTGATGACGTATGGACAGCAAGAAGCATTTGCGCGAGGCCCAGGTAGTGTGAATAAAAACGGGCCTGGGGTGCTGGGGGAGAGGGAGGGGGGAGAAGTACCCTAAAGCCCGGGGCGCGGTACGGACGGACAGTGTGAGTGCGCCCTAAGACATCTATTAGGCTTTACTTGTATATATTTATGTGGGACACATTAAAGCCACCCAGTCCCTTTGATCTGCAGAAATACCTTTTTATTTGACATAAATATCTTTTTGGCACCATGACGGACATGACAGAGCTTTTCTTTTGCTTTATTATCGTGTTTGTTTGGATAATCTTTAACCAGGTGCCTGACAACAGTAACAGTAACAACGATAACAATACTGCAGCTGGACCAGAAGCCTGTTATTAAACACAGTTTAACAAGACTGATCAGTAGGGATGTAAGGAAACACCGGCTCAACTCACGATTGGATTCAATTCACAATACTGAGTTCACAATATGATGTTTTTAACAAAAAGTGATAAAATCTACAAAATATATCGGCTATTCTCTCTACGCTTTTCCTTTTCAGATTTAAGAATCATTATTTCTGAGGTATAAACTGCAAAACAGTGCATATTTCATTTTATTTCTAAAAGTTAAACTGAACACAAAGAAACCAAGTAGTTAGGAATGTACATGTCCCGGGGGGACACATCCAACTGGTTGACGTTTACCTCCGAGGCGAAGTGAGGGCCAGCAGCTAGCTGTCACTCAAGAATCCGCGCCCCTAATAATTCATAAACTTTTAAGGGAAATTATTGTGCAACAGTTGCAGTACAAAATAGGAAAACGTGCAAATATCACTAAGCTCTTGAATTGTCACAGAAACCTAATTTCTCTTTCCTTCTGCAGGACGGAGAGAAGATAGCAGATGCCACCCTGAAGAGTGTCCTGACTCTGTCCACAGTGTATTACTGGCTACCTAAGAGCCAAGGTAACGCCACGAGACACTCCAGGACTTAGCTTTAGTCAAATAGTCAGTTCAGAACAACAATATGGACCATCACAGGATGTTAAACCTCTCACAGATTCAATTTGATATTGCGTATTCAAGAGCATGCTGCCCAAAGCTTGTTGTGTCTGCTCTTTCAGATTTAGTAGAAATTGATCACTTTGTGTCCTGACGGTGTCTTGTCTTCTGTCCTCAGGTGTCATTTTGCGTCGTCAGAGACGCCACAGTTGAGGTTGTGGGGGGAGTGGCACAGCTGCTGGAGGTCATACTGAACTCACCGCTACAGAGGTACATGCACACACGAATACAGAGTACATCTAAGATAGCATAGTAAGTATTGTATTAGTATGTAACAACTAAATGATAGCCTTTTGTATGACAATTAATGCCCGGGCACACATACATGCCCATAGAAGGTAAGACGATTCGACACGGTGGTGTGGTGGTCAGCACTGTCGCCTCAAAACTGGTTGGAATCCTGGCTGGGGCCCTTCTGTGTGGAGTTTGCATGTTCTCCCCGTGTCTGCGTGGGTTTTCTCTGGGTTCTCCGGTTTCCTCCCACAGTCCAAAGACGTGCAGGTGTTAGGTTACTTGATGAGTCTAAATCACCCGTAGGTGTGAGTGGTTGTCTGTCTCTGTTCGTCTCTATGTGCCCTGCGATACACTGGCGTCCTGTCCAGGGTGGACCCCGCCTCACGCCCGATGTCAGCTGGGATCGGTTCCAGCCCCCCCGCGACCCCGACAGGGACAAGCGGTTGAAGATGAATGAATGAATGTTTTACAGCAAGTAGATTTAATGTTACTAACTTGATGGCGGCTGTGGCACAGAGTCCATTTAACATTGACACTGATGACACTCAAAAAAAATACCCTCTAATGTTGGGCTGCTAAATGATTCGAGTTACGTTTTCAATTCATAGACTGTAAATAACAATGGATGGCTGTACAGCTTCCCAAAGGTTCAGCCAAACCGTGGTTGCAGGATATTTCTGGCATCACTTTTGTACAATGAGAGGAAGCGGAGTCGGGTTTTACTTGCGTTGACTTTATTTATATGACATTTGGGCTGTCAAATGAGTATTGCATTTTCTATTTTTACAACAACCCCAACACTATGTCCTGTCTGTCTTCTTCTCTTCCTCCTCGTCTTCTTCCTCTACTCCCCTCTAGTCTCTCTCAGGAGCAGTTAACGTCAACAGGAAATGTGTGGTTTGCCTGCGACCACTTTGCACAGTTGCCACAAGGTCAGTGGACTCGTCAGGATTTTTAAAAAGAAAAAAAATGTAAAGATATAAACTGGATCTGTTCTTAAATTATATTTTATTTTAAAATAACAGTTGCAGATTGGTGCTGCAGCTGCTGTGGTATTACTGGCAGCCTGCAGGTGGTGCTATTGTACTGAAACTCCCACTACACTTTTCTATTTATCTGTATAATATAGTGCTTTAGGGCGCACTCACACTGTCCTTCAAAAACAGGGCCAAAACAGGTTTTTCGGGTCAAGCCTAGTGCGTTTGACCGGTGTGAGTTCAACCGCTCCGCGCATAACTGCGGCCAGCTGGCAGTCCGAGGCCCGTCCGAGAGAGGTGGGCCTTTGTAGAGCGCGTTTGCACATGTAGGAGCACGAGCGTGCGCACGTGTACGAGCATGAGCACGACGCCTACAACAGTTCTGACGTCATTTCTGTGCGCCTGTTAGGACATAGAAAATAGAAGGACGGACCATGCGTGGACATTTAACAACAACAACAATGGCGGTGAAAGGTTCACGTTGGTGTGATGCGGAGGTGGAGTGTTTACTGCAGATTTGGTCGATGAAAAGATTCAAAAACAGTCGACAAGACGCACAAAAACTCTTAGGTCTATGGAAAGATTTGTAAACAAAGCGACGCATCGCGATGACGTCAATCAATGCGTGTGACGTGTTACAGCGTGATGACGTATGGACAGCAAGAAGCATTTGCGCGAGGCCCAGGTAGAGTGAGTACAAAAGGGCCTGGGGCGCGGGGGGAGAGGGAGGGGGGACAAGTACCCTAAAGCCTGGGTCGCGGTGCGGAAGGACAGTGTGAGTGCGCCCTAAGTGTGTGCAATTGTAAAGATAAAGCATGTTTCGAAATGTTTACAAAAAACTGTTTGGATTGAATGATAAATGCGTCAGGAAAAGGAAACATTATGCCTCAGAATCTTAAGGAGCAAGTAAGAATTAGCTTAAGTTAAATGCATGACTAGACTCCAGGAATAATGGGGGAGAGGACTGTGGTAGATGGATGAATTTGTCTAGGTCCTGGAGAGGATGATTAGCAACGACTTAAAGTAATGAGGAAGAGACAAATGACAAACGGCACACTTGGGAATACTGGAAGGAGGGTTAGAGATGCGGGGCGTGTGGAAGGTAAAAAGAAGAGAGAAATCAGGAAGCATTGACAGAGATGGAGGAAAGCATTATAGTCATGGAAGTTAAGACAGATTTTGTTAAAGATAAATTGAGGTAAAGATAAAAAAAGCAGTAAAATAAACAAACTGGTGAGGGGGTGTACAATGAGTTAGCAAGACTGATAGCATGACGTTATTTTTTACTTATCATCGATCAGCCCAGTAACTATCGATTTGCATAATGGGCTACTCAAATTATGTAGGTTACCCACAGTCTATGACACTTCCAGAGGGGAAAATACCCAATTCAACTCAGCATGTAAATGCTTAGAGCCTGTGCCAGGGCAACCATAGGCAAGCAGCAAGACACCCCTCCCTACAGCAGATGAAGGAAATTGGCGGTGAGGACACCCCACTAGTGGGCCCGAGGAACGAGGTGGAGGTCAATGGGATGAAGTGCAAAGCTCTCCTAGATTCTGGCTCTCAGATAACCATCATTACTCATATATACTATATATGCTAGTATTTAAACTGAGAATACACGTTGTGCTTTCTGCACAGTCGCAGTGTTTTAGCATAAAAAAGGACATGGCATATCCAGTTTCAATCGGACTGTTCAATGCCAACAGGCACTGAAGAACGCGGCACACACCAACAGCTTATATAACGTTAGCCTACCAATGGAGGCACGGCTATCTCAGATTTCGGTTATTGCTGTCAGCTAACTATAGCCTCTTTGTTCTAGCAGTCAGTGTCACGTTACTTCTTCAGCTGCTTATTTTCCTGTCATGCAGAAATACAGACAGTGCCACTCTTCATTATAACCCACTTTGTTTTCGGAGGATGAATTTTCCTTAAATCCTGTCAGCAGATTTCAAGCATACTGCTGCCCCCTATTGACGAAGGTTATCAAGTGCAGTCACCCCTACTTACTGCCGCAATGGCCCTGTCGTGGAGCGACAGGGTTGGATGAAAGAAGAAACATCTGTAAAACACAACCCAGAGTCCCAGGGTTATAGAGAGGCAGCTGGACATTTGAGTTAAAGTTGGAAGACAGTCAGTTGGACACTAGCATCTCACACAGTGCTCCGCTGTGTCGGTATCACACGGCCACTCTACTTATCAACCTCCTCCATCACTGAGCAACCATCACCAAGGTGACACTGTGAAGCTGCCACAGCCATACCCTTGGAGACTGTCACTATGGTAACATGGCGTTGTGTCAGCAATGCCAACAAGGCATGGTGCAGGGGAAAGGTTGGTTGGAGGGTATAATCTCAGGATTAAATTGTTAGATAAAAAAGCAGTTCATTAAAAAAAAGATGATAGAAAAAGTTAAGAAATCAACAACTCTGTCAGGTATCAAATATGTACCTTTGATTTTCTGGCAGATGTAGGACGGCACGCTGGCATCAGGGCCAAATTCTACAAAGTAGATGAGTGTTGACTTTAACTCTGCTTGTGTCAACAATCGATGTCTCTACAGGGCTTAAATCTTTGCTTCGTCTGTGTGTTTAAGAGTGTGACAGATGGTATTTGCCAGTCTACCAGTCAACAGCAACAAATCAGAACAGTCTTAATACTGTAGTATTGAGGCAACACAAGTTCGCACACAAGCACATCACTGATATGCTGTTTACTTTACCGATCTAGTTTTAACTGGTTATGTTACCAGTTACAAGCCTGAACTACCCGGACATGTTGCCAGTCACACTCACACCTATGGGCGATGGAGAGACAGCATCCTAAATTGATTGTCTTCGGACTGTGGGAGGAAGTTGGCTCCAAAGAAAACCCACATTGAGAACATACAGAGGGGCACACTGAGCACTGCATCACCATGGTGCCGAAGTTACAACATCTAGGCGGATACAAAATGTAGTATTAAAACAGAAAACAAAAATAAAGCTGAAAACTACTGACATTAAATTCATATTTGATGATTCATACTGCTGGTTGGCTAATTACATGAACCAATTACACCCCAGAACATTAGTCAAACCCAGGTTTCTAGCTCCAATAGTCAAGACTGCAGACAAAAGCAGTCAGGGACACTGCAACATTTCCGGCAAAAACTCATTTAAGATGCTTGAAACTAGATTATTTGTATTGTAGGGACACGGCAAATGCATAGATGTGTTGATATAGAAATAGCCACATATATCTCTATATCAATGTAAAGGTCACGTTCTCTGTCTGAACAGTTTTTTTTTTTTTTGATCAAATTTTTATTATGATTTTTGTTATAACAGAATTACAAATCACGTAAAGTAGGGGAAAAAAAGGGAGGGGCAGGGGAGACAAGACTCGACAAACATGACACACACAACAGACAAACATAAAGATAAAACACAAGACAAAAACTAAAAATGAAACAAAAAAGGCTCTAGTGTCCCATCAAGTCTTTGATAGAGTCTGTTAGGTTACGCCAAAAGTCCAAAGTCTTTTCTGAAGCTCCATTGACTCTAGCTGTGGATAGTTCCATGAATATAACGTCTAAAAACGTGAGGCTCCAATGCCGCATTGAGAGGTCATGGGGTGGCTTCCACCGTGTAGCTACCATCTTCTTGGCAGCGGTTAGTCCAGCATAGATTCCCCTCTGAGTTACTCCAGCAACACCGAGAGGCGACAAGTCATTCAAAATCAAAACACCCATGTGAACAGGCACATTGACAGTGAACAAACGAGACAGACAAGATGCAACATCATTCCAAAACTGAGAGACAGGGCCACAGGCCCAGAACATGTGGAGAGAGGTGCCGTTGGATTGAGTTGGGCAAAACGTGCATAGAGGGTTATTGACTATTTTCATGTGGTGCATCCTTACAGGGGTCAGATAGGTTCTATGGATGAAGTTATAATGAATGTGTTGGTGATCAGGATTACGCGACACCTCTGAGATGCTGGACCAAACATCGTCCCAATCAAATTCTTCGCTTAGATCAGGACAGTCCCGTAACCAGACCTTTTCTATAGGAAGGCCAATATGTTTGGGTATGACCAAGAAGTGGTAAAGCCTAGATACCATACCTTTTGATGATGACTGACTAGTAAACAGTTTACGGATAGGATGAGTAGGCAAGGAACTTTGCCAGGGGACACCATATGCTTTGAGCGCAGATCTTAATTGTAAATAGAAAAAAAAGGTAGAACGTGGCAGATTGAATGTATTTTGTAAGTCAGAGAATGGTAACAAGCCAGAGTCACTGAATATATCCTTTAAATAATGAACCCCTCGTTGTTCCCAATGCGGTGCTGTTATAGGACTCCCACCTATCAGTAACGACTTATTGTGAAATACAGGGGAATGTGAGTGCCAGTTACAGTTTATGCGAGAAAACTTTTCTACTACCCGCCAGGTCCTGATGAGATAAGAGATGATGGGCCCAAATCTTAGTTGGCACTGCTTATTAGAAATATTAGAAAAGAGAACATCCTGTAATGGCCATGGTTTCGTCATAGCGCGTTCTAGAGTAAGCCAAGAAGCAGGCATGTCTGGATTAAGCCAAGTAAGGAAAGGTCTTAAAACAAAGGACCAAAAATACAGTTTAAAATCAGGAACAGCTAAACCACCATTTTCCTTTCCCCTCTGAAGGGTGGCCAGTTTAAGTCTCGGCCGTTTGCCTTTCCAGATGAAATTAGAAACGGCTGAATGTAATTTAGTCCAGTAGTCAATAGGAGGCGATAGAGGAAGCATGGAGCTGACAAAATTGATCCTGGGCAGGATGTTCATTTTAACAATTGAGGCACGGGCTTGGATAGACATAGGGAGAAGCACCCATTTTTCCATATCCTTCAAAACGTTATTTTGGGCTACTAAGTAATTGTGTTTAACAATCTTATTTAGGCAGGGGAAAATCTCAACACCAAGGTATTTAAATTGCTTGACGATCGGAATGCACGAAGAAATGTTGGAGTTGCAGGCGGCCTCATTCAAATGGAGGAGTGCAGATTTAGACCAATTGATTTTAAATCCTGACATTTTGCCATAATTCTCACAAATAGACAGAAGATGGGGGATGGATTGAGATGGATTTTCTAGATAGACCATGATATCATCTGCAAATAAAGAGAGATGATGACGTGTGTCATGCAGTGTTATAGGAGATACCAACTGGGACAGACGAACAGCTTGGGCAAGGGGTTCTAACGAGAGAACAAACAGTGCGGGGCTCAGAGGACAGCCCTGTCGTGAGGATCTAGAGACAGGAAACAGAGAAGAAAATGTACGCCCGGTTAAGACGCGTGCCGATGGATTAGAGTACATAACTTTAATCATCCCAATGAAAGATCGGCCAAAGCCCATCACCTCCAGCACAGACCATAGAAAGGGCCATTCCAATCTGTCGAACGCCTTCATGGCATCCAAAGATAGGAGTGACATTGGCGTATCGCATGACTCTGCAGCATCAATGATGTGCAGAAGACGTCTAACATTGTCTGCAGCCATTCTTGTTTTTATGAATCCAGTTTGGTCATGGTCGACTAAATTGGGCATGAAAGGCTCTAGGCGTTGGGCTAAAAGCTTGGCAAAAATTTTTAGGTCAGAGTTCAAGAGGCTTAACGGCCTATAACTAGAGCAATCAGAGGGATCTTTATCTTTTTTCAGGAGCAATGAGATAAAGGCAGTGTTAACATCCCTTGAGAGTTCCCCTTTATCAAGAGAGAACAGAATCATGTCAAGTAGGTAAGGCCCCAGTTGTTCCCAAAACGTTACATAGAACTCAGGGGGGATCCCGTCCAAACCCGGGGATTTCCCTTTCTGCATACTCTGTACTGCCTCCTTCAGGTCATCTAGCGTGATTGGTTTGTCTAAGGCGGCCGAATCTTCTGCTGTGAGCCGGGGCAAGTTAAGGTTTTCTAACCATGAAACACACTGGGCTCTGTCTAGAGTGACGTCAGATTCATATAAGTTGGTATAAAAACTCTGAAAGGTAGCTTTGACTTCGACAGGGTCAGTCTTGATGACGCCATCCTCAGATTTAATCATAGGTATATCTGCAAAGTGATCATTGGCCCTGATTCTCATGGCAAGTAGATGACTAGGTCTAGCGCCTTGAAAATAGTAGCGTTGCCTTGTCCTGTGAATTAGAAATTCTGACTTCTGTTTTAGAATGTTATTAATTTCCTTTTTGACTAAAGACCGTTTAAGGTCTGTTTGATCTGTGAAATTTGTTTGTAGTAGGGAGTCTAACCTGGAGAGCTCAGTCTCAAGATTTTTAAGATGAAGAGACTTGGCTTTATGTTTGCTAGAACAGTATAGAATAGTATTGCTCCTAATGAAGCCTTTTAATGCATCCCACAAAATCCTGGGGTCCTCCACTGACCCAACATTGAAGCTTGTAAACATATCAAGTTCAGTAATAAACTGAGAAATATAAGTTCCATCTTTCAATAATGAAGTGTTGAAACGCCAT
This sequence comes from Echiichthys vipera, assembly GCF_963691815.1. Taxonomy (NCBI): domain Eukaryota; kingdom Metazoa; phylum Chordata; class Actinopteri; order Perciformes; family Trachinidae; genus Echiichthys; species Echiichthys vipera. Next base: position 45,577,114 of record NC_139825.1, read on the forward strand.
CTAACAGCACGTTGAGATAGATTCCCAAGGGTAGTAGAAGATAGAACGCCTTTATGATCAGAAAGTGCAATACAAAGTAGCTCTGATTTTTCTATAGTGTTGAAAAGACGGGGAGACACAAAGAGGAAATCAATTCTAGAGAAAGATTTATGCCTACCAGAATAAAAAGAAAAATCCTTGTGAGTGGGGTTCATTACACGCCAGATGTCTACAAGCCCTAAATTATTGGCCCAAAACCTCAAAGCGTTTGTGGCCTGCGCCTGATCCCCTGTTGCCCTCGCACCCGACCTGTCTACCAAGGGGTCCCACACAGCATTAAAATCTGCACCTACCATGAAGTAGCAATCTTCCTGTTCTAACATTTGATGTGTGAGTGTATTGTAAAATATTTTGTCATGGTTATTGGGGGCATAAGCAGATATCAGAGCAATTTTCCTATTAGAAAATTCCACAGTAGAAATCACAATTCTGCCTGAATTATCCGACCATGTCGACAATATTTTAAGTGAGAGATTCCGTTTAACAACAATAGCCACACCTTTTGTTTTTGTATTGGCAGAAGATGATGCAATTGTGTGGTAAAATCTATTAGCCAGGCGGCTGTTGTCAGCCTGAAGTAAATGTGTCTCCTGTAGGAAAGCAATGTCAACATTTTTCCTTTTCAGTAATCCTAGAGTGCTAGTCCTTTTATGAGGGGCATTTAAACCACCACAATTCCAGACTAACGTTGTCAGTTCACCCATTGTCAAAAAAGAGACGTATTAGCGGAGAGTGCGCACAAATAGACGCGCCAACGCCGCCTTTTACATCATCAGAACAGTTCAGAAGAGCATTGTGATTTGACGTTACACGGAACATGTAGAGCGCGAACATACAAAAATAGACGAGACGGAGATACACGGGGGAGTAATACACGTAAGGGGAAAACATATAAAGCCAAACGGCAAACACTGAAAGTGGGTCTGTGACCAGCAATGGAAACGGGCAGCGAGAGAGGAACCGGCCCAACTTACAATATGAAGGTAAAATATTCCAGCTAAATACCTGGTTACAATGTTCTAAGTGTATTCAGAGTAAGGACATGCTAGAGCATAACACTGCTACGGCTCGATACAGCCCAGAGTGTAGCCTACTCAGCATCATTTAACGGCAAGGGGGAAATGGGCAAATCATGGGCTGTTGCAACGGTTATGAACATTAAGCATCAAAAGGGTAATACGAACATTCAAGTTATGAAATGAATACTCTTATAAGAAACCTGAGCATATCATGTCCTTGGGTCGACATGTCAATCATCATCCTGTACGTTACCAGCCGCATCCGAAGCATCCTATTCAGAGGCGGGCGTCCTCTCCTCCAAAAGGAGAGGGGAGGGAGCCCGACGTTTACGCACAAAGTCCTCAGCCTGTCTTGCAGATGTAAACGAACTGAAACGGCCACCCTCTTTTATCTTCAGTATCGCAGGGTAGAGGAGGAAAAACTCCAGACCTTTGTTGCGAGCCGAATCCATGGCATTACGGAAGGCTTGGCGACGCTTCACCGTGTGGTTACTGTAGTCGGCGGCGAATCGTAAAACTCGCTCCCCAACCTTCAGCTCCACTCCACGCGCTGCCCGTAGGATAGCCTGCCTCGATGTAAAACGAAGTACGTTGAAGATCAGGGTTCTTGGGGCGGTATCTGACTTCTTTGTAGCGTTTCTGTATATTCGGTGGGCTCTCATGATCTCGATGCCGTCGTCTGCCAGCTTAGGGAACCATGTCTTGAGGGAGTGCGTCAGGTATTGGACTGCATTCGATCCTTCCAGCCCCTCTGCTAATCCAATGATTCGGATATTGCATCTCCGATTTCTGTCCTCCATTTCTGCCATTTTTTCCTCCAAGTCTCGCAGAGATCGGGCTTGTTCATCCAGGGTCTCAGAATTACTTTGCGCAGTGACTTTGAGAGTGTCGACTTCAGATCTAACGTCATTGAGGTTAGCGGTTAGCGTTGCTAGTTGCTGGTGGATAGCAGTTAGCTTTCGCTCGTTGTGTTCCCCCACATGTTGAATCTGAGCGAGGCGAGGCTCCAATTTTGCCAGCAAAGCCTCCGCAATAGCGTCCACATCTTGAGCCTTGGTCTTGGATTTTTGAGACATGTCAGTTTCAAAGAGTTTACACAGTTCGCAGTAAAGTTATAATATGATATTTCCCAGGTAAAGCTAGTAAATGAATAAGTTGAGCCGGGAGCTGAAACTTCAAGCTGCCATCTCTGTCCAGGCGATCACGTGACTCGACCTCTGAACAGTTATCTACCAACAAGCAGCTATTGGTGAGCTCACAGAACCAAATAACAGAGTACCAGAACACAATCACACACCAGTAGCCAAGAAATGAATATCATATTATAGGGCAATAAAATATTTGTCGCGAAAATAGGATGTTGAACAACACACTTCTTGCAGGAGATACCCAGGTTAATTGCTCATGTAGCTACAGCAGTGTCACTGTGACATTGTAACTGTGTGAGAAGATCGCCAGATCAGAAAAGGTCCCTATTTGGACAATCAGGGTTTCGCAGAGTTGCTAAAGGGGTTGTGTGGTAACTGCGTATTTGAAATAAGAGTATTTCTCTCACAAAGTGAATGACATCTGATACAGAAATGTTAACGTCAGTTCAGATGACAAGGTTGTTTGTGCAGGCTTATAAAACCAGAATGTAAAGTGAGTCAATCTACCGCGGACAATGCTGGTCCACTTCTACACCACCATCATTGAGTCCATCCTCACCTCCTCCATCACTGTCTGGTAGCGTATCATACGTTCTGCAGAAAAGGTGATTGGCTGCAACCTCCCTTCTCTCCCAGGACCCTGAGGAGAGCAGGGAGGATAGCTGCTGATCCCTCCCACCCTGGACACTGTCTGTTTGACCCTCTCCCCTCTGGCCGGAGGCTGCGGTCCATCAGGACCAAAACCTCCCGCCACAAGAACAGTTTCTTCCCCTCGGCCATCAGGCTTTGGATTTCTGTTAGAGACACTTAACGGTCATTCGTTATATTAACGACATCTGTAACTCATACGCTATATTAACGTACCCAAATCACAGGTGTTATATATTAATATATATATATTAGATATTAACACCCCCCCCCCCCTTTTTTTTTTCACTGGACACTTTAACTTGCACACTACCACCTGCACTGGTCACACAAATACAGTCACTTATATTTCATGTATATAATTAAATGCCATATGTTTAGTCTTGCTTGTGTTCATGTTTATATTTATGTAGGCGCTGTCAATTCAGTCAAATTCCTAGCAATGAAAATTGTCTGGCAATAAACCTGACTCTGATTCTGATTCTGATCTCCGGACTTTCATTGACTGCAAGATCCCGGGAAGCCAATAAAGTCCATCAACTGTGTTCCTATGTATTTGTCTCAGTGCATTGATTTTAAAAATGACTTATACGATCCACTACAACAGTCTTTAAAGTCACCTTAATATAGGAGCGGATATATTAAAACAAGACAGAAACAATCAGGTTCTTATCACTTAAAAATAACATAGTAATACTTAAAAGATCACAGTCTACAAAAGCTACTTCCTCTTAAAATGCTATTTTTGATGGTAGAGAGACGACAGGAAATGAGGGAGAGAGAGAGACAAGTCCGTTCTTTTCAACTTGAGATACTCGATTGCAAAAATGTAGCATGGCAACATTTCTGCCTCCATGTTTGGTTCAATTCCAATCTTGCGCGTTATGCGGCCTGTTCAGCGCAGGGATCATTGTTCCACACGGATCGTTTTTGCGGATGCTCACCACTACAGCCCAGTGAAGGAGGAGACTAAGTTTGGGATCATTTCACGCTTAAAAAGAAGTCAAAAAGGTTCAATGTGTCCACTGCAAACTAGAACTGTTCTACCACAACAGCACGACATTGATGATTCATCGTCTGAGCCAAAAGCAGCCCGTTGTTAACGCCACTTCACCGAGCGGCAGTGTTGCAGCTTAAGGAGGTCGGTTGCCGTAGTTACGGAGAAACAGGAAGAGAAAACGTAACGTTAACATTAGCTGTTCTCATGAATGCCTCTATGTTTAGTTTTGCATGAATGTTTAACATAACGTCACCTTCCTGATCAGTCTTTATAGTTTTTTTGAGTAAATGTGTAAGTGGCATTTTGTACGTTGCTTGTTGCTCTCTCTCTCTCTTTGTGTCTGTCTTTGTCTCTCTCTGTCCATCTGTCCGTCTTTTCTCTTTCTCTCTCCTTCTCTTCCTCTCTCCGGTGCAGACAGATGTGCGTCCTCCACAGAGCTGGGTCTGTCTGACGTTCCTGTCTGTTATAGTGAAGGTTTTCGTTGCCACCGTACTCTACGGGGGAACTGTTGGGTCTCTGTAAATCATAAATAAGTCACAGAGTATGGTCTTTACCTACTCTGTAAAGTGTCCTGACATAACTTCTGTTATGATTTGGCACTATGAATAAAATTTAATTTAATTGAACGAAAACCTTCCCGATAACAGACAGGAACGTCAGACAGACCCAGTTCTGTTGAGGACGGACATCTGTCTGCACCGGAGAGAGAGAGAGAGAAAAGACGGACAGATGGACAGAGACAGACACACTTCCAGTAGTTATAATAATATCTATAGTAATGTGAATATGACTTATTAATACAGCAGAATAGTAGAAACAAGCACAGCTAAGGTGATAGATTATAATAGCAGCAGGAAGCATCATGCAGGACCACTGCAGCAGGCACCACCACCATCAGCAGAGACCTGCGAGACGACGCAAATAACTCTGGGGAAGAAGCTGAATGAGTAACATGCATTGATGAGACATGAATGATACAGACAGAGAGCAGAGAAGGTCAGAGTATCTGGAAAAGTATTATCCCCCGGCAGACTAGGCCTATAACAGCATAATTAAGCAGAACAAGATCAGCTTTAAAAATAACAACATTGCTAAGGGCTCATGGACAGTGTCTGCCTCCATAATAACACTTGGGGAGGAGCTTTGTAAATTATGAATTACACATTTACAAAATTCCCACAACAATGGAAACTGCTAGCTTAAGCTGCCTTTTATTTTATATAATAACAATAATAACAATAACAATAACACTGATACAAATGAAAATCATTTCATTCACTGATTGTTTGAAAAACAACAAACAGCCAGAGTGTTCCGCTGTTGCCTAGCAGCGGTGGCTTTGATGTTGAGGGGGCGGAGCTTAAAGAACTGCCTTTGTGATATCATAATTCTATGTAAATGAGAGATCACTGAGGGTTCCGGCACATTCTCGATCTGCCTCCAGACCTGAACAGCTGCTGCACACAAGCTCACGTGGCTCCGACCAGGAAGGACAATAACTCGCTTATTCACAAGGATTCTTCGACGGACATTCAGGACACAAAGCATTCAGAAGGAACAACAGCCACGATGGCCCTCTCAAGACCAGCATCGCCACAGACGGACGAGTCAGGAGCCGTGGATTTGTGCAATTATCTGATCAAATCCTACTTCAAAAGGATAACCCCCGAACAGCTGGAGCTGTTGAAAACAGGCACCGCAGATGACGCCACTAAAATTGTGCTGGCCGAACTGCTGCTGGACATAATACGGTCCTTGTCCAAAGCCGTGCTGAGAGCTCTCCAGGGCCAAACTAAAGTGTCTGTGGAGGACATTCAGTCCTGTGTGGGGGACGCTGTCTCACAGAGTTTCTCCGACGTTCTGGACATCAAGAACCCGATCCAGGGTATCACCTCAAATCGTTTGTCGAGTTTGCTTAGCAGAGACATTTCAGAACACGTCAACTCTTCTCTGGCAAGCACACACCGCATCACTCCCCCCCGCAGGCTGAACACTATGATCGAACACGTCTGCAAACTGTTAAAGGCCCTCACAGCCAGGGTCAAAACACCTTTTATAAAGAGGAGAAGACCGAATCCGACCACCTCCCCCGAAAAACTCATCAAGTCATCAGACCACAGGCGGGCATCAGTTTCACTTGTGGATCCGGACAACCCCAAGGATCAGGAGCGCTGGCAGACACCAGTTACACCTTTAGATCCAGAAGACCCAGACAGAGATGACAAGGAACCAGAAGACCCAGAAGACCTAGAAGACCCAGAAGACCTAGAAGACGATGACCACGGACACACAGAAGCCCCGGTGGAGGCCACACCAGAGGACAGGATTAGAGACATGATCCAAGAGGAGGTGACTCAAATCTTTGAACCTCTTTTGGACGAAGAGTCGCGTTCTGAGTTGACGCTGCGATCTCAAAGCTCCTCTGACATCGAGGCTGTCGTAGAAGACATTGCCGACGATGTGAGGAGTTTGAAAGACGTCCCAAGTCCAACGACTGAAAAGGAGGACCTTCGGTTTAGGAAAAGAGCAGAGAAGAAGATCAAGGCCTTTTATGCAAAGTATTTTGCCAAACAATGGATCACTCGTAATGCGAGAGAAGTGGTGGACAAATTCGACCTGGACCCCAAAGAAGAAAGCAGCAAATCACCGCAGCAAATCACAGACCTCGTTCCCTCTCTGCTGGCCGAGGAGGGTGAAAAACTAATGGATGGAAATGAAGGTTGGGAAATGACAAAATTCAAGAACATTTCCCCTCTCAAAGTCCAGACGTTCACACAGGAATTCAGTGATCTCCTCTACGGACACATCGCAAATGCAACAGAGCCAGAGATTAATCCAGGAACGTCAGGAACAGTCTGCAGGACAGTGCATGTTCCTCAGTCCGATGCTGACATGTACGCTGAGATCCAGGACAGAGCGTGGAGTTTCCTGGGACTGATGAGTTGGTGGATGAACACTCAGGTCAACACCCACAGTGACAGATTGATCACAGGTATAACGGCCAGTGAGTTAATGCCTCCTATAGAGTCACCAACCACACCCTTCATGGGGCACTTGCCTGCGTTGACTGGTGCATCGAGTAAAGCATCGACCGGTGGAGCGACCGTCTCAGTAACTAAAGAGACACTTGCCAAACTTGCGGCGCAGCAGGAAAGAAACAAGCAGTTCATCGAGGCGTTTGTGGAGCAGCTGGTCGGGCGGGCATACAGGAAAAACAAAGTGACCTTTACCTGCTCAAACCCAGAGGCCATCATGAAGCACCTGTTTGAGGTCATATGGGCAAAGGTCGAGGGTGTAGACTTCCACGCCACCCAGAAGACCTTCAAGAACCTCGACAAGACCATCTTCCAGGACCTGTGCAAGAAGTGGGGCAACGAACAAATGGTGCTGATCTCCCTAAAACTAGGGGAACCAGCACTTGAGAAGTTCATTGCTTCCTCCGTCAAACGTCACCTGAAGACACCACAGGAGTCGAACGTCATCCGCAGACTCTTCTCCGCTGTGGGCAGCGCCATCTCCAAGTGCTGCGGATGTCACCGCGGAAATCTGGATTCCTCCGAGTGGTCCGACAGGGCCACATTCAATGCCGGGTGATTCGGTTGTTGTGCATTAATGCCGAGTGAATCGGTTTTTCTGCACGCAATGCCGAGTGATTCGGTCGTCGTGCGCTCAATGCCGAGAGATTCGGCTGTTCTACAAACGCCGAGCGATTCGGTTGTTGTGCATTAAATGCCGACTGAATCGGTTTTTCTGCACACAATGCCGGTGAGCCGGTTAAAAAAAACAAAGAAAGGAAAGAAAACCAAAAATAAAGTCTGTTTATCCCCCTCATCATTTGCTGTAAGGTCCGCTGATTCGATCTCATTCATAAATGTGGGTTTTGTTTGTTTGATATCGAGTAAATACAGAAATACTCACATAATAATAATCAGACATTAAGTGTTTTAGCGTTTGCCTCTCTGGTCGTCCGCAGGCGTTTCCTTCTACAAGTAATATTCCCCAGATATGATCCATCAGAACACCACAGAACCAAACCTCTGTCCTCTCACTGTGCTTTCTCTCTCTTTGAACAAGACAACAGGTGTAAACAAAAAGATATATAAGTTATTTAAGTAGCTTTTTTTTATTGGACTGGGAATTAGGGCGCACTCACACTGTCCTTTCACACAGCGCCCCGGGCTTTAGGGTACTTGTCCCTCCCTCCCTCTCCCCAGGCCCGTTTGTACTCACACTACCTGGGCCTCGCGCAAATGCTTCTTGCTGCCTATACGTCATCACGCCGTAACACGCCACATGCATTGATGACGTCATGGCGATGCGTGGCTTTGTTTCCTGATCTTTCCGTAGACCTCAAAGTTTTTGTGCGTCTTGTCGACTGTTTTTGAATCTTTTCATCGACCAAATCTGCAGTAAACACTCCACCTCCGCATCACACCAACGTGAACCTTTCGCCGCCATTGTTTTAAATGTCCGCGCATGGTCCCTCCTTCTATTTTCTATGTCCCAACAGGCGCACAGGAAATGACCTCAGAACCGCCGTAGGCATTGTGCTCGTGCTCGTACACGTGCGCAGGCTCGTGCTCGTACATGTGCAAATGTGCTCTACAAAAGCCCACCTCTCTCAGACGGGCCGTGGATGGCCAGCTGTCCGCAGTTATGCGCGGAGCGGTTGCACTCACACTGGTCAAACGCACTAGGCTTTAGCCAAAAAACCTGTTTTGGCCCGGTGCGGAAGGACAGTGTGAGTGCGCCCTTAGTAGGCTTCCATCCCATAAGGTGATGAGTGTGTTCACACTGTTTACAGAGAAAGAGAAAACTGTCACTTAAGAGCTTTCACACACAAGCGGAGCTGTATGTTGGAACACAAATGTCTGAATTAGAAGACTCAAGACTTAGAAAATCTTGTCCGTGCCTTTATCACCAGTAGGCCGGACTACTGTAACGGTCTCCTTGCAGCTCGTTCAGAACGCTGCTGCTTGAGTTCTGACAAAGACCAAAACATGTGAGCACATTACACCAGTTCTTAAATCATTACTTTGGCTTCCTGTACGTTCAAAATCCTCCTGCTCACGTCTAAATCACTACATGGTCCAGGGCCGAGGTATATCACTGATATGCTCCCACTACATCAGCCTTCTACATCACTGAGATCCTCTGAGGCCAGTCTGTTAGTGGTTCGCAGAGTAAACTCAAATCAAGGGAAAGCATTCAGTCATTATGCAACAAACAGCTGGAATAAACTTCCTGAAGATGTGAGACTTTCACCCACTCTGACCACTTTTACAACTAGACTGAAAACTGTAATGTTCACCTCAGCTTTCTGCTGAATCTTTGCACTTTTAACGCCCGCACTGTTTTTATTATTGTCTATGTTTTTATCCTCTTTGTCTTCCTGTAATGCATTTGAATTCATGACATGTTGTGCTGTGAAGCACTTTGAGTCTGCCTTGTGTATGAAAAGTGCTGTACAAATAAAGTTGCCTTGCCTTGAATCAGTCGGATCCAATAGAGTTTTTGTGTGCGCCACAGCTGCATGATAAAAACGTCATCAACACACTGGCTCGCTTTGAATTCTCCGCACATTTATTCAACTGCTCTTTTCACACATGAGCTCACCCAGAAGTTACACAGACTTTATAAATCAGACATTAAACCGAGTTTAAGGGGGTTTTCACAACTCATAGTCTGTTTCTAGTCCACTCCCCTGGTGTGCACGACATGCGAAAATTAATAGTTTTGGTGTTTTTTGGTACGGCTCGCTCCATCAACGGCGTGACTGTGGATGTTGTCCAGGATTACAAATACCTTGGAGTAAACCTGGACAACAAACTGGACTGGTCCAAGAACACTGAGGCTCTCTACAAGAAGGGCCAGAGTCGTCTCTATTTCCTGAGGAGGCTCCGGTCACTCAGTGTTTGTAACACCATGCTGAGGATGTTCTATCAGTCGGTGGGAGCCAGTGCCATCTTCTTTGCTGTTGTGTGCTGGGGCAGCAGACTGAGGGCAGCAGACTGAGGGCAGCAGACTGAGGGGCAGCAGACTGAGGGCAGCAGACTGAGGGCAGCAGACTGAGGGGCAGCAGACTGAGGGCAGCAGACCAAGGGCAGCAGGCTGAGGGGCAGCAGACTGAGGGGCAGCAGACGCCAAGAGAATCAGTAAAATCATCAGGAAGACTGGCTCCGTCCTGGGGGTCAAACTGGACTCTTTATTGGCAGTGTCTGAGAGACGGATGCTGTCTAAACTGCACAGCATCCTGGACGACAACACCAAACCTCTCCACCAGCTGCTGACCTCCAGCAGAAGCACCTTCAGCCACAGACTCATCCTCCCCCGGTGTAATACTGAACGCCGGAGGAAGTCTTTTCTTCCAGTGGCCTCAAACTGTATAATTCATCTACAGGTCAGGTGAGGAACAGTGGAGACACTGTGTCCTGAGCAAATGTCACTTCATATCATCACTACATCACTTTATTTAGTTGTACTAACACTTAAGTTAGTAAGAAATGCTGCTACACTTTAACACTGTTATCACTTATCGCTCCTTCTCTCTTATTTAGTTTGTACTTATTTTATTTCAATCTGCTGCTAAACTGCACGCTGCGTATTGTTGTATATTGTATAAACCTACGTTAAACCACAATGTCGGTTGCACTCTGTCACATTTAGTTATTGTTTGATTTATTTTACGTTAGCTTTATTTTGATTTAATTTATGTTTTTATGCTTATTGTTACTCTGATCCTTTCCCATCTTTGTATTGAAACTGTTGCACAATAATTTCCCTCGGGATAAATAAAGCTTCTTTAATCTTGAATCTTTCACACCTGTTCATTTGATCTGGTTTGAATCAGTTGAGGACGTGCTGAACCAAAATGTAGCTGCACCTCTGCTCAATTAAGGTTTGGGACAAAAAAGGTCAGAACGCTGAGAAGGTAAACACAGAGACAGCAGACAACACACCGGCCACAAGTAGTGTCACAATAGAGAGTCAATTGCAGGGGTCGATTTTGGCGTTGGTCCTCGGTTATAACATTACTAATCCAGGTTTGTCTGCGGTGACTCGTGCTGGTGTGTTGGTGTTTTTGTGGTGGTGATAGGGGCGGGACTTAATCACTACGTAAATCACTTAGGTGCCTAAAGGAGCTGGGTTGGTCCGAGAATGAACAGTGCTTTTGAATCATGTTCTCACCACAAATGGACCGCACCAGAGGTCGTTTGGAAGCGGGCCAAGACCACTTCTAACAAGTCTTAGTCCGCTTATTTGGTCCTCTTTTGGTGCGCACACGAGTACAATCGCTGCATTCTCACCTGCACAAACGAACTGTAGCAAATGAGGAAACACACTCAAGTTCGATTCCACCAAACTAAATAAAGCTGGTGAGAAAGCGCCTTAAATGTCTTTACCTACTCTGTAAAGTGTCCTGAGATAACTTTGGTTATGATTTGGCATTATAAATAAAATTGAACTGAATTGAATTGAATTGAATTGCTAGGGTAAACAGGAAGGGAGCAACTCGCTCTTCCTTCTGTCTCATTCATTTTCTAAATAAATGTATTTGTCTCTGAAACCTGTTTGAGTAAACACGTGCGTCAGGTAGAATTTATGCACTACTTTGAATTGTTTAAATAGTAAACATATTCATGGTAAATTGCGAGTGTACACACACATCTTGTCTCTCTCTCTCTCCCCCTCACGCGGACACTTAAACACAACCCCCCCCCCACCCCATAAGGTTATCACACCAAATAGGCCTAATATATCTTTTTGCAAAATAACTAAAATTATAATATATATTTTACACACAATTATAATTTTTAAAAATCTGATTACTTGATCTAAATATAAATCTCTCTCTAAAATAACCAAACTTTTGTTCATTTTTGTGTATTTCAGATGCCATTTCCAGATGTTCAATTTGAAAAGGCACAATATGCATGCAAATACAAACACATAGAAAGAATTCACAAAAAGAGAAGAACAAACACCTCTCAATTGTGAATCAAACACAAACAGAGACTTCATCGCTATGCAGATTCTTCAAAAATAGCTTGACATATTGATAAACACTCAAAGGCTGCGAAAAGGGCTTATCAAAACCTATTTGGTCAGCGGCGCCGACCACTGCAGTTTAAAAAATACAAAGCCTCTCAAAGGTTAATGAAATTCCCCAATGCCCAACAAAGCATATCTCAACATTTTGGATAGAACGACTGGAGTGTGTGTGTGTCTGTGTGTGTCTGTGTGTGTGTGTGTGTGTGTGTGTGTGTGTTATTCATTTGACAGGAACTAATTTCTGTCAATCAAGCCTGAGAGATAACAAAAAAGTTCAGGTTATAGGTTTTTGTTTTACTATTCTTCTATATTATCTACTACTATAGACATTATTATAGTTACTGTTACTTTTGTGGTTGCTTGCATCTCTGGAAGTGCGTCTGTCTCTGTCTTTGTTTCTGTCTTTGTCTTTCTCTGTCCATCTGTCCGTCTTTTCTCTCTCTCTCTCTCCTTTTCTTCCTCTCTCCGGTGCAGACAGATGTGCGTCCTCCACAGAGCTGGGTCTGTCTGACGTTCCTGTCTGTTATAGTGAAGGTTTTCAACGCCACCGTACTCTACGGGGGAATTGTTGGGTCTCTGTAAACCACATATAAGTCATAGAGTGTGGTCTTTACCTACTCTGTAAAGTGTCCTGAGATGACTTTTGTTATGATTTGGCACTATAAATAAAATTGAATTGAATTGAATAATAAACTGATATAAAAAGCAAAAATGAATGCCCTAATGAATGTCTAAATACTTAATCTCCATTTTGAATCAAATACAGTAGAATTCATTGAGGGACTTTGAAGCAGGCCTTGGTCTTCTTGTAAATTCCAACATTTATTTGGCTTTAGAAATCAAATCAAATCAAAACAACCTTTATTTATACGGCGCTTTTCATACAGGAAAGTATCGCAAAGTGCCAAGTTACAGAGATGAACAGAAAAAGAGAAACATCAAATAAAATCAGGAGAAGAAAGTTAAATGAACCCAACCCTCCCACAGTCAAGCACAGAGACATACAAAAAGATATATACATTCATACACACATTCACATAAACACACACAGCCACGCTGACACACAGACACACACACTCACACCTACACAAACACTAGCTGTCACTACAGAGACATGCCCGGGCAGCGAGACCTGAGGTACAGAGGAGGCTAGAGGAAGCTACCTTTGGGGGGGCCAACCACACCGAGAGAGATCCCAGTCCAAGGTCACAGGGAGCACCGCCACAGAGACCCCCCCCCCAACCCGGGCAGACAGGAGCCTCCGCATTAAGGCGCAGAGCCCTCTAGTCCCCCGGGCCGGAACTGTCCACGGGACAAGTCCCAATAAACTGTGACATTTACTTTCAGGCTTTCTTAACTATTATCTCATGTAACATGTTCATGGTGTCCTCCATTTAGATCATCCACTGACAAATAAGGTGTTTTTTTTTATCATTTTTGGTAATGATTGCTTCTTTCTGTCTTTGATTTTATTTTTATTTACATATATTAAAACAGAAAAATGCCTTTAACAAAAGTTATTATGATATATACTAAAAATTGAGGTCTTTCCGACAATGCCCTCACCTTCTTCCATCAATAAAAAATTACAAAGTCTAGATCACAACCTGAGTTTTGACATGGTACGCATCACATTTCCTGGAGTGGTAGTTCTTCCGTCTTGGTTTTGAAATCCAACTCAAACATCCTGTCCTTTCCTTTAACGTTTAAACCTTTAGTGAAATCGACTAAGTGTGTGAAAACATTACAGTCACATTAGGATTCATTGCAAAGTCCATGAAACTCAAAGTCCCCCATAGATTGGACTGGTTTTAGCAACTGTGATGTCAACACGTTTAAAGCAAAGGGTGGATTTGGTGACGAGCGATCGCTTGATCTGACCGACAACTCGGGGACACTGCCAGGGTAGCGTCTTGTCAATCACATGGTAGCCATGCGCTGAAGCAAACCAATAAACTACAACTATATATTTACTAAATGAACATAATGCTATATTAAAGAAGACTTGAAACTAGAGATTGACACCATAAACTCATTAATGTTTACGGAGTTAATAAATCAAGTGAGAACTAGGCTCATTTTCTCATTGACCTCTATACAATGTGACTTGTTTTGTGGAGTTGCCCCTAATGTTTCCGCATTAGCTTCACTTTTTCACGTTTGGGGCGTCGCTTGGTTCCCCCCTCTCTTGAAAATATTTTATAATCTTACTTGGTTACCTGCAGACCTATTTCTGAATTCTTATCTGATCAGCACAGTGTGAGTCTCCACCCCCCCCCCCCCCCCCCCATGACCATAATCACATATATCGAACATCTCCAAATCCACCCGTTAGCATCCAGTGGTTGTGTTCTTTGCACAACACCTTCATTTCAAGTGGAGAAACACAATAACCCTTGCTGACCTTTAAGTTTCTCTTTCATATCATCTCTGTTTCTTTCATCATCTCCTTAGCTTTCACTTTTGTATTATTTTTAATCTGTTTTTTTGTTTCCCTCCTTCCTCAAAGTTCCCATCTAATACCTATTTACAGACATAATCATCCAAACACCTGGCCATGCATGTACACCACGCACATATACAGTCACAGATAATCCACATGCCTTACTGCAGACATTGAAGGATTATTCTGCTTTGTCCTTTAAGTGGCATGCGCATCTCTCCAGGGCCTCTGATGTGATAATAGCTGTCTCCTAATAACAATCGCTTTTCTCTTTGTCTGGGTTTATTTTGACGAACGGCGCGTCTGAAACATGCAAACAGATTTCACATTAACCAAGCACCTGGTGGATTTCGATTTGTGTATTCGATTAGGTTTGAAGGGAAAAGTAATTCATGCGTATTTTAAAAAACTAAGTGGTTACTAGTCTGATTTTATTGTCATTGCAGTGCATTGGGATCATCAGGGAAAACAAATAAAAGGGATGCTTTTTATTTTCTATACCCCTTTCATGTGTCATTAACTATTACGTGTACAATTAACATAGCTAGATTTTGAATGCATATACATATACAGTATACTGACATATAATGGATATATATATACACCTATGTGGGTTGTATAGTGCTAAACATACAAATGCCAAAAAGAAACAGCATGAATGGGCAGTCAAAGACCAATGGCTCTCTGCTGTTCAGCACCCAGGAACTTGATATTTGCAGCTGAGAGCTGCCACAGGATTCCACTTTCAGCATGTTTAAAGAGGACCTACTATTGCTTTTCCATCATTCCTGACCTATGAATGTAGTTATTATGTTTTACAGTCATGTTTAATGATACCAAAGTGTCAAATAATGGAGTACTAGTACGCCGACCGTCTGGGTTGGCTGTGCCCAGCTCTGAACGCCAGGCAGTCGGTCGCTATTAGAGATTTCTCAGAATTTCTGGGATTGTCTCCATAGAAGAATCCTGACTTCCCCATTGGTCATGCTGCAGCAGTGGCTCAAACTGTTAGCTAAGAGTTCGGACACTTGTATGCTGTTTTGGTGTTTATTTTAAAGAATAACCTGTTAAAACTAAGGTTAGCCTGTTGCGCAGCTATGGTGGCTTGCTTCCATATAGACAGTGTTTTCAGCTGCTGAGATAACTGCTTCTGTATATCATAAGGGGCATAACATTTCCTGTACGCAGCATGAACAGTTGATCAATCACAGCAGAGCAGACCAGCCGACAAATCAGAGCACACTGGGCTTTTCGGGAGTGCCTATTGTAGTTGACCCGAAAAATGCAAATATGACCATGAAAACTAGTAAAATAGGGCATCTTTAAAGAGCAAATTGCAGGTTACAGACCACTGTTAATCAATGTGTAGGAAAATTATGTAGAAACTATAATTCAAACAAATTATACATAAAAAGACATGATAACGACATCTGGAGCTGTTTTTGTTGAGAAAT
This sequence comes from Echiichthys vipera, assembly GCF_963691815.1. Classification (NCBI taxonomy): domain Eukaryota; kingdom Metazoa; phylum Chordata; class Actinopteri; order Perciformes; family Trachinidae; genus Echiichthys; species Echiichthys vipera. The sequence continues at coordinate 45,592,917 of NC_139825.1, forward strand.
GTTACTCCCTTGTGTGTGTGTGTGTGACAGGTGACAGTGAAGGTCACTGCACAGGATTTGATTTACCCAGTCTGCTGCAAAATAACAACAGTAATTTTATGGATGTGTGCACTCACACAGATCGTGTTTGCTGAACATTAATCATAGCCAAAGGTAAAGTACCACTTGCAGAATTACAATTAACAAAAATAAGTAAATCAGTCAATAAATGAATTAAAGCTACAGTAAATAAGAACAAAAAAACAAAACTGAATTTGTATCAGTGTGAGACTTCTCTCCCTCTCGGTCCTGAGCCAATCCGGCTGTTAAGTCGTGACGTAACGCCCTTTCAAAATATGATTCCCGGGTCCAAGCCTTTTATTTTTACAACGCCGCAATGCCATGTTCCCCGTTGCTTGAACAGATCTGAGTTTTTAAAAAACAACGTAATTGTCAAAACAGGGCCAAAACAGGTTTTTCGGGTCAAGCCTAGTGCGTTTGACCGGTGTGAGTTCAACCGCTCCGCACATAACTGCGGCCAGCTGGCAGTCCGAGGCCCGTCTGAGAGAGGCTGGCTTTTGTAGAGCGCGTTTGCACATGTACGAGCACGAGCGTGCGTACGTGTACGAGCATGAGCACGACGCCTACGACAGTTCTGACGTCATTTCTGTGCGCGTGTTAGGACATAGAAAATAGAAGGACGGACCATGCACGGACATTTAACAACAACAACAATGGCGGCGAAAGGTTCACGTTGGTGTGATGCGGAGGTGGAGTGTTTACTGCAGATTTGGTCGATGAAAATATTCAAAAACAGTCGACAAGACGCACAAAAACTCTGAGGTCTACGGAAAGATTTGTAAACAAAGCGACGCATCGCGATGACGTCATCAATGCGTGTGACGTGTTACGGCGTGATGACGTATGGACAGCAAGAAGCATTTGCGCGAGGCCCAGGTAGTGTGAGTACAAACGGGCCTGGGGCGCAGGGGGAGAGGGAGGGGGGGACAAGTACCCTAAAGCACGGGGCACGGTGCGGAAGGACAGTGTGAGTGCGCCCTTAGACTTTATTTTATTAACTCTCTTTCCATATTTAATAACCAGTCTTTGTCTCAATGGGGAAACTTTACGTACGTGTGCGTGTGTGTGTGTGTATTGTGCCCGTCTGTACATTTCGGCGGTAGTACATTACGCTGCAGACGTGCATACAAAATTAAAAGCACGATCAGTGAGCTTTGTCTTATTGTGAGTAGTTTTGCAAGATTTTAATTACAGTTATTGATGGGAAAACGTGTGTTTCACAGATAATAAGGCAGCCTTGCTGATGGTTCTGTCCAATCAGATCGGAGTTGTGAAAGACGCCATAGAGGAAATTGAACAGGTACACACACTGTGAATTCTCAAACAGTGGCTGAATAATGAATTATTAGTAAGTTATTGTATTTTTGTGAGAAGCCTGTTTGTTCATATGCTCCTGTTTTATTCTTCCATGTGTAACTGCTGTCTCAGTATGTTTAGAATAATTGGTACAGAAACAGAAAAGCATTTTAAACATACATACAGTATATATTTCTGTTATTGTCAATAAATCCTGTCGCGTACCGACTTTGGCTTTCACACAAAATCCAATCAGTCCTTATTGAAGAAAACTGGGATATCACCTCATCACCATATCGCCTCATGCTTTAATCAATATTGGAATTGAATATGAATTATCATCTACTGTTAATTTTTACAATATCACAGCTCTCACTTTATTTTTGTGGGTATTTGCTGAATGTTGCACCCCCACCCAGGCATTATCTGAGTCCCAGGACCCGTTCAGCGACGTCCTTGACGATGACCAGGAGCCTCGAGGCAACAGGGACACTTATTGGTCGGAGAAGGACCGCTGTTTGATCGGTCCATGCCAGGGGATGATGAAAGTGTCAGCGGCGTGTTTAAGGAAGCTGATGTCAGCCGTCAAAGCCAACGGGGATGTCACCACGTCTCAGAACCTGGCTCAGCTCGACGACATGGCTGACATCACAAAGGGAATCAGTCCTGGGTACACACACACACACACACACACACAGTCATATTATTATCTGATTGTAGTGACACATGTCTCTGATGTTTAGTTGAAGTGTAAATTGGTTTACCAACTTCATTGCTCTCTGTCGCACCAGTAAGAAGAGCAAACTCACGCATGTCATACTTCAGTGATGTAACTTTCAGAGTAAATGCTTTTGTTCCTGGAAGGGTCAGGTCTCATATAGCCGTTAGCAAATGACTCGTTTTCTCTAGAAATTGCCAAGGGACACAACTTTCCCACTGCAGGATCAAAAGTAATGCAGTGTGAAGTTGTTTGAATGAGCTCTTTGTGAGAAAAGCCACAATACCGGACGCCCGCGTCCAACAGGTAGTTTTGGTTGAGTGGTTAGAAACAGAGTGCATGACAACAAAGACTCAAGATCCAAGAAGCTTCATTTATCCCGAGGGAAATGATTGTGCAACAGTTTCAATACAAAGATGGGAAAGGATCAGAGTAACAATAAGCATAAAAACATAAATCAAATCAAATAAATCAGAGTGCAACAGACATTGTGGTTAAACGTAGGTTTATACACAACAATACGCAGCGTGCAGTTTAGCAGCATGTTGAAATAAAAAAAGTAAATAAGTGATAAGTGATAAAAAGTCATCATGCATTCATCTTCTTCCCTACTCGCATATACCAGAGACTTTTAGGCGTGGAAAACTATATTTTAATTTGTCTGCACAGCAACAGTTGAGATGGTGGTGCATGTTTGTATGAATTCATACTGGTTGTTCCTGCTGTTTGCGATTGTGATGCAGCTCAATTGAAACACATAGAACACTTGATCTACCTTTTTGGCTAGCTTTGCTAAAAAAGATGCTTTATTTCATTTATTTAATACCGTATTTTTGGGATTAAAAGTTGCTCCGGAGTTTAAGTCTCACCAGCTGAAAAATGCAGAATAAAGAAGGAAAAACACATTAATAAGTCGCATTTTTTGGGGAAATGTATTTGATAAAATCCAACACCAAGAAACGACATTTCATCTTGAAAGGCAATTTAAAATAAAACTAGAATAGAGAACAACAGGCTGAATAAGTGTTTACGCTATATTCCGCGTACACAACGAGCTGAGAACGTGCCTGGTGTGTTAACGTAACATGTTACGGTGAGAGTCATTCACAGAACTATAACATATAGAACAGGGATGTCAAAGTCAAATACATCAGAGGGCCAAAAAAACAAATCTGCTACAAGCCGAGGGCCGGACTGGTTCAATGTTTATTAAAACATATTAAAATGATGCATATAACCTATTGAACCAAGATCTAACACAGGGTACCGTATTTTATTTAATAATTAAATGAATAATCCAATATTTTTGTACGGCTCTGTCAGTGATTCTCCAACAGGCTCACAGACAAAAACAAACTTGTCCAGTACTTAATGTACAAATAAAGCAAGATTTTCTTATGACTTTAGTTATTTAGAGGAAAACATTTTCAACAGGCAAACAGCAAAAAAGAAAATGTCGTTCAAAAATAAAACATGTTCCTTAATATCAAGATAAAGAAACACAGCTTTGTGAACATGTGCTTGAAACACAACACCCTGTGCTCATCGTCCGACTTCCGTTAGCCATTATTGGGGAGGGGGGGGGGGGGTGCTGAAAGTTGACATCCGCCCTGAATGCTGATGAGTTCGCGGGCTACCGCTGCATTGTGGGTAATGTAGTTTTGGTGCGTGAAAAACACCAGCAGGCGGCTGTGGTGTGCGGGCCGCTTCTAATACTAATCAAACATCATCCCGGGGGCCAAGATCATTCATTCGGGCCTTGACTTTGACTTTGCGACTTATAATCCGAAAAATACGGTAGATGATTTGGATTTAAGACCGTTTTAACAGCATATGATTTTGTACTTGCACTTTTTCTTTATCTGTTATTAGAAAAAACAAAACCGTGAGATTCTTCGATGTAACATTTGGTTTTATTTCCTACTGTTATTAATCACCGTCCCATTGGCACTAATGCATTTCAGATTTCTGTGCAAATCAAGCTAAACTGATAACATTGATTTGGTGTTATAGGCTACTAAGACAACAACATAATGTTTGGTTGTAAATGTGGGCTACGGTTTTCTACTAATGACATATTCTGACTGGACTGAGCCCAGGTCTATTTCATCTTCAGAACTCTCCATCAATCAAAGTAATAGTTCTGCACAAAGATGGCATGGATGCCTCTGTAAATAGGAGAGAAGTTATAGATGAGTGCTCGCTCTTCCTCCCCAAGACTGGAGAAATGGTGGTGGTTCTTCATGGCTGAAAGACATAAGGAAAGAAATGAAGGATAAAAAAGGGATAGTGTAGACACATACAGACTTACAGCTGCTATTTCAACACATACAAACACTTTTCAAGTATTGAATGAGCTCGATGCATTTGTTTCTCCTTGACCTTGTCCTTTGACCTTCGACTGCATTCAAAGTGGGATACCGTGACTCTAGCAAGGAGCTTTTCATAAAATCTAATATTTTAAAATTTACGGATATAGTCAAGCTAAAAATACTTGAAACCTTATTCAGAGCTGTAAAAAAAGATCTTCCTACAGGTATTCAATCTTTATTTAAATTAAGAAACAATTGCTATAATTTAAGAGAAACAAGGAAAGCAAGAACTAACATTAGACAAAGATGCGTGTCAGTTATTGGTGTAAAAACGTGGAATGACCTTAACGATAAACTGAAAGTAATTACCGTAATTTCCGGACTATAAAGCGCACCTGACTATAAGCCTCACCAGCTTAATTTAGGGTAAAATACAGATTGCTCCATATAAAAGCCGCACCCGACTATAAACCGCAGGCGTTTTGATGTGTAATTACGGTAGTATATAGGGGTTCCTGCTACCACGGAGGGGATTGTCGGGACAGAGATGACAGTTTGGGAACGCAAAGCGTCCCATTTATTAACAATAAATCTTTCAATCATTCAATCAAACTTTCACATCTTTGACATGTCGAACAGCATTCGTGCAGAGTACAAATAATACAACGGTGCAAAGTAATACAAAGTGCTCGCCTGTAACACGGCAGTAAAAGTGCAGTCCTGCGGCCGTTTATGTTATCAAAATAACCAACCAGGTACGTGCAGCAGCTCTATTTCCTTCTTTGACAGCCAGATCGATTGCCTTTAACTTAAAAGCAGCATCATATGCACTTCTCCGTTTGTTTTCCATGTTGAGGTTGTTTGCATGAACACTTCCTTCGCGCAAACTGTCGCTGACGCTCTCCTACTCTTTGTTTTGCTCTTGTTACCTGGCGCCAGATGTCTGCCTCGGTCTCGCGCATCCTCAGTAGTGCGCGCCCCTGGTTACAGTAAGCCGTAGAAAAGCCGCACCGTTGTATAAGCCTCAGGGACCAGAACGAGGGAAAAAAGTAGCGGCTTATAGTCCGGAAATTACGGTACAACACGACCGATATTTAAAAAGACCTTGAAATTTGAAATAATTAATGCATATGTATAAATGTTATAATTGGAAAAGAGAAAAATAAATAAACAAATAAAAAAGGGAAATCATATTAATTTTGATTATTGAATACATGGAAATGAGAAAAAGTTAAACTTATTTAAGCAAATATGTATTTTGATTTTGCAGATTTTGATTTTTGCTTTGTGAGTATATATGTGTATGTTTATATGTATAAAATGTTTAAATGTATATAAAGTATTTAAATGATTTCATTTATTTAGGTATAAGTAAATATACTTTTAATCAAATATATGTTTTATCATAAGTAAATATGTTGTGTTTAAACAGTCAGAACTTTGATGTTAGGGCGTGATCACACTGTCCTTTTGGCCGCGGCCAAAACTATTTTTTCAGCTAAAGTCTAGTACCTTTAAGCCATGTGAGTGCACCCGCTCCGCGCTCAACTGCGGCCAGCGGACCGTCCACGGCCCGCTTGAAAGAGGTGGGCTTTAGCGGAGCCGTTTGCACATGTACGAGCACGAGCGTGCGCACGTGTACGAGCACGAGCACGAGCCCTACGGCAGTAGCGTTATCTCCGCCTGTTCGGACATGTAAATAGAAGGACGGACCATGCGCGGACATTTAACAACAACAACAATGGTGGTGAAAGGTTCACGTTGGTGTGGTGCGGAGGTGGAGTGTTTACTGCAGATTTGGTCGGATGAAAATATTCAAAAACAGTCGACAAGACGCACAAAAACTCCGAGGTCTGTGGAAAGATTTGTAAACAAAGCCACACACACGCGATCAATGTGTGTGACGTGTTACGGCGTGATGGCGTATGGACAGCAAGAAGCATTGGCCGAGGCCCAGGCAGTGTGAGTACAAACGGGGCTGGGGCGCGGGGGGGAGAGGGAGGGGGGACAAGTACCCTAAAGTCCGGGTCGTGGTCCGGGAGGACAGTGTGAGCAGACCCTTAGGGTGGGCTAATAAAAGCAAGTTGCTTCACCCTGAAATTGTCAAAAATATTATTAAAAAATAATAAATATTTTTTTAGATTGGCCTAACTTTCCATCAAATTTCAGGGATATAAGTGACCTAGTCGTTTGGAGATATTCTGCTAGGAAACATACAAAAAAAGAGAGAAATGGAAAAACAATTGTGCAGGTGACAACCTGACAAGGATAACAGAAGCACACAGAGGTTACACAGATTACCTTCTGAGACAAAGAAGCTTGCGGTGTAGAAGCAGGCTCTTACAGCAGTAGTAGAGTGAATCATTCCTGGCTTATCTACCCACTCAAATGGGGTTTTCTCTGGGTGCCACTGCACTGCATAAAATGGGTAGCGGTTGGCTGAGGAAAACCAAGAATAGAATTGTTATTATCATAGTGAGTGAGCAGTACGATTAGTACATCACTCTACAAACTGTTAATTAGTCAGAGAGGAATGGTACCTTCCATGGTAGAGATGAATTCTTTCTTCCCATCATTGTTCGTGGACAGGACCTTGTAAAACCTCTTCAGTTTGGCGTTACGGCTGTAGTTCTATAAGTTCAAATGCAGATATTATTATACTGCCGTCTATCTATGTAAAACCTAAGAAAAGCATTGGGAAGCTGTGTATAATGTAAATAGTTACAGAATGTGATGAATTGCAGAAACAGAAAACGATATGACAATTTGGAATTTGATGCCAGCAAAACGTTTCAAAAAAGTTGGGAAGGTGGCAACAAAAGACTGGAAAAGTTGTGAAATGCTAAGAGAAAACACCTAAAGGAACATCTCACAATTAATGAGGTTCACTGGCAACAGGTCAGTAACATGACAAGGTATAAAAAGAGCATCCAGAGAGACAGAGTCTAAAGATGGGGAAGGGTTCACCACTCTCGGTCAAGACAGATGTGCGTCCTCCACAGAGCTGGGTCTGTCTGACGTTCCTGTCTGTTATAGTGAAGGTTTTCAACGCCACCGTACTCTACGGGGGAATTGTTGGGTCTGTGTAAATCATAAATAAGTCATAGAGTGTGGTCTTTACCTACTCTGTAAAGTGTCCTGAGATCACTTTTGTTATGATTTGGCACTATAAATGAAATTGAATTGAATTCTGTGAAAGACTGCACTGGCAACTAGTGCAACAATTTAAGAAGAACGTTTGTTAACGTAAAATTTTAATGAATTTGGGGATTTCAGGACGTAAGATCACTAAACACTACATAATAGCAGTCAAAGATTCAGAGAATCTGAAGAAATCCTTGACGCAAGGAACTTTGGACAGGAATTTGTGATTATTGTTTGAAAAGTGCTCTACATTTTCTTTTAGGTAGACAGCCTCCACTGAGTCTGAGGGGGTTTAGAAGGATTTTTGACATCCCAACAAATTGATTGTTTGCAGATTACTGTCATCTCTACCTTAAATATGTAGAATAATAACAATAATTACAACACCAACATATTCCCGCCATGACAGGAAGTGATCATGCTTCCCAGGGGTGGTCAGAAAGAAGAGAGGAGTTGGGAGAAGTGCAGCAGAAAATACCTGTATGGACAGACTCCATTTGTGGAAGTTGGCAGTGATGTTTTCCTCGGCCAGAGACTGCAGAAGATCCTTGGGAAAACTTTGAAACAGACGGCTAGACTGGGCCGCTAGAGGGCAGAAACAGATGTGATAATCTACAGTATATCTCTCATATATACTGTATGTATATATGCAAAGCTCTCTGCCCTCCCCTCTCGCAAATTGCCTTTTCAGTCCCCAGAATTGATTGGTCAGTAGGTAGAGCTGTTTAGAGGTTGATCTGCTATATGGGGCAATGATTAGTCTCATTTGCATGGGATCCACCCATATGTTGGCACATGCACACCATGAGTGATAACGGTGTGGGTAGAATATGAATTTGGAAAGTGCCGTAATAAAGGATGTTCCTCTTTTAGCATTTCTTTTTTAGCAGGTTACCATAAAGAGGAATTATATTTATTCTCAAAAAATGTCTGTGTCTATCTTATTGTCTAATACTGTTAACACACAATGCCCTTTTAGTAGATTTCAAGAATGATTCTTAGGGCGCACTCACACTGTCCTTCTGTACCGGGGCCAAAACCGTTTTTTCAGCTAAACGTTTAAGCAGTGTGAGTGCACCCGCTCCGCGCATAACTGCGGCCAGCTGGCCGTTTGCACATGTACGAGCACGAGCGTGCGCACGTGTACGAGCACGAGCGCTACGGCGGTAGCGGTATGTGCGCCTGTTCGGACATAGAAATAGAACGACGGACCATGCGCGGACATTTAAAACAATGGCGATGAAAGGTTCACGTTGGTGTGATGCGGAGGTGGAGTGTTTACTGCAGATTTGGTCGGATGAAAATATTCAAAAACAGTCGACAAGACGCACAAAAACTCCGAGGTCTATGGAAAGATTTGTAAACAAAGCCACACACACGCGATCAATGCGTGTGACGTGTTACGACGTGATGACGTATGGACAGCAAGAAGCATTTGCGCGAGGCCCAGGCAGTGTGAGTACAAACGGGGCTGGGGCGCGGGAGGGCAAGTACCCTAAAGCCCGGGGCGCGGTACGGAAGGACAGTGTGAGTGCGCCCTTATACAAGTATTCTCAGTTAAACCGTCAAACATAATGCCAACTGTTTCTTTGAATATTCAATACAAAGATGTTGTAGTCAAATCGAAACAATTAGTTTTGGGTAATATGTTTATGTGTGTTTTTTGTTTAGAAATGTCTGTATTGCTAGACTTCATGTTTTATACAAAAACACTGATTTAGAAGCTACAATGTTTTGAAGCCCCTACATGGTAAGGGTTTACCATAGAAGTAAGCAGTTGTCCAGTCAATCAGACGTTAATTGCTTGATCTGGAGATGATGGGTACACACACAATGTACATATGGAGTTAGTCGTTTCACTAGTAGTAAACAGTTAACCACTAGGTGTCATAGTTTACTTACTAAAGTTGCTAATAATACTATGAAATTAACCAAAAACAGACCTGCAACAGGAATGATCTACTTCAACCCTTGTTACATATGGGTGGAACAATGGTTCCTGCTGTTCGGTTCGTATCACGGTTTTGGGGTCACATAAATGCCAGATGTAAAAGTCTCACAGTTTAACCGGCTGGGTTGATGTTTCCTTGTAGTGTGGAAGGTAGAATACACAAGTACAAGTACCCTAAAGCCCGGGGGCGCGGTGCGGAAGGACAATGTGAGTACGCCCTTAGTGTATTTTAAAATTTGCCTTTTGGCAGTATTTTATTATTTGATCGTTTACCTAATTTACTTTTTCACATGCCTGGTAAGATACACATAGTTTTTGGGTTCATAGCTATACTTTAACAGTTACTTCTGGCTATTTTTAATTTAACAGGCATTTTTCAGTTTTGCTGCACATCACATGCAGTCAGGACTGTGAGCCAAGATGAGAACAGAGACAAGTAAAACAGAAAACAGGAGGAAAAAGAAGTGCTGATCTTCATAAAGTGAGGTTACGGAAGAAGAAGAGAAGAGTAAACAAGACAAGCAGAACAAAGCAGATAACAGGGACAGAGAAAAATACCTGGTGTTAGAGTTAGAGGTAGAGCCACAGCCTTGGTGTCAGTGAGGGTGAGCAGGTTTTTGTTGGCTGTGAGGACAGACAGCTGCTGGAAGCCCTGACACGTTCCCCAGATAGGGAAGTAATCCCCAGCATCGTTGGCCTGCAGAGGACAAAGGAGTGGAACGACAATGAATCCATGAGAAAGAAGGTGTAATGTCATTTTCTGAGAAAAATACACACAAAATACAACAAAGTGCTTCAAATTCACATACAGTGGCACAGATTCACAGCTTGGCAAGTATCATGTCTAAGGGCGCAGTCACACTGTCCTTCCGCACCGCGCCCCGTGCTTTAGGGTACTTGTCCCCCCTCCCTCTCCCCCCGCGCCCCAGCCCCGTTTGTACTCACACTACCTGGGCCTCGCGCAAATGCTTCTTGCTGTCCATACGACATCACGCTGTAACACGTCACACGCATTGATTGCCGTCATCGCGATGCGTGGCTTTGTTTCCAAATCTTTCCATAGACCTCAGAGTTTTTGTGCGTCTTGTCGACTGTTTTTGAATCTTTTCATCGACCAAATCTGCAGTAAACACTCCACCTCCGCATCACACCAACGTGAACCTTTCGCCGCCATTGTTGTTGTTGTTAAATGTCCGCGCATGGTCCCTTCTTCTTTTTTCTATGTCCAAACAGGCGCACATAAATTAAGTCAGAACCGTCGTAGGCATCGTGCTCGTGCTCGTACACGTGCGCACGCTCGTGCTCGTACATGTGCAAACGGGCTCTACAAAAGCCCACCTCAAAAGCCAGCTGACCGCAGTTATGCGCGGAGCGGGTGCACTCACACTGCTCAAACGCACTAGGCTTTAGCTGAAAAATCTGTTTTGGCCCGGTGCGGAAGGACAGTGTGAGTGCGCCCTAAAGGTCACTGGAAAGGGCATTTTGCTCAAAAAAAATACTGTAAAAAACATCTTTCATTTGTCCAAGTCCGACTAGATTTCGTCCCCTATCACTTACATTAGCATTGCATTAGAAAGGTATCTCGTGATTGTCAGTACGGGTAAGAGTAAATATTAGTGGGACCAACATCTATTTCAATGTACATATGGGTATATGAGTGCTGTTTTAGTTTAAAGTTGAAAAATGTGAGCGTGTCCTTTAACTAGAGGGAAATGAAGCCAAGTTAATAAGACTTTAATATAAAAAAGTGTTAACTTGAGAAGTCTGTTGGCCTTGTCAGTGAGTTGAACAAGTCAAACATTTTACCTTCAGAGCCAAGTTGTAAAATATCTTGGCTGTCCGACTGAACTGTGATGTTCGAAGATCTACATCTCCTCCCGGCAGCAACAACCTGAGGAGACACTCAAGTGTTTAAGTTGCAAGTAGTGGTTCGACTGGGTCGGGGCGAGGTATGTTATCAGGGGATGTTTAACTGATGTAACTGATGTAAATGAGGTAAGAACTTGCAAATATTAAAATTTTAACAGGGTTTCCTTAAAAACTAGCAGATCAGCCACCTCAGTCTAGGTGGTGGTAATGCATCTTAACACTGGTCGCCTTACATGAACATATAGTACAATGAAAAGCAAAAGCCAGGCAGAGATTTGTTTTATTTATTATTACTTATTAGACATTTAGCAGCAAAAGACAGTATGTCATATATATATAGAGAGAGACGAACAAAGGAGAAAACAAGAGATAGAGAAAGAGTAAACTCACCCATTTATTGAGTCGAATATTTTAGCATATTCTTTTTCTGTGCGATTGATTCTGGTGAGCAAAAAAGACCCAATAAGACATAAAAACATACAATAACAGCCTTTAAAAAAAGAAAATTAGCATTATGAAGTTGACTCTTTGACCTTTTGGATATAAAATGTCATCACTTCGTATTTTATCCTATGAGACATTTGTGTGAAATGTTAAAAATAGTATACAAAATTGTGGGTTAAAAATAAAGGCATGAATCCACAAGGAACTATTGTGTGTGTGTGTTTTTTTAGGTAAAAATTAGTTCTTACACTGCGTTACTTTGGGAGACGTACTGGTGGTTTTGGATGAAGTAGTTGAAAAGAAACGTGTAGATTGCAGCTCTTAATTGTGCAAATTGCCTTATCACATGACTACTGATATAGTGATGTGATGTGATGATTGTGGCCGACTGTGGCTCAGTGGAGGAGTGGCTTGTCCTCCATTTGAGAGACTGGCGGTTTGATCCCCATCTCCCCGGTCCACATGTCGAAATGTCCTTGGACAAGACACTGAACCCCAAATTACTCCCCGTGCTGCGCATGGGTGTGTAAATGTGGTGTGAATGGTTAGATTAGATGGTCTGTAGATGTCCACTGCCATCAGTGTGAATGTCTGTGTGAACGGGTGAATGTGACAAACACTGTGAAAGCGCCTTGAGTAGTTAGAAGACTAGAAAGGCGCTACATAAGTACAAGTCCATTTACCATGTGATGCGATGTGCCTCCCATTTGCACAGGCTCCGCCCACATCAGACACCATGACTGATAGGGCTGTGCACCCCATGGGGATCACATATTTCTTTTATCATCTACCAGAAGTCCCCATCACACTGTTGAAGTATGAGATCATAACCTCTTGACAATTACTGTGAGTCTTGTAAAATATTTAAAATCGTATTCAGGGGAATCATACTGAAGACTTTGCTGGCTTTAAATTATGTGATCCTGGTCAGAGTCACAGTGCTTTCAGACATGTCAAAAGAATTATAACAGCATCTTTACTGAAGCCCATGTGCTGCGGCTGGAAACAAGGTTGCTGAGAGCCCCAAAACAGTTACCTAAAATACTCTGTAGACATTACACATCACCATTTGATCTATTGTAAATTAAATATTGCTTATAGCAGCTTAAATCAGTATTAATTATTAACTGTTGCTAAAGCGGTTTGGCATTTGTTGTGTAATTGCATTATAATAACGGGCAGTTTATCGAGTCATGCAGTCATTTATCCAATGAACCAGTATTTTCAAGAATGCTGTATTTGGTATAAAATCAATGGTAACACCAGCATTCACATTTATTTAAAGCGTGAGATTAGCACTGATCTGATAAGACTTATTTAGGCAGAATGTATAGCTTTTTCTTTGTATTCATTGAGAGCTCACCTCCTTGGTAATCTGAGCCTTTCCCTTCTTGCTGAGAACCACATGGGGTTTTTGTGTTGTATGTCACAAAGCATCTCATTAAAGTTCATTTAAAGGAGACACAAAAGCCCAACTATGTGCTGGTTTACATCAGAATGCAGTTGTTACTGTTGTCTACCGAGAAAAAAAACTTGAGTTGGCTTATATTGTGAAGCAACCAAAGGAAATGCATTTGTCACTGCAGGTAGGCTGGCTGTTCAAATTGCACTTGCTCATCAATCATGAGTGTCGCTTACCTGACAGGTACAACCCGAGCCCCGGCTCCCTCTAGGTATTTGACATAGGAGGCAGCGATATAAGAGGAGCCACGAGCAAACTGGTCTCCTGGAAGATTTCTCTGTGCCAACACACCTATAGAGAGAACACACACGCACAATCACATATATCACATATTACATATAAGGCAGCACACACATCTGTCATCCATCACCCTCTACAGTAACCAGGCTTTTTCCAGGGAGCAAAATAGTCCCTGGTCTTCGGCAGGGCCAACAAAAGCCCAGTCAAATGGCCATCACATTCAAATTAGGGGCGTTTCAGTGAGGGAGACCCACCTTATATTGGGCATTCAACTTTAATGGAAACGCCACTATTGTAACCATCTATCATATAGCTATCATTCTATCTCACACAGGCTCCGCCCTCTAGTTGACTCTATGGGTACAGTGGGTAGACCCCAATGAATGAACATCCTTTTGTGACATAACATTGCCCCAACCACACCGGCCCTGACCGGCTAAACAATGCGCAATTGGCATTCGCTTAAGAGAAAAATGATAGTGGACAATGGTACGTACTGCCTTATATACTGAATGACACATATTATGGAAAGCACGTCATTATTGGCTACGTTTATGCAAATTTCAGTGGGTGGATGTCCCGTTATTGGAAGAGAGTACTACCCATAGAGTCCAGTAGAGGGCAGAGCCTGTGCGAGATACCCTGGATAGGTACAATAAAAACCACAGAATCAACACCGAGCGCCACAGATTGATTACAGTTTTTTTTTAAGTGGTGGATCAAGTTATTGCACAAAGAAAAGAAGATAAGTGTCCCCCCTCCACAGCCTCCACCTCAGCTCCCTCTAGCAGGACTGGTCGCGGTCTTGGTCTGGACCTCCCAAAATCAATGACCAGCTCTTTTGTCTTGGAGGTGTTTAGCTGTGGGTGGTTAGTGTGGCACCAGAGAGCAAAGTCCCCCACCAGACCCTGATACTCCTCTCTGTCACCCCTGATACATCCCACTATGGCTGCGTCATTGGCGTACTTCTGTATGTGACACAGCTCCGAGTTGTAGCAGAAGTCTGAGGTGTACAGGTTGAAGAGAAGAGGGGCCAGCACTGTGCCCTGAGGGGCTCCCGTGCTGCTGACCACAGTGTCAGACTTGGTGTCCTTCAGCCTGAGGACGGAGACAGATAGGTACTTTCTACAGCCGCATTTGTAGTTGTGATGAAACAGCGAAAATATTGTTATACTGGTATAAGTTCCCTGATTCACTGCTTTGTTCTCGATGGGCGCTCCCTCTCCTTATTCTTTGTATTGCTTGCTAGACCCTCTCTTTCCATCTCTCTTTCCGTCTCTCTCTCTCTCTCACACACACACACACACACACACACACACACACACACACACACACACACACACACACACACACACACACACACACACACACACACACACACACACACACACACTTGTTGAGCCTACGTCCATAACAGCCTTTTCAACCAACTGACAGTTTGACCAACTTGACCAGCGGCCTTTGCTAAGACTTAAACGGCTGATGAAACCGATGACGTATGACTTTTACTTTGAAGCAGACCCGCAGGTTCAGTCCCGGTCTATGGTCACGGTTAGTGAGTCAGCGTGTCTTCACAGAAGGAATTTTACACCCTAAAAGAAGAAGACAGAAAGTTTGAAAAACTTGCAAGGCAGAAATAAACTGCGGACACACTAACCAGCGGGAGTGTGAAGCTTTAGCGTAAAGTTAGCTGAGCATTAGCCTGAAGCTGGACTTTGCCACACACCATGGCCATTGTCGTACTCAGAGATGACAGAGAAACAATATAACTTTTAAATCCTCCCGCTTCTTTAAAGTCACTGTGTGGAAACATGTCTGCCTTCTCTGTGAGTTGTAAACAAACAACAAAGGGTAGTGCACTGACAGGACATCATGATGCATTCAGGTGCACCCTTTGACCCGGGACAAGCGGATTCCACAACAACTATAAACAGAAACAGCTAGATGAGAAAAAAGTCATTTTTTAAAATCTACCATTAATGTTGAAGTGACTTCATTTAGCTTCTGACAACAACAACAACAACAACAACAACAACAACCTAAAGGTGCCTCCTCGTCTGTCCCATTGAGCTTATTCATTTTATTGTTTGAAAGTTGCCGTCAGTTCTGCGTTGTTAATCTGTCATTAATTTTAGACTACCTCACCTGTTACATTTCTACCAATATTTACACTACTATGTTTTATAGTTTTGGTTCAATAAAGAAAGAAGGACCAAAAATGGTTCTGTTTGCTGTAAATTATAGTTGTAAGTTGTAATCAAAAATCGGCATTGGCAGGTTAGACTCTTGCGAAAATCGGGATCGGCCAAGCAAAATTGCAATCGGCACACCCCTATATTTATTTTATTCACACGATTGCCTATCATTTCTGTCTCTACATGGTTGCGCGTTTACACACTTTCTAATGCACGCACACCAGCGGACAGAGAGCACGCATCAGAAAATATGCCCCCCCTCAAAGAAAGCCTAGGGGAAACACTGTGCTATCTATTATCGTCTGTTGTCAGAGTACAAGGGAGAGGTCAGAGCCCCTGCCCCTATAAAGGTTAATGTACAGCCCTGCACCACACATTGCTACCTGGTCTGTGAGAAACACTGGAATCTGTTTTTGTTTTTCTCTTTTTATACTCTGCTTCAACACAAACAGGCCACTTGAATGGTGGCCTGAGTAATGCAATGCATGATAATGCACTCTCTACTACCGTCATGACCACGAATCATGAGTCATGGCCTTGTCAGTGTTCAGACCACAATGAGAGCTGCAGGATTTCTTAAGACAACAAAGTTTCCTGTCACTGTAGTTCTCAGATTTTTATCAGCAAAGTCTCATTTTGTAGCTCCTATAGATCAAAATTAAGGATCAAGATGGATTTCTGTTAACCTTACAGCCGCAACTAACCATGGTATCAGTGACAACTGTGGTGTTGAAGGTATAGTTTAAATAAGTGTTATTCATTTATCTCTTCTCCTCTCCCTCTATCCCTCCCCCCAATGCCTCTTGAACAGCAGCAGAGAGCAGGCAACATCCCCAAACATTGGTTAACATTACCTACGAGTTTTAATATATTTTTTAAAATAAACATTTTAATCTAATGTTCAAAGAAAATTGTTAGCATGTTTGTCATTTCAAATAAGGTTCCTATGAAGTTAAAATCTAACAAAGAAATGAAAATGCAGCATTCTGAGGGTGTTTTTGGGACATATTAAGTAACAATGTTGTAATTTAAGAAACATTCCCACAGTGTTACATTATAACAAAGGATTTCCATTCTTAAAGTGACTTTCTGAAAGCGTTTTGAGGAAGTTATCAAGGACTTTTGTTTGTTTTTTACTAATGAAACGTTCCTGTAATGTCATTTATTAACAAGGGTGGGATGTATCCTTTAAGAAGAACATGCTGGGCATCAACTTACAGCTGAAAAACATTACTAGAATACTGTATGTTACATTTTCAGAACATGCTAGTGGGTAAAGGCCAAAGTGGCAGAAATTACTTCCCCTATTTGTAATCCACATATAATTTGGTGGAATACAGATTTAGACATCTGAACTGTATTTTTCATAAGTGAGGGAAATGCCAACTAAAGCTGGTTTTGGTAACACGAGCTATATACACAAGCCTTATACATTAAGTACATCCAAAAGATAAACAGACTTGGCTATTATAGACATTATAGTACAGATATGTTCTCTCTCTCTCTCTCTTTCTCAAATACACACACACACACACACACACACACACACACACACACACACACACACACACACACACACTAGGCACTTTTTCGCGAACATTCTCCCTTAGTATTACATAAGAGGTATTATAATCCCACAGCCGGTCTCTGCACAGAGAGGGACAGGCATGTAGCCGTTCAAGCGACTGAATCTTACCGATGACCGGTCTGTAATTGAGCTGCTGGCTTCTCCCCGCCGTGCACAGACGCGCAAAGCAGAGACAGGCGGTCAGCACCGCCAACACCGTTGCAGTTGGCCGACACATCCAAAACACCGGGCAGGGTTATAAACTCAAATCCGCTGGAGATGAGGGATGCAGGGTGGTTGCGCAGGTCGAGGATGAAAAACTATAAAATCGGTTCTGGCTTTTATGGTCTATAAAATAAACTACAGGTAAAATAAAGCGTGGATGAAAGGAAAACGCACACAATTTACGGGCAACAAACTAAGCGATTGTCTTTGAGTGATGAAGCTGTGCAGTCAAAGGGTGACTCTCCTCTCTTGCTGTCCTCCCCTGATATCAGTCTTTACCTCCGTGCAGGCTCCTGAAGAGGAGCATCAAGTCAGTCACGTGTAGAGCTCCCTCTCCATAGACCCACATCAGCTAGAGGAGCCTCCCCTGTTATCTCCTCATAGAAATAGATCAGCTAGATCAACATTACAGACCATCCTGATCTTGCAAGCTCCACTGTATTTTACTTGCAGATCAGTCTGGTAACATGGAGCAGAGAAAATAAGTTTGACCAGCGACCGAACCAATCAGCATTTGTTTTGAGGGGTCGAAGTGTGAGGCAACGAGAAGCGACTGTTCAGTGTAAACAACATGGTGGCTTACACGGGTGGGATGAGCGCAGCAAGCCGCCCGCTAATACTTTTTTCTCTTCGCTCCTTCTAACAATATAGCTTCATGTTGTAACTCCCTAAAGATCTAATATTCAAGATTCAAGATGTTTATTGTCATAAGTTCAGTTAACACAGACGTCACACTGCACAATTAAATTTAACATTCCCCATAAGCTCTCTACTAAGCTCCTCACTCTTGGTTTGACTCCTGGCCTCTGTAACTGGGTGCTGAGCTTCCTCAATGACAGACCCCAGTCAGTCAGAGTTGGCAACTGCACATCTCAAACAAGAACTGTAATATGTCTGATATTTTTTTTTGAAAGGCATAATAGGCTTACTATCATCACAGGGTGAGTAAAATGGATGACCCTTTGAAAATGTGTGGTCACATGATCAATTTGTATGGTTGTGTAGAAACTAGGGATAAAGAAACCATCGCTAACCAGGGAGGAGGTTTTAGACACCACCTATCTCCGATTTACAATGCTGCCCTTTCATCCCTTCCCAAGAGATTCAACAATCTAACCTCAAAGAACAACTGTTCACAAATGGCCTCCTGTGACTCCAACGACTGTCATTGAGACTCAGTAGAGCACTAACGAAGTCCAGACCTACTTCCACCAACGACTGCCACTCTAACGACGGTCGTTGGCACTTGGAGCACAAAGGGTTCCAGTGACATCATCGGCCTCTTAAGAGGTTAAATACCTGGATCTCCACACCAGTTAGAGCGTGATCACACTGTCCTTTTGGCCGCGGCCAAAACCGTTTTTTCAGCTAAAGCCTAGTACCTTTAAGTAGTGTGAGCGCACCCGCTCCGCGCTCAACTGGGGCCAGCTGGCCCTCCACGGCCCGCTTGAAATAGGTGGGCTTTAGCGGAGCCGTTTGCACATGTACGAGCACGAGCGTGCGCACGTGTACGAGCACGAGCACGAGCACGAGCCCTACGGCAGTAGCGTTATGTCCGACTGTTCGGACATGTAAATAGAAGGACGGACCATGCGCGGACATCTAACAACAACAACAATGGCGGTGAAAGGTTCACGTTGTGTTTACTGCAGATTTGGTCGATGAAAATATTCAAAAACAGTCGACAAGACGCACAAAAACTCAGAGGTCTATGGAAAGATTTGTAAACAAAGCCACACACACGCGATCAATGCGTGTGACGTGTTACGGCGTGATGGCGTATGGACAGCAAGAAGCATTGGCCGTGGCCCAGGTAGTGTGAGTACAAACGGGGCTGGGGCGCGGGGGGGAGAGGGAGGGGGGACAAGTACCCTAAAGTCCGGGTCGTGGTCCGGGAGGACAGTGTGATCACGCTCTTAGTTGGACCAGTCCCAGCCTGGTCCTTTTCCTGGTCCAGTCCCAGCCTGGTCCTGGTCCTGGTCCTGGTCCAGTCCCAGCCTGGTCAGATGCGTACGTGAACTGATGAAGCCTCTTGGATGAGAGGTGAAACGTCTTCCTAGACAAACAACGTCTTCCTAAGTCCAGTTGCTTTTGACTGAAATTGCTTTGGGGATAACAATGACCTGGACAAATGAGAATATTCACACGCTTAATGCAGTTAGTTGCAAAATATGAAATCACAGCCAAACACACTCTCCTACTTAGGTGCCCTTGTATTACATCTTATCATAGTGCTGCAGCTGTTGTGAGTAGAAACACTTTTTTATTTTATTTATTGCAATACGGCATGATCCATTGGGAAAGTTGTAGTAAAGAAATCTGTATTTATTTGTGCATTTTCTGCCCACTCTGCATCTCTGCTGTAGCTCTGTACACTTAAGTTCTGCTGACCTGCACATTTGTCATCACACACTCTGCTTATGTAGCCTATTTGTTATGTCAGCAGGTCCTTACACTGTAATTACATGTTGTGTTGCCTGACATGTTCTCTTCTTATCTCATTCAAGAACAATGTCAATTTTGTTTTGTACTAAAACAGAGAGAACATACTGTGAATACTCTACAACCATCAAAGTTCTCCTCTAGTTTTAATTTGTTTTTTGTGTAACAACTGGAGAAGTGTGTGTGTGTGTGTGTGTGTGTGTGAGAGAGAGAGAGAGAGAGAGAGAGAGAGAGAGAGAGAGAGAGAGAGAGAGAGAGAGAGAGAGAGAGAGAGAGAGAGAGAGAGAGAGAGAGAAGAGAGAGAGAGAGTCAATGAGACTGCATGAGGGTGACAAAGTGTGTTTAGCGTGAGCAATGCAGTAAGGATAAGGTGTTTTTGAGTGTGTGGTTGTGGATGTGTATACACATGTTAATTTGATGTGAGTCAGCAGTTTGTAATGTAGGTAACCCACGGATCAGTGACTTTAGTTACACTGCAGAGGGACAGATTGCACTGCATCTCTGCTGAAGAACCACAAGAGGTCACACTCCACCACCAAACAGACCGCCAAGTTTGAACTCTGTCTGCATGAGGTTTTGTGTTCTTCTTATTGCTCATTATTAAGTTAGATATCAGCCTGTGAGGTACTCAAACACTATGATTCTGGTTCAGTGGTTAAGTCATATTTCTAATGCAGCTTTCTGAAGTTACTAATATCCAATATTCTTTATGTTTTTATTTGTATGCGTCTATCCAGGGAAAAGAGCCCATAGTGGTGAGTCTTTTACCTGCAATGGAACTTGTCTGCATGAGCTGCTGACTAAAGGGGCCTTCACATGATAAGCGTTTTGCGCTGGGCTCACTGCGAGGTTGGGTGCAGAGACCCAGGAAACAACTAAATCAACATTAGTATTAAAACAACCGTTAACTCATAAACTGCCTATTCACAAAACTGGTGTGACTGCATATAAACCTCCATCATTACGTTTTTGTCCTAGATTGTGATACGACTTAAATGTAATTAAATAGTTCGGGAAACTTGGACCCACAAATACGTTTTCCTCCATCTTTCTAACCGGCTTGATGTCGCTCTCTGGTTGTCTAGGAAACATAAACGTCTCATTGGTTATGCGTTTCAAAGGTCAGCGTAAACTAGGTTAAAGTTCAACTGATTTGAACTTTGAGCGCAGCGGCAGAGAGGCAAATCTGAGCAGTGCTCGCTGTGAACGTGGGCACTGCCGCTACATTGGATGCTACCGCCTCTACCTTAGGAAATGAATGGAACGGCCGCGTGAAGCGGTTTTTTTTATCGCATATCATGTGCAGGGGCCTTGAGCATTTTAGTGGGGAGCTGTTGTGTCCTGTAGTGGTCCATGTTATATGCTGCTTAAGAAAATTAGGTCTGAATGGACTTAAGTGAATGTTTTTAATATCTATTGCTGGTTTACATGTTGTTTAAAAGCTACTTTTGCACATTTTTGTGTATTGCTGTGTTTGCTAATGAAATCAAGTCCAAGTGCTGAAAAGCCCAATCTTTCAAACTGCTACTTTTAAAAGGTCAAAAATGAACCTTTAAACTCAACTCAACAGTTGTTGTTGTTTAAAAACTATACAAAGTACACAACAACGTATCAGATCTGAGCAGAAACTGACTCTGCATTTCTGAGATGCTTTCAAGGTACAACTACAATACGCTATGTATGATTGTGTACCATTTCAGGAGCTGCACAGCACATTTGTTGTGCAATGTGCAATGACAATAGAGGCATTCTACTGCAAGTATGTCATTCAGCATGTAACACTATGATTGCAGTCTATAAGCCTACAGCTAAAGCCACTCACAAATAAGCGTTTATTCAAATCTGCTCTTCCTACTCCTCAGGGCAGTTCCGTTTGTACTGGCGAAGACTCTGGTTTAGTCCGCAATCATCAAATGAAGAAGAGTGTGTTCCACCCCCTCTTCTGTAATGTCACTCCAATTTAACCTGAAGCTTCACAGAGACTGAATTAGGGAACTTGCAGTAGGTGAGTGTGAAAGTGGGGCTACGGGAGGTCATTTTCCAGAGGAAGTGGGCGCACAGTTCTAATTTTGAGAGATTCAGAGACTCACCGACTCGGTAGCTCAGCAAGTCAGACACCAGCTGTTAAAGAACGTGAAACATTTAACACAGAGCAAGATACTTGTATCCAGAGTTATGTGCGGAAACCAAACCAGAGCTAATAAGAGAATAAATATTGGATTCACATTCATCAGGTAGACAGAAACATAACCTCTAATGAATGATAATGTTGCTCTGTGTCTGCTGGATGTGTAAATGGCAAATTGTTTGCTAACACATTAGCCTCAGCAATTTCATAAAGTGATGCTGTATTGAGGTATGCATTTGTCAGTAGCTGTGGAGTCATACTGCCACAAGGTGATAAATCATAAAAATAAATGTAGCTTTAAAGGGGCATGCGTGTGTCACCTGACCACATCTACAGGTAAAACTGTTTGCACCAAGTCTGGTATTACGTTTTTGTCAATTTTCACAGTACATTTTCAATTTCAAAGGGAAACAGTGCACACCAAAATACCTCTGGGTGCAACTGGATAGACCAATCAGAGCAACGAAACATGACCCACAACTGTGTACATACATCTACTGATGCCTAGTCTGGACACATCATCAGTGATGTTCCTGGATTCACTGGACGTTTCGGGTCTTTCAACTATCATACGCCCTCCTCCAGGTTGATCAAGTCCCGGCTTGTGTCCAGACGGCTAGCTAGCTACCATGACTCCATGGATCTCCTCTTTTGAGCCACAGCCATCTTGAGGCCCTTTCTGCCGCTTCCGTGGTACTGCGGATGGCTCTCCTTCTCCTCTCTCCATCGATGCCTAAACTACTGTAGGCTCTGGCCAAGGAACAGGCTGCAAATCCTCTGCAACCAACCTCCACAGGGAAACACCTTGCTCTCCAGCCAGCCAGCTGACAGTTGCTGACCAGTCCTGCGTACTTGGAGAGCTTCCTCTCAAAGGCTTCTTCCAAGCGATCTTCCCACGGGACTGTCAGCTCCAGTAGCACTGCTTGTTTGGTGGACTCTGACACGAGGACAATGTCTGGTCGCAGGGTGGTAACTGCAATATGGCAACAAACAATACTGTAACATAGATGAGGCAGTACTGTTTTAAACTATTTATTTAAATAGTCGGTCATCATTACCTAGGTTGACAGTTTGGTCTTAGTTTTGTGACCCAGACCCCGAGACTTGACGGGGAAAACCAATTATGTTAGTAACTGACGCTCCTCTGTCAGTCATCATTTAAAACCTGCCCCACATGAGATAAACGCTTGTGATTTGTCTGTCAGATCTCAAGTTACTTGAAACCTGTCTGAATGGGAGAGGGACCAGACATACCTGCCAGAACAAATTATATCTGAGCTTGACAGATTGTCTGGTTTCCAGGCTAGTCGGTGCTTGTTCCAGTTGTTCCGTTGCCGTCTTCGTATGAATTACCCTTCTTCTTTAGCCCCGGATGGTTTTTTTTCTTTCGGTTTAAACGTGATCGACACTCTGATTCGCTCAATGTGAATTCTCCAGACATGAATACACCGCTCTTTTCAAACATGGGCTCAATCAAACATGAGAGACTTTGGACAAGGGAGCTGGCAGTAAAGTCTGTTTATGGTTCGGTCCAACTGATTCGAACATTTTTATTCTCACACACAGCTCCTCTAGATAATTTCTAAGTTCAGGGTTGCAGTGCACATGTGTAAGGGGATATAGGAAGGTGCCAAATGTGAGGAACTGTAAAGATGGGGAAAGGTCTACCCTTACGGGGAGTCTGTAATCAAAGGCTTTCATGAGTTTCCACTGGGTTGCACACATTAAAAGTGACAGTATGCAAGTAGTTGTGATAGAAATTCATATCCAGCATACTTTGTGAACTCTGCATGCCTGGTTGTGCTTTTCAGATTGTGTTTTTCGTTACAGTAATTGTCAGTAATTTTCTATACTTAGTGTCCACACCATGAACTCCGTAGTTGCTGCCACTGACAATTTTTCTGGTTACACTTTTGCCGGAGCACTGACAACTGAATTAAAAAAACAAGCCGAGGTGCACAAGGCCAGGACCTCACTTCCATCACATGAGAATAGCAAAAGAGATTTCCGTTTGTGTACATATAAACTGTACTTGGTTCTATGTATTGCATCTTTTTGTTCTCTGTAAAACTATTTTGAAGCAACAAACATGCTTTTTAAATGAAGCATATTATCATATTTTATTATTTCCCGGGTTGAATCTAATTTCTGACAGGAATTATTGTTTCATATAAGCAAGGCACTGATAATACTGTAAAGGTTTATAGATTTCAGTCTTGATGAATGGCAGGAGTAATGTCATGAGCAATAAGGCAAAGTGAACAACAGGTACAACAGCGATGTTGACAAATGGCCTATGTTTCTTTTTCCCCCTATATTAATGTAGATGCTGTGTAGCCGTGCACATACACCGAAACAGCTTTGTTTTAGAAGAATAACTGGTAAATATGAAGCAGGGATATCCAGCAGGGGAAAAGTCTGAAGAAGTAAAACTCTAGAAACACTGAAGTGTGCATAACATCATTGTAAACTTTTTGTTTATTTTTAATTTGTGTCGTTCAATACATGTCCAATAAAGTAAGAGCTCTCATTGGATGAGACACAGAGGGAACAGGATTTATCTTCAATTTAGTGTAATTGCATTTCATTTTAATTAAATACTCGCTGGGTCTCTGTAAATCATAAATAAGTTAGTGTGGTCTACTACTACTCTTTATGTATGTAAAGTTTCTTTAAAAAAAACTTTTTTCATGATTTGGCACTAAAAATAAAAATGAATTGAATTATTACTAATTCATATTTTGTTGCGGGTCAGGACAGCCAACATGTGACAGGATGCAGTAGGTACATCCTGGTATTTTTGGGCTACTGCAACTAAGGGCGCACTCACACTGTCCGCCCTGGGCTTTAGTGTGCTTGTCCGCCCTCCCTCTCCCCCCCGTGGGCCAGGCCCGTTTGTACTCACACTACCTGGGCCTCGCGTGAATGCTTCTTGACTGTCTATACGTCATCACGCCGTAACATGTCGATGATTCGCTTTGTTTACAAATCTTTCCATAGACCTCGGCGTTTTTGTGCGTCTTGTCGAACTGTTGGTATATATTTTCATCTGACCAAGTAAACACTCCACCTCTGCATCCCAACATGGTGAACCTTTTGTTTTAAATGTCCGCGCATGGTCAATCCTTCTTACTGTCCGAACAGGCACACATAAAATGACGTCAGAGCCGCCGTAGGCCTCGGGCTCGTACACGTGCGGATGCTCGTGCTCGTACACGTGCAAACGTGCTTTACAAAAGCCCACCTCTCCCAAACGGGCCTGGGACGGCAAGCTGGCCGCAGCTATACGCGGTACGGTTGCACTCACACTGGTCAAACGAGCTAGGCTTTACCTGTAAAACCTGTTTGGGCACAGTACAGATGGACAGTGTGAGTACGACCTAACAACCTATGTATTGATATATATACTAATGGTTTTTTCCTGGCATACTAATAGTATGGTAGTATAAGTATTGGAACACAGGTTGAGAAAATACTCCAATAGTAGGTGTCTTGTATTGTAGCCAGTTTAAAAATGATAAGAAGACTTCTTACATTCAAAAGAGTGCATGTTTATTTATTTACATCCATCCAACCATCCATCCATCTTCAACCGCTTGTCCCTATAGAGGTTGTGGGGGGCTGGAGCCGATCCCAGCTGACATCGGGCGTGAGGCGGGGTCCAGCCTGGACAGGACCCCAGTCTATCACAGGGCACATAGAGACAAGTACAATTGAGGTTAAAATCATCACATTCCACAGCATCACATATATTGAGCATCATCTTTTCCAACTTTTCATTGATCATGTTTATATTAGGGATCTGCCGATATGGATTTTTCAGGGCCAATGCCGTTTGATATTTCAAGCTGACTTCAATTTACATTATCAAAATTACACAATGATGATAAATGTTACAAGTCTCAATTAAAGACAGGCAACCATTGCTAACCACCACACCACTGTGCCGCCCCGTGTTTATTCAGTGTGGCCAAATACATGTGCAAATAATATTTAAAAAGGAAAAAGAAAACTTGAAACTAAATAAAAAGAAAACTTGAGCAAATAACTCACTACTCTACTCATGTAAAATGAATCCTTTCCTCTTCTGAGCAGCAAAATGCCAATACCTTTTATAGGGCTCTCAGTTTACCCTGGACTATCCCAGAGGTTGGCCTACAAACATTTTTAACCTTTAAAAATCTCCACAAAGCTAGACTCACTGTGTGCTCCTCTATACAAATTAATGACATTTTACCAGGTAAAGTAACTCCCCCCAGGCACCCCTCAAATGCATCAAATCAACTCATGAAATATATTTCAACAAAAAGAATGCAATATGAAAATAACTGGATCAATGTGTAATGGAGCCTTCACATCCTGTGGAAAATATGGTAAATGCCAAAAGCCGACGTGAAAATTGCACATGAATACCTCCTCACTGGTAATTTCCACTGGGGAGCACCTGGGATATTTTGATACACGAGTTGCAAAGAACTGTGAATGGTAAACATTGCACAATATTAAACATTTTCTGCTGCTGTTAGGGTATGGGGTAGGGTGTAGCCTATACAATGTTGTGGTATTCATTCATTCATTCATTCATTCATTCATTCAACCGCTTTGTTCTTCTATGCTATTAGCAATGGGCATATGCTTTTTGTCTTTAATTTCCGCTTAGAGTTAATGGCCTTTGTGAAAGAAGTGTTATATTCACACTGGAAACATCACAAACAGTTTGAGTGAAAACCTTTATTTTAATAAATGTATGGGAAATTATAATAAAAAAGCCCTGGTCAGTTTGTGAAATGTTAAACTGGCATATCCAGAAAAATTGGCATTGGTGCTAGTTAATTTATAAAAGATATTTTAAACAACAAATTCGGTTTATTTAACAAGTTCACAAATACGTTTTTCAAAACAGTAGCCACAGGAACAGGATGCCATTAGCCCGTCACTCCATCCAAAATGACGGCACCACCTTAAGACTTGTTATTCAACAAATGCATTTGTCTGTGATCTAAACCTGTGTCTAGGTGTGCTCACTGTGCTACCCTGTGGAGATGGGCTGGCCTGGCTGGCTGTAACTTAGGGCGCACTCACACTGTCCTTCCGCACCGCGCCAAAACCGTTTTTTCAGCTAAAGCCTAGTGCGTTTGACCAGTGTGAGTGCAACCGCTCTGCGCATAACTGTGGCCAGCTGGCCGTCCACGGCCCGTTTGGGAGAGGTGGGCTTTTGTAGAGCGCGTTTGCACATGTACGAGCACGAGCGTACGTACGTGTACGAGCACGACGCCTACGGCGGTTCTGACGTCATTTATGTGCGCCTGTTCGGACATAGAAAATAGAAGGAGGGACCATGCGCGGACATTTAACAACAACAACAATGGCGGAGAAAGGTTCACGTTGGTGTGATGCGGAGGTGGAGTGTTTACTGCAGATTTGGTCGATGAAAATGTTCAAAAACAGTCGACAAGACGCACAAAAACTCAGAGGTCTATGGAAAGATTTGTAAACAAAGCGACGCATCGCGATGACGTCATCAATGCGTGTGATGTGTTACGGCGTGATGACGTATAGGCAGCAAGAAGCATTTGCGCGAGGCCCAGGTAGTGTGAGTACAAACGGGCCTGGAGGGGGGGGGGGGGGGGGGGGGGGAGGACCCTAGAGCCTGGCGCGTTGCGGAAGGACAGTGTGAGTGCGCCCTTACTGCCCACCCTCATTATCTATATCAAGCCTGCAAATCTGAATCCCCTCTGATGTTCCTATATATGGGAATTCAACCCTGTGGTTCTCCCCCAAAAGAGCTTCCATTTCATCATACATTTTGAAGCGCAAAGTTCCCCTCCCTGTGCTCCGGTTATTATCATTTGTCTTTTTATAGGCATCCACAAGTGTGTTCAACTTCCTGTCCACTTTGGCAGGATCAAATGCCTGACCAACATGGTCAGATAGCTGGCCGTTTTGCCCCACATTTGTTTTTTTGACCCTTTACCATTTTTAATTCTGCTATTTAACTCTGCCAGAATGCAGGGGAGGTTCACTCCCATTTGCCTCCAGGTGTCGCCTCATTAAATCAATACGAAAGAGCGTATGCTCTTTAGCAAAGGAATCATTGGTTTGTATCTGTGATGCACTTGAGCTGCTTGACTCTTCCTCCATACTCTCCTCTCCGTGGTCCTCTGTCCCTGTCTCAGTTTCTGTCAGGAACTGAGGATGTGTTGAGTTTCTGTCTCTGAGATTAACTTGTGTTTCTATGGCTGTCAATTGACTGAAAATATATAGACTGCTTCATAACTAACCTGGAAGGACAATGTGCACCCTGACCTTAGAGGTTGCATCGAGGAAGAAGCCATTACGGTCAAAATCTTGCTGATACAGAGGTGCCATGAGGGGTTGGGATCTTTCCTCATCCAAGAACACGTTCATCGCCTCATCTAAAAACACTGACAAATTTGATTTAGTTAATATAAATGTTAAAATTACGTTGCATAACAATGTAAGCTATGCATCATAAAAGATAAACAGCTACTCTAGCAAACGTTTAAACTACCACGTGGCCTAATCGAAACACATGAGTAGCGAAAATCACAGTCTCCTCAAAAGAATCATTACAATATTAATAAAATAAACAACAACCTTAATTAACATTGGACAACATTAGTTGACACTCAAGCAGTATTCCAGCTAAAACATCTACATTAACTGATCTGGAGTCATATATGTAAACGCTCTGCATATCGCTATGAAATGGAACTGGGTACAGTATTACTATATACACACACACACATGTATATATATATATATATATATATATATATATATATATGCAAGTTGTGTTAAATTGCAGTGTCTAATACAACACTACACGCATGGAAGCTTAGTTTACAGCCTATTCTTTTAAATTTTACCTCTCACGGTGTGTGTCTCCACGGGCGCCGCCATTGTTCTCCGACTTAATCTTGGTGAGGTCGGGGTAGGTTGAGCTCCCCCAAGTTCGTGAGTAGGAGGTTCCACTTCAACAGGCATTCCAGTGCACTTTTCCGAATTGGAGGTCGGAAATTTCCAACCTCCAACTCGGCACGGCACTGGAGCGCAGCATTTCATATTAATGGCTGTTCTGCGTCCTCCCATCGTCCGGAGTGTGGACTCCTGAGTCAAGCTTGCAAAGTCTGAACTACTAGGCTCTTTTGTAGACTTTATTGAAACTCATTCACCTTTCGACTTCCAGTCCGTCCCCTATATTTTACCCTCTTAAATCCACACACGCACACACTCGCACACACACAGTCCTATTATTCTCGCCTTACTACAAGCCTGACTCAGATTACAATCGAAGGCAGCATAACCGTTGGTGACGATCGACAGACCAACCGGTCAGCAGCGTCACTAACATGGCAGCTTATTTACATCTACCCCCAAATGTCGCCACAGACACGTTTATTGGCAAAAAAGGCAACTAGAAGTGCTTTCATTAGTGGGTAATATAATCAATCACCATGGTTTTAACTCACTATTTGATAGATATTAACTTAAAAAGGCGTTTAAATATATGGTAATCTGATTTAGTATAACTTTGAACTGAAGAGGGGAAGCTGGTTGGATACAGAGAGTGGAGCAAGAACACAAATAGTAAGGGACAAGGAGAGAGAGAGTAAAAAAAGACAGACAGACAGCTATTGGGAGAGGGATGGAAGTTGTGGAGGGACAGCAGGTGAGACGTGAGAGGCACACGTAGAGAGACTGAAGGGTTGAATGAATGAAAGAGAGAGAGAGAGAGGTGACTGGACTCTTTGCATAGAGTGAGAGAGGAAGAGAGAGAAAGAGACCATTGGTGCCGCAGCGGGACCGACTGTCACACGGATTGTCAGCGGGGTCGTTGCCGGAGAGAGCAGCCGCTTTTCGCCGTTTACTGAGACACAAACCAGAGGAGGAAGAAAGGAGAACAGAGCACAAGAGGAGAAGAAAAAGAAAAAACAAGGGGAACCGTTGTATTTCCGTGGCTGTTGTCGCCTGCGTGTCATCACCTCCACCGGACAGGATCTACTGTACTCATCATCACTCCTCATCACCATCCTCATCCTCATCTTCTTCACCATCTAGACCTCTCGTCTGACTCCTCATGAACATGCCGGGTTGGCGGAGGAACCTCACTTTCTGTCTGCAGCGGATGCACGAGGAAGGTAGGAAGGCAAAACAAAATCATGCTGCTTGCGCTAGCACGTGATTGCCCGTGTGTATGTGTGTTTGTGTGTGTGTGTGTGTGTGTATCCCTGCGCTGCTTAAATTTGTGCAGAATGCGAGTTTGTTTTGGGAGACACTTTGAATATTTGCCGTTTCTGCGGTTTCATGTGTTTAGAGTTTTCTGGATCACTGGAAGTGTGCGCGCGTGCTTCTTTTGCGCATGTGTTCAGTGGTCTGATTGAGAAGCACCTGCAGCTTTGGAAATATTATGAGTGTGTGTGTGTGTGTGTGTGTGTGTGTGTGTGTGTGTGTGTGTGTGTGTGTGTGTGTGTGTGTGTGAGTGAGGGATAGAGAGCGTGTGAGAGCTTGGTCTGTTGGAGCTGTGCGCACACGTGTCACCACGGGTTTGTTCCGCCGTTTCAGCGAGGCTGCTGATGATGGCAGGTCAGGGGTGCGTGTGCGTCCGTGTTTGTGTTTTGGAGAACAAGAGGGAGAGAAGCTGCGTGTTGGTCCTGCAGCATGAACTCAGGAGCAGGCAGAGGCAAAGATATATGTATATACTCATAGATGTATACTGTATATCCAGATTAATACCGTATTCTAGTCACTTCGTTGCTGAAGGTTATGGGTTGTGTGTGAATTGGGAGTTGAAGTTAGACTGCAAGATCACTACATCGTTTTATACTGAGTATTTATCAGTTTTGTGAAAAATAATAATTTAATTGTTTCACCTACTTTCAGTATTTGTAAAGAGAAAATAAATACACCCATAAATGAATGAACTATATAAAATATACACATACAAAATAAAAATCCACACTGAAATCTGGTTTAAGCCATATTTAACAGAAATATAAAATGCTAAGACATCTACTTGATTTGAAGTCAGACTGCTAATGTCTGATATTAACCAGGATATTTGAAGTCAGACTGCTAATGTCTGATATTAACCAGGATATTTGAAGTCAGACTGCTAATGTCTGATATTAACCAGGACTGTGAATTAATTCCCCATTGATTGGGAGTGTGTTAGGAAACAAAACCTGTTTCAGGGTCCCCATGGGCACAAATAGAAAAAACAAAACCTCTTGAAACTATCACCATATGTTGTCTGCGTTGAGATTGAGGTAAGCGTCATCGAAGTTCTCCGTGAAACATCCAGGGGCTCACCAAAGCCGCCATTGTTGCAGTCCTTAAGGGAAACCAGACTATTCCTATGGATATAATATAATGGATATGAACTGTGGATGTTGGGTCTATGTGTGTGGTCTTTACCTAGTTTGTAAAGTGTCCTGAGATAACTTTTGTTTTGATTTGGCACTATAAATGAAATGTAACATATGTGAAATGTAAATGAAATTGAATTGAATTGAATTGAAAACATTTTCAGAACCATACATGGAAGTTTTTCAAAGCCCTGTCATTAACTGTGAACTGCTGTGTTTGATGTTAACTTGCAGCAATAATGAGGTAGAGTGCATTGTGTTTTACTTATTATGATTAAACCAGTTAAAACTAACCAACCGCATTTTAAAAACAAAAGCAATTTATTATTGGTATAAATAACAAGTGCATTGTGATGAATACAGTAGCATCTGGCCTAGTTGTAGACACCATTTTACATGTTGTGTTTCCAATGGTTTGAGCTCTGCACCTTCAGATGACAGGAATCTTAATATTACAATGTTGTCACAACAATGTCTGAATTTCGTGGTCCTTTTCTCTTTCAACATGCTGCTGCCTTTGGGCACAAAGCCATAAAGAAATGTTTCTCTGAGCTTAGAGTGGAATGAACTGGAAAGCTGACTGCAAGCCAGGCCTTATCTCCCAACATCAGTTACCAACCTCACTAATGCTCTTGGCTGAATGGGAACAAGTCCCTGCAGCCACATCTCCAAAATCTTGTTGAACGCCTGAAACCAGAAGAGTGGAGGCGTTTAACAGCAGTTTTGAAATGACAGGCAAAACAATGACATATAGATGTATAGGTCAGGTACGCCCATACTGTTGGTCATGTATTGTTTTGTGAATGACAAGATACCAAACCAATCTGACATACGAGATGTACAGAGCCGGTAAAAAGCCGGACATCCGTACGGTGTGTCTCGAGGGCCGGATGTGGCTAATGCATTGGATGTGTATCTCTATCTGTTCTGTAAGGGCATCCAAAGCTTAGTGCTGCCCAACACAATTCTGATTGGTTTATAGGAATACAAACAGCCTAGAGCATGTTAACTTGTGCAGCCAGACCATACTGCAGCTATGGAGTTCAAGACTAAACATACCTTATGCCATGGAGTTCCTCATTAAGAGTCATAAAGAAACATTGCTTTAAAATTAATGTTGCAACCAAGCCTCCACCACAGCGAGTTCCTGGTTGATCTGATTCAGAAGTGCAAAAAACTGCAGTTCTCTGAGTGTCCACTAGGGGCAGAGAGTAACATATGAGGCCGCAACCCCATTTTGGTGAAAACAAACTGCCGGCTTTGACTGGCGATAAATACAAACCCTGCTGTAATCTGTCCTGATTTCACCGTCGTCAGAGTGGCAGTCGATGGTGGGAAGTTGGTTTGGACTTCGTTAGTGCTCTATTGAGTCTTAACGACAGTCGTTGGAGTCACAGGAGGCCATGTGTGAACAGTTGTTTGAGGTTAGATTGTTGAGTCTCCTCGGAAGGGATGAAAGGGCAGCATTGTAAATTGGAAATAAGTGGAGTCTCAGACCTCCTCCTCTGTGTGCGATGGTTTCTCTACTTTTGCATGGATTAGATTTTTACTATACTATACTCTACTATACACTACTATTCGGTATGACCCATGGATGTATCCTGAGCCCGCGGGCCCCTGGGCACAGACATGTAAGAGGCCCCTCCCTCGGTCTACGTGGAAACAAGACACCCATATTCAAAGAGTTGACTTTAAGTCATTCTGTAGTCATTTTGTTTCTCTTTGTGGTCATTGTGCACTTATTTTTGGACTGTTTTCTAGTATATGGTCATTTTGTTTTTGTTTGTTGTCATTTGAGGTTTTGCATCTCTGTGATAGGTTTCCATGTATTTTGAGTCACTTTGTATAGTTTTGTGTCTATTTCCAGTCATTGAACATCTCTTTGTGGTTGTTTTGTGTCGCTGTAGTCATTTTTTTGTCTCTTTGTGCTAATCTGTGGTCGTTTTGTGTATACTTGAGGTTATTTTTATTTTTATTTTGAGTCAGGGACCCTGACCTTTTGGGTCTCTGGGCCTGTGCCTGGTGAGCCTGCTCAGTAATATATCCTTGTGAGGATTTTTTAATTATCTGCATGTTTAAAGGCACTGTACTCAATATACAGGACATTAAGCAGCAAACTAATATTTGCTATGTAAAGATAGAGTGGTGTAATGGGGTCCTAAGTAAAGGCGCTCTCCCCCCGTGTGTGTTGTAATCTCAGTTACTTTGTCTGTTTGATTGTTGAGATAGACTGTCCGGCTGTGCGTGCATGAATGTTCGTGCAAAACCATCATTTCACATATGGGGATGAGAGCCATATGGAGGCAATCATAACCTATTTTTTTCAGTATTTTGACTTGAGAACCTTTAAATAATCAGAATGTGTGCATATGAGAAAGAGATGACTAAAGAAGAATAGGAGTCCAGGCGAAGAGTTGTCTGTGTGTGTTTTATGTGTACAACTGTATTTATGTGTGCAACTAAGTGGAAAAGGTGTTTGCTCAAGATGAGCATGTGAGACATGGGCGACAGAACAAGCGAGAATGATGGAGAGAGAAGAGAGAGAGAGAGAGAGAGAATTGTTTGCTCACGGTGTATATGTGTGTGAGTGAGAGATGCAGCTTTTGACCCTATCAATGATAATGGCCTCATGGACTGTTTGAGACCCCTAATTGTACCAGTCAGTCATATTTATTGGCCTCCCTCTGAAGGACATCCTCTCCTTTATTAAGTAAGCTGCTCTTGAGCAAGGCACTCAATCCCTTGCTGCTCCAGTGGAAATGCTCAGTGGCAGATGAGGGCATCATCATTTCAAGGTGAGGAGTGTGCTGAATGTGATAGTGAGTAGCAATAGAGGCTTTAATCTACCCTCACGGCCACTGTATGAGGTACACCTGTTCAACTGCTCGTTAACGCAAATTTCAGCCAATCACATGGCAGCAACTCAATGCATTTAGGCATGTAGACATGGTCAAGACGATCTAGCTGCAGTTCAAATGGAGCATTGGCATGGTTGTTTGTGCCAGACGGGCTGGTCTGAGTATGAGAGAATGGTCCGAGGGCACAAATGCCTTTTTAATGCCTGAGGTCAGAGGAGAATGGACAGACTGGTTCAAGCTGATAGAAAGGCAACAGTAACTCAAATAATGGGCTACAGCAGCAGAAGACCACACTGGGTGCCACTCCTGTCAGCTAAGAACAGGAAGCTGAGGCTACAATTGGCACAAGCTCACCAGAACTGGACAATAGAAGATTGGTAAAACGTTGCCTGGTCTGATGGGTCTCAGAATTTGGCGTCACCAACATGAAAGCATGGATCCATCCTGCCTTGTATCAACGGTTCAGGCTGGTGGTGGTGGTGTAATGGTGTGGGGGATATTTTCTTGGCACACTTTGTGCCCATCAGTACCAATTAAGGATTGTGTCAACGCCACTGCCTAACTGAGTATGGTTGCTGACCATGTCCATCCCTTTATGACCACAGTGTACCCATCTTCTGATGGTCACTTCCAGCGGGATAACGCGCCATGTCATAACTGTCATGACTGGTTTCTTGAACATGACAATGAGTTCACTGTACTCCACTGGCCTCCACAGTTGACAGATCTCAATTTCAATGTTTCCAGTACCTTGTTGAATCTATGCCACAAAGGATTAAAGCAGTTTTGAAGGCTAAAGGGGGTCCAACCAGGTACTAGCAAGGTGTACCCAATAAAGTGGCTGGTGAGTGTAAATGTTCCCTTAAATAGATAAATAAAGCTCTTGGAAATTAATTGAATCAACCCACAAACCTCCAAAAAGTATAAACAAGAAGAGACAGAAAGAAGTTATGTCCAACTGTTAGGTGTATGTAACATACACCTTTGCACTCAAAATTAGAAATTCATAATAAACATTATTATATGTTTTTATTTGGGGTGTTTTTAAGCCTTAGACATTTTAACCGCAGATATGAGCAGAGATGGAAATGTGGGGAGTAGGAATGTAACAATGCATCATGACAAATATAAAAATCGGTATAAATGCGGTGGACATCTGGAGCCATGCAAAGTTATATCACTAGAGATTTTATGTTTTGATGTTATTCATTTGATGTGGGATTTATTAAAAAAATTCCAGTTATTATTTGTTATGTAAGTGAATAACTACTTCAGTTGCACTTTTTATAAGACACAAAAACAGTGTTTAACAGTGTTTCTGTAAAGAGAGAACCTCTTTTTCTGGTCAAGATTTTTTAGTCTTTTGTTATTAAGATATGGAATTACAACAGATAACACCAGTTTACTTGAGATTGTTTCTAAAGAAAGGATATATTTTTCATGTATTTGTTGTTTAAGAACACCTGTGGTCATGAAAGCTGGGTCATGACCGAAAGAACAAGGGCGCGGGTACATGCGGCCAAAATGTGTTTCCTCAGGAGTAACTCGGAGTAGAGCCGCTGCTCCTTTGTGTTGAAAGAAGCCAGTTGAGGTGGTTCGGGCATCTAGTAAGGATGAACCCTGGGCGCCTCCCTAGGGAGGTGTTCCAGGCACGTCCAGCTGGGAGGAGGCCTCGGGGAAGACCCAGGACCAGGTGGAGAGATTATATCTCCACACTGGCCTGGGAACGCCTCAGGACCCCCCAGTTAGAGCTGGTTAATGTGGCCCGGGAAAGGGAAGTTTGGGGTCCCCTGCTAAAGCTGCTGCCCCCACGACCCGACCCCGAATAAGAGGATGAAGATGAGATGAGATTGTTGTTTAAGATGACCATTTTGCACATTTTATAAGAGGACACAAACTGAAACAGTATCTGTTAAAAATAATAGATCATTTAATTTGGTCACAATTTGTTTGTAGCTCATTTTGATTAAAAACAAATCTTGAGAAAATCGTATTGTGAACAAACAAAAAAATGTGAAACGCATCGAACTGTGAGTTGAGTGTTACATCCCTAGTGGGGAGCGAGGTGAACGACAAACCAGCACTGCCAAATATAAAAACTAGTAAGATAGATGACAAAAATGTATATAAAACACTCACTTCCTTTTTGCATAAATCATTTTATTGCATTGTGTGTCAAGTTAAAAGGAAATGACCGCTGTGTAAAGCATTTCTAAGTAGCTTCGTCACCGCTGTGTAAAAGTTCTTTGATCAAAACATATCATTCCCCTGTTGATGGACAGATTATGGATAAGCAAGCCTGTCACTGTGTATGAGTGTGTGCTTGTGTGTACCAGAGAGAGAACGGAGGGAGAGAGTTAATATTTGTGCATGCACCACTCATCTATCATGCAGACGATGTGGGGAAATTTAAGGGCACAAATAATAATGGTCTCCTCGATTTGCATAAAAGACGGAGAGAAAGAGAGGAGGAAAAGAGAATGACATTGGACAAAAAAGGAAAAGAGAGACTGAGTGAGAGAGACCTGAGAGGGAAACTGATAAAAACAGAGGAGAGTGTGAAGGAGAAAGATAGAACGCCTGGTTTATCATCCTTATCAGTTGAAGGAGGAGATCCCATTAATCAGGAGAATAGAAGATCAAATAATGTGCTGGTTAGTGGAGAGCAAGCCTGCAATGTGTGTGTGGGTGTGTAATAAACTATGGGTGATTTAGCTCCAACCCCAAAAAACCCTTTTAATAAGGCTTAGTTGTGTTATCGCTGATGGATGGGGAGAGAGGAGTGAGAAGACAGGAAAAGGAGGAGAGGAGCAGGACAGAGGAGGAGACAGAAGAGGATAAAGGAGGAAATATGAGTCAGATGGCAGAACACAGCACTGAAGATGCTCCTGGCAACATTGAACATCAGTACACCATTAGTGTGTCTATTTATAGGTATTAGTATAATTACCAAACAAGACTTTTCGTGAGAAAATAAGCAATGTCTGCCTTTACACTATAGGAGGGAAGGCCTTTTTTTTTTTTGTGGACAGCAAAATTTCAATTTATCATTTATTATTCGGAGGAAATGACACCATTGTCATTATTGGCCACTGTTGTTCAGGACGCTTCAATTTTTATCAGCTAATTTGATGGCCATAAAAAATTGATAGATATGAGGTGGCATGGTCCGTCTCTACTTCCTAGTTGAGTAGGGTCAGTATCATCTATTCTATTGGTAAGCTGGGTCAGCCGTCCCCGTCAATATTAAACACTCCCACCTTGGTAACAATATTAGAGAGCAGTAAAAGACTGCAAGCTCCGCGGAGGAAGGTTTCTGTGGTGGATGTGTCAGACAAACAGGACTTTCACCCGGGAGACCAAGAGTAAGGTAACGTTCTTACGTAATGTTCCTTACGTAACATTCTTAACTAATGCCACAAACGTATTTCAACCCAAATCACAATTTGTCACAAACTTCCACCCACACTTTTTGGGGAGGAAGTGCGTTCACGCTGGAAGTCGGTAAATTGCAGTGTACTGCATTTATCCGGTCACACACTCAAAAACGATTAAACCATTGAGTGGGGATCAATGAACAATCAACGCCCTCAATCGTCGCCATTTTGTCCACGCAGTGGCAGAGGCTGGACTCAATTAAAACTGGAAAATGGCTTAACAACAGCACAACAGAGCGGCAACAACGAGATTCACTTTCTAAATGTAGTGGAGAGGATCACAAGGATTTTTGGCGGTGTGCTGAGTGAGAAGGGTTGTAGGAAAAGCGTGCGGCGGCAGTGAATGATTTCCAAGCGTGACCGTTACCATGTGAATAGATGATAAAGGCCTACTGACCCTTCTAACTGATATCTATAAGGCTGGTAACCACTGATAATTGCCATTCAGTGACTGATAATATTTAAAATTGGTGCTCAGGGTCAGAGCTGGTACACGGTGGTGTGGTGGTTAGCACTGTCGCCTCGCAGCGAGATGGTTCCAGGTTCGCATCCCGGCCTGGGCCTTTCTGTGTGGAGTTTGCATGTTCTCCCCGTGTCTGCGTGGGTTTTCTCCAGGTACTCCGGTTTCCTCCCAACGACATATACGTGTTAGGTTAATTGATGACTCTAAATCACCCGTAGGTGTGAGTGGTTGTCTGTCTCTGTTTGTCTCTATGTGTCCTGTGATAGTCTGGCGTCCTGTCCAGGGTGGACCCCGCTTCACACCCGATGTCAGCTGGGATAGGCTCCAGCACCCCTGCGACCCCGATAAGCGGTTGAAAATGAATGAATGAATGTCTACTGTTGCCGTTTCCTCAGCTGTCCACATGCCAAAGTGCTGGGCAAAACACTGAACCCCAAATTGCTCCTGATGTTTAGGCCATTGGTGTGTGAGTGAATGGGTGAATGAGAGGCAAATTGTGCTTTGGATCATAGCACCATATAAATATACAACTACAATTTATACTGCACTAATCTGCAACCCCTGGGCACACCACAGTAGGACCACTAATTTCATCATCCTTTCCCGCCTTAGATAATATGTAAATGGCTGATGGAAAGTGAACAGGAATCATGGGGATAATTTTACAATTTCAATACCTGATCATCGTTTCAGTAATTTATCAGCAGACTGCCAAAAGGTCTCTGGCTCCAGCTCCTCAGATGTTTGCTGCTTCTCTCCGTTTTCTTTAGTTACAATTGTAATATGGTGTAGTGGTTAGCACCTGTCTGTGTGGAGTTTGCATGTTCTCCCTGTGTCTGCGTGGGTTTTCTCTGGGTTCTCCGGTTTCCTCCCACAGTCCAAAGACGTGCAGGTGTTCGGTTCATTGATGACTCTAAATCACCCGTAGGTGTGAATGGTTGTCTGTCTCTGTTCGTCTCTATGTGTCCTGTGATAGACTGGCGTCATGTCCAGGGTGGACCCCGCCTCACGCCCAATGTCAGCTGGGATCGGCTCCAGCCCCCCGCGACTCCATATGTGAATTAATGTCTATGTAAAACAGGACTGATAGGGCTTTTAATTCGAGAACGCTGGCCAGTTGATATAATCCCTCCTATTTCACGGCTCAATACTGTATCACCAGTGTTAGACAGGTCTCATTTGTTTACATTAATCATACTTTAGTATATGGCAATCAATTTTCAAGGATATATTGATGTCCGAAAATGCCACAAGCAGCACCTTATGCTGAGAAGGTCACATGATTGATCATATGTCCATCAACAGGCATGTTGAAGTCCTCACCGCTCAACTGCACACTCCTTGTAAAGTGCTCATCCAGGCCATCTTCTACATGCAGATAAATAAATCAACCTGGTTCGTTTTCAGTTTACTTTAAATGAATGGGTGGCCTCAAACTATTTGTTTAAGTTTGTTCTGAAGAATCAGGATCTCAAATATTGCAATGCAAACACACAACCTGGTCTCTGACACCCGAATCTGAATTGGAGCAGCTCTTATGTCATGCATAGTGATACTCAAAAATAAAAGTGTGAATGTCTCCGGCTCTAAAGAATCTGCGAGTGATGGAAGGTTCTCAAGCATCCCAGAGTGCACAGAGGATGTTGCATTGTAGGTACTTGTAGATGCAAGATAGATTATTGTCATTCTTGAGTACACTTGTAAAAAGGAAATTGTATTAACTCTGATTCTAAAGTGCACACAATACGATATTGTCACATTGTTTTCATGTGGGGAAAGAGGTGACAGTGTGACATTTGCCTCTACCTCAAGTTCAAATTATTTGAAGTTTAAAACTGTTTGCCACTGAACTTTCCACTGAACTTGTGCATGGTATACACTTAACCGAGAAACCTAGAAACTCATACACCATGTCTACTTTACAGGGATATAGTAAAGGGACATGTACTGTAATGGCAGATTTGTATCTGTTCTTGTTTATGAGTTATACAATGACATATCGGTTTTGAGCTGAGCTCGCTGCACTGAATCTGCCTCCAAACCAGCAAAGAGTGGAGACCAGGCTGCCTGTCATGCGGAGGTAGCCTCAGGCACATGGTTTCATCATATTTGTCCCTGAAGTGTCTCCTCAGTGAGACAGCATTTGGAGAGCAGCTTGTGTCCATGCATTTCCTGGATGTTTGCGTGTCACATGACACCAGAAGGAATTAGTGAAATGTATGTCATAAGCTATCAGTCTGTGAGAGACTGGCAGTTTGAAAGAAAGGAAAGAGGGTGCTAGCATGAATTCACATGATATTTTGGCATTATAGACCATTTTGATTTGTGTCTTCTTTTAGTGCCCCAGTGAGAATCAGCCCCCTAACACTGAAAAATGTTACTGCCTGAGTCTACCTGATTGATTACTTAACAGGTACATTACCTAGGTAAATGACTAATAGGTTGTTTGTTTGTGCCTTCCAAGATTACCCATATGACCGCTGCACAAATGACTGTGAATGCAGGTCAACCAAATGCCTGTCTAAACAGGTATGTCTTCATCTGCCTTTAAAAATAATCCAAAGACTGTAAGGCTGCAGTCACAGCATGCCATGCCATACCAAATTTGGTGCTATGGACTCCACAGGTTTTAAGGTGGGCACTTGGGACAGACAGTCAAAGTTAACATATTTGACCTAAGAAAGCAAGCTGATGAAGTTTGGATGAAGTAGCTCAGCCTCATATGCATGAGCCTGGCTGTGCAGTGCTCTGTAAGTAAGAGTAATAATCTTAAACCGGATCTTAAAACTGGATCCTATATGCAACAGGGAGCCAGTTAAGAGAGCAGGGTTAATGGGAGACCTTCTATTTGACCTAGTGAGAAACTTTGTGGAAGCATTCTGGATTGACTGAAGATGATCAGGAGCATACATACTAAGTGACTAGAAAAGTGTGTTTGAGTACTCTAAATATCACTTTACTAAATTCTTTAGCTGCTTAATATGGGCGTTGAATGACGAGGATTGATCAAATATTGGAAAGTGAGGAAAGAGGCCTAATCCATTGCATGATCACAGGGGCAACTTCTCTGGAGCGACAACCAGCACTTCTGTCTTATCAAGAGGACATTTGTCAGGAGCATTTAAACAGGTTTATTTAATAAAGTACTAGAACTTGCAAAAACATTGACTAAAGAAACATTGGCCTAAAGCGATGGAACATGATACCATCATTAGGGTTGGGTATAAATGGCAAACCAAGATTTTTGAATGTCTTGCAAGATGGTTAAGGTTTAGCTTCACAAGATCAGGATGTATTTTACTCGCAGATCAGTCTGGTAATGTGCGGCGGAGAAAATTTGGAGAAGTTTGATCTGCGACCGAACTAACCAGCGTTGGTTTTGAGGCGGCTTAAAGTGTGAAGCAATGAGAAGCAACTGTTCAGTATAAACAAAATGGCGGCTTCCGCTGATGAGTTGAGCGCAGCCATTGAGCAAGCCGCTAGCTAACGCTTTTTCTCATGGATCCTTTGTTGGAATATGGACCAGGCATCTGAAATTGTGGCGTTATCAGTCGTTATTGTCGTCAGAGAACTTCTTCGCTTGTGTTCCTGCTTGTGTAACAAGTACGTCTGGGTCAAGCGCGCCCTCACATGGACTGGCAGGGAATTACGGGTTCAAAACGTTCAAATTAATCGACAACTGATTAATTGTGTGCATCCCTATCCGCAACAAATATTTTCTTCCCTTCCCAAAAGATCTTCAAACGAGAGTTTCCAGATGGATATGCCGAGGAAATGCGAGTCAATCCATCAGGCAGAGTCAGGTTAGTTAAAAGATTGAATTTCCCTTGCGGTATGAATAAAAGGAGTTCTTCTTCTTCTTCTTCTTCTTCTTCTTCTTCTTCTTCTTCTTCTTCTTCTTCTTCTTAAGGTTAGGCATTGAACTTGAACGGCTAAGGTTAGTGTTGGTGTGGGGAAGCGAGTGCCTGCTGCATGGTGAACGCCCACACCCTGAACTTATAACTAGAGGATTTCCATTAAAAAGTTTCTGCTTTCCAGCTCAACTGAGCTGATGGCATCAGTGGTTTCACAGGCTTAGTACCCACTGCAAAACTTAAGCTAATCTTAATGCATATCAGCGTTGGAGTGTCCCTTTATAGTGTCTGAAAAAGTACCAAATGCTGCTGTTTTTTGTTGTTTTCTGGTGCATAAAGTGATGTCACTCACAATGAACCAGATTATCAGGCTTTCAGAGTTATACTGCAAACAAATTTGAATTTAACATAATGAAATCCTCTGTACACGATTATAAAAGTTCTGACTTTGGTGCCTATTAGCAGTCCGAAAATGCCTGTACACTTAATGCATAGCAAGTCTATTCGCTGTAATGCTGTGATTTGTCACCAGTCTGCACCGTAGCTACAAAACTGCAGTTTCCTCAAATGTAATGCTGTTTATTTCACAGTGCTCTTGCTTGCTACAAGAGCAGAATGCCACTATGTAGGTTAAGGTATTGATCATATTGTGAGGCTCAAGTGCTAGTAAACAAATGTAACTGACGGGACATTTTAGGCTCAAATGTTATACAATGCAATGTATTATGGGTCCTAATCGTATTTGTGTATCTGTAAATTGTAATCTTGTTAATGTGTTTTTGTGAAA
The DNA here is from genome assembly GCF_963691815.1 of Echiichthys vipera. Taxonomy (NCBI): domain Eukaryota; kingdom Metazoa; phylum Chordata; class Actinopteri; order Perciformes; family Trachinidae; genus Echiichthys; species Echiichthys vipera. The sequence continues at coordinate 45,635,758 of NC_139825.1, forward strand.
AAAATCTGCTACCTTGGCATAATGTGTGTGTGTGTGTGTGTGTGTGTGTGTGTGTGTGTGTGTGTGTGTGTGTGTGTGTGTGTGTAACTGCATGTAGCTGTTGGTTAGGCAGTGGGCGAGAGCGCTGCTTCAGTCATAATAGGATCTGACGATGACTCATGCACAGCAAAAACAACAAACGCTCTTCCCTTCCTCCTCTCATCTTCTCTTTACACTCATCTCAGTCTCCATTTCTTATTTCTCTTCCTAGTCCTCATTGATTCCTTTCTTTTCTGTCTTCTCTCTTTTATCATCCCCCTCCTCCTCATCATCTCTCTTTTCCTATCACATCATGCGTCATTCCCTCTCGCATCATTCATCTTAACCGTTTGCCTCTAGTTGTTTTAATTACTTCTCCCCTTCTTTTTTCATTCCTCCCATGTTTCCTGTTCTTACTATACTTTATTTTCCCCTCTCCATTTTCATTACGTCTCTGATGATTTCTTTTATTCTCTCTTCTAGTTTCCTCCCCGCCTCTCTATACTCTCCAACTGTCTGGCCTGGACTAAAAGGAGGACTCCGATGCAATTCAGAATCAAAATTCAACAGGCTTTTATTCTGAAATTTCCGGCAACAAGACAGAGTGAAAACAAATTAGGCTATTAAACCTGATCCTGATTAAACCAGCAAGAGAGAGGGAAAAATAAAAATGAGAAAACAAAACCACACTAATTGTGGGATCTCTAAGAGAGTGGGAGAAATAAAAAACTAACCCTGCCTAATCTCAATCTTAATAAATAACAGAAAACACTCTCAAGGAGGAAAACATTGCTATAAGAAACTTAATATACTAGAATTACAAATAAAAACACTCTTCTTGAGGCGCACTAAATGACAGAAACAAAATCCAATCAATTTCAAAACTTAGCAAGACAAGGCTGTGACGACGGGCTTGGGTGATCGACAGACGAAACACTTTGGCACAGAACAAAGGGAGACGCGTACTTGAATACACGGAGGGGTAATGAGGAACAGGTGGAAACACTCAGGAATCAGGGAAGATGGCAGAAGTACACAAGACAAAAAACCCGGGACAAGACAAATCTCACCGCTGTGTGACACCAAAAGCATTTCACTATCCCCGTCTCCACCTCTGCATCCACCTGTCTAACGAACGTTATTATCGTCACTACTGTCCTTATATTTCATGTATCGGAGTCAACTCTCCGAAGCAGAGCAACAGCTGCCAATAATGACAACACTAGACTTAGCTGAACAAATCAGAGATATGTGGCTGTTGATTCAGAGGTCTGGAACAGATTCAATGGTCAGTCGCTTTGTAACATCAACTCTTATGCTGCGATCACACTTACGCAATAAACGTGATGAAATTGCAAGAAAAGTGAGTAACGCAGTGCTTGATCATATTTGGACCATCGTGCCAGTTGCGCTTTTGGAGCATCGAGAGCCGTTTATCAGACCGGGGGGAACGTTCACAGTCGGACTAATGAGGGCTATTTAGGTAACATCTACAACAATAAAACGCAAAAACCTGTTCAACGAAAAAGTCTGCTGTCTAAACATCTGTTTTCAGTCCTAAATTCTTGCAAAGCCTTTCTCCACCGCTCAAAGGAATCCCCGATATAGACTCATCTTTGGTCTCTATGTAGGTTATATATCTGCTGTCCTTCGGTCGACGTGCGTTTTCTCTATCCTTCGCTGCTGGGGCGAGCAGAGGTCGCTTGCTGCTCTTTTCCATCTCCATTGTAACAGAAGCTCAGGTGCTGAGCGGCTAAGCTAATCACTAGCCGCTCAGAGTTTACAAAGAGGGAGGGGGAGTGGGAGGGGACGAGGAGGGATGACGCAGAGCAGCTGAGACGGGGGGAGAGGAGAAGATTGGATGGAGGGTAAGAGCCAAAGGGAGCATCGCTGACCAGGTGGTTCTTTTTGGTTTATTTCTATGCAGGTCTACGGCTGATAGGCTGAATGGATTTTTTGGGTTCCTTTTGCTATTCATATTGTGTAGATCGGACTACAGGACCATAATCACCGTATACACGATGTTAATAATTATTAGCAATAATCCAAATCGTGAACAGAAGTAAAAACTGAGTAGGACATTGAATCGGTCACATCACACATTCAATCACACAAACAATTACAACCTTGTCTCCTTCCTCTAGCATTATGTGGAACAATTACAATAAAGATGAGTGAGTCATGTGAATGCTGCTTACCTGCATCTTTTACAGTGGTTGTAAGCGTTGGAGAGAATTGTTATACATTCAAGACAACATAACCACTGCACATTGTTTTTCACCTTGCAGACCCTCACATACATGCTTGGTTAATGCAAACCTGACCCGCTGCCTGTCTCTCTGCCTCACTCTTGATTAAAGTCTGTTGTTCTTGTGCTGGGATGATTGCTTTCTGGGGCACTTCTTTGTGTGACTGAGCTGCACACCTCAGAGCTTCTTGTAGAAAACCTGCAATTTAGTTGATTTGTTTCAAGATCCTTGGGCCCTCAAAATGTATTTGAGCCATATTGTTGAATCTCACAAACACAGCAGTGTGGGCAAGTTTATTAGTATTATTTTTTTCCCCAGAGAAAACAAAATGTACTTTTTGCAGAGGTATGTGGTTTCTTTCGCCAAACTGAGATTAGCTGTAGACCTGCAGACAAGAGATTTATGAGCCACAGAATGAATTTTTTTGTCAGTGTGTGACCAGGAAGGCAGGTTTAAAGCATGGTACCACACCAAGTCCTCATCCAGGGGGTCGTTTTAGCGTTCTCTTGCAATTTCTTCTAGGCTTGAAGATATTTCAAGCATTTTGATGGTTGCAGACTGAAACCGAGGAAGTCCCTCATTATCACCAAGGTCATCAATTTGTCCATCTCACAACCCTTATCTCTTCTCCTCTGCTATTGTCTGAGCTGCTCCCCCAGCCTTCTCTTTTCATCTTCCCTCCCTGTCAGTGTTGCTCCACCTCAGCCACATCGTTCCCTCTTTCATTTTCTTTGGTGCTTTAACACACACAAACTCTATTAATCTGTTTTTTTTATTGTTCTACTGAATATGCACAACAAGCAGCCAGTGCTCTCTGTCCTCATCATCTTGTCTTTCATACAAACACATTCAAGCTACTGCACTTGCACACTTCATATATCTGTATGCTTTTCTTAGAATCTGAATCTTTGCTCCCATCATCTGCTATAGCAGAGGCAATCATTTGTCTTGAGCTGTATGTTCATCCATCCGCACTGTGTCCCAAATTTTAATTGCTACATGTCCTGCTACACTGCCAACCTCCAACATTGCTTTTCTGCATTGCTCTCTATAATACCTCCCTTCTATGGGACCTACTCTGATTCTCCACTGTTTATGTCTTGCATCCATACCTTACAATCTGATAACCCTTCTGTTCTGTTGTAGGATTAAAATTGTTTTCACTCTTATCTGCTGTATACTCTCATTTTCTCTGTTTTACCCTTATATACCCACCCACTGTTCCATCACATGCATGTGACAGCAAATTACATGGTTAATGAATTCAGAGCTCCAGACTTCACAAGGAGCACTGTGGCCCCAAACTGAAAATTTTAGGGGCGCAGCCAGAAATTTTAGTGGCACACATGGTAAATCAATAATGGTAAATGGTCTTGTACTTATAAAGCACCTTTCTAGTCTTCTGACTACTCAAGGCGCTTTCACAGTGTTTGACACATTCACACAGACATTCACACTGATGGCAGTGTACATCTACAGACCATCTAATCTAACCATTCACACCACATTTTACACACCCATGCGCAGCACGGGGAGCAATTCGGGGTTCAGTGTCTTGCCCAAGGACACTTCAACATGTGGACCGGGGGAGGTGGGGTTCGAACCGCCAATCTCTCGAATGTAGGACGATCCACTCTCTGAGCCACAGTCGCCCCCAATAGATGCAGAAATGACAAAGAAGCGGCGTGACGACCATCAGTCACTCATCTCCTAGAACAGATACGTTTCCATTTTATTAAGTTGATCGCCTCACAACTGAGTTTTCTCCCACTGTATATGTGTTTTAAACATATATGAACCTTATCTACATTGACTGAGTGTCAACTGCTGCGTTACTCGCCGTGATGGACGGAGAAACAAAGTCAATGAATCAGTTAAACACTGTTGATTTCTTCCAATAGAGCCAACATGAAAACTATTTTGCGTCACATGCGGAGGCTTCAGTTCTGTCACTGTGACTATAACCCTTACCCTGACAATAAAGAGGCAGCGGGAGCTCACGTGTTACGTGTTTGTGTTACTGTGTTGACGGCACTATCTTCTTACAGTACTTACATATTGTTTCTGTCTTATCCGTCACTCTGTTGCTTATTAACCACTTACATATTAATATGACGAGACATCTGGTAGTACATGCGTGACCAGATATAAAAATCAGTCGCACATTCTCAAAGTTTGATCGCAGTCTGGAGCCCTGGAATTGTAGATTTTAAGTATCTCTAATCCACTTTATGTCTTGCTCACTGTCAGTTTTCGATATGTTACCCTGGAAGTGTAATAAGTCTTTTTATTTTTATGCCTCTGTGACTGCAAAAGACGTGGCCCGAGGCATTATGTTTTTGTTGTTTGTCCGTCTGTCCCAATCTCGCAAATGCAATATCTCAGGAAGCCTTGGATGAATTTTCTTCAGATTTGGCAAACATGTCCACCTGGACTTAAGGATGAACTGATTATATTATGTAGGTCAAAGGTCAAGGTCACACCTGTGCCTTTTATTCCCCAAAGCTGAGGTTTTTGTATAGATCTTCTATATAGAAATATCCATGATTTATCAATAAATACACTTAATTCCACGTATTAACTTCCTTCAAAGTTTCCAGTTCATAATATGAGTCTGGACAGAAATGGATGTAAACTGCAACTTGACTGGTTAGGCAAGGTGGTAATTGTGGTTACTTATTACTATTTAAATTACTTAAAATATTAATACATTACTTTTGCTACCACCCATCAAGAAAAACGGCATACAACAAGTTTAACCAGCTCGTTTTAAAACTGAATCCACTTTATTTGAAAAATAATTAACTTTACAAAAAGGAATAATCGGCCAAACTGCATTGCTATCAACAGCAGCCTCTCCAATAAGAAACGGTATTTGTCTATTTTTATTGATACAGAAAATGAAAATAAAGCAATAGTCTCTCCTGACTTTTTAACTGATATTTTTCTGCATTTTCTATCATAAGAACAGCATAAAATATTTCTGGTTTACAAAAGGTTAAATCATTGCATAATACCATATAGGCTGGTATCTTGTCCAGCTTTGTTAACTCTGCCCTGACCGCATAAAGAAGGTCCTAACGTTCAGAAGAGAAACAATGATTGTATCTCAATTGCAAAAGCTTCTCAAACCTCTTATCAGATACTCTGTTCATTCTGGGATGTTGTACTTCATGTAAGTGTTTTTGAATGTTTGAGAATTGGTTAAGAGTCCTTATCTTATACCTCCTTGACCTCAAATAGTCCATTACTTCTTTTTCAGCCAAGTAGCTGTCTTCGGGCTGTGTCTCAAATGCAAATGAGTCCAAATCATCATGGCTGGCTGATGTTGTGGACACATTGCACAGTCCTCTGGAGTAGCAGACTATGCTGTCAGAAGCTCTCTCACAAGCCTCTGCACCCTTTTTTTCAGCTTCACTACATCCAGATAGCACCAGATGTTGGCGTTGGACAACACATACATTTTTTTTATGGCGACTGACCTGCCTGTCCTGCTACAACCATGCTACACACAACTCTACTGCTGTAACCACCCAGTTCCCCTAAAAGTTATATGAATAGAGGACTAATTACAGAAAGGAAAAATATGTATAATAGAATTTTAAAATGCCCTTTTATCGATTGACTGGCAGAATGATACTGCATTTCAATGAGTCAAAAGGCAGAATTACAGCCTTCTTCTCCTCTGATAAAGACAAGAAAACAACATCCAAAGCTATTCAGTAAAAAACAGCAGTGAAAAAGAGAGAAAAATATCAAAAACAGGCAGTTTCTCCAAAGATGAAGGGAATGGGTGCCCACTCCCCCTCAGCAGCTGTAGGCACAGTGACAATAAGCAGGAAATTTAACCCCAAATCTCCACTGATGCTGCTGATGTCGACCATGCACTGCAAATGTGAAATTATCTAAATGTTAATCAACGGGCTGCACCTGTAAATGTCCAAATCAGTTGGATCAGACATCAAACTGCCAGCTCTCTAGTACAAAGTCTGTGTTGTGTCTGAGTGAGCCCATGTGTAGGAATTCACAGCGAGCAAGTGGGTGTGTTGATGACATTTCCAGGGAAGGAAGAAGGGTGATTAAGACGACGATGCCAACGAAAATATCTAACTTGAGATTTTGGAACTTCTGTCGGTGACAAATTCAAGGAACAACTCTACACGGTGCCGCCCCTCACCTAAACCACGTATTTCCAGTAAGCGTGAATGCATCTGAGACAGACAATCTTTTGTTGAGTGCTACCAATGTATTCTCACAAACAGGTCCGTAGGATATCATACAAAAAGTTCTGCTCACAAATTTGTATGATACATTACGGTGTCGAAGGGTGTCAAAGGGATCCAGTAAAGGGCCGTGTGACTGCAGGTTTTCATTCCAACCAATCAAAAACACACCTGGTCCAACAAATCAACCGTGTGAAGACAGTTCAGGTGATTGAGTAAGTCGAGTCAGGTGTGTTCTTGCTTGGTTGGAATGAAAACCTGCAGCCACACGGCCCTTTACTGGATCAGTTTGACACCCCTGTATAACGGTTTTAATGAACAAAAGTCTGATAAAAAGCGGTGACAGACCGTGAAGTCAACCAGTAGAAGGGGAGTAGTAGACTAGACCGGTGGTGTTCACCAGAAAGACCATTATGTGACCGATTCTAGAGTTTGTATGAGAAAATGGTTAAAACCCTGAAACCCCCTTCCACTGCAAACCCCCCCCCCCCCCCCCACACACACACCTTTTTAAGCTTTTAGATATTGTCATCCAGGTGTGTTCAGACTGAACACAAATTTGACCTTGCCTTAGTCACATGATTGTTGACCACTGAAGCGTTTCTACAATCCATATTTATTTGCTCCAATTACTGACTTTACAGCTGTACCTGTCTAGCTAGCAAAAGACTGCAGTGTTTTTTTTTCAGCAGCTTAACCTTTGGCTGAGCTCAAAATGAATACACACAAGGCCCACTGAAATATGTTATCGAACCAATCCCATTTCTAACAAGGTAACCTCCGCCTCTTGTCCTGTATTTTGTGAAGGTTTTAATACAGAACACCGCAGGATTGTGAAGGGGTGCTCGGTGAACCTTGTCTGGATCTGAAAAGCTTTTGAAGACTTACATCATCCTGTTTCCACCTGATAAAGTAAAAAAGAGAAAGAAAACAAGAGTAACTCCACAAGGAAAGATGAAGTGAAAGGGAAAACACTGATACTGACATTATTTCAACATGACTGTCACACGTTTCTAAATACCACACAATAAATGTAACTAAGGTGAGGTTAAGGGGAATAAATTAGCTCCCTGACTGTTAGAAAACATGCATCCAAATCACTACTGGAGATGATGCATTTGGGCCCTGGGCCCTTCTGTGTAGAGTTTGCATGTTCTCCCCGTGTCTGCGTGGGTTTTCTCCGGGTTCTCCGGTTTCCTCCCACAGTCCAAAGACGTGCAGGTGTTCGGTTCATTGATGACTTTAAATCACCCGTAGGTGTGAATGGTTGTCTGTCTCTATTCGTCTCTATGTGTCCTGTGATAGACTGGCGTCCTGTCCAGGGTGTACTACACCTCACGCCCGATGTCAGCTGGGATCGGCTCCAGCCCCCCGCAACCCCGACCCCGGGATAAGCGGTTGAAGATGAATGAATGACATGATGCATTTGCATTCAGATAACATTGACCATAATTCATTAAGGGTGGAATGGTTCACCATATCCACTGTTCGGTTCATATCACGTTTTTTGGGTCAAGGTCTCCGGTTCAGTTCGTTTTTTGTTTTCTGTTAGATTCTAAAAATACCATGTATCAGATCTGTAGCCTAGATTTTTTTTTTTTAATCTGATATTCTTAAGGACACATCATGCAATCATGCAAAAACTGAAATAATGAGGCAGCTTGTTTAGGGATTACTGTAACAATCTTAGATGAAAGTGAAGGGAGATTTTGAAACAGTAGGAGACACATTGCTGCATTTACTCGTTTATATATATATATATGTATATATATATATATATATATATATATATATATATATATATTTAGTTGGCAAAAAGGTAAACAATTGTTTGTCTTCTAGGTAAGAATATAAACACTTTTACTTCATCAAATCTTAGAAAAAATGAAGAATATAGGGTTTCTTTCACTAAAATACGCACAAACAGCATCACTGAACAGACTGAAATAAGCTACATCAGGGTTATTCAATTCATTTGGAATTGAGGTTGGTTGACGAAAATTATCCAAAATGAGGAGCTGTAAGAATATGAGCATCACATTAATGGATATTGTAAAACAATGCAGCACATACAGTAGGAGTACATACAGTATATTGTCTTTATTTTATCAATGTAAATATTAGTCATAGGCCTCAAAGTGCAACAAGCTCGTCAAAAACCATGCTTGTTGAATGAATAAACCTGTGAACCAGAGGTTTACACTCAATTATTGGACTAAAGTACAAGTTTGAGGTTCTCCTCCTTTACTTGAGTATTTTATTTACATGCCACTTTATTCTTCTACTACATGACAAATCAGTGAAAATATTCTACTTTTTACTCCACTACATTTATCTGATTACTTCAGTAACTAGTTACTTTACCAGGCTGACGAGTACATATGAAACATTAGTTTATTCATCAGAAACTGGACTGACACAAATGAATGTAACATAAATGCAGAGTAGCATGATTTTTATCAACTTATCCTCTTTACACACAGATATGGCTGCAGAGTAAACTCAGGCTTCACAGTGACAGAAACTTCTATGTCCATTTCTGGTGAACTGGTGGTTTTCTGTGACAACTTTTCTTTGTTTCAAAGTAGAAAGAGACATGGATGTGGTGATTTAACCAGAAAGAAACGATTGAGAACAACATCAGAGCAGAGCTTAGCGAGCTGTTGCCAAGAGGATTCAGAAACCCACGAAGAATGGCATAGCGGGAGCGTGAGTAGCGTTGTGGTCGTGTACCTACAGGGAGTGCGTGGAGCAACTCCCTGATTTGACGCGCTGAGACGGTAGCGCTAAGATGGACACGAGAAAGGACAGCGGTCATGTAGGCTTACGCTACGTTGCACCTCATTAACCTGTACAATCACAAGGAAGACAGATACCTTACAGATGACATTTTAGCAACAACCACTGGCCCTTTTTAATTCCTGCACAAGTAAATTGAACTATTCATCTATTTATTTGTTGTTTTCTTCAATTAAAAAACAGCAACATTTAATTGGTTTTTAACCCATTGAAACTCAGCTTTCTAGTTCAATAAAGTGTCTGTCTGTCTGTCTGTCGGTCGCAAGGGCACGTTGATGAGCTTTTTGTATCCTGAAATGTCCTTGAACTGCACTGAATTTTGTTCATGTCAGTGGTTGTGAAGTAACCCCCAATGCAGTGTGTGCATGTGTGTGACTGTTGTTCTTTTTGGAATAAAGATTGTGACATGAGAGTATGAATTTATCTGTCTATCGCACTGTGATTGTGTGTGTGTGTGTGTGTGTGTGTGTGTGCAAGCATGTGTGCGTGTGGCCCCTTCTGCTCTGCAGTTTTAGCTGGCTGACCTACAGCCAGACATGGCAACTCCACAGAGAGTTATGCCTCATGGCCTTTTCTGCAACACTGTGTGTGCATGTTTTTGTGTCGTGTGTGTGTATGTGTGTGTGTGTTTGTATGAAAATCTGTGTCATGTGTTTGTAGCAGACATCTACTATGGGTTTGTGAATGCACAGTCCATGCACGTGACTTTGTTGTGTGCTAATGTTGGTTTTTGAGTGTTTATGTCTGGCATGTGTGACCCACTGTCTTCCTTTATCTACTCACAAACCAAACATGTATTTCATGTCTGATTGGACTGTGGGTTCAGATCATGCCCCATTTGCACATGAAAACAAATAATGTTCCCAGATATCATAGTTTGTTGAATGAAACACATTTTTCTAAGATACAATATTTTCTGTGAAACATTTGGCATTGCCATCTGTTCGTCCAAATACAGTGGACTCAAACCACAGAGTTAGTTTCTGCATTTGGCTTCCCCTGGCTAGTTGCCCATTGACAAAATCAGAAATGGAGCCATTATGTGCCCTGCGATAGACTGGCGTCCTGTCCAGGGTGTACCCTGCCTCACGCCCGATGTCAGCTGGGATCGGCTCCAGCCCCCCGCGACCCCGACAGGGACAAATGGTTGAAGATGAATGAATATCTTGACAGTATCTGTGATTCCTGATTGGCCTGTTGGCTGCAGATACTGCCTTCTCATCCCACGGTCTCAAGTCAATCCCCCACGGCTCACGTGTTGTGCAGACATGTCACTATTGCTGAACCCCCACAAACAACATCATCAGATGCCTGGTATTCATAATAATGCTATACTTGTGCATTCAAGCCTGTATTCTTAGTTTTCAATGGTTATTTTCACTGTGCCATCATTTGTCGGCGGTCACCAATTTATGGTCGAACAATGTATTATAAAAAAAGAAAGGTCTACAACAGGGCTGCCCAACCCTGCTCCTGGAGGGCCACTGTCCTGCATGTTTTAACCCTCCTGCTCTAACACACTTGAGTAACTATTTTCAAACCTGTGACGAGCTTCAGCTGCTTGATAACGAGTAGATCATTGGATTCAGGTGCTTTGGAGCAGAGAGAAAACTTAAACATGCAGGACAGTGGCCCTCCAGGAGCAGGGTTGGGCAGCCCTGGTCTACAAGAAGGAGTCAGCAGAGAGGTCTCACAGCAATCAAGGAGAATTTATTGAATCAAGGTTTGATACACTCATCACAGAGATCCAAGATCCACAATACCAAAGTGTCTCTTAACAGAACTTCCTGTCTTATACCAAGGTCTGCGTGATGACAACGTTTACACGCCCCATCAGGTCTTTCCAATACACACTCAGTACATTTTCTATCAGTGGCGTCTACTTTGTGTCCAGACGTCATCGTGCCCAAATACAGTTCAATTAGTATCTAAAGAGAATGTGCTTATCAGGCCGATGTCCCCAGTACACGGTGACCTCGGCCTGTTATTCACTTTCTCAATCCTATTTTCTTCCACATCCATCACCATATTTAATGCATAAAACTTAATATAGTACTCCAAGAATTACCCAATTTACCCAGTAAACTTGAGTCTGCTGGCAGTGATGCAGGTGCTGCCTGTGTTTCTGCAGATGCTACTGCCAGTTGGATACCAACACAGTGTCCTATGGTGCTGCCTCGACTGATGTATGCACATAGTCCCAGTTTCAGTTGGATTCAGTCTCAACTGGTGGTGTTTTGCAGTCAGACTATTGTCAGAATGTTTGTCCTTGCTTTGAAAATATAATATTGCTATTCTTTTGCTATGTTTTTGTCTTGTACCACTGTGCCTTGTTCTTTATTATTTTTCTTTGTTGTTATCTGTCCACTTTGAAAGGCAACTCTTAGCATAGAAGGGGTTTTCTTTGGGATTTTCTTTATATGCCATCCAAAAATGGTACAAACTACAAAAGGTTGTATATAGAAGTTAGACAGGACCCAATATTTTGGAAAAGATAATAGCTGTTTTGGGACGTCAACTGCCATCTTTTGTTGGATGAAACCGGTCATGTAACGGTAGTTTAAACCCTACGGACACCAAAAGCAACCCTCCGGTCTGCCCCATCTTACCGTCTTGGGGTCGACTTTGTCCAGAACTTTATCTTTAAGTATCCCACGCACCTTTTGATGGGAATATGTTAGTTTAGACTCCGCAACAGCCAACATATTCATGTCTATAGTGATCTACAGTATTCCTGCAGGTTTCCTCTTTAAGTGGAATAAATTTACACATGAATTTCACATTACCAGAATCCTCTGATCAGGGCAGTTTTAATAAGTAATTGCTTAAAAGTGCTTCTCAAGTAAGGCACTTCCTTGTGCTACCTTGTCTGTACAGCTCTTGCATACTTCCCCATAATTGTCTCCGTCTTAAACATTTAAGAAGAACATATGAGCATAATTACGCATGTAATGTTTGTATTCTGCCAATTAATTGTCATGGTGGAAAATAGTCAAGGGTCCAGTCCCAATGTCCCCCCTAAACCCTAAACCCTCTGGGACTTAACTGACATCACCTGGTGAATGTGAGTGTTATGTGCTGTATTAACTGCAATAACATATAAGTCATATTCACATTACTATAGATATTATTATAGTTACTGGAAGTGTGTCTGTCTCTGTCCATCTGTCCTTCTCTTCCTCTCTCCGGTGCAGACAGATGTCCGTCCTCCACAGAGCTGGGTCTGTCTGACGTTCCTGTCTGTTATAGTGAAGGTTTGCGTTGCCACCGTACTCTACGGGGGAATTGTTGGGTCTCTGTAAATCATAAATAAGTCATAGAGTGTGGTCTTTACCTACTCTGTAAAGTGTCCTGAGATAACTGTTGTTATGATTTGGCACTGTAAATAACATTGAATTGAATTGAATTGAATTGAGTGCCTATAAAGACTTGAAATGACATAAACAGGAATGTTACTGGGACGACAGCAACGCATGTTACGGACAATCGTGGTTTTGGGAGTTCTGATTTTATGTTTTTTACGATCTTCACGGCCAATGCACTTAAGGGATCGATTTGGATATGGTCCTGGCTATTACCTTACAAAATGGATGAAAGTGTTGTTGTCAAAATAGTCTCATTAAGTAATTTGCCCATTTACATTTCTTTATTGTTTTTTTTCCCACTGGTACCCTTGTATTTACCGCTACAATGCTTTGGATTTTGGGTAATTCCCCAAGGCATAGTCTGCAGAAATACAGACCTATGCCAAGCTTAAATAAATTTATATATATAATTTGCTATAAAAGAAACTTAAAAGATAATTTAATGGTTGCTTTGTAATTGCGTTTTTCATGTATTGTTAATTCTTTACACATTTGCCCATTTACATATTATATACTCACTTTCTTTGCTTTTATATTGTAAGTTATTATTTTTTTGTTATTATATATAATTTGTTACTATTAACTTGTTATTTCTTTATGTACTTTTTATTTTTTTGTATGTTAATTTTGTGTTTCTTTATAATATTTTGAAATTTTAACATTATTTAGGTGGAGGCTTCAAATAAGCCCACTGGGTTTTCTGCCTCTTCCTGCACTGGATGTTATTTCTCTTCTTTGTCAGTGTTTTTTAATTGTGCTAAATAAATAAATAAAAATAAATAAATGTCTCAAAATGTCTGAAATTACAATTTGACTGCCGGACAGCCACAAAGAGAAAAAAAGATTGTGGACTCTCCTCTGCACCAGAACTGGCTGGTTGTAGGTTTAAGGACCCTGGGTAGAATTTAACAAATACACAAAATAATATTTAAAAAAACCAAACACATCACACACCTACACATAAATACAGTTTGTCAACAGCAGGGTGATCAAAGAGCATATTTATTCAAATGTATTTGTTTAATCAAAAGTCTATAAAAGGAAGGCGCTGTTGTAGATGCTGGTTGTTGTTGGGTTGGCTCAACTGCTTATGCCGATTTCAGGCAGTTCCTTAATTAGGTTTCAGTTAATTGCACACCCACATGCATCTTATAAGTCAATTATAGGCTAAACTGATTGTGGGCTATGAAAAGGAGTAACACTCTCCACGACTCCCACATGCTGCCAAACTAATAATTCCCATGGCATTGAATGGGAATGGGGTGTGTGTGTGTGTGTGTGTGTGTATTTTGAGTAAAATAGTGGCTTTGCATTTGGCTTACATTTTGGCGGATATGTTTTAAATTTTTTCAACGCAACATAAGCAAAACATATTTGCTAGTTTTATTTTATGGTTTGTTGCTTTTATGTAAATTAGAGTCTAATGGTGCACTTTCATATATATTTATCAACCAATTGAAAATTAGATGTGAAACAATATATTTTTACATCCCTGTTAATCGCTACATGTATTTTTTAAAATTACCTAGTATAAATGCCAAATACATGCTGATGGTTTGGTTAAGATGGTTGTAAGTCTGCAAAGAATCATAGGGCGCACTCACACTGTCCCTCCGCACCGCGCCCCGGGCTTTAGGGTACATGTCCCCCCCTCCCTCTACCCCCCGCTCGCCAGCCCGTTTGTACTCACACTACCTGGGCCTCAGCGAATGCTTCTTGCCTGTCTGTACATCATCACGGCGTAACACGTCACACGCATTGACGACGTCATCGCGATGCGTCGCTTTGTTTACAAATCTTTCCATAGACCTCTGAGTTTTTGTGCGTCTTGTCGACTGTTTTTGAATATTTTCATCGACCAAATCAGCAGTAAACACTCCACCTCCACATCACACCAACGTGAACCTTTCGCCGCCATTGTTGTTGTTAAATGTCCGTGCATGGTCCCTCTTTTTTTTTTTCTACGTCCAAACAGGCGCACATAGATTACGTCAGAGCCGCCGTAGGCGTCGTGCTCGTGCTCATACACGTGCGCACGCTCGTGCTCGTACATGTGCAAACGCGCTCTACAAAAGCCCACCTCTCTCAAACGGGCTGTAGACGGCCAGCTGGCCGCAGCTAGGTGCGGTGCGGGTGCACTCACACTGGTCAAACGCACTAGGCTTTACCAGCAAAACCTGTTTTGGCTTGGTGCGGAAGGACAGTGTGAGTGCGCCCATACATGTGTTATGCCAAATTAGGGTGAAACTTCCTGAAAACCCTTTCCTAAGGAGGACTAACATGAAGTGGTTTTTACATCAGATTTTTTGCCTTTCATCTTCTGTCATAACTAAACTGCCACTTTAAGATTTTTTTGAAGGATCAGGCTCAGCACACTCTTCCTCTTTTGTACCATGACTTATATCCTTATGTTTTTTTCATAAATTCATAAGGTTACAGTCTCCCCATCAGTCCACACATATCTGATGTTTATATCTGCCCTGTTTTTTCGTCTGCTCAGTGTTTTGTTTGTTCATTTCCACCCTTAGCCAAAGGTTCAATGCAATGTAAAGGGGAGGAGTGAAGGTCGAAAAACAATGTTGTCTGTTAGGCTAATCTGGGAGGAAGTATCAAAGAATGGGAGGAGGAAGACTCAGTGCGGGTTTTTCATTTCAGGTGTGTTCCCAACCAATCTGATGACAACACCTCTAGATGCTAACTATAATAGGTGCGTAACCATTAGCATTTCCATAATACCTGGAATGAGGCGAAACTACTGTATCTCGCCCTAATTGGAATTTGAGTCGCTCGAGCCGTTTGACCCACATTTTTTAATTTTTTTATTTTTTCAATTTCTTTATTTTTTTTGCGGACAAATACAAGTACAACAGTTGCATACTGAGTTGGAGCGTCTGCTTAAAAGTGAACATGGATCCCACTATCCCTCCCAACAACCTGTCGGACATAGTCACAGTAAATAATTAGGTAATTTACTAACGTAGAACATAAGTACATGATTAAGGTACAATGAGACAAAATAGAGTGAACAAAATGTAAATATTAGTACAAGTGAATAAAGTAATTAAAGTAATGGGGGTCAACAATAAAAACACTTTTATAAAAACCAGGAAGAGCTGATGAAAGGCCCTCTCCGTCACTCATTAAAAACAAAACCAAGACCCAGGCTGTTAAAATGCCTCGGGATAAAGGTCTCCACAGTGTGTCCTCTGGCCCAGTCAGTAAACTTTTGATAAACTGCAGTCTGAAGGCAGCGCCCCTGCTGGCCTGATGGACCAGGCCCTGGCCACCATCCTCTTTAGGAAGGCAAAGGACACTCTGTGGGACCCAGTGCATCCTGTCCCAAAATAAATCAACTAAAACCCTTTTTCAACCTCTGTATTATGACATTATAGGTAAAAGCCAATTCCACTTGTTGAAGCGCCCCTTTACCTTCACATTAACATTCTCCCAATTGTTTCTTTTTATGGGTCTCGTCCCCCAGAAAGACCCCAAGATATTTGAGTCCTCCCTTTTTCCAGTGTAGGCCCCCGGGCAGCCTGAGCTGATCCCTCAGCCCTCCATTGAGATTGGATTTATGGCTTAAAATCACCTCTCCATTAAAAGCCATTCTCCAGTCACTCTCATTATCTACTGTGCTGTGGGTTTCCTGTACAAGCATTACGTCTATTCTCCTCATCTGCAATAGTTTAAAAAGAGCAGCTCTTTTAAAATCAGCCCTGGATTCGTTCAGGTTTAAAATGCTGATGTTAAAATCACACATTGGTGGAGAAAAGCTTAAAAAGAACACAACAGTGATAAAACATGTCAAATAAAAGCACCTTTGTTTACAAATAATCTGCGTTGTCAATGATTTGTGCCTTCACTCTAACTAATAATTACCTTAAATGATAAATATCTTTGTCTGTGAGCACTTCTGAAGACTTCCCAGACATCCTGGTGAGAGGCACACACCACACTCTCAGCACTCAGTCCTCCATTCACTCATTAATTCAATTCTACGTAACACATGTTTACTAATTCAGGTTTCAAAGACAAAAAGATTATAGGAAATGAATTAGAGATGGATATTATCAGGAAGAGCAACTCTCTTTCTTCCTGTTTATGGAAACAACAAGCAGTGTAGCAAACGTGACTGTCACATTTCCTCAAACAAAACTATAAAGACTGATCAGGTAGGTGGCGTTATGTTTAACGTTCATGAAAAACTAAACATAGAGGCATTCACAAGGACGGCTAACGTTGTACATTCTTTTCCTGTTTCTCCGTAACTACGGAAACCACCCTCCTTAAACCTGAATAGCGGCACTCGGTGAAGTAGCGTTAACGACGGGATGCTTTGGGCTCAGACGCTGAATCATTGATGTCGTTGTGGTAGAACAGTTCTAGTTAACAGTGGACACATTGAACCTTTTTGGCTTCTTTTTAAGTGTGAATTGATCCCAAAATTATTCTTCGCCTTTTCCGAATGTAGTGTTATGCAAAGGCAACAACGGTCCGTGTGGAACAATGATCCTTATGCTTTACAGGCTGCATAACGCGCAAGATAGAAATTAAATGAATCGAGGCAGAGATTTTGCCTCAATGAATTTTTGTTATTGAGTAACTTGAGTTATTGTTTCAGCCCTTCACAGGAGGCCTCCAGTGCCTGCAGGCGCCCCTTTTGTAAATTTGCATTTACCTCGAGGGAGCCTATCTTCTGAGCATGGTCAGACACTGTGGCGTGGATGTAGTCCAGCTTTGATTTGAGCATTGAAATCAGCAAAGAGGGCATTGCGGTGCTCTTCCAGATGGCTAAGGATGGCAGCCATGCTTAACTCGTCGCCTGCCTCAATTACAGGGCTAACCTTAACCCTCTGGTCTTTTACAGTCTGTCTGGTCATATACGTCGACATATTTCAGTGTTGTGTCCATCAAACGAGAGGAATATTACTATTTGATGCAACTTTTGGGGTCTTGATATGTGAAGTTATCAAAAGTTGCAGGAGCAAGACTCAACACTCATCTCAGCCAAACCAGGCTTCGACGAGCCATTTTTGTACCCTGTTAGAGGGCAGTACACACACGGTACTGCAAGCGGGGTGACAGCCTCTCTGTCAACAAAGACTTTTACAGCGACTGGAGTTTTTAAGGTGGAGTATTTTATTTCACGTCACTTGTACATAAGTTTACGTTGTAAATCATACGGGGCCACCTTAAATCAAACTGCAACTAATCTGTATTTCTTACTCTTAGAAATAACGAGTGGTGCTGTATCACTAATCAGCTGATCGCCGGATTGAAACCAATTCAGAGTGATAAGTCACCTCTGGAGTCACACATATCCCTTTGGCGCCTTTTTTTTGTAATGGAAACACGCCCAAACACCCAAATGAAATGCACCTAATGAGACATAGGAGAGATATGCACCAGAATGAAAGGAAAGGGATGAGAGGAGAAGACAAGATGAAGGAATATGGGTATGAATCAGGTGGTGAGAATGGATGAAGGGAGGGAGGATAGGTTGAGAAATCTGAGAAAACTTGCAAATTCTTGGAATTATCTCTCTTTAAAAGAAAAACATAATAACAGTCAGATGCTTGAAAGTTGCAGGAAGCATTACGCCACCTTGATTTATGTAAAGGGTTGTGCACAGCTTGTCAGCTTTTAAAGTATCTGCAGCTAACCTTGCACTGAACTCCAAATAACCGCCTGATCCCCTTACAATATGAGGTGTTAGCATGTGTTTTACTGTGTGTGGATGTCTTATCTGCTTTGAGGTCTGATATTATCTTACAGCTGTAGTCACTGTTCTTCTGCATGGTTTGGGAAATTATTTAGAGTAAGAAGAAGAGTCTTCACTCCCCTACAGGCAAAAGTCTTGTCTGCTGGGCTAGATTTTGATCTACAGTGAAAGCTCAAGATGTAGGAAAAAAGCAAATTCACTGATTAACTCACTATCTCACGACTTGATATTAACAACTATTTCCTTGGTTGGATATTATATTATTGGTGATATTAGATGGGAGTTGAGGGAACCAGGAAAAACACAAGTTAATAGTTTAACAGCAAATAAAGGGATGGTAGGACTCATGCGGGTACGTCTGCTGTGTGAAACCAAGGTTTGAGTTTAGCCATGATGAAATCCTGACTTGGGTGTTTTTTATATGCAGATTTTTATTTTAATATATTCTGGTCATTGTAAAAATGTTTTTTTGTTATTTTCATACAATGATCTTAATGTTCTTAATCAGATAAGTGGTAATCAGAGGATGTGTTTTTACAATTTAGGGTATTATTGAACGTAACAATTGTCCGCCATCATGGAGCCTTCGTTAAAGATTGACATATTACTGGATGTACTTCTTTAAAGCCACATATAACCAATTCACACATATTTTGATCCCTGGTTTCATCTCTTATTGTCACCTTTCCCAGAGACTCAGAGTGGAGAGTGGGTCGTACTCCATTCGAGAGATTGGTGGTTCGATACCCACCTCCACATGTCGAAGTCTCCTTTGGCAAGACATTGAACCCCGAATTGCTCCCTGTGCTGCGCAGGGGTGTGTAAATGTGGTGTGAATGATTTGATTAGATGGTCTGTAGATGTCCACTGCCATCAGTGTGAATGACTGTGTGAATGGGTGAATATGACAAACACTGTGAAAGCGCCTTGAGTACATAGATGGCTAGAAAGGCGCTTTATAAGTACAAGTCCATTTACCATTTCCTAGTCATAACTGCAAAAGCATCGGTTTATACAGAATTGCATGAATTTATCAATGACAGGAATTGTCTAAATTATTCTGTAATAGACCTATTGTGAGAACAGGCATTTTTAAAAATGTTAAATTTTTTTAATGAAAATTTATTTTTTGTATTTTGATGCAGATTTAAATCAAAGTTTGTTTACAAAAATGACTGTTTTGGCAGTTGTTTGTACTTTCTGTTTTTTCTTTACACCAGTGTGTTGCAAAGAGGTACACTCTGGTCCATCTGGTTAATGTGACTGTAGTTGGAGTACACTCCTCCCACACAGGAAATGTCATGCTCACGGGTGTTAGTCTTACACGCCCAGCTGTGTCTACACTATGAAATCGGTACAAGTAAAACAAAAGTGAGCAGGCCGATGTTCACACCTCCTCCAGCTGATTGGTGGCTTTGGACTGTGTGTTTTGATTATTTTGTGGTTTTATGTGTGTGCATATGTGCAGCTGCCAGGTCTGGCCTGTTGTCACCCTGTCAGCTCTTCTCTCCACACCTCACATCTTCCTCTAAAAGATAATTTCTCTGTCACATCGTCTGGCTTCAGCACACAGAGGACAGAACATCCAAAACCTCAACCATACCTCTTGATATCAAATCTATAAAGGGACTTAAGTGGATTTCTTCACCACTGAAAGAGAAAACATCCTAAGAGCTTACACAAACTATTATAGACCTTTAAACACATTTGACATTTTTCTTCAGCATTTGGCTGATGCACTGCTCCGATACGACAGCGAGGGAGCCGGTTCAGTAGTTCAATGTGCTGTTCAAGGACACTGACAGGACAGATGAGCATTTGTCGACACACTGTGGTGAGTTAACATGTGACATTGGAGGTTACAGGATTATCTCCTTGGCCACCAGGGAACCTTGAAAATAGTTTGAACTACTTAAATTTCTACTTTCTCTAACTTGGGGTTAGAACAATGACCAGTTTCTTCATTGTTATTATAATGAATTTAATAAATAATTAGTGATAGTAGGAGTAGAAGCTTTGCTCTCAAATTTTCTTTATAACCATTTTCAACAGTGATGCATATTAATTCTCCTTTCTCATAAAGACTTCTTTATACCAGCTGATTTTGCTAGTATTGTTCCCAAATTACCACCTAAAAATGTAGCAGATTTGCAAAAATGTTATTGTATAATTTCAGTCATCTTATTAGCCAAATGCCACGATTGCAATCTTTAATTACCTGCCTGACATGCAAATGTGACAAAGTACACAGGTTAGAGACGGACACTTTTTAATGTCAGCAACCATTGTTTCTGCAGCATCATTGAGCACATTGTAAGGGCCGTAATTGGCATTCTGCAATACTGTTTTCTATTATTTATAGGCACATCTAGATCTAGTTTTAAGAATTTTCCCAGTCAGAAATCGTCTTTCATGGGAAATATCACACAAGCCTTCAACAGTCCACAGGTTAAGAGAAGAGTTGTGCTGTTGCAGAGTGTCATGGATCACAAAATTTAGCCAAATTTAAGATTTATGTTTAATTCCACAAGTCTCTAGAGCAGCGGTGTCAAACTCCAAATCACAGTGGGCCAAATTTAAAAACTGGGACAAAGTGCGGGCCAAACTCAATATCTACAAACCCCCCCAAAAAAGACTGCAAATGTGAATGTGTTCCCTTCTCTCCAGATGTGTAACGTTGAACCTTTCCAGTGCAGGTCCTTGTTCTTGTCGTGGTGTTTCTTCTGTTTGATTCTTTGGTTACAGCCACGGTGACAAACAGCTCTTTACCTTCAGACACAGATCATCTGCCTCCCACCGCTGCTGAAAGCTCCTGTCCTTCATCTTTCTTTGGGTCGTTTTTGGGGAGTTTTCATCTGTTTTTAGTCGTTTTGTCATCTTTTTGTGGTGTTTTCATCTTTCTTTACTAAAAAGCAGACGAGACAAACAGCTCTTTACCTTCAGACACAGATCATCTGCTGAAAGCTCCTGTCCTCCATCTTTCTTTGGGTCGTTTTTGGGGAGGGGTGGATTAAGTCTGTCTACAGAGACTTGTAGCATGGATGCTCATGTTTGTTAACAGAAAAGTAGACGTGGATGTGCTTTATACTCGCGGACCAGCTCTCAGAGAACCTTGATATGATCTTGGGGCCAAATATAATTACACAGCTGGCCAGATTTGGCCGACAGGCCTGAGTTTGACACCCCTGCTCCGGAGGTTGAATTTTGCAGTACTCATCCATGCTTTGGCATCACCGCCATCAACTAAAGGTGGTAGGAAGTATTTCCCGGCTCTTTCCACTGAGCATCTTGAAACTTCAACTGGTTGTCTTCCACTGTGACTCACAACCTCCTGACACTCCACCTCAGATTGGGTCATATATTGCAATATAAATTCTTGTGGCCTGATATCTGTAATAAATGGGGACAATAGAAAGAAAAACACCACTGAAACTGAATTATAGTGAATTTGGATCTAAATTTTAAGTGTTAAATCACATCTGGGAGGAAATCAGATTCTATGTGAGCACTGTTTTTAAAAGAGACTTTCATAAAGTCAAGATATCAAAGTGTTCATTGTGCTCGTTGCAGCAGGTAGATGACATCGTCATCAACTCCCAAGTGGGGCTGGTAAGCAAATTGCAGAGGGTCTAGCAGGGCTCTCACCTGCGGCCTCAGGTTCACCAAAACTAGTCTCTCAAGCGATGTGAGGGCCACTGGTCGATAGTCATTGAGGTCTGATGGTACAGGAACAGGAATTAGGCAGGAGGTCTTCCAGAGCACTGGTATTCTCTCCTGACCAAGGATCAGGTTGTAGAGGTGTTGTAGCACAGGAGACAGCTTACTGGCACATGTCTTCAGGATTCTGGGGCTGATACTGTCAGGGCCTGCAGCCTTATGCTGTCAAGATATCAAAGTCTTTATTGTGTGATCAGTGCAAAACTTTCATAGAAACAACTCAGCAATGGACAAAAAGTGACCTGGACAAATCTAATACTGAGAACAAAGATATAAAGAGATTAATTTAAAAAAAGATCTTTCTCTAATTGGTTTCTATTTATCACCCCACATCATTTGGGATTAGGGTTGCAAAATTCCCGGAATTTTCAAAGATGGAAACTTTCCATGGGAATTAACGGGAATTAATGGGAATAAACGGGAATTAACGGGAATTTATGGGAATAAACTGGGAATTTTCAAAATTGAAGGTTGGCTCTTCTTAGGGAACTTAAATATAGTTGAGCAAAGTATATTTTAGCCTAATATTGGCTAAAACAAACAGATGCCATTCAAATACACTTGAATATCCATGCCATTCCTTAATCACATGCACAGAGCACATGCTTGCTGCATGGCTATTGAGACCCCCTACTGGCACTGTGCATGCCTCCATCACATGAACACATGGACCACACTTTAGAGCCTGAAGGACAAAGAGTATTGAAGGCACACATTTGAGCCTGTGGACTTAACAAGTGAGGTAAGTTTTGATGATATTATGGGGAAATATATTCATTAAATGTTTAAATTGCAAATATCACATAAACTGTATTAATCTGGTAGATAGCAATCTGATAAGTTAGATGCTAAATAAGCAATAGCTAGTAGGCTATAGCATAAAACAGATGCTAGCTACCTCATTTGGCTGTTTTGTTTTGAAGATCATTCCAGTTGTTTAGCTAGCCTTACTATTTATATCTGTTTATCATATTGCATTGTATTACTACAATCTCTTGCATTGCATTAGCATTCTTACAAGCTCTTGTGTTATTTTACAGAAAAATGCCACGTGCGCCATCTGATGTGTGGAGACATTTTACACCAGCTAATGTACAAGGGAAGTCTGTATATATGTGTAAGTATTGTGATAAGACCTACGTGAAGAATGCCACAAAAATGCAACAGCACATTGCAAAGTGCAGGAAATTTCCTCAAGGCCCAACACATGCAGCAGCCAGGAGCTCCACTCAAGGGGAAAATAAATCTGTTTCAGCTGCATCAGAGTCAGATACCCACTCATCAGCTCCTGGTCCCTCTGGCATCAAAGGATTCTTTGATTTTAGGGATGACACTAGCCAGAAAAACGCAGATGAGTGTTTCGCTCGTGCAATATATGCAACTGGCTCACCCCTGATGCTGACATCCAATGTGTACTGGAAGAGATTTTTGAATGTTCTCCGACCAGCATACATTCCCCCAACCAGACATGCATTGTCGACTCATCTACTGGATGAAGAGTTCAGTCGAGTTCAAGCCAAGGTGAAGCAGACCATTGACCAAGCTGACTGTATTTCAGTCATCTCTGATGGATGGTCCAATATAAGGGGACAAGGAATTATTAACTACATAATCACCACTTCTCAGCCTGTGTTCTACAAGAGCATTGACACAAAAGAAAACAGACACACAGGCCAATACATCGCAGATGAGCTAAAAGGGATCATCAATGACCTTGGACCAGATAAGGTTTTTGCACTGGTCACTGACAACGCAGCCAACATGAAGGTTGCCTGGGCACACGTGGAGGAGACCTACCCTCAAATCACTACAATTGGCTGTGCTGCCCACACACTGAATCTTCTCCTGAAAGACATAATGGCACTGAAAACAATGGACACTCTGAACAAGAGAGCGAAGCAAGTTGTCAAATATGTTAAAGGCAAACAAGTAACTTCCGCTACATTTCTGTCAAAGCAAAAGGAAAAGAACAAGGGTTCTACACTGAAGCTTCCCAGCATAACGCGATGGGGTGGTGTTGTTATCATGTTTGACAGCCTTCTGGAGGGAAAGGAGTCTCTGCAAGAGATGGCCATATCCCAGTCTGCAGGCATCGACAGTGACATCAAGAAGGTCATCTTGGATGATGTGTTCTGGGAAAGGGTATCTAGCAGTCAGAAAATCCTCAAACCTATTGCAGCAGCAATAGCAAAGATAGAGGGGGATGGTGCCATCTTATCGGATG
This sequence comes from Echiichthys vipera, assembly GCF_963691815.1. Classification (NCBI taxonomy): domain Eukaryota; kingdom Metazoa; phylum Chordata; class Actinopteri; order Perciformes; family Trachinidae; genus Echiichthys; species Echiichthys vipera. The sequence goes on from NC_139825.1 coordinate 45,660,075, forward strand.
TCCAGTGCCTTTTTGCAGAGCTCAAGGAGGAAATCCAGACAGTTTTGCCCACTTCCCTACTGCTGAAAGCAGAGGAAACGGCTGTGGTCAAGTCATTGGAAAAGCGAAGGGAGTTCTGCATGAAGCCAGTGCATGCAGCAGCATACATGCTGGACCCCAAATATGACAAGGGCATACTTTCTGGGGAAGAGATCAACGGTGCCTATGCGGTCATTACAGCCATGGCTGACCACTTGGGTCTCGATAAAGGCAAAGTTCTAGGCAGTTTGGCAAAGTATCGAACAAAGCAAGGCCTTTGGAAAGGGGATGGAATATGGCAGTCATGCCAGCACATATCTGCAGCCACCTGGGGGAAGGGACTATGTGAATCTGAGGCCCTTGCACCTGTAGCCTCCATCATCCTCCAAATCCCACCATCATCAGCCGCCTCCGAGCGCAACTGGTCACTGTTTGGGAACACCCACACAAAGGTTCGCAACAGGCTCACAAATGTGAGAGTGGAAAAGCTGGTTGGCATTCGGGCAAACCTACGGCTGTTTGAGCCTGACACAGAGCCATCCTCAACAAGGCTGGAAAGTGACACTGAAGAGGAAGACTCAGAGTTGGATATTGAGGAAGTGGACATGTTGTTGGATGATGATGAGGTCCAGGAAGAGTCTATTGACTGAGCAAAAAAGAGAAAAGAGGATTGCTTGAAGGAAGATTTGCATGTTTAAAGAGACATTTTGGAGGAAAAGTGGCATTTTTCATTTAACCTTTTGAATGGGACTTTGTGGAGATTTCTGGATGGGGGGCATTTGGCCAATATGGAATATTTCCAAAATTCCCGAGCTTAACTTACCATGGAAATTTACCGGAAACTTTCCGGAAATTTACCGGAAATTTTCCGCCCCTTTGCAACCCTATTTGGGATGAAGCCTTATAGTGCTTTAACTTTCTTCATGTTTTTCAGTGGATGAACATACATTTCATAATGAGCTTTAAATATCACAATTTATAATAATAATGATTTAATTTACCAAAACATTAATTTGTTGGTAAGACATTGTGACAGCGACACACTAAACACTGACACACATGGTGCAATTTTGGATTGTAGAGCTGTGAGAGTGTCAGACAGCACTCTGAGTCATAATTCATTTTGATATTATAATTGAAGACATATCCAAGCATTTAATACCCACTGATAGGAAATTCTCCTGGCCTGCTGGATTGTGTGTGTGTGTGTGTGTGTGTGTGTGTGTGTGTGTGTGTGTGTTTGTTCCAGTTCAACTTTCTGTCTGCTTCCACAGTAGCAGCTTACCTATCTACTGAAGCTTAGATACACAGACAGAAAACATACAGAGATCAGTATTTTTACTGTTTATTTTTCTTTAATAATGCCAATTATAAGTGACACTCATTCCACAATTAAGAGGCAATCTTTCTTTTTGTTGTTGTGGTAAAAGTTGAACATGGTTCGATTGTTTGCTTCCGTTGTTTGTCACTGTTGTTCATAATGCTTAATTACCATGTTGCCCCCTAATTGGTTGTGGATTCAAATATCTTTAAGCCTGTGTTTATGTTTGAGCAAAGCAGGAAGTAGCATGACATTCTTATACCACCATGAAAAATCTTAGGCAGGGGTGTCCGATGATTGCCAAACTTTGACAAGCTTCAGTTGCTGGATAATGAGCAGGGGCCTCATTTCTAAAGCTTGCTGCGCACAGAAACTCGCGTAGACAGGCAGAAATGTGTGGTGGAAAATGTTGGTATTTATAGAAAAATGATTTGCGGAGAAGCGTGTGTGTTCCTACGCCAACTATCACCCGTGAGTAGAGCTCCAGCAAAGTTTTTCTTACTCTCGATGGAAACACAATGAAATACAGCTGAGTCCGCAGAAAACACACACACACACACACACACACACACACACACACACACACACACACACACACATTAACTATAAAATAATTGGTAGGCTATTACTAATATAGGACTTTACTGTTGGGACGCAGTTACAATGCAGTTTGAATTAATTATCAAGTCTACATGTTTTTAAGAAAACAGGAGAGTAGCTCTTCAGGAGCAGGGTTGGACACCCCTGTCCTAAGGAGTAGGTCAGAGTGGATGAGGTGTATGAATAGGAAGTTGTTTTAGATTTGGACAAATATTTTTTTATTAGGGCTGCCCCCGACCAAGGATTTTCTTGGCCGACCAGTGGCCGTCATTTAGAGCGATTAGTCGACTAATTGACAGTCTCATAGATTTGGGTTAGAAGGTGCCTGCTACACCAACCAGTAGGTTCAGAAGGCCGTTCTCCTCTATTGTCATAACGGTCGATTTTAGGACCCCTTGGCGTAACTTTTTAACATTCTGGGAGTCACGTTGTGAATTCAAATAAAACAGACGTTACTTGGTTGGGTTAAGGCAACACAACTATATGGTTAGGTTAAGGAAAAGATGGTGGTTTGAGTTAAAATACTAAATAATGTCATGTAAGACAGTTCAAAAGTCTCTGTTTCACACAGGATGCAGACTCGAGCCTTCCATGTGATTGTCTGGTGTGTATCTGATCCACACACCATCCCTTATGTGGAATGGTCTTTTAATACTCCCTATCCTCATTCTACATAATAAAGCGCAGAGCCAAGCCAAGCCACGCCAAGCCACGCCATAACAAAAGTTGATAACAACCTACAAAGGCACCTACAAGGTATAGGTCATACTGCCTCATATCTATGGTGGTGATGAGCAACTGACGCCTATTCAATCGTCTGACAACATTTGAATCAAATGTACTTTTAGCTGATGGGCCTGGATCTTGACTTGGACCTGCCTTAATCAAGTCAAGTCAAGTCAAGTCAGTTTTATTGTCAATACTTCACATGTGTTATACATACAAAGGAATCGAAATTACGTTCCCCGTGATCCCATGCGTAGACATATATCCAGACAAGACAGAACATGACACCACCAGGGCAGACAGGACATGACAACAGTAAGTGCAAAACATACAATAAAGTGCAGACATACAATAAAGTGCAGACATACAATAAAGTGCAGACATACAATAAAGTGAAGACATACAATAAAGTGCAGACATACAATAAAGTGCAATTGAGTTAGGGCTAACATTTATGGTTCAGTACTCTAGTCCATGGAAAAATAGAGTAGGAGAGAGGGAAGGATTGAGGAGCTGAGGAAAGGAAGAGTAGACAGAAGTGACAGAGATGGCAAGGGAAGATCACGGTCTGGCTGGGGGTAGAAAGGCTTGAAAGGGAGGGAAAGACGGAAGAACAAGAAGGTTGAGAAAAGTAGAAGCAAGGGAGCGAGAGTAATATCATCCAATCCTATTTCATCCAGACTTCAAAGGCTCAGAGCTGTAGGGAATTTGACTGCAGCTGGAATGAGGCGGCCAACTCCACCTGAACCTGGCCACAGTTGGCTCCTTTTTTTACATTATAGTAATTTTAGCTGCTTTTTATCCACTACGACTCACCACCAGTCTCCACCAAAGCCATCAGACACGGCACAAACTCTTCCCATAGAAATCGATCAAAGCGGCTCTGCTGTGACCCGTTGAACCATGATCAAGGAATTACATGGGTTTGGTGCTCACTCTTTGTTATCTTCCTCATATGTGGCATTTAAATAATCAGAATTGGTTGAACATTAAGTGCAGTAACATTAAATGCTAAAAGCTAACGCTAAATGGTGCTTTACGCTTCACTATCAGACACTAAGTGCCACTGAACAAGCTGCTGTATTTGGTAGTTTGGTAGCTGGTAGTGTGAACTGGTTGGGAAAGCAGTTTACCTGCTGTAACTCTTATTTTAAAACATTGACCCAAACAAAATGTTCATTAGTTAGATCTAAAAAAATTGGAGCAGGGAGTCTCAAACAGCATGTTACTCTTTCATCTATTCATTCCATACTTTTGAGGCGGGGTGTTAACTAAGCCCTTATGAGTGTGTTTGTTATACTTGCACAGTTTGCATTTTGTTTCCTTTCCTCTCTCCTCTCCTGTCTCCTTCCCATTTGCAAATATAATTAAACAAAAACCTAAAACTTTAAGTCTTTGTCTGGTTGTTATTTGAAAAGTGGCATCTTACTTATCGTATTTAAGTGCAGATTGGGTTAATATCGGGTTTTCTTTAGTGATGTTTAGTGATGAACCTTACTCTCAAACTGGGCCCAACCTTCAAACTGTTTTAGGGTCGAAATAAGATGGCTCAATTTACAAGAGAAAACCTTTTCTGTGGATGTTGGCACGGTTTATTTCAGAAGAAAATAATATGTTTCTTCTCTACTATCTACGTCTATCTTTCTATTTAAGACACCTTATCTGAATCATGAGCCCTTCCCAGGAATGAGAGAGAGCTGTAAACACAAGAAAGTAGGGTTCATGTTTTATAGCCCTGTCTCTGAGAACCTTTTTCTGATGGGATCATTCAACCTGTATGTAGGGAAGGCAGAGACAATGACAGCTGATTAAAATCACCTTCCTTTGCTTATTTTTCTTTCCGCGGATATAAGTAGTTCTACGGTATAAATAAAATAAAGTTAGATTTCTGAAGTTTAAGTTGAAGTAAGGTCTGTTCAAAACAGTCAGATTTGAATCCAGACGACCATAAGTAAAAGACAGTGTAACAATTAATTTCTGTGAAAAAGGATTTTTAGCATGCGGATGAGAAAATGCTACATAATTTCCCAGAAAAATTCTTGCACACTTGCTGATATAGTGTGCCATTGGTTTAGCTACCTTGTGCCGATGGTGGCACCTGTACCCAATGTTGTTGACCCCTGTATATGACTGTTTTATTTAGAGTCATGGAAGACTGCACCATGGCAGTTTTAGGCCTGTCACGATAAGAAATTTTGCTCGGCGATTAATTGTCCCATAAATTCTTGTGATAAGTGATAATGTTGCTGTTTTGAGACCATTTTCAACTGATATAATGATCACGGCATAATAATGCAAGTTCACCCTTTTAAAGATCAATAAATGTTCATTTCTAAAAAAAAAATATTAACATAAGAACTGGAAAACATTTTAGATATTCAATATAAATAAACAAAACAACCAAAAACAATGGATGTTAACTAAATTGCACTTCAAAACATATGAAACAGACTCAGACATAAAGAACGATCCATTCCTTTACAGGCAAAACAGACAAAACTGCCAGTTAGGACCTTTTGTAAACAGCGTACAAACCTGCAGAAGCAACTGTGTTAAAGAGCAGCGTGCACACAGTGAAGCTGGCAGCAGCCTCACATTACAGAGTCACACGTTACAGAGTCACACGTTACAGACAGAGTGTGTGTAGCAGGTAACAAACCCTGCTGCAGCCTGCCTACATACACCTGTACATGTGCCTCCGTTCCTGTTTAACTGTTAGAAGGTGTCGTGCAAACAGCAGCGTCAAAGTCACAAATCTAACGGATGTAAACAAAGAGCATGGGATGGTTCTGCTTCAGGTGGATATGCACGTTTGTTGTATTGGAACTTTTAGTTGCTATTGTTTTCGAACAAATGCGACACAATATCACAGTCATTCTGTTTGAAACCATAGTGTTCCCACACGGCAGCCGTCACATCCGGCTTTGAATCCAATTTCATCTTTTTAAAACTCCTAATCTCAACTAGCTTGTTTGCTACTCATCAGGCTCTCATGCTGGACTCTGATGGTAAAGCCAGGGGTCTGCCTCCCCACAAAGAGACCGTATTGCTGACCGGTGACTGGCACGACACGTGACGAGGGTTAAGAGGGGTCAGAAGAAACTGAAAACTCTTATCAGTCCGTCTGATGGAGAGACACAAGGAGAAATGGAAATGATTGCGGCTGGCAAAGTTACCAAGCTCATTAAAAGTTATCATGCGATAAAGCGATTAATTGCTTATCGCAACAGGCCTAGGCAGGTTCAACACATATCCTTTGCATGACAATAAGTTGCCAGAGTGCATAAAAAAAGCATTAAAATAGATTCAAGGGGAAGACGCCCCCTTAACAACCCTACAAAGTCCGGGCTAATGTCAGTGAGCTACAGTAACACGCTCATTATGACAGTGTCACCATACTGATATCTCGGGTCCGTTTCACAAAGCAGGTTCAACAAACTCTGAGTCTAACCCTGAACTCTGAGTTGATCTACTCTGAGATAGGAAACTCTGAGTTTTCGGCTACAGAACCGCTTATTTGAGTTAGTTTGATCAACTCGGAGTAGTTTCACCTGCAGTTAAGCGCTAAGTATAAAAAGACAGCAGCAATGGAGCCCTGATTCGACGAGTCACCATGACAACAGGGAAGAGTAGGGCTACGTTGTTCAAACCACTGGAACTGGAAATATGAATGCACTCATACGGTGAGTTTGAGCATGTTTTTCGCCGAAAGTGTGACAACGCTGCTGCAGCAAAAGAGAAGAAGACGGCATGAGAGAACATTGCTGCTCGGGTCAATGTGTAAATTTGATTTATTTATTTAGTCCTTTGCAATCACAATAATATCCCAGTGGAAACTGCTGGAGTGTTAGCCTATTAATTTATTTCCTTTAGGTGCAGTCCCGCGGGGGAGAAGCGCACTTGGCAGCAGCTTAAGATGAAACATAAAAAAAAATGTTTAAACAGGTAAGACACAATTGGCATAATCTCATGGGGGGGTACTTCCTTTTGAGGTACAGTTGTTTTATCCCCAACATAATGCTGTTTTCACACACATACATGTCTTCTCATCTATTTCATGTTCTGTTAATTAATTAAGCCTATTGAAACTAACACAGACTTCTACTCAGCCAACAGAAAGAAAGCAGATTCCCGTAAAACGAGTGGTGGCCCAGCACCGCCACCTCCGGCAGTTATTACTGGAAACGTAAGGTCCCTGACAAAAAAGATGGACGAACTGGAAGTGCTCGCCAGGACGCAGCGGGAATACAGAGAGTCAAGTATCAACGTGTCTACACGACCAGATACCGGACAGGTGAGGAGAGAGCTGGAAAGGCTCAACCAGAGAAAAGCTGCTGGACCGGACCGCATCAGCCCTCGCATGTTGAAGCCCTGTGCTGGCCAGCTCTGTGGCGTTCTCCTGCACCTCTTTGACCTGAGCCTCCACCTTCAGAGAATGCCAGTGATCTGGAAAACATCCTGCCTTGTTCCAGTGCCCAAAAAAGGACATACTGTGGCACGGGATGACTACAGGCCATTTGCACTGACCTCCCACATTATGAAGGTCATGGAGAGGCTGGTTCTTGCACACTTCAGACCCCTAGTGTGCCCATCACAGGACCCCCTACAATTTGTCAAATGGTGTGAGGAGAACCACCAGCAGCTGAACGTGACAAAGACAAAAGAGATGGTGGTGGACTTTAGGAGGAACAAGCCCCCGCCCTCTCCAGTCTGCATTGGTCGGATGGACATCAACATTGTGGACTCCTACAAGTACCTGGGTGTGGTGCTGGACAATAAACTGGAGTGTACCACAAACACACAGGCAGTCTACAAGAAGGACCTAAGCCGGCTTTACTTCCTGAGGAGGCTCAGGTCCTTCAACGTCTGCAACCAGATGCTTCAGATGTTCTATCAGTCTGTTGTCTTCTTCGCCGTGGTGTCCTGAGGTGCGGGCATCAAAGCAAAAGACGCGAACACACTGAACAAACTCATAAAGAAGGCAGGGTCTGTTGTTGGCTCTAAGCTTGCCATCATACCAGTTTTAGTAGAAAATGAACAAAGCAAAAGTTCAGTTTGGACGTATTTAGCAGACGAGGCTTACAAACAGGAAAAGGCTAAGAATATAAACAAGCCTCTAGAATCTAATAATAAACATTAACGGCAGAGCTAAGCAGCTAACATCATCAGTCTTGACTGTCTAACGTGAGACCTTAATTTAACAGGAGGTTGGTTGGTATGTTGGCTTGTTGGTTGGTTGGTAGGTTAACTGGTAATAACCAACTTTTAGTGTAAACGTAGTTTGTGAGGTTTTATTCTGTCTCCTGAGTTTCAAAACGGTTTATCCTTTCTCTCATACCTGTCTTTCTTTCTAAAAATGTTTTTCCATATGCCATATAAATATAGTTGTTACTCTTTATGGTTGTTTAGTTGGTAAAATAGCAACTGTTCAGTAAAATATTTATACAGTAAAGGGCAATAAAAAATATGTTTGTTACTAACGGAGGTTACAGAAAAGCATGTGTATGTTGTGTTGAGATCGCTCTATAAAGATTCATCCAAGAAGTGTGTGTGTGTGTGTGCGTGTGCATGTGTGTGTGCGTGTGCCATAGTTAGAGATGCACAGATCCATTTTTTTCAGATCCAATCCGATACCAATACCTGGGTTGTATCGGCTGATACCGGATACTGATCCGTTACTACTATTGAATGAATGAAGCATATACCTGTCCATGTGAGTGAAGGCATCAGACTTGACATAAATATTTAGCCTTGTTTAAAAAACAAATTAACACAGATATATATGTACTTATTATATTATATTATATTAACAAATAACAAAGTGTACGTAAGCAGCAAAAATAAATAAATAACACTTCAGTGTGAAGTGCATTGCAAACAGATATTTTAAAATGTAATATAAAACCCTTACCAGTGTTGCAAACATAGAATTGAAGTGACTAGATCGCTGTAACTGCATTTCTGTGTATGATATTAATAAAAAAGAAATGGCTGGATCGGCGTCATTCATCTGATGTCCGATCCAGCTTATTTGTCAATATTGGAGCCGATATCTGATATACCTACTGAATTTACTGTTTCTTTGTATGTGTTCTTCCCCAGGCTCAGTCAAATGTGAATTCAATGTTGCAGCATTGAAGTGAAGGCTTTGCAGTATGTGATAAATGTGCTATTATAGAGGCACGTGAATTCAGTTTTAGGGTGTCGCTGGCTCATTTTCAGGGTTGCTTTATTTAGTTAATGAGGTTGGTACACGCACGCACGTGCACACACAAGCACGCAGGGACAGTTATACATGACATTAAGATGTTGTGCTCTTTGTCAGAGCGCATGTTGCATCATCTGTACTCAGGGTGAAAAAGGCAAGTGGACTGCGGTTGCTGTGTTTGTGTATGTGTATGTTTAAGTCCTTCCCTCATGGAAGGCTCCACAAGCAAAACTGCTCTTTCTGAAGAGCATATTTTTTTAAGATGAGGCTTGTGGGTTTAATGGTGGAAGCTAATAATGGAGTCTGTCTCCAGAAAAATGACAGTTTCAGTCACTTTTTGAAACATGAAAGTATGTTTACAGTCTGTATAAAAGGCAGGAGTATCATGATTTTGTTACGGTGCAACAGTAAGTGTAAGGGGGCTAAAAGTGCAATGTTAGATTAGGCACCAAAAGAAGAAAATCATTTGAAAATGTGTTATAATTCAATTCAAAACCCAGCCTTGTGCAGTTTTTCTGTAACTGAAAAATGTACCAAAAGCATGACCTTGGTGTCCTCAATGATAGCCATGGCACTGTCTGTCTTTGACTGCAGTCCTGTCTCGAACCAACAGTTCTGTTATCAACAGAGCGTTTGGATAGCAACGTTGGTTATGTGTGTGATTTTAGTCTCATTACTAAAGGATAACATGTTGTGCTGAAGAATGCTCTGAGGAGATGGGGTAAACATACAGACCCTTGAGCTTAGAGTTGATTGATAGTTTTTGATGGCTTCTTTTTTGTATGTCAGTAGTGATCTGGCTTAAGAGTCTATTGTCCAGTGTCACTTGGAAAAATTTGAAACCGTCAAACATTTTAACTGTTTGGCTATTGATGAGAATGGAATAATGTTGTAAAGGGGGGTCCAATTACTATTTCCTATGTTTTGCTTGCAATGAGGTACAGATGGTTACCTGCAACTGTGTTGTGATAGTCCAGAGCAGAGTGGATATCTGTGAGTATAGGTCAAGAATGGCTGTCAGGTCGAATTCCTTTGCTGTTAATATGATTTAAAACAACAAAAAGGTGTTTAAAGACTGCTTTTTTGGTCGATTCTTGAGCAACTATGTCACTGTTCATGCCTAAACATGCTTTGGGCATGGCTTCCATCATGTCGGTTGTTGTCAAGCCCCTCTTAGGGCGCACTCACACTGTCCTTCCGCACAGCGCCCCGTGCTTTAGGGTACTTGTCCCCCCTCCCTCTCCCCCCGCGCCCCAGCCCCGTTTGTACTCACACTACCTGGGCCTCGGCCAATGCTTCTTGCTGTCCATACGTCATCATGCCGTAACACGTCACACGCATTGATCGCGTGTGTGTGGCTTTCTTTACAAATCTTTCCATAGACCTCGAAGTTTTTGTGCGTCTTGTCGACTGTTTTTGAATCTTTTTATCCGACCAAATCTGCAGTAAACACTCCACCTCCGCATCACACCAACGTGAACCTTTCACCGCCATTGTTGTTGTTGTTAGATGTCCACGCATGGTCCGTCGTTCTATTTTCTATGTCAAACAGGCGCACATACCGCTATCGCCGTAGGGCTCGTGCTCGTGCTCGTACATGTGCAAACGGCTCTACAAAAGGCCGGCCCGCTGTCCGCAGTTATGCGCGGAGCGGGTGCACTCACACTGCTTAAACGTACTAGGCTTTAGCTGAAAAAACGGTTTTGGCCCGGTACAGAAGGACAGTGTGAGTGCGCCCTTACTGTTGTTTGTTGCTTTTGAGGAACTTTTGCTAATGTTCCTTAAAACATGGTAGTTAAGTTACGGCAACGTAACACACACAGGTCTGTCTTGGCTATCTGAACATGTTTCCATGACAAGAACGATTTCCCTCCAAAGTAGGACAGATTGGCAGTTGTCAAAGGTCTCAGCTGTTTCCCTCTTCTCTCAGAGAAATCTACTAACACTGACAGCCTACACATTGCATTTTACAACATGAACCACCAAGTTGGTCAAAGCAGCAAAACAAGACTGCTCTTCCTTGGATAGTTTTAACACCATGTTAGGTTGTCAGAAACTGTAGAGAGAAACAAAGTAGAGTGATTTTGATGGGATTCGACGGGTATCCCAATTGTTCTGGAAAAACTATCCAAAGTAATTAATGAGAAAAGTACTGCTGGAGTTCATTTAGTTGATGGAAACGCCAAACGTAGCCTTAAATGAAGAGGGTAAAGGCGGCATATATAGTTTTCAGAATAAAAGTACAAATTAGAGACCTAAGATTAGAGTCCTAAGCTTGAAAAGAAAAAAATACAATGTTCAAGATTGTTTGTGTGTGTTAATGTGTGTGTTTGTCCTCAATAGCAGTGGACAGCAGTTCTTAACAGCAGCAGCAGGCGGATTCCAGTGGTAGCCATGCATGAGTACACAGCTGCAGGGAGGACACGCACAAACACACACACACACACACACACACACACACACACACACACACACATGAATAAATACACTCACAAACACACCCACACACACACACGAAAAAATACACTCACAAACACACACATACAGACTTACAGATTCAGATTTCTACAGATGACTTGCATTTGTATAACACACAAACACACATTCAGTATACACATAACCTCACATATAGGTCCACACGCACAGACACTCACACATACTCAAGCCCACACTCATGGTTGCCTCTATATTTTAATCTGTGATGACATTAACTAACACTGGCATGACAGAGGCTGAAAAGGCAGTGGGAACGAGACCCAGAGACCCAGAGAAAGGAGAGTGAGAGAGGATAGAAAGCAATGGATAACCACTATACAGGAAAGCTATTTCACACACTATAACACTGATGAACAGAACAGAGAAACATAAAAAGAGAATAAATGTGGTTCAGAGAGGGAGGAGACAAAAGAGGGAGATGGTCACGACATTCACAGAGAAATAAGGAAAGTAAAAGATCAGGAAGAACACAAGCGAAGCAGGAAGGTGAGGATGGATAGACAAAATATGTTTCCAGTAACTGGACACCAGTATCCAAACAATATCCTAATATAAGGGGGGTCTGGGTTCAAATGTTTGTTGGAGGGTGCCCTTGAACAAGACAGTGGAGTCTCAAATACTCAGGCTGCAGGTTTTCCCTAAAGAATTTGGGTGTACGTGGCTGCATCCATTTCCCCTTCAATGCTGACCAACTGCCCCATCCCTGCTGAAGAAAAACAAGCCCACAAAATAATGCTGCAGCCACCATGCTTGCATGTATGTATGAGATGCACATGTCGACTAATCTCTGCCATTAAGACTTGTAACTCCTCTTGGTAGCTTCCCTAATCAGGAGGAGGTCTGAGACACCACTTATCTCCAATTTACAATGCTGCCCTTTCATCCCTTCCCAGGAGATACAACAATCTAACCTCAAAGATCAACTGTTCACAAATGGCCTCCTGTGACTCCAACGACTGTCGTTAAAACTCAATAGAGCACTAATGAATTCAAAACCAACTTGCCACCTAGGACTGTCACTCTAACGACGGTCGTTCGCACTCGGAGCACAAAAGGTTTCAGTGACATCATCGGCTTTGTGAGAGGTTAAATACCTGGAACTCACACCAGCTAGTTGGACCAGTCCCAGCCTGGTCCTGGTCCTGGTCCTGGTCGCGTCCCAGCCTGGTCAGATGCGTACATGAACTGATGAAGCCTCTTGGATGAGAGGTGAAACGTCTTCCTAGACAAAAAAACAAGTCCAGTTGCTTTAGACTGAAATTGCTTTGAGGTTCACTAATCAATCTTTTCCTGGCTCGGTCATCCAGTTTGGAGGGGCAGGCCGATCTAGGCAAGGTGTGGGAGGTGCTATATGCCTTCCACTCCTGGACAATACTCTGAAGGGTGATCAGAGGGAAGGTTAAAGTCTTTTAAATATTTTCATATCCTTCTCCTAACTTGCGCCTATCCACAACTTTATCCTGGAGCACTTTTGAAAGCATCTTTCCAACCATGGTGAATTATTTGTGTTGCACTGCTAGGATCAGAATCCTCAAGGAACAGATGTTTTTATTCTGAAGTAAAATCAAAAACACCACAGTTGATGTCAGGTGGAGGCCAATTAACATGGTGGGTAAATTGGAAGGTGATGAGGTGCTGAGAATGTTTAAAAAAGGTTATTCTAAAGGGACGGGTCACTTTTACAACACTGATATGTTAGTTTATCATTTTTTGAAAACAAAATTGACTTGAATGTTGTAAGGCAAAATGTATAAATCAGGCTGGATATTTTTAGGTCATTTTAGGTTATAAAACCCCCAAAAAAGTGACTATTTTAAAAGGTTGTCATAACTTTCTATAGGCACTTTAAGTTAGACAAGTACGACAGTGTCGGCTGTCTAGGTCCATTCTTCATAGACTAAATGCAGACCTGAGCTTCCCAAGCTGAATCTGACATATCTTACAATGGCCCTAGCACAGAATAAACCCAACAGAGCTATATTATACTTCAAGCTGGCACTTCATTTATTCCAGTGTAAGTTCCCCTATATGACGCATAAAGACCACTGACAGTTTTTTCAGGCTTCCTCAGGTCTTGACAGTGTTTGAGTGTGCATGTTGAAGCCTTACCTTTCCCAGCTGGGTGACTTCCTGCTCAATGTCCACGCATGAACAACATGAATATGATGCAGCTATTAGACTTTTCAAAGTATACTGGACCTAAATGCTCAGCTATTGATATCAATACAAAGGTCGTTTTGAGTTATTTGTGTTACACAGGGATTTTTATCATCAATACTCATTCATTGTTTTACATACATTTCTTTTGATATGATTGTTTTGTTTATCCCAAGCCCTCAGAAATCGTCCTGGACTGCAGAGTGATTTACGTGTGCGGTCCACTTGAAACAGTTTCATGAACCCTTCAAAATAGCTTTTTGTATCAACACAAATTGATACAATTGGTCATGTCATTATGTGCTGTGTTGGTTAAAGAGATATACACACAATTAGAGCCATGTAGTGTTTCTCTTTAGCCATTATATCATAAAAAATCTAAGAACAGTTATTTATATCAAATCAAATCAGCTTTATTTATATAGCACCTTTCGTACATATAAAAGTGCAGCCCAAAGTGCTTTACAGTAAAATAAATGAAAAAACCCTTGACATCCCCACTCCCTCAATCGTGTTACACACACACACACACACACACACACACACTACTATGAGTCGGAGTTTTTGTGCGTCTTTGAATATTTTCATCGACCAAATCTGCAGTAAACACTCCACCTCCACATCACACCAACGTGAACCTTTCGCCGCCATTGTTTTAAATTTCCGCGCATGATCCGTCTTTATTTTATATTATTTTTTTCTATGTCCGAACAGGAGCACATTAAATTACGTCAGAACCGCCGTAGGCCTCGTGCTCATGCTCGTACACGTGCGCACGCTCGTGCTCGTACATGTGCAGACGTGCTTTACAAAAGCCCGACTCTCCCAAACGGTCCATGAACGGCAAGTGTACCGCAGCTAGCCGTGGTGCGGTTGCACTCACACTGGTCAAAGGAACTAGACTTTACCCGTGAAACCTGTTCGGGCACGGTACGGAAGGACAGTGTGAGTGCGCCCTAAGTGACAACATCATCACTTTTTCTTTAAGTGACATCATCACTCTTTCTGGCGCCTCCATCAGGCCAAAATACACATGTTTTGCTCTAGCATATAAAAATATAAAAACATGTACAAGTAGAAAAGTAGAATTTTGATCTTGTCAAACATTCAACTGTTTTGCTTCTGGTGTGTAATAAGTCTAATGGACATAAGGACATTTGATTACTCTTTGTTTATTACATGAAATCTGCTGCTGCCCAGAACAATTCACAGTGAAGTAGATAATTGCATCCTTGCAGCACTTTTTATACCTTTTATTATAATAGCATACATCTTTATTGTCAGCATGCTTAGAACCATGAAAATAGTATCATCATCTTTACTTGGCACTCGTGACATTATCAGCTTCCACTAGGAAGATGAAGAGAAAGGCTTGTACTAAGGAAGACACACACAAACACACACACACACACACACACATCTTATCTTGTTATTTCTGATGTGCTTGTACTTTCTTTCTTTTATCTTTCACTTTTTTATCTGTATTTGTTGTTCCCTGATCTCTGTAAAGCACTTTCTGACAAACCTGTTTGAAAAAGCACTTAGGAATAAATCGGGCTTGGCTCGCAGAAGAGAACAAGGAAAAAAGGGGGAGGGGCAGATAAAGAGAGGGGGATCAACAGGAGGACGACTGATAGCCACACAAGGAACATAAAAAGAGGATGGGAGGGGGGGAGATAAAAACCACAGATCAGATGAACAGGAGAGGAAATGATGAGGAAAGGACACAGAAGACATTTAGAAGGAGCACGTTTAGCAAAGCACCTTAACAAGTTCAAGCACTAGGCAGAGCTTTTCTGGAGGTAGATTTACTTATGTAACTGCTAATTCTCATATCAATGTTGTTTTTCGCTGACTCCTTATGTGAAAGGGGTAGATAGTCATGATGGACCCACAGAGAGAAACTACATTCTGAAAATCAGTTGAGCCTCTGAAACAGATTTTAAAAACAGAGATGGAGGGGTAGTGGGAGGGGACGAGGCGGGATGAGGAAGAGACGAGGGGATTGTATGGAGCGTACGAGCCAATGGGTGCCATCCTTGACAGATGGCTCCCATTGGTCAATATCTATGCAGGCCTATGGCTGATAGACTGAATGGATTTTTTTGGTTCTTTTTGCAATTCATATTGTGTAGACCGGTCTACAGGACCAGAATCGCCATACAAACAACGTTAATAGCAACTTCCAATTATCAAAATAGTGGACCAAAGCTTCAAAATGGATTTGACCAGGAAAAAAAAGACCCTTTGAGATTACAGGAAGAAAGGAAGCAACACATGTAAGACAGTTTCAGACACACAAACACATACAAATGAAACATAAACAAGTAAGAAATAACATCTTCTAAGATATCAAAAGCATAATTCAACATTCAAAAACAGCTACAGTAGCATATAATGGATTCCAAGTCTTTTAGCAGTATGCTGTGACCACAGAAAAAAGGCTATGATTAACCAATTTTACGTAAACCTGCAGCTCTTTTTGGTGATCAACCTTGTAAGTGCAAACATCGGGCAGTCGTAGAGTGGCAGTCGTTGGTGGGAGGTTGGTTTCGACTTGGTTAGTGCTCTATTGAGTCTAAACGACAGTCGTTGGAGTCACAGGAGGCCATTTGTGAACAGTTGTTCTTTGAGGATAGATTGTTGAATCTCCTTGGAAGGGATGAAAGGGCAGCATTGTAAATTTGAGATAAGTGGTGTCTCAGACCTCCTCCTCTGTGTAGCGATGGTTTCTCTACTTTTGCATAGATGGATTCTTTTACTCCTCTTTCAAACCTTCTGTTCTCTCTGTCCAAGATGTGGACATTGTTGTCATCAAAGGAGTGGGCTTTCTCCTTGAGATGTAAGTGGACGGCAGAGTCCAGGCCTGAGGAGTTCTCCTGTGTTGGGCCATGCATTTATGCGTTTATACAATGGTTGTTTTGTTTCTCGTTGCATCGAACAGCATAAACCAGATTGCTTTTGTGGTGGTGTGGTGTTCTGTCTCTTGGGATGTACTAGTCTCTGTCTGAGTGTGTTACTGGGTTTGAAATACACAGGGATGCAGTGTTTGTTGAAGATCCTCCTGAGTTTCTCTGATACCCCAGCCACATACTGAATGATTATGTTATTTCTCTTGTTTTCTTTTTCTTTCTCAATCACTTTAGTTTTCTTTCTGGAAACAGCTGCCGCTTTGACAATGGTCACACATTGCTTTTCGTTGCTGTATGTACAGAAAAATGCATGGGACCAGCTTGAATAAGTATAAGATAGGAAAAGCATATTAACATAGAATGTTGTCATTATTGTTTATTTAGGTTATTAGTTAGTTAGTTAAAAAGGCCTATTTGTCGGCGGCCTAGCCATTCTTTTGAGCTCGACACGCCAAAGAATGAAGAGGACACCATGCTTCACCTAAGTTATATAAACTCATAATAATGACTTTGAAAAACGACATTGGCTCTGACCACTTCAAACTTAAATGTAAAAAACTGCTTTAACCTGCTATTCTGCTCTGCCTCTGAGAAAACAATAAAACTCATAGCTGCAAATTTACGTATCCAAATGTTCCAGTGGAGCCGATCAGACTGTGGTAGAACGAGTCAGATCCCAGGTGTCACGGTAATGGTATATATATTCGTCCCATCCCGTTACTGTACGGGGGTCACATGACGAATACGTCTGAGTGAGTGAGGAAAAATAAAAATGTTGACTCCTCACCCAAATCAAGGTGGTGTTAATGAGCATAAAAGCTGCCAGCATTCGTCATTGCCACAGATGAAGAAACAGTTATAAACAACAACAAACAAAAGAATAAGAGAGATGGCGAGTGTGGAGTTGGAAGAACCGCCGGCTTCATTTAAATCAGCCTTGTGGGAACACTTTCCTGCTGCAACAAAACAGCGACGGTGAAAGAGTGGTCGGACACAGACTGTCTGCTGGCGATGTGTCATAGACAAGATGACATGAGGGACAAATGCTTTACACAGTGGACATAAAGTACAGATAACAGAACAAACAGAATACAATGTAAAGCTACAATATGTGTTTAGGTGGTATATGAGTGTATATTTATGTGTGTGTGCGTGTGTGTGTGTGTGTGTGTTTGTGTGAGTGTATGTGCGCCTGTGTATGCATGCATGTGAATGGGGGGAAGGTGGTACAGTATTTATGAACACATACCCAGATGATAGAATACAGATAAAAAGTAACTAAGGTAATAAATAATAAAATAAATTAGTAAATAACCTAATGTGAACCAATATATATAAGAATTAATGTTAAATACATATTGCTGTATTAGTATATTGGAATGAGAGGTGAGGACAGGGCATCCAGGGGTAAGCAGGGGGTCCCCCACCCATATACACATTAATATACATTTATACATGTATATATATAAACATACATACATACATACGCATATATATATATATATATATATATATATATACATACATATGGGCGCCTCCCTAGGGAGGTGTTCCAGGCACGTCCAGCTGGGAGGAGGCCTCGGGGAAGACCCAGGACCAGGTGGAGAGATTAGATCTCCACACTGGCCTGGGATCGCCTCAGGATCCCCCAGTTAGAGCTGGTTAATGTGGCCCGGGAGAGGGAAGTTTGGGGTCCCCTGCTAAAGCTGCTGCCCCCGAGACTCGACCCCGGATAAGCGAATGAAGATGAGATGAGATGAGATGAGATATACATACATACATACATACATACACGTGCGTTTTAGATTGTTCGATGTGATCGGTGGATGATGTTATATTAGATAAACTGAAGATTTGTATTGGATGTCATGGAAAATATATTTTTATTTATATCTATCCAAAAGTCAGATGGAGGGGAGATGTTCAAGTCAGCGTTCCAGTGGGCTACTGGGAGTGTTATTGAGTTCTAGTTAATATTAATCTGTATAGTTTAGACGTTAGTTTATTTGTATTTGCAAAAAGAATTATGTCAATCATGAAGATCTTGAGGACTTTCCACCAGGCTGTCACAGTTGTAGAGATTACTGTGTTTTTAAAGCAGGGATGTCGTTTTTATTGTTTCTATTAAAGAAAGGTAAACCTGAGAGTAGGATGTTTTTGCAGTAATGCTGTTCTAGATCTGACCATGAGGTGTTATAGTTGGTTTGGTGGATCCATTCTGCAATGTATTGCATTTGATTTGTGAGGCAGTACAAGTAAAAGTTTGGTGCATCCAGTCTGCCTTGTGATTTGCTGTTTTTTAGAGTAGATAGTTTAATTTTGGCTTTCTTATTTTTCCAGTAAAAATTCATAATGATGGAGTTAAAAGATTTGAACCAATCATCTGTTGGTATGATGGGTAGCATTGAGAAAAGATAACTGATGTGGGGGAGTCTTTTCATTTTGACTGTGGCTATTTGTCCTAATAGAGATATTGGTAGATTCATCCAGCGTTGGAGATCATCTTCGATTTTTTTAAATGATGGATTATAGTTAAGTTGAAACAACTCTGACAGCCCGGGGAAAATGTCAATACCCAAATATCTAATATTGCCCGTGTGAAGTGGAGGTGAAAGTTTTGTCCTGCAGAATCCCAAGCATCTTCTGAGAGTGGTAGTTTAGTGGACTATGTCCCAGTTTAACGTGTAGTTGGAGATTTTTGAATGGATGTTAATAAGATTAAAGGTTTGTTTTAGTGATGGTAATAGGTCCTGTAAGTATAATAAAGCATCATCTGCATAAAGGCTTATTTGGTGCTGTGGTTTGTTTGTGGTGTCAAGCCCTGTGATGATATTCTTTTGACGTATGGCGGCAGCAAGTGGTTCCATGAAGATAGCAAATAAAGATGGAGAGAGTGGGCGTCCTTGCCTGGTGCCGCGGCAAAGTGTGACGCTACGTGACATGATCCTGTTTGTGGTGACAGTGGCTTTAGGTGAGGTGTATAGTATTTTGATCCAATGGATGAACGACTCCCCAAAGCCAAATCTATGTAGTGTATGTAATAAATAAGTCCAGTTTACTCGGTCGAATGGTATTTGTGCATCTAGTGATATGATTATTGTTTTGGTTTGAGTTTGTTGTGCAAGACTGATGATATTGAATAATCTTCGTAAATTATCAGAGCCATGTCTTTTCTTAATAAATCCTGACTGGTCAGGGTGTATTAAAGTGGAGATAACTGTTTCTAATCTGATCGCTAGAGCTTTGGGGATGATTTTAAGTCTGTGTTCATAAGTGATAGCCGGCGGTAGCTGGAAGGTTGCGTTGGGTCTTTATTGGGTTTTGAGTAGAACTGATATGGCAGATGTATTCATGTGGGGAGGGATTTGTGATGTTTTTTTAAATTTCTTATGGTAGTTTGTGAAATAGAGGGGATTATGGTCTCCCCGTGTCTGCGTGGGTTTTCTCCGGGTTCTCCGGTTTCCTCCCACAGTCCAAAGACGTGCACGTGTTCGGTTCATTGATGACTCTAAATCACCCGTAGGTGTGAATGGTTGTCTGTCTTTGTTCGTCTCTATGTGTCCTGTGATAGACTGGCGTCCTGTCCAGGGTGTACCCTGCCTCACGCCCGATGCCTGCTGGGATCGGCTCCAGCCCTCCGCGACCCCGACAGGGATAAGCGGTTGAAGATGAATGAATGAATGATGAATATATGCCAAAAGTGTTCAAAGAATTCGGGGGGGGGGGGGGGGGGGGGGGCGTCAGGTCCAGGTGATTTATTATTCGGCATCTGGAGTAGTGCTTTATATAGTTCATCTGACGTTAATGGTCTATCAAGTGTTTCTGTGTCTGGTTTGGATAGTTTGGGTAGGTTATTCAAGAATGATGGTAATTTTGATGGCTTGGGGTCTGTATTGAAGAGTATAAGTTAGTTTAAAAGTTTAAAAGAAGTTATTTATATCCTGTGGATTTCACCTATTGAGTTTTCCATATTTGAGATTATTGCTTCTCTTTTTTACGTTGTAGTTGAAAAGCTAAATATTTGCTTGGTTTATTGCTATTTTCAAAGTCGTCATACTTTAATTGTTCTATCAAAATAGTTTTTTTTGCTTATCATTTCTTATAACTGTGATTTGGTGTTATGTGGCTCCTGTTTTATTTGTTTGCTGGGGTGGTTTGAGTAGATATCATGTTTAGGGATGTCCGATAATATCGGCCCACCGATATTATCGGCCGATATTGAGTTAAAAATGTAATATCGGGAATTATCGGTATCGGGTTTTTTACAACCGATGTTAGTTCTGTAGGCTTCAGCATTTCCGAGTGTACCTGAATGCAACATGGGCCGTTTACAGGCGCGTGCTTGACAGCAACACAACAACACGCTTCACTCGTAGGTTGCTAACCGTGGCTAACAAGCTTCAGCTCGCCCGGTGCATGAGATGTCCGTGGTTTGGAAGTATTTCCAAGTGTCACGTACTAACGGTAAATGTGCGCTTTGCAATGACTGCAAGGCGTCCCTTATGAGAGGAGGAAACAAGGCGTCTTCCTTTAATACATCACATTTGATCACCCACCTCAAGAAGAATCATGCGGAGTTATTCGCTACATCTGTGCAGCAAAGTGATGGAAAGAAGCAACAGCCGACACCGAGAAACAAACTTTTTCTATCGTCCAGGATGCCGGATTCACCAAACGTGTGGAGTTCCTTGAGCCCCGTTATGTCTGTACAACGCCCAGTCGCAAGTATTTCTCAGACCAGTGCTGAACCTGAATTGTACAGCATTGTTTACCGTCACGTCGAGAAGCTAATTTCTGGTGCTGTATCCGTTAGATCCAATACATGTTAGCATGTTGAGCTTAACTGCTAATTTATTGATTGTATTATTTGCCAAGTTACGGCTCAGTCGTTACTCAGTCTGGGAAAAAAAGGACTAAGTTTGTTTACTACTCTGGACTGAAGCTATGCATCTTCCTTGTTGTGATGTTGTCTGTAGTGTTGTTTGAGGCAAAATATTCTCTCTAAAAACACAAACAAATAAATGAATGGCACTTTTTTCAATAACTTATTTTGTACAGATTGTGTTTAAATTTGAAAAGCCGTGTTGCATTTATGTATGCATCCAGTGGGGCATCACAATACAATTAGGCATAATGTGTTAATTCCATAATAGGTGATATGTGATGAATTTTGGTGTAAAAAGGCTGCATATATCGGTATCAGGTGATATTGGTATCGGGTGATATCGGTATCGGAAATTAAGGGTTGGACAATATCGGATATCGGCAGAAAAGCCAATATCGAGCATCCCTAATCATGTTGAGTAGATGTCATTTTTTGTTCTAGATGTTTTTGTAGTTCCTGTTCCTTTATTTTTTGTTTTGAGTATGATATTATTTGTCCTCTAATTACTGCCTTCTTGGTTTCCCATTGTACTGAAGATGAAATTTCTGGGGAATCGTTCAAGTCCAAGAAGGATGCCCACTCTTTCTGTATAAGAGCAGTGAAACCAGAGTCTTGGAGTAATGAGGTGTTAAAACGCCAACGGGAAGAGTATTTTACAGATGACTCAAGTTTTATGGAAGGGGAAACTGGAGGATGGTCACTAATGATGATTGCATGTATGATAGTCTTGGATATCTTACTTAGAAATGTATTACTGATCAGAAAAAAGTCTAAACGTGAGAATGATTGATATAGTGGGGAACAATTATTGTACTCTCTTGATGATGGTTTGCTCAATCTCCAACTGTCACCAAGATCAAAATCTGTCATGTATTGTTTTAGCAGTTCAGTAGAGCGCCAGGATCGTGAATTGTCTGCAGTGCTTGGTTGATTACTGTACTGTTATTGTAATGGCCACTGATTATGATATCTGTAGAATCTTGTAATGTAGAGAAAAATGTGTGAAGAAGACCTTTATATATCCCGCAACGGGGAAATTGAATTTTTTTTATTCTTATTATTAATCATGTTACACACACACAGGCCCGAAATACACACACATGCACAGACAGGACCTATATACATGCAACTACTGGAGAGATGTTAGAGCGAGGGGGCTGCAAGTGACCGGTGCCTCGAGCAGTTGGGGGATAGGTGCCTTGCTCAACAGCACCTCGGCAGTGCCCAGGAGATGAACTGGGACCTCTCCAGCCACCAGCCCATGCTCCATACATGGTCCACACAGGGAATTGAACCAGCGACCCTACCATTTCCAGCTAAGTCACCTATGGACTGAGCCAGCCTGGTATCACCAAATGGCGTGTGAATGACGCATTTATTGATTTTTGCGTGTCATTTCACGCCATTTAGTCTCAATTGACTTGTATTGTGCAGAGATGGCGTTGTCATTTGACGCACAAATGTCATTGAGGGAAAACCCACGTGTGCGTATTTCTCCGCAGGGTGGCGGAGCTTTCTGTCAGAGCGTTTTTTTAAATCAATATTTCATGTGAAGGATGGCTGAAAGGACGGGCGTTAAATGACACGCGAAAAGCTCACAATAGAAGTGTATGGGGAACTGCAGGCGTTAAATGACGCGAAAAGCTTAATATGCGTAGACATGCACGCGAAAAGACATTAAAAGTTGCGTGCTATTTATACGCCCTCCCATGAGACCACGTAGACTGAGCTACTGCCGCCCCGAGAAATCTGTAAATCTTGGAAAGAAGGATGGTGTCAGTGTTGGGACCATATATATTGGCAATTGTAAATTTTTTGTTGTAGATGGTTGCAGTAATAATGATATATCGTCCTTCTGGATCAGTTATTGGAGTGGATTAAAGTGATTCTTTCATTTACTAAGATACAGGCACTTCTTTGTCTATTGTTGTAAGTGGCTAAGAAAGCACTGTTGCCTCACAGCGAGAAGGTTTCAGGTTCGCATCCCGGCCTGGTCCTTTCTGTGTAGAGTTTGCATGTTCTCCCCGTGTCTGCGTGGGTTTTCTCCGGGTTCTCCGGTTTCCTCCCACAGTCCAAAGACGTGCAGGTGTTCGGTTCATTGATGACTCTACAAAATTGCCCGTAGGTGTGAATGGTTGTCTGTCTCTGTTCGTTTTTATGTGCCCTGCGATAAACTGGCGTCCTGTCCAGGGTGGCCCCCGCCTCACGCCTGATGTCAGCTGGGATTGGCTCCAGCCCCCCCCGCAACCCGGACCCCGGGATAAGCGGTTGAAGATGAATCAATGAATGAATGATTCAGAGTTAGCTAGATGGGTTTCTTGTAATAAACATATATCTGTCTGTAATTTGACGTGGTGGTTTAAAATTCCTCTCCCCTGGGCCGTGCACGAATACCCCACACATTCAATATTACCAAGTTAAGTGTCCGTGTTAATGGGGGGGATTCTGTTGAGATTGGGTCTATGAGCGAGGCTGACATTTGTGTTTGTGTGTGTGCGCGTGCATGTGTGCGTGTGTATATATCTGTGACCACACAAGCTATTTGTTTGGTAAGAAAACTATAAGCAGGATGTAAAGTATATGTGTGCTTGTCCTGTTTATAAAAAGAGGAAACAGACGTTGTGACTGAAAGTGTGTGAAAGAGAAATAGATGCAAAAAGTGACATGCATGACTCCTCATAAACAGTCCAGCCATGAGAAAGACTACATTCATGGTCCGTGTCTCTCTCTCTCTCTCTCTCACACACACACACACACACACACACACACACACACACACACACACACACACACACACACACACAGGCTCAGTCTCACAAAGCTAATTAAGAACTAGTGATAAGCCTGTTTTGTTCCTGCTAATGCGTATTTTTATTGCCGTCCTTTTCCAAATCACATGCCTGAGCAATTTAGTAGCACTTTAACCACAACCGCACAGACCCATATGTTGTGATTAAAGTCCCCGTCAAGTAAAGCACGTCGAGAGATCACACTTATAAACGCTAATAAATTACATGTTGAGACACTCGGCTCACTGAAACATTGCTCTTCTTTTCATCAAAGGTGAATAATTCTGCTGTAGAGGATGATTAAAACATATTTAATAGTGCTTTATCCCATTGAATTAACATCTTAATGACAAACTGAGAGTAGTGATACATTAGTATATGAAATTATACATTAAAGAGCCAATATATAGGAAACATTTCATTGCGTATGCCGTACATTGTGATTACGATGAGGTATGTTTAATGTTTTCTAATAGCATGCAGATGTAATTCCTGTGTTTCATAATGATGACACAACAATGCATGTTTGGACAGACTCTGAGTCAATGGGCCCCTGGGCACAGAATATCCACCCAGATTTGAGTTGACTTTTATTTCTATTGTAGTCATTATGTTTTTCATTGTGGTCATTTTTTACGACCATTTTAGTTGTTTTTTATGTTTTTGTTATTGTTTTGCATCTAACTGATTGTTTTGCATCTAGTTTTGGACATTTTACGGTTCATGTCTGTGGTCATTTTACATCTATTTGTAATCATTTTGCTTGTCTTGTCGACATTTTTTGTTTATGTGGTCGTTTTATTTCAATTTTCAGTCATTGAGCCTTCATTCGTGGTCGTTTTTCATCTAGTGGAGCTGATCAGACTGTGGCAGGACGAGTCAGGTGTGTAAATGTGAAACCAGATGATGCAAAGAAAAACACAAGAAAGTAATTTTTTGTTGTTTTGTGTATACTTATGGTCATTTAGCATCATCCATTTGTAACAATTTATCAAGGTCAGGACCCGACCTTATGGGCCCCTGGGCCTGTGCCTGTTTGGCCCGTCCAGTAATCCATCCAAGCATTTTTGAGATCTTAATTTGAAAAATGCAAAAGTGTTTTCCTACAATTCTTTCTTTTTCCTTTCAGAAAAGGCGCCAAAGTTTTCAAATTATAAATTGTCTCTATGTGTCCTGTGATAGACTGGCGTCCTGTCCAGGGTGGACCCCGCCTCACGCCCGATGTCAGCTGGGATCGGCTCCATCCCCCCGCGACCCCGACAGGGACAAGCGCTTGTAGATGAATGAATGAATGATAATCACAAGCAAATGCATGATAATTTAAAATCATAAATGGAAATATCTAAAAATTGTCTAAAGTGGGTAAAGTTGTGACTTAGATTTCGATAGTTGACATACTTTTTGTCACAGATTGCAAATTTATATGAACAACTATGAAAGTTTGAAACTCAGATTTTGTTTTTTTCAGTCTGATTTCAGAAACTAAATGTAGGGTTAATACATGAAATTATGCATATTGAGGCACTCTTATGTTCCACAAAGTACTGCACTAGCTTACCCCTCACGTTTGTGTAAAAGTCACACTGGAACACCAGTCCTCCTTGGCTCTTCCTGTCACTTGGGGCAGTTAAGTCAATATGAAGCCAATAGTTTGCTACTATCTGCCAAAACTGTCATCAGTTAAAAAAGTCTGTTTGTTCTCACAGAAAACCTGGCTGCATTTTATGTCATTGCTGTCATCTTGTGATCGTGTGAGGTTGAGTTTTTCCAGAGAATGTGATGTTTTTGCTTGCTTTTAGCACTTTATTACCTGTTCTGCTAGTCTCTCTTAACATTCAGGTACTTTGAGTTGAACCTAATTGTTTACAGTTCTTTATAAATATATTGGCTCCAACTCCAGATGAGGACGGGAGAGAATGATCAACAGAGACAGAATAGATGGTGACAAATCGTGACACAACAACTGTTTGTTTAGCAAAAGTTTTTGAAACTTTTTGAAACTATCAATTTCAGTCCTTTTTTTCAGCCTGGTCTCACCAAAAGGAGTGTGAATGACACGCTATTTCTCTCAAGCCATCTCGCGTATAATTACAAAGCATTTCATGATTTTTGCGTGTCATTTCACGCCCTTTAGTCTTAATTGACTTGTATTGTGCAGAGATGGCGTTGTCATTGGACGCACAAATGTCATTGAGGGAAAACCCACGTGTTCGTATTTCTCCGCAGGGTGGCGGAGAAATACGAACACGTGGTGGAGCTTTCTGTCAGAGGGTTGTTTTTAAATCAATATTTCATGTGAAGGATGGCTGAAATAACGGGCGTTAAATGCCCTAACCCTAACCCTAACCCTGGGGAACTACGGCCGTTAAATGACACGCGAAAAGCTTAATATGCGTAGACATGCACACGAAAAGTCATGAAAGTCATGAGAAGTGGGGTGCTATTTATACGCCCTCCCATGAGACCACGTAGTTTTTTTAGGATCTTCAGCACTATCAAAACTTTAAAGAGATCCAAATAAAGGGCTCTACATGCTGGGATTTGAGGTTTATTATTATATTTGATTTCTGGACAGTGATTTATTACATTTTGTTGTTATTACAGAACTACCCTTAAGGGTATTAACAGGGATTATTAATTTAGAGGATTAGTTTCCAGCCCTTTTTTCAGGAAATTGTTTATAAATGCAGATTGTGTTTTAGTCCAGTTGTCCCTTCTGGGCCTCTATCTCATGTCCATATGTTTCATCGTCTGCTCCACTGTTGGTGTGAGATGAATCTATTAGTATATAGACTCATTAGCAAAGAACTAACTTTCCTTAAAGTGATCTATTAGTTTGGCAGGATACTTAATTTTGCATTAATTTCATTTTATTTCCCTTCGGCCATTTAAAGATATTGTTTTCTGACTACTGATAGAGAGCCATACGCATGCACCTAATGTTATTTTTACTGATTTATTTATGAGTTAATCGTAAATGAAACTTGTTACAGGTGGTCTGGAAATATCAATGTGGAAATAATGAGTGATGCCTTGGGCGAGTTTGACGCCACTGAACTGATACTAAAATAACTGTTGGAGGTAAAGCAGCTGTGTTTAGATTTTTAAAAAGGCAATGATGTAAAACTGTGACCGAGTACTTTGAATTAAAGCAACATTGCGAAGTATTGGCATTTTTGGCGATTCGGCACCAGTACAGTGCAATTGACTTATGCATCACTGTCGTTAATATGGACAACTATACTTGTGCATGTGTTACGATTATATCACTCATGAACAGAAACTAGCCAACTGACAACTTTACTAACAAGTGCAACAAAACAAGACATTGCAAGCCAGCTAATATTACTTACTAGTCCAACAGAAAGATGTTTGTTTAGCAACCTTTTATCTTGTGAAGCTCTCCCCAACCACTAAAAGCCAGTCAGAGATTTACTCTTCTTGTCCGGTGGGCTCTTTCTCTTAGCCTCCTCCATCAACGTCCTTCTCCCAGCGGTCCAAAGCTTGTGGTGTAAAACCAAAACTCCCACAACAGCTACAGTTAGCAGAAGTAAGTGGTTAGACAAATAAGCAGCAAGTAAAACTTTCTGTCCGTCAGGAAACATTTAAATCACTAGATATCACAGGGGAAACCAGAAAACATTTTTTCTATAGAATATCTTCTATTTTCACCAAAATAGGTAGTAGTGTCGTAAAGCGTTAACTCTTCTCCAAGGAGATCCAACCAGCTCAACAAAGTTACGCAGTGCAAGAATGGGCGTTTAGTGCATGGACTGGGATTGACAGAGGCACCATTCTCCCTATTACGAATCAGATTAGCATCAAGTTTTCATTGTGTTATTTTAACCCCTGTATGGTCTTCACTTTTGGTTAATATATACGTACATATATTTTCTTTGTCTCAGTTTCAAATAATAGAGATAACACATGTTTAATGATTGTAACCAGTCTCCACTAGAACATAGTTAACATGTAAGTGTTATTCGTTTTTCGAGGTGGTGGCGGTGGAGGTGGATACACGACAGGGGTAAAGAGTGCGGGACAGTGAGAGAAAACAGCTTCTCTGTGCTTAGAATATAATAAAACAACATTATATGTGTGTGTGTGTGTGTGTGTGTGTGTGTGTGTGTGAATTATTCTGTGTATCTCTGCGTATGTGGGACAAAATGACCCAAAGACCATATGAAGGATGTAAATGTGTAGGGAATAGTAGCATATGTGCTATTATTTTTGTTTGTACATGTTTATCACATAAAATAAGCTAAGGACATGAGTTTCAGGTAGAAAAGAAATATATAGTTGTTCAGTTTTTCATGCTAAAACTTGAAATGGTATAATTTGACCCAAATACCATACAATGTAGCACAATCATGCTATGTTTTTACTCACATAGCACAACCAACTCCTTATCATCCATCCCGGTGTGTTGTCCTCTGGAGATGGTGGGGGCTGGTGGGTTAAGTTAGGATTGAGGTTGGAACATCTGTTTACATCTGCCAGAATTTCTGCTCAACTCTTGCTGAGCAAAGTGTCTGGAAAGTGTGTTGTAGCCGAGCACATACATATAACGATACCTACAGATGCTGCTGCTGTAGACAGCATTGTAGCTACTGCATCATCTTAGTCTAAGTTCCCAGTTGTGAATTTTTGCTGCTAATTTCCCAGAGGAAACTGACTTTATTCCAAAGGTACAGAAAACATCATCTGTATTAGACACATTACTGTGTGCACAATGCATTATGTGGTTGGAGCTTGCTGTCACTCAAAATGAACCCCTGTCAACCATGGCCTAATTGTTTTGGTCAGGATCCAAGTGGCTTGTTGCTATCGTCATGAGTCCAAATGGATTGAGCTGAAGGTGAAAAACCCTGCAGGGGTTGAAACAAATACTTTAACAAGCATGGAAACAAGAAATGAAACGCTTTCAGCAAAGACAAGATTGAATTTGTGAACACAGTAATATTGTATGGGTTAAAACATTCCATGTATCATTTATGCCTGTTATTTCAAATAAATGATTTTAACATTGAAGCATAAAGAAAAGCCTGGAGTCACAATTGATATGACTTTATTCTTGGTCTTTATCCTTTTATAACCATTCCCTACGACCATAGACCATGTCGTACTATAAGCAGTAAGTAATACGGCATATTTATTTTATTGAAGACACTTTATTTCTTCCTCCTAACATAGCTGATCAATGCTTCACAGGCAATATAACACTATATAATTCAAATGCAAACTTGTGGCATATGGATGTCTTCACTTTTGTTAGTTTTGAATCTCTAGAGAGTTTCATTGCTCCATGATGATCTAAATGCTGTTTCATTGTCAATTTCCACTGAGCTGATACTAAAATAACTGTTGGAGGTAACGCAGCTGTGTTTAGACCGAGTACTTAATCTTTGAATTAAAGCAACATTGCGAAGTATTGGCATTTTTTGGCGATTCGGCACCAGTACAGTGCAATTGACTTATGCATCACTGTCGTTAATATGGACAGCTATACTCGTGCATTTGTTACGATTATATCACTCATAAACAGACACTAGCTAAATGACAACTTTACTAACAAGTGCAACAAAACAAGACATTGCAAGCCAGCTAATATTACTTACTAGTCCAACAGAAAGATGTTTGACTAGCAACCTTTTATCTTGTGAAGCTCTCCCCAACCACTAAAAGCCAGTCAGAGATTCACTCTTCTTGTCCGATGGGCTCTATCTCTTAGCCTCCTCTGTCAACGTCTTTCTCCAAGCGGTCCAAAGCTTGTGGTGTAAAAACCAACACTCCCACAACAGCTACAGTTAGCAGAAGTAAGTGGTTAGACAAATAAGCAGCAAGTAAAACTTTCTGTCTGTCACAGGCGAAACCAGCATTCTCCATAGAATATGATCTATTTTCACCAAAATGTAAAATGTAGTGCCGTAAAGCGTTCATTTCATTGTTCCATGATGATCTAAATGCTGTTTCATTGTCAATTTCCTCTAGAATATTTCTGGCAAAATCAATAAATACTTGTTAGCTTTTCACATGTAATTTCAATGTCTATTTAACATTTTCTGGTGAACAAGTTAAATGGCTGCTGCAGATTTTGCCATCCTATCATGCGTTCAGTTCTGCTTTGTAATGATTGTGCTGCTGCCGTTTTGATAAAAGCATTACTTGGCCCTATTGAATTTTTCTCCAAATAAACTAAACTTGATTTATCCCTGACAAATAATAGCAAAAATAAATTGACCTTGCAAGACCTAAAATTAACATTTTAGGCCAACATAAATTAATACAATGAAAATAAAGTATGCTGGGTTAATTTGATCTGATCAGGCAAATACAAATCTGGTCTAGATGACATTCTGACGCCACTCTTTAAACCTTTGTGTGTGTTAAAACTCTAACTTTGCTCTCCTTCACTGTAAACAACTAAATGGATGCACTAAAGGCACCCTGGGCCATCCAAAGCCAGACACATTGATGTTTTCTCTTTGCTGTATCATCTGCTGTTGTCAGAGCTTTTCACCGTAAAGCCTCACCCCCATACTATATTTTCACACATGCTTTTCATTGCCATACATGTGCAGAAACAGTCGTTAATGTTGTGAACTTCTACACTTCAAACATAAACATCTCGTATAAAAGCTTACACACATACTAGGTAATGCATACACACGTCCTGGACTGCTATAAACACAGACAAGACAGTGCACATTACATATATAACATGATACATGTAGTTATATTGCTCAAAACAAAACCATTGAAACTCTTCACAAAACATGATTGTATGCCAGCGGCGGCTGCTGGTCTTTCAAGGAGGGGAAGCTAATTTTTCTGTTCTATATCATAAATGTGTTTGTTTTCTTTATATGTAAATTCTACCCTTCGTTCCTTATCAAGAAAATTATCTGTGACCTTGTTGTAACAACTAGGCGTCTTTTCCAGGGACTTGACCAGTGTCCTCTCACGGCCTTGGCCCATTATGATGCGAGTGTAAGACTTTAGCTGCTTTAAACAGGAGAAGCTCCTCTCTACACCTGCAGATGTAGCTCCAACTGTTGCTACTAATAACAACAACAGTTTGTAAAGCTGAGGCATTGCACTGTCCAACTCCATGTCTTTCAGAAACTGGAAGAAATCACACAGCTTTCCCCCGTTGCCCTGAAAGTCCTGGTTTTGATAGAAGACCTGAAGTTCAGACCTCAGTCTCCCTGAATTAAAAAACTGGCCATACTGCAGGGCACTCTGAAACATCTCCTCTGGAAACACTCATCTCATCAAATTTCCCTGGATTGACTAATTCTAAATTTGCAAAGCGCTAAGGTATCTGCTCTGAAAGATTGTCTAGGATGGCCATGTACAGATTTCTGTAGCGTTACTTGGGATCCTGCAGTTGTGACAGACAGTGCTTTCTCAGGGGCTCAGTTTGCGGGTCTGATGTGAGATCTGCTGCTTTGGCATAGACAGCCTGGGAACCCCCTCTGACCTCTTCTCTTTGACATAAGCAAGAAAAGAATCAATTATTTTCTTGCAGTACAAAACATCCATAGATCTTTGCTGGACAATGTCAAACACCACATCAGCCTCAGAGAAGATTTGTTCCTATGTGTACCATGAACACAAACTCAAAATCCTTCAGTTTAGCACAATCTAATATGTCATCATCCATGGTCTTATCTGTAATGATCTTCTCAAAAGTCTCCAGTAGGGCATCATAATTGTTTGTCACAGTGCTCACTATCCGTGATGTAAAATGTAATCGAGTAGAAGCATTTCTGGGCAACCTTGAACAGCCTGCAGACTCAAGACAAGACCTCCTTTTTGTGGATTTTGAGAAAAATGTGGCAAACCCAGAGAGAGATGCAAAAAAAGTGCTGCACTCAGATAAGCATTTAGCCCCCTGAGACAGCACCAGATACAATCTGTGTACATAGCAAAGCACAACCATTGCACTGGGGGCTATTGCTTTAACTTTGGCCTGCAAACCATTGAGAGCTGAAGCCATGCCAGAAACCCCATCATAAGTTTCTCCCTGATATTATAGCCCTGCATGTTCTCATTCAAGACTCCTAAAACAGAAAAAATAACAAAATCCAGTAAAGTGCTCCTGAACTTTACCTGCACTATCCACATAGCGAACAATGACAGAGAGTTGGGCACAACAAGCTATATCAGTTGTCTCATCCACCTTCAATGCAAAAAAGGGAGCAGAAGCTCCGCAGCTGCCGCTGATGGTTGGGGTAAGATACCGCAGAGTTGCAGAACAGAGTCACCAAACACAATGCTAGTTGTTTTTAACAAAGACAGAGTCTATGGGGATCAGTAAAGTCTCCGGATCAGTTCAGAACAAAGGAATGAGAAACTTGGAAAATGCTCCGTTGGATGTTTATTCTTCAAGATCGCTGATACGCTCATTTAGCTGTCAATCAAAAAAGGATCTTGCCTCAGACAGTTCATCTAATTATCATGCAGCAGCCTAGCGTCTGGGCCAGCCCACTGTCCCATAGACCCGCAGAGACGCTGAGTGTCCGATGGGCGGGACAAAGCCCAGCTTTTATCCAATTACCGTCTAGTTTCTCTGCAGAGGAACAACCCGCTATTCACTTGTGGGAATGAATGAGAAGGAAGTTGCGCCGGTTACGTGTGATAAGTAGCTGATTCTGAACAAAAGAGGATGGCTTTCTAGCGTTTATTTACTGAAATGTACACACAGCAGTACATATTTCACCACTTAGTTTTTTTTTTTTGGTGACATTTCAGCGGAAGTTGAGCTTCCCTTGCAGTCTTAGAACAATTGCCACTGTTGTATGCATACTAACTGAATGTAATGTTGCACAAATATGTTACAAAACATGCATAAAATATACAGAAATGCAGCCACAGTGACATTACAACCTTACACAGACACACACACAGACACGCACACTCACTGTTGGTTGATTGGCATTGGCTGCTGCATTGCTGTCAACCACCGCCGTCTCATTTGCATAAAGCTCAGGCCCGATGCACCCTCGCTCTGCTTCACAGGAGGATGATTGGCAGCGGCTCGTGTGTAGCTAGACGCGGAAATTTGACTCTGCTTTAACTGAATCAAAGGAGCTGCTGGCCCCAACGCCCCTGTGGGCTATACAGCTCTACTCAATTTCACCTTTTGCTTAGATTTTTATTTGACTGACATTTCTGAAATTGACCTGTACGTGATGACAGTTTAATGGATGCCTGCTGAGATGACCCACATCAAAAAAGTCTCTGCATGTGGACTATTGTTATGGTAAACAATTTCATCTAAAGTCATTAAATACAGCTATCAAAATATAGGTATTAAATGTGGAGTTGCTTTATTTTCACAGCATTTATGTAAGTCTGAATGTGGCCTTTCTGATGCATGGTGAATTGTACTCTATAAAACTGTCATGGTGTTTTATACAAGTACTACATTTAAGTGATAATCCATAAGATTTGAGATGTGTTTTCTTTTAGTTAACTCTTTGGTGGTAAGATGTGACTGCAGGCGAGCCTTTTCTTTCAGAGCCCTCCATCTTTTATTTGTTTTTGCTCTTTTTTAAACACATTCACCTTTCTACTTCCGGTCCGTTCCCTATATGTCCCCCTTTTGAATCCATACACTCACATTTTCCTATTACACTTATGCCCTTACTACAAACCTGACTCAGAAGTTGGAAGTTTCCCGATCTAGGAATACAATGAAACGCAACATAACCGTCAGTGACGAGCTCCACCAGCAGACCAACTGCCATCCCTAACATGGCGGCGTATTTGCATTTAGGGAGGGAATGTCTCCACAGACAGATTGGAAACAAGTGCTTTCATTAGTGGGTCATATTATCAACCACTATTGGTTTAACTCGCTCATTATCAACCACTATTGTTTTAACTCACTCATTATCAACCACTATTGGTTCAACTCGCTCTTTAAAGGACAATTAAATAGATGTAAATCTTACAGATAACGGCAGTAGCTCAGTCCATAGGTGACTTGGCTGGGAACTGGAGGATCGCTGGTTAGAGTCCCTGTGTGGACCATGAATGGAGTGTGGACTGGTGGCTGGAGAGGTGCCAGTTCATCTCCTGGGCACTGCCAAGGTGCTGTTGAGCAAGGCACCAAACCCCCAACTGCTTGGGCCGCTGGTCACTGGCAGCCCCCTTGCTCTAACATCTCTCCATTAATTGCGTGTGTGTGTGTAATGTCGTGGAAATTTTCTGCTCTTGGTGAAGAATGAAATAACGAATTCTTGCCGGCCGACAAAGTTTTATTTTCTTTGCAAAGAAAAGGTCAATCGAATATCGCGCGGTTCGAATGAGGAAAGACAAGTGAGCAAAAGAAACCTTGAACATTTATAACCTGACGAAAGCCCACCCCTTGAATGTGTATTACATCCTTTGTCTTACTGTGGGGTTGACCAGCCCAGACATCCTGCCGTATAATTAACAGGTCTGATCAACACAGTTTCAGAATACACAAGGGTTGAATACATCATGAGACAGTGAGCAGTTGACTCTCTCTGAAACGTGAAATGCAATTACAAGGTCTAGACTTTAAAATACACAAATAGCTGGAAAAGAAAAAGGGATCTGATATCTTGGGGGGAAATCCTTCTGTTCTGCTGTCTGAAAGGCTTCTCAAGGAAGAAGGAATATTCAAATATACCATTACAGTAATAATAGGGTGAAAAAAATCGAATTTGCGGGACTAATAAAGGAATTCTTCTTCTTCTATTAATGGAGCTGTATGATAATGTGCCACATTGCTCTCATATACCGTTCCCCAGTCCTTGAAATGCCAACTTGTCTTCACGTCCGAACCAACTCACACAGAGGGAGAGTGAGTTCATTCTCTGCTCAGGATGCCATTACTCCACTATATCTCTTCATAAGCGCAACTATATACCACGTTACCAAACGTATACCTTCTAAACAAGACAAATTAAGTCACATTAGGGAATATTGCGAAAGAGCACTCATGGAAGGTGACAGAAGTAGGAACGTTAACTGTGATGCAAATCATTTGCAGACCACTTGGCACTCTGCCCATTTTCACATCTGTGCACATCTTGCCATTCACTGGGGAATGCATGCAAAAGTTCCAGTTTTGCCAAATAACAACCTCTTTGAATGTGCACTTTTTTTTATTACTTTCATATTGTCTGAACAACAGAGGAAGTTCTTTTTTAAGACATCATGTTTCTTTTATTCCCCCTTGTTTTTTAGTAAGAAATACTCACCACACCATCACAGATGATCAGAAAATACATAGCCTACAGCAGGGCTATTCAACTTCAATAGTAAGTGAGCCAAATATGGAAATCACTGGGGGTTCATGGGCCGCACAGAATATTTGTCAACTAATGGCTAAAAAAATAACTCTTGATAATAGAGAATAAATGACACATATCCATTTTTCCCACTTTAATACTTTCACATAAGCAGCTTTTATAACCAAGGTCCATATTCATATAAATGCTACAATCAAGATGAACAAAACAAAGCCATCGAACCATAAATGGGACTGTTCACAACATAACATGAGGTAAACAATTCCAAACATAGCAGGTCCATACCCACAGTCAAATGTATTAGAGCTGGACAGTAAAACAGACAAAATAATAAACATAAAACATAACTTTTGTCAGAGAGACTGATATTGATAAACATGGTTAGAGCAAAAGTCCTTCCTTCAGACTACAAGTGCTGTTTTAACACAAAGAACTGCACATTAATCATTTAAATCTGAGAGATGCTGACATCAATAGGAGACATTACCATTAGTATACATCACACTGCTGTCATTGTGAGCATGTTCAGGTTAATGGGAAAAATTACACTGCATTAACTTTGCTATTTCAACATAGTTTGGCTCATGTGTAGTTAGGGCAATCCTCAGACACTGATGCAACTTCTCATTGGTCATGGAGCACTATGCTCTTGTTTTTAGGGCATTCAAATGAGAAAGGCTAGACTCACATATGTAAGTGGACCCAAACATTGTCAGCATTAGCACAGCCACTTTCCTCATTGTGGGGCGCTGGTATTGGTTTGACCAAAAGCTCTCTGCACCCTCAGACTGCAAGTGCTGTTTGGAATCAACGGAGGATTGAACATCAATCATTTCCAACTGAACGATGCTCTCATCAATAGGAGACATTGCCTCTTTTACTTTTGCACAAAAGTACGGCTCAGGTTTGATATAAATTGGGTCACAAGCAAAGTGCAATACCTCAATGGGAATATTGAACCCTCGGTTATGGCTTATATAGCGCCTTTCTAGTCTTCTGACTACTTAAGGCGCTTACACAGTGTTTGTCACATTCACACTGGACATCTACATACCATCTAATCTAATGTAACCATTCACACCACATTTACACACCCATGCGCAGCACGGGGAGCTATTTGGGGTTCAGTGTCCCAAGGACACTTATACATGTGGAGGTGGGGGATCGAACCACCAATCGCTTGAATGGAGGACGACCCACTCTGTCACTCTGTCACTGAGCCACAGTCACCCCATTTATCCATGCCTCAGGTGCTGTGTCCATGAATCCACACAGTCGTGGAAAGTGCAGCAATCCTGTTGCTGTTAAGTCTGTTGTGAAAATGGTTAGCTTTGTTTTGAAAGCACAAAGGTTCTCAACTAAATCAGCAATATACTTTTCTCGTCCCTTCAGTCCAAGTTTCAGGGTGTTCAAGTGTTTGAAAATTTCACACGGAAAGTACACTTATGCCATGAACTGTTCATCTAGCATGCACTCCTGGAGGTTTGCTGCCTGTTTGTTTTTTACACAAGCAAAGGAAAGACACAAGACAGTCCCTTGCTAAGCTACCTGACAATGTTATGAAAAAAGCAAGTCCATGTGTTCCGCCAACACGTCGGCAAGCATCATACGAAAAAGGTGGTATTGTAGACTGGAGGTTGAGTGGATGAATTCACAATGTTCATGACAGTGTCCATGGTGTTTTTCAAATCACCGCTCAACTTTGCACACAACACAGACTGATGAATGATGCAGTGTAAAAACTGCATGTGTGGAGCTATGGTTGATAGCCTCGCTGTTAGCCCTTGTTATCTACCAATCAAGGCTAGACCAAAACGCAAACTTTCTGTAAATGCAGTTCACACTTGAAACATCGCCCCACCTGTGGTGTGGCCCTCCATTGGAATAAGCCCCACAGTTTTTCTCTAAAGCGCACTCCGCCAAGAAATCTGACGTAAATGCATAGCTGAGCCATGTCAGTATAGTCAGTTGATTCATCCACAGCAATGCTCATAACATCAGTTTTTTTTTAGGTTATCCAAAAGCTTCCTTGCAACATCCTTTGTAAGTAATTCCACTCTTCGAAGAGTCAATGTGTCCGAGAGAGACATGTGTTTTAATGGATGAGGTGACGCTTTCCTTTACTTTTTCATCAACAACCACTTCATCCAAAAAATAAATATTCATCCATCCATTGGCGCTTTCCTGAGTCAATTTTCCGTTTCCGCGGTTTTGAGAGCGCCATGCTGGTGCCTCCCTCTCTCTCCCAGGCAACTGCAGCGCTATGATTGGTGCGATGGGCTGCATTTGGCTACGTGATTGGTTACTCATCACGCATCTGTGCCACGCATGTGACATAGATATTTTCCAGGTCAGAACCGTTGTTGATGTAATGATTTTCCTACATAACACACTGTTATTTACTGGCAGTCTTGCGGGCAACAAAAAATTTCAAAAGGCCCGTATCCAGCCCACGGGCCTCTAGTCAAGTAGGCCTGGCTTACAGTTATAGCTTATGCTGTGAACTACATCTGTAAGAATACATTGAAAATATATGTTTGGCACATATGTGAGCAAATGCTGCACAAGTGGTCTGAGCAGTTGGTGAATACATTTTGATACTTTTGCTTCTGCTGTGGACATGTGTTACCATTCAAATCCATTGTCTTGTTATCCCTCATAATTAGGAGGTAACTATCAACAGCCACATTTCAAAGAGGAAGTTGTTAAAAAAAATAGTGTTTCTTTTAAGATTTTAGAGAGAGGTCTCATCTCATCTCATCTTCAGCCTCTTATCCGGGGTCGGGATCGCGGGGGCAGCAGCTTTAGCAGGGGACCCCAAACTTCCCTTTCCCGGGCCACATTAACCAGGCGTTCCCAGGCCAGTGTAGAGATATAGTCCCTCCACCTGGTCCTGGGTCTTCCCCGAGGCCTCTTCCCAGCTGGATGTGCCTGGAACCACCTCCCTAGGGAGGCGCCCAGGGGGCATCCTTACTAGATGCCCAAACCACCTCAACTTTCAACGCAAAGGAGCAGCGGCTCTACTCCGAGTTCCTCACGGATGGTTGAACTTCTCACCCTCTCTCTAAGAGAGACTCCAGCCACCCTCCTGAGGAAACACATTTCGTCAGCTCGAACCCGCGCAAGAGAGGTGA
Organism: Echiichthys vipera; assembly: GCF_963691815.1. Lineage (NCBI taxonomy): Eukaryota > Metazoa > Chordata > Actinopteri > Perciformes > Trachinidae > Echiichthys > Echiichthys vipera. The sequence continues at coordinate 45,698,612 of NC_139825.1, forward strand.
TATTTAGAATTGGAGGGGAGATCTACAAAGAGCATTATGTTGTAGATAACAGAGTATTCAAACTGTAGAGATTAGTAAAATACATTTTTCTTACTACCACAAAAATAAACACTCAACAATCGTCCTCTTTAGTAATGAGCTGAAATCCCTCACAGCCCATTTAATCTCATTCTTCCTGTCTCAATTCCCTTATGTCTGAGTAATAGGAAAAATACAACAATCCAATAAACAAAAAAAACAATCAGAATTGACTGAAACAGTGTGAAAGTGCATTTATATATTTATTTCTCAGCGTTACATCACTTCTCTGAGCCCCCTGCAGGCAGCTCGATTAGCATAATAATTAAGCTTGAGCTATAATGCACGGTTTGTTCCGATATTGCTGCACACTGCAGTTGGTTTTGAAGTTTCAGCCCCCCCAACACACACACACACATACACACACATCTTCCTCCTCCCACCCTTTACCTCCTCCCCCTACCCTAGAAATTACCATGCATTTAGACAATGAATGGATTAACAGAGAGCTAATTTCTCCCAGACTCCTGTATGTATGACTGGTTATCAGCAGTGCACGAGTACACCTGAGACTGTGTGTTTGTGTGTGTGTGTGTGTGTGTGTGTGTGTGTGTTGGAATGTGTGCATGCACCTCTCCTCTTTGTCTTATTACATGCAGTGATTGACTCAGGCACACACACCCACACACCCACACACACACAGGGGGTAGTGCGAGACAGAGTAGAAGAAGAGACGGTGTGGAGGGGTAGATTGGGAAAACTTTCATTATGAAACTGAGAATGAGGATTCAATCAGACCTAATTTAAAAACTAATGTTACTCTTCTCCTCCTCCACCACTCTCTCTCTCTCTCTCTCCATCTATCAGGGATGTTGGCTTGGATTGACATGATTTATAGTGAGCTGCAATGAGTGCATAATAATGATCTCAGTAATGAATTGATTAGCATTTAATTAGCTGGGAGAGTGCAGTACAACATAAACTTGGACTTACCGTTTAAAGAGTGTGTTTCATGATTGTCACATAGAAATGAGGCCTTGTGCAGAGTCTTTCATAGTCTTTCATTTCACACGGTGGTGTAGTGGTTAGCACTGTCGCCTCACAGTGAGAAGGTTCCAGGTTCGCATCCTCGCTGGGGCCTTTCTGTGTGGAGTTTGCATGTTCTCCCCGTGTCTGCGTGGGTTTTTCTCTGGGTTCTCCGGTTTCCTCCCACAGTCCAAAGACGTGCAGGTGTTCGGTTCATTGATTACTCTAAGAATGGCCCGTAGGTGTAAATGGTTGTCTGTCTCTGTGTCTCTGTTTGTCTCTATGTGCCCTGTGATAGACTGGCGTCCTGTCCAGGTTAGACCCCGCCTCACGCCCGGTGTCAGCTGGGATCGGCTCCAGCCCCCCCGCGACCCCGGGATAAGCGGTTGAAGATGAATGAATGAATGATGAATAGTGTGTGCACCTAACTCAAGTTCTTAAAAGTTTCCTCTGTAGTTGAAACTGATCAGGAATTCATTAACATCTCTCATTCTACCGATCGCTGATTCATTTCAAGAGTTTTAATGAGATCGAATTAATTAGGTCTGCCTGATGCACCAAATTAATTGTTTTTAGTTCTACAGGCAACAAATGATGTTTACAAATGAATCAACTCAATTAATTTAAATGTAGCAGTGAAGTTAGTGAATTAGTGAATAGTAACGTATTACAGTTGGTTTAATAATTTGTAATTTCATTACTTACTCATCTCATCTCATCTCATCTTCAGCCTCTTATCCGGGGTCGGGTCGCGGGGGCAGCAGCTTTAGCAGGGGACCCCAAACTTCCCTTTCCCGGGCCACATTAACCAGCTCTAACTGGGGGATCCTGAGGCGTTCCCAGGCCAGTGTGGAGATATAATCTCTCCACCTGGTCCTGGGTCTTCCCAGAGGCCTCCTCCCAGCTGGACGTGCCTGGAACACCTCCCTAGGGAGGCGCCCAGGGTTCATCCTTGCCAGATGATCCTGAACCACCTCAACTGGCTCCTTTCAATGCAAAGGAGCAGCGGCTCTACTCCGAGTTCCTCACGGATGGCTGAACTTCTCATTACTTACTACTATTACTAAAACTAAAGAGCATGAGATATCTCTATTTAGTGTAAACAGAGGAGTTCCATTTCCTGACAACCACTGATTAGAACAAGCAGTATACTGTCCAACACGCCATGCACTGTAAATGAGACTCTGAGGATCTAGATTTGATTATACTTTTAACCAAAGAAGCCAATCAGTCAGGACTTTACTTTAAATCTGGAACTCTGTTTCCAAAAAGCTGCATTCATCCACTGCAAACAGGCTAATTAATTGTGCATAGTAAAATCAGGAGACACGTTATGAATGACCCAATATGAGATCAAAACCACTTTTGTAAATACGGCAATGATGACAAAAATGTAACGATATATTTACTGGAAAAAGGCATGATGTCATGAACGGTACAGAAATAACATACAAAAATGTTGGACCCAATGCAGACACGGACACGAAGTAAAAGTACAAACAAACGTTTAATGATAAAACTAATGCAAAAACACTACAGGGTAAATAGGTAACACAAATAACAAGACGGTCGAGGGAAAAACAGGAACGAGGAGACGACGGAAGAATCAGGGAGACGGACGGGAAACAGGAACACGGGAAACTACGGAGAGAGAGAAACAACAAACAGGATTAGTATACTTAACAACGGGGAGCATAATAACCACAACGAGAAAGGGGACGCCAACCTGGGGGGAATAGTTTTACCAGTTAAGGTAAACAACGGTCCGGCGTTGCATGCCTGCCAGCTCAAGGTATTTGTAGTGATACAGGTGATCAGCGTAATAGGCTGCAGCTTCAGGGGATGCCTACCGGACCTAGACAAACAGGAACACACATACACAAGCAGGGATAGACAGACAGAGGAAGACAAAACTCAGGAACGAGGAGACGACGGAGAAATAGAAAAACAAACACGATTAGTATACTCTACGACCGGGAGCGTGATAACCACAACGAGAAAGGGGACGCCAATCCGGGGGGAATAGTTTTACAAGTAAAGGATCCGGTGCTGCTCAGGGTATAAGTACAGATCCAGGTGATCAGCGTAACAGGCTGCAGCTTGGGGGTAACGCCTACCGGACCTAGACAACAGAAGACACACACATGCAGGGAAACACAGACAGAGGGAGACAAACTCACAAAAAGGAAGAGAGGGGGGTACTGACAGAACCGAGTCCTGACACATGATTCAGTTACCTGTCTCCGCCAGATTGATTGCTTTGCATTTGCTCAGCATTTCCATCTGGGAACTCTGCTTTGGAGATCTTTTGTAAAAACATCTGTCTATCACCAAATATTGGCCAAATCAACCAGTTAGTGCAACAAAGTGTATGACGTGCTAACAGTGTTGAGGCAAAGCCCAGAAAGTAAACAGCATGTCGGTACAGGATACTTGCCGTTTGTGTAAATTTAGGGATAAAAGGCACAATTTCAGGTGCTTGGTCCATATTCCAACAGGAGGATCGGAGCTTGCAAGATCATGATGTTCTTGCGAGGCTAGAGTGATCTAACAACACTGGGAAAATATGTGCCGATAGATAGATATAGAAATAAGAAAAGCCTGGCTAGCATATTACTGATGTTGCTGCCACTATTTTTACTGTTTCTGTTAGTAATACTAGTAGTACTGAAATCTGGGTGGGGAAGGTGAAAAGCAGTGCTGGGGATGTTTTGAGCAGAGGACTACCGTAATTTCGAGACTATAAGCCGCTACTTTTTTCCCTCGTTCTGGTCCCTGCGGCTTATTCAACGGTGCGGCTTTTCTACGGCTTACGGTAACCAGGGGCGCGCACTACCGAGGATGCGCGAGACCGAGGCAGACATCTGGCGCCAGGTAACGAGAGCAAAACAAAGAGTAGGAGAGCGTCAGCGACAGTTTGCGCGAAGGAAGTGTTCATGCAAACACCCTCAACATGGAAAACAAACGGAGAAGTGCATATGATGCTGCTTTTAAGTTAAAGGCAATCGATCTGGCTGTCAAAGAAGGAAATAGAGCTGCTGCACGTACCCTTGACATCAATGAATGGCTGGTTATTTTGATGACGTAAACGGCCGCGGGACTGCACTTTTACTGCCGTGTTACAGGCGAGCACTTTGTATTACTTTGCACCGTTGTATTATTTGTACTCTGCACGAATGCTGTTCGCCATGTCAAAGATGTGAAAGTTTGATTGAATGATTGAAAGATTTATTGTTAATAAATGGGACGCTTTGCGTTCCCAAACAGTCATCTCTGTCCCGACAATCCCCTCCGTCGTAGCAGGAACCCCTATATACTACGGTAATTACACATCAAAACGCCTGCGGTTTATAGTCGGGTGCGGCTTTTATATGGAGCAATCTGTATTTTACCCTAAATTTAGCTGGTGAGGCTTATAGTCAGGTGCGCTTTATAGTCCGGAAATTACGGTACTTTATTAGACCCACTGAATTAATGTGCAAGCTTTAACTTTCTGTTGCAGGATTTCCTAAAAAGCTTAAGAATATAAGAATAAGCATTTCAAAATCTACCACAGAATAAGCAACAGAAAAGTTGAAAAAAAAATGGGAAAATGAGGCCAGTACTTATTGTTCTCTAGTGTCTCAGAGGAAAGTCCAGGACCAAGCATGTCACAGTTTGCATAAACACACGTTGTGTACTCTTTGTGTCACACACTGAGAGCAAGTTCTGTTCTCCTTACTTCTTTGTACATTTAACCTGCATTAAAGCAACAAAACAGCCTTCAGAAAAGCCTGCTCAGAATATAAAGAAGTAGTGGCACACACCTGCTGGCTTTAACCTGTTTGGCTTTTATCTGAATTTGTGCTTGCGTGTGGACTAATTTGAATGTTTGAGTGCTTGGGCATGCATGTGTGTTCCTCGAAGCAGAGCAAATACTGCTCAGCTTGTAATTCTCTTTTAATAACAGTAATCTTGCCAGAGCTCTGCCCTGCATCAATAGTCGTTGCGCTATTATTCTGAAGAACCCAGAGAGGTAAAGACGAAATGACAGAAAATGAGAGTTGCATAGACAACAGAGGATGACGGTCTGCAGACAAAATGACCCGTCATTTCACTGGCTCAATATCCTTTCAACTGTCTTCCTCATCAATACAGCGGTGAGCCGATTTCATCGATTAGCAATTTCACACACATTCCCTCATTCTCCCTTTACATTCACTCCCTCGAAGATCCCTTTCACGTTCACACATGCTTTCTTTCATCGGTAAAAGTTTACACACATAAAATCTCTCTTCCTTCTCACACATGTAAGACCCCTTAAAAAAATTTTTTTTTGTATAGTAAAATGTATGAAGTTAATCTAAGTTATTTAGACATAATAAAATTTAAATTCAGTGGGATCTAGAACATTTTAAGTAAACATTTTATTATTTACACATTTTATTAATGTAATAAATCAGCGAATTGGAAGAGTTCATTTTATTTTATATATAAAAATACTATTTACATGGCTTATAGTCACTGCAGGTTAACTTTTACTCTGAAAACCTTTTTATCATGGATGACTAATTATAAGTAAATGTAACCTTTCTTTCTCATATTTGTAATAACTGTGGCATTTCTCGGGAACGGAAGGTCAAAGACACTCAGGGGTTGCACCGTTTGAAAGCCTGTGCACGAAAACATATTCAAGGGATCAACTTTCATCTCTGCAGAAATGGCGGGAAACTCCCATGACTCATTGTGGGATTTTTTCACCAATAATGCATCATAAACCAAATATGATGTATCACTGTATTGTTCTTGATATCAGCTATCAGAATCATATATATATATACAGAATTCCTGATGCGCTCTGTGGTGCATCTGGTTGTAAGGGGTCTTCTGCTGAAGGTGCTCCTCTGCTGGGCCAGTGTGTCGTAGAGAGGGTGGGAGACATTATCCAGGATAGTTCGGAGCCTGGACAGCATCCTCCTCTCTGCCACAGTTGTCAGGGTGTGCAGCTCCTCCCCCACGACATCACCGGTCCTCCTGATCAGTTTGTTCAGTCTGTTGGTGTCTGCGACCTTCAGCCCACTGCCCCAGCATGTGACAGTGAAGAAGATCTCACTGGAAACAGACTCATAAAACATCCTCAGCATCGTCGGGCAGATGTTAAAGGACCTCAGCCTCCTCAGGAAGAAGAGTTTGGCCCTTTTTGTAAAAGTGTTTCTAGACCAGTTCAACTTATTATTGAAGTACACCCCCAGCAGTGTCCGCTGCTGGTCTTTCAAGGAGGAAGCTTATTACTTATTCATTCATTAATTTTCATCCGCTTGGCCCTGTCAGGGTCGCGGGGTGGGGGGGTGGGGGTGGGGGCTGGATCCAATCCCAGCTGACCATGGGCGTGAGGCGGGGTCCACCCTGGACAGGACGGCAGTCTATCACAGGACACATAGAGACAAACAGAGACAGACAACCATTCACACCTAAGGGCAATTTTAGAGTCATTAATGAACCGAACACCTGCACGTCTTTGGACTGTGGGAGGAAACCGGAGAACCCGGAGAAAACCCACGCAGACACGGGGACAACATGCAAACTCCACACAGAAAGGCCCGAGTCGGGATGCGACAGGCAGTGACAGCATGTGAGGCGGCAGTCCCAACCACTACACCACCGTGTTATCACTTAATTTAGATAAATTTATCTCTCAAGTTGAACAGAGATACGTAACTTTATTTAATTTACTCAATGTCTTCACAAATGTTACGTTTAAAGGCGAGTACATTACGCTTGATATTTTTGAGTTTGTACTATATTTAATAGTAAAAATTTACTGTATTGCAAATTGTTACAATGATTTTATTAAGTTAATCCTACAAGTTCTTAGTTTTCAGTGGAGCCTCGCATTATTTCATCCAATCACTCTCGTTCTCCCTTCACACATACATGCATACAGCATAAATACAGAGTCTTAATCTCTCCGAGCCCTTTTTTAATCACACAAGTGAAAGCACAAAAACAGGTCTTGGGCAGACAGACTTTGCATTTCTTTTAGTGCTAAAGGGCTGCATGAAGGTGACACTCTCAACCAGACAGTGTGAGAGATAGAGAAAAATGAACTGAGTAGATGCCTTATGAGTAGATAGCATATCAGACATGCATTATTGCTCCAAGATGACTATGGGTTTATGAAAGAATGCATGTATGGAGGGGATCTTAGTATAGTCTGTAGTACTATGATTTAGTTTGGTTTAATGTCGGAAAATGAAAAACCTGACAATGGATCAGTGTTAACATAGGCTATCGTGATGATTTGGATCAGAGAACATAGGAGAGGGGAGGAGGAGACATTTGGACCATACTAACATCTTTGTTACATCACAGGAAGGAAATCTATCATTTTTATGATATAACTTGTCTTCCTTCATTTCCTCATCTACTCTCCCTCATTCTGTTCTTCTTGACGTTGTATTTCATAGCTCACCACATGGCCACTCGCACTCTTCTGATAACAATTAAATTGGTCCAAAGAGTCAGCAAAGATTTTGACTCTTTCGCTATCATTTCACATTTTCTTCTTGCTGATGTGAGCACTCTGCTGTGTGAGAAAGAGTGAGGAGTGATGTGATTGTAATTTGTGTGCGTGTGTGTGTGTGCGTGTGCGTGTGCGCTTGCATACACGCACATGTTTTTTTTGATAGCCAAGCAGCTGAGGGAGATGGCAGCCTGTCTGTCTCTGTTAGAATCTTTACTTTGCCAAGGCTGCCCTGGCTTAGAGCCCACAGCCCACATACACACACTCTCACACAGACACACACACACACACACACACACACACACTGACACTCCAGCAAACACATCAGTACTCCCGTACACATATAGAGATGTCAACACACACATGCCATGTGCATTCACGTCTCTTTGACCCACATCAGTACTCACTGCTAGATTACAATGCAATGCAATACAATACTAACAATTAAAGAGAGACATAAACAACATCAACCACACACAGTCAGATACACATGCACACTAACACACTCAACTATCCTACTCAAATACAGTTATATTATTTCATAATAAGTTGGTTTGATTTGTTAAATTTTGGTCTATAAATTATGAAAATATTGTACTTGCCACTGTCATTGTGAGCGTTCGATAGAATAAAGCACTGAGAACCAACTTTAACAGGACCTGAAATTATGAAACAGGCTTTCTGATTCAAATTTTTGGTTCCCTAAAATCAAGGTTTGGACCCACTTCAGTTCCCTCTTTCTCAGGGTTGCACATTTGTGAGTAGAACTGTATGATGTTCAAGGTGTCAGTGTGTTTCACACAAAGTGCTTGTTTGAGTCAGACAATAACTGAAACCACTTTCCTCAAATCTGACAAGGACGCCCACTTTACAATTTGTCTCGCCAGGTGTGCAGAGACGAGACAGTCAAAATAATTAGAACTGCTCTCTCAAGCACTTACTTTTCAGTCTTCTCACAACTACTTCTGTCACTTCATGCGTACAAACAAGCGCAAAATCAGGAATGCCTTTGAGGAGAGACAGCCCGAAAGCATCCTCCGTTATCCCCCTCACTATTAACCTGTTTTCACGCACTGAAGAGTTGGTAGTCATTAACTACTCCAGAAAGACGCAGCTCCTCCGCAATAGAAGAAGAATTACTTTATTTATCCCGCAACGGGGGGACGGACACACACACACACACACACACACACACACACACACACACACACACACACACACACACACACACACACACACACACACACACACACACACACACACACACACACACACACACACACACACAACTAATGGAGAGATGTCAGAGCGACGGGGCTGCCAGTGACCAGCACTCCGAGCAGTTGAGGGTTCAGTGCCTTGCTCAACTGATGATGAACTGGCACCTCTCCAGCCACCAGTCCACACTCCATAGAGGGACTTGAACCAGCAACCCTACAGTTCCCAGCCAAGTCACCTATGGACTAAGCTACTACCGCCCCGCCAGAGATTGATGGTGAATGGGTGTAAGGTGTAAGACAGATCTGTTCTTGCTGTCTGTAGGTAAACTGTCTTGTCGCAGGCTCAGTTTTATAAAAAAAAAAAAGTTAGGTTTCTTTAAGTGAAGCTTTAGCTGCTGTGTGACTGAACACACATTCATCTCATTAATATTCTCACTGAATGTGATTTACAACCTGACATTCAGTTTCAATGTCAGCTCCAGAGGATGTAATCATGTGGTCGAGAATTGTTTTAAAAACGGGGATTAGCTTCAGCAAAGCCCCGGTCTGGCTCTCACAGCATTTGGAGTAAGGCAGTTGAACACGGGCAGCATAAACATTCACATGGGGTTAGACATCACATTTTTTTCTCGACAAGTGTTGTATTCTTCATATTCTTTCTACTGTGTTTGTGGTGTGTTTCTTCCTTTCTGCTGCTCTGTTGGCAGTCGCAGGTAAAATAGCAGAATCACCTTCAGGTAATCATGACGTTAGCTTCTGAATGCACCAGTGCTGCAGTGGTCCTGCCAGGCTCTGGTGTGTGTGTGTGTGTGTGTGTGTGTGTGTGTGTGTGTGTGTGTGTGTGTGTGTGTGTGTGTGTGTGTGTATGTGTGTGTGTGTGTGTTTGTGTGTGTGTGTCTGCAAATGTCTGACCAAATCTGACTTCAGCGCCCTGGTACTGCGGCATCGCTCCTGCCAAGCCACAGCTTTCTATGTGTGCATGTGTGAGAGGGAGACAGTGAATGTGAAGCTAACAGGACAGGAAAAGACAAAGTGGAGAAAGCAAAAGAGGGGATAACGCAGAAAACTAATTAGTGAAAGGAAAGATGAGGATAGTGTGTATGTGTGTGTGAGAGAGAGAGAGAGAGAGAGAGGGAGAGAGAGAGATGAGCATGAGTATGAAATGCAGATGCAAGATACTTAAAATTTTGAAGAGAGAGGAGAAAGAGTGTATGTTTAAGAGTAAGCAACAAAGGAGATATACAATAGATAGAAAAATCTAGATGTGTGTGTGTGTGTGTGTGTGTGTGTGTGTGTGTGTGTGTGTGTGTGTGTGTGTGTGTGTGTGTGTGTGTGTGTGTGTGTGTGTACCCTCTGCAGTAGAGGGATAACCTCCTCCTGTACTTCCCTGAATGGGATTCAGTCAACCAGGGCTTATCACATGAACACACACACAAACTGCTGCATTATCAGGGTGCAATTGTAAACACACACACACACACACACACACACACACACACATGCTGGCATACACAGGTGCATATTTATTTACTAGCCATCACTCTCACTTGCCCCTCTCTCTCTCTCTTTCTCACACATACAAAGATAGAGGGAGAGCGAGAATGCAGCGGTAAAGAGAACTGTGCCTTTAGGATTAGTCGTGGTAATATCTCTACAAAGGCCTGGGAAATGGAAAGCTCTTCTGGGGGAAAGTTATCATGAATACACCTCTAGAAAATCACTCTTTCCTCTATGTACAGAGAGACAGACAGAGAGAGTTCTACCCTGGCTTCCCTTGTCTACCGCATAAGCACTAAACCAGCACTTAGAGTATCCTTCATACTAGAAAAATTAATGTAGACAGAATTTCAGTTAATGAATAATAATTGACTCTACGCCAAGACTTTTGCAGACCACCAATCCATCAAAATATCTTATGGGCACAGCTTTTTTTTGTGCAAGCCGGAAATCAAACAGCGTTTTGTGTCTGACATGTTGACCACTACGTTTATCCTACGTTCTACACTTTACACTGTCACTTTATATCACCACTACATCACTTTATTTAGTGGTACTGTAACTTAATGCTGCTACACTTACTGTGCTTTACTGTAACTTAGTTCTGTAGGAAGTGCTGCTACATTTCACTGTGGTTTACTGTAACGTATCTCAGTAAAATGCTGCTACACTGTACTTTACTGTACTTTACTGTAACTTACTTCAATAAGAAATGCTGCTACACTTCACTGTACTTTACTGTAACTAACTTACTTCAGTAAGAAAGGCTGCTGCACTTCACTGTACTTTACTGTAACTAACTTACTTCAGTAAGAAAGGCTGCTACACTTCACTGTACTTTACTGTAACTAACGTACTTCAGTAAGAAAGGCTGCTACACTTCACTGTACTTTACTGTAACTAACTTACTTCAGTAAGACAGGATGCTACACTTCACTGTACTTTACTGTAACTAACTTACTTCAGTAAGAAAGGCTGCTACACTCCACTGTACTTTACTGTAACTAACTAACTTCAGTAAGAAAGGCTGCTTCACTTCACTGTACTTTACTGTAACTAACTTACTTCAGTAAGAAAGGCTGCTACACTTCACTGTACTTTACTGTAACTAACTTACTTCAGTAAGAAAGGCTGCTACACTTCACTTTACTGTAACTAACTTACTTCAGTAAGAAAGGCTGCTACACTTCACTGCACTTTACTGTAACTAACTCACTTCAGTAAGAAAGGCTGCTACACTTCACTGTACTTTACTGTAACTAACTAACTTCAGTAAGAAAGGCTGCTACACTTCACTGTACTTTACTGTAACTAACTTACTTCAGTAAGAAATGCTGCTACACTTCACTGCACTTTACTGTAACTAACTTACTTCAGTAAGAAAGGCTGCTAAACTTCACTGTACTTTACTGTAACTAACTTACTTCAGTAAGTAAGGCTGCTACACTTTACTTTACTGTAACTAACTTACTTCAGTCAGAAAGGCTGCTACACTTCACTGTACTTTACTGTAACTAACTAACTTCAGTAAGAAAGGCTGCTACACTTCACTGTACTTTACTGTAACTAACTTACTTCAGTAAGAAATGCTGCTACACTTCACTGTACTTTACTGTAACTAACTTACTTCAGTAAGAAATGCTGCTACACTTCACTGTACTTTACTGTAACTAACTTACTTCAGTAAGAAAGGCTGCTACACTTCACTGTACTTCACTGTAACTAAGAGCGTGATCACACTATCCTTTTGGCCACGGCCAAAACCGGTTTTTCAGCTAAAGTCTAGTACCTTTAAGTAGTGTGAGCGCACCCGCTCCGCGCTCAACTGCGGCCAGCTGGCCGTCCACGGCCCGCTTGAAAGAGGTGGGCTTTAGCGGAGCCGTTTGCACGTGCACGAGCACGAGCCCTACGGCAGTAGCGTTATGTCCGCCTGTTCGGACATGTAAATAGAAGGACGGACCATGCGCGGACATTTAACAACAACAACAATGGTGGTGAAAGGTTCACGTTGGTGTGATGCGGAGGTGGAGTGTTTACTGCAGATTTGGTCGGATGAAAATATTCAAAAACAGTCGACAAGACGCACAAAAACTCAGAGGTCTATGGAAAGATTTGTAAACAAAGCCACACACACGCGATCAATGCGTGTGACGTGTTACGGCGTGATGTCGTATGGACAGCAAGAAGCATTGGCCGAGTCCCAGGTAGTGTGAGTACAAACGGGGCTGGGGCGCGGGGGGAGAGGGAGGGGGGACAAGTACCCTAAAGTCCGGGTCGTGGTCCGGGAGGATAGTGTGATCACGCCCGCGGACTCACAAGTACTGTAACTAACTTACTTCAGTAAGAAAGGCTGCTACACTTCACTGTACTTTACTGTAACTAACTTACTTCAGTAAGAAAGGCTGCTACACTTCACTGTACGTGAAATGACACGCAAAAATCATCAAATGCGTTGTAATTATACGCGAGATGGTTTGAGAGAAATAGCGTGTCATTCACACGCCTTTTGGTGATACCAGGCTGCCACTCCACACTCCATTCATGGTCCACACAGGGACTCAAACCAGCGACCCTCAAGTTCCCAGCCAAGTCACCTATAGACTGAGCTACTGCCGCCCTCAAAGCTATATGCAAACGATGGGACTGAATATGATGCCCATACCAGGTAGAATACATGATAACTTTTAGTTTGATGCAAGTTTTTGTTACAGTGTCTCAGAGTTTAACATGCTGCCACAAATGAGTTGAACCTGTGTCTCTTTGTCTGATCATTTTCAAAACGCACATCCCCCGTGTGTAGGAATGGGCTTTTTAAGTGTTTTAAGTAATTTCAATATTCAAATACTCACATTACCTGACGAATAAGTACTCGAGTTTGGGAGGTCCATGTATTTATTTATTTTACTCGTGCAGCTCACAGAAATGTCATGGTTCTGTCACTTTCTCACTAAAATAGCAGCATGGAAATTATATATTTATATTATAGAAAATTACAAACTAAGGGGCTTATTTAAAGCATTTGGTGCCTCTAATGTACAGATATAAATTTAAGACAGGTTCCTGTTGATATGAGTCACCTGCAGACAGAAGCACCCCACGCTCTCTCTTTTCCTCACCTTCCTCCACTGTGCGATTATCATTACTCTCATCTACCAATTGGATGTGCTTTTACAATGATTTCAAAAGCGTTGTGGGGAGCAAGCGGTGGAGCAAAACACTCTCACAGCGTGTCGGTGTGCAGAGATGACAGAGGACACTGTCCGCCTATACGGCCACGAATTAACCTCCTGTTTTTAGCTGCTGTTAAGTTTTGTAGAAGGTGAAGGCTTTCGCGATTGGATTACTTTTATCAAGCCTGAGTACAAGCTACACTAGTGAACCGTTACTCGAATAGTGGTGTTAACAGGTTTTACCAAAAGACCAAGACAAAGAAACACAGGTTCAACTCATTTGTTGCAGCATGTTAAACTCTGAGACACTGTAACAAAAAGCATCAAACTAAAAGTTATCATGTATTTTACCTGGTATGGGTAGCATATTCAGTCCCATCGTTTGCATATAGCTTTGAGGGCGTAGTCCCAACAGTCCGTAGATGACTAGGCTGGGAACTGGAGGTTTGCTGGTTCGAGTCCCTGTGTGGACCATGAATGGAGTGTGGAGTGGCAGCCTGATGTCACCAAAAGGCGTGTGAATTTCTCTCAAGCCATCTCGCGTATAATTACAACGCATTTGATGATTTTTGCGTGTCATTTCACGCCATGTAGTCTCAATTGACTTGTATAGTGCAGAGATGGCGTTGTCATTTGACACACAAATGTCATTGAGGGAAAACCCACGTGTTCGTATTTCTCCGCAAGGTGGCGGAGAAATACGAAGTGGTGGAGCTTTCACCCTCAGAGGGTTGTTTTTAAATCAATATTTCATGTGAAGGACGGCTGAAATGACGGGCGTGAAATGCCCTAACCCTAACCCTAACCCTAACCCTAACCCTGGGGAACTACGGGTGTTAAATGACACGCGAAAAGCTTAATATGCGTAGACATGCACGCGAAAAGTCATGAAAGTCTATTTATACGCCCTCCCATGAGACTAGTAGGGAGTGGTGCCTGAGAGGTGCCAGTTCATCTCCTGGGCACTGTCGAGGTGCTGTTGAGCAAGGCACTGAAATCCCAACTGCTCGGGACGCTGGTCACTGGCAGCCCCCTCGCCTTAACATCCCTCCACCAGTTGCATGTATATAGGGTGTGTGTGTGTGTGTGTGTGTGTAAAATAGAGTGAAAATTGAATTTCCCCATTGCAGGATGAATAAAGGAATCCTTCTTCTTCTATATTCAGTCCCATCTTTTGCATATAGCTGAAAGAAAAGAGCAAGGCACTGACTTTGGCGGAGGGAGGAGTTCTCTATACAACCCAATGACTCTGCCCATGTCATCCGCAAGGAACTGCGAGAGTCTTCGGATAAAAGCCTCCCCCAATTGGCACATTATCTTGTGTCAAGGTAGTGAAGGAAAGCAGATGACAAAATGAGTCCACGGGAAATAAGTCTTTGATCACTGAATCAAGAGGCAGAGAGTAAGAGAACGGAGAAAGAGAAAAAAGGGGGAGAATAAAAAGCGGGGAGAGGTTAGTCTCATTGAAATGCAAACCACCAAAGAGACTGAATGGATGGAGAAAATAAACTTAAAGAGAGAGGGAATAACCTTTCTCTTTGGAGCATGTCCTTCATCACCAAATGCAGTAGAGAGAGACATTTGGAAGGAGAAGGAAACTGAACAAATAGCCAAGAGGGTTAGAGACAAAACCATGAAAGTTACAATAACCTGGTGATAAAAGGTGGAAGCAGCATAGCAAACAACATACATTGGGTTATTAACAAGCGATTTATTGAATTAACTAATGTGAAACAGAAGAAGTAGAAAGATACTCAAGACAGAATGGATCAGAGGCAGAGAGGGAAATATTACCATATTCTCCCCAGCCAATAATCCTTTCAATACTGAAACCATGAGTTAAGGGAGAAACGAAACCCAGGAGCTCAAAACCTCATTGAAATGCAAAACCGTTAAAAACACAACCTTGCTAATGAAACTGAATTCAGAACAGGACTCATTTTGTTTAGCTTTAAGCTTGAGCGGTCGTAAATAATGTTTCAGTTTACAATCCTCAGCAACACGTCAGTTTGGATTCAACAATGTATTTCATTCTTTGAGAGGGATTTTTATTAAAGATTGGCAATTAAAATGATTGTAGTTATTTACTGTTACACGAGAGACAAATGATTCAAGATTCAAGATTCAAGAAGCTTTATTTTATTTATCCCGAGGGAAATTATCGTGCAACAGTTTCAATACAAAGATGGGAAAGGATCAGAGTGACAATAAGCTAACGTAAAATAAATCAAACAATAACTAAGTGTGACAGAGTGCAACAGACATTGTGGTTGAACGTAGGTTTATACAATATACAACATTACGCAGCGTGCAGTTTAGCAGCAGATTGAAATAAAATAAGTACAAACTAAATAAGTGATAAGGAGCGATAAGTGATGAGAGAAACCTCAACACATCATCCTCTCAAAGCCTCATAAAAAATGTGATTTTACATTTAATGTATTAAATGTGCTGTTAGAGTTTTATGAGTGTATGAATAATTTATTCAAAGGTACACTTTGTTGTTACATTGCAAAACATTTTCTCATTGCTGAGCATACTTTTTGCTGTTCTACTCTACTCTTGTATTGATGTCCCTAATCAAGTATATTTCATGTAATGGCTCCGAAATGAACAATAACGTTCAGTTAACTTGGGCAGACAAGGGTGGTTATCAGGGAATCAGCCAATCAAGCAAACATGTCTGATAAGGGGCAGAAACTTGAGGTAAAGTCCAGGAATCAGGCACTCGTAGGTTGGTCCATATGGGAACAAGATGCTGGAAAGCTCAATGGAAACACACTAGGCAATCGGGCAAATGACTAGTGAAACATGACTTGTATATACACTTACTGTTCACCGTGTGCTGACAATCAATGTCGACAAGAAACTGCAGTTTTTCCTGTCCACACATGACTGCTGAATCCGGACTTTTCTAAAAAAGTTCACCATGAATTCTGGTTACATAAAAAACTCC
This sequence comes from Echiichthys vipera, assembly GCF_963691815.1. Lineage (NCBI taxonomy): Eukaryota > Metazoa > Chordata > Actinopteri > Perciformes > Trachinidae > Echiichthys > Echiichthys vipera. Next base: position 45,715,001 of record NC_139825.1, read on the forward strand.
GGTTTTAGGAGCTCACAACTGCGGGTACGTGTGGATGAAACTGTGCAGAGAAACACACGGTTTCAAAAATACCCGCGTTCGTATGGACCGCCCCTTTGAAAGAGACAACCACAGTGCTCTGAGAATTATGTGACGACTGATGTTATTGACTTGCGTCTGTCGTGGGGAAAGTAAAATTTTTCTGAAGATGGACGAGTTAAAGGGCATCTTAGGTACTTTGCACTATGCTTTCTCACCACGTTGTTTATTGCAGGCTACTGTATATGGTAACTTCCATGATGATGTGCATCGTTTGACGGTCCAGCTGATCGGAACGGCATCACTTTTTCTTTTGTAAAGGATGTTCCAGTGTACCCTATGCTAAAGTAGAATTCTACCAGCTCAAATCATGGCTGCCACTTAGGGCGCACTCACACTGTCCTTCCGCATCGCGCCCCGGGCTTTAGGGTACTTGTCCCCCCTCCCTCTCCCCCTGCGCCCCAGGCCCATTTGTACTCACACTGCCTCGGCCTCGCGCAAATGCTTCTTGCCTGTCCATACGTCATCCCGCCGTAACACGTCACACACATTGATGATGTCATCGCGATGCGTGGCTTTGTTTACAAATCTTTCCATAGACCTCTGAGTTTTCGTGCGTCTTGTCGACTGTTTTTGAATATTTTCATCGACCAAATCTGCAGTAAACACTTCGCCTCCGCATCACACCAACGTGAACCTTTCGCCGCCATTGTTGTTGTTGTTGTTAAATGTTCGCGCATGGTCCGTCTTTTTTTTTTTTTCTATGTCCGAACAGGCACACATAAAGCCGCCGTAGGGGTTGTGCTCGGACATGTGCAAACACGCTCTACAAAAGCCCACCTCTCTCAAATGGGCTGTGGATGGCCAGCTAGCCGCAGTTAGGTGCGGAGCTGTTGCACTCACACTGGTCAAACGCACTAGGCTATACCCGCAAAACCTGTTTTGGCCCGGTGCGGAAGGACAGTGTGAGTGCGCCCTTAAATGCTCCTAGGTCATTTCACTCTGTTAGGATCCTTGCTAAGCAGAGAAGACTGCAGCAGAAGTATCTGAAATGACAGGAGAGTTAATGCTACATACACAAAAAAAATATACTGTCCTTTTAAACTAAGTCTTACCAAAATATTTATGGAATTTGTCGTCCTCTGTTGCTGTTGCATGAACATGTTAGCTTTCTTATGAATGAATGAACATTGATGAGCAGTTTGATTTAGACATAAAGAATGTTCCATCAATTATGGATACACTGAACGAAGAGCCCTATGCTCCGTCACCGCTGTGAATGCCAATGTTTGGAAGACAGAAGGTGTTAGTTTGTGTTAGATCTCATCAGGCAATATGCATGTTGATAAAGTCAATGGATAATTAATGGCAGATGTTAACGTCTGTCCCAGTTGTGTTTTACTTTAGTTTACCTGCCTTTCACACAGGTTCAGACAAAAGCAGGGCTCAAACATATTTCCCATGTTCATCTGTGTTTTCGATTAAATGAAAAACAACAGATGTCATATAAATCAAAGTTTTCAGGATAATGAGGTTTTTGTGAGTGTATGACAACTTTTACATTTTTTAAAAATAATAATACAACTAATAATAGAAGATGTTCAGTCTCAGTTTAAAAATATATGTACTAAGCAAAATGCTTCTGTCACTTTTACAGCATTGGCCTTATCTACAAAACTTTTCATTGGGACAGAAAATCTTTGTTTTACTTACAGTAATTATTACAATTAAAAGTGAATTAAAGTCCGTTAAGAGAGAGGAGGGGAAAAAGTTATTGCTCAAATGCAGTTTCTGACGTGACAGAGAGAAGGGTCAGTGTCATGAACGGTTCAGGTATAACACAAAAAGTGGACCCGATGCAGACACAGACAAAAAGTAAAGTTACAAAACAAACGTTTAATATAATAGACGGACAAACGCAAAAACACTACAGAGAATACAAACACAAAGACTAACTAACGAACACGGGAAAAACAGGAACAGGAAGACGACGGAAGATCAAGGAGACGGACGGGAACACGGGAAACTACGGAGAAAACAGAAAACAAACACGATTAATCAACTTACTACGGGGAGCGTGAAAACCACAACGAGAAAGGGGATGCCAGTCCGGGAGGAATAGTTTTACCAATGCAGGGTCGACGACGGTCCGGCGCTGCATGCCTGTCAGCTTCATGTATTGTAAGGTGTTGGAGTAATCAGCATAACAGGCTGCAGCTTGGGGGGAACGCCTACCGGACCTACACAGAGACGAGGGAGAGACACATGCAAGGAAACACAGACAGGGGGAGACAAACTCACACATAACGGAAGAGAGGAGGGTACTGATAGAACCAGATCATGACAGTAAGGTCTGAGAGGGTTTTAAAGGGGCTGAATGAGGCAGTAGGTGTTCCTTATAACAAAATTAATGTGGTTTAAAAATGATTTGAGTGAAGTTTACAGTGAAATACAGTTTTGCAGTATTAGCTAGGTACCAACAGTTAGACCACTCAGCTGTTGCTTCTGTCACTTGGGCTCCAACATTTGTTTTCGGCCTGAACCGGTTGGCTGATCGGTCAGCCAGTATGATGGAGATAGAGGGTGATCAATTATTAATTTGTAATTCATAGAAAGGAAATGAAAATGACCCTCAAGTTTTAGGTTTTATGTGTTGCAGTCAGTCAGACTGCAGGCTTGTAGTAGCATGTCTGTTGTTTTATCCTGTTCCTGTCGCTGATACAGACACCCTGGGGCTATAGTAGGTTTTAGAGCAGATGGAGAAAGGGAGGTAAAGAGGTAGCACATGGGGAAAAGAACGGCCCGAAAAAAAGTACAAGGAACGGTAAGAAATTACCCTGAGGTTGTATGTTAATGCTGGGAGAGATGGAGGGATGAAGAGGACATGGTGGGAAAAGGGAAATGAGAATGACATAAACATGCAGAAATGATGGGGGGGGGGGGGGGCGAGGAAACTGAAGGTTAAGAGAAAGTTGGAGAAGCAAAAAGAGAGAATGCAAGTAAAGATTTATGGGAGAAAGAAGCAGTGCAGGTACAGCAAGGAAAGAGGGAGGGCAGGAAGAGAAAGGCGGAAGAAAAAAATATATGTAAAGAGTAGTGAGGGAGGGGTGTTGAAGGGAGGGCATGTAAAGAGAAAGGAAGATGAAGAATAAATACAGAGGAGAGATGAAGGGCAAGAGAAGAAGGGATAAAAGAGAAAATAGCCTCAGCATGTATGTTCAGAGAGAGAGAGAGAGAGACAGGAGGGAGGGGAGAGGGGAGAAAGTTGCTCGTAATTGCTGCAGGTTCAGAACCAGAGAGGCAGAAGAATGAGAAGCATGAATGGCAAGAAAGACAAAACAGAAGAAGGAAGGAAGTAAGGCTGGAGGCACTGTGTGCTGTTCTTGTTTAACCTGGCCTGGTAAATACTTATAAAGCACTGTCTCTGTCTGTCAGAGCCCAGGGCTACACTGTACATCACAGAGAGAGAATAGAGATACAGTAGGAGCAGACAGAGAGCAGCAGCAGCAGCAGCGGTGCTCATCGAGCTGAATGGATCAACACGGTGTAGCTGTTTGTCTGCTTGTCTCGGGGGAATCCTTAAGGGCTCCAATTTAATCTTGTTCAGGCTGAGCTACTGGAAATACACAACACACCCATACACACACACACACACAACGGGCTGCAGCTAATGATTATGTGCAATATTGATTAGTGCTGAAAGTACAAATGAATTGACTGACAAAAAATGCATAATCAACGTAGTTGGTTAAGCCAGAGGTGCAACAATAAGGGTTTTTCCATTATGGTAAAATGTGGCCGTTTGGAAAGTTGAAGGCCATGCCCTCTCAAATGGCCGTTCACTCGCCATGTTTCCATTATTAAAAGAAAGGCCCCAGAGGGATTTACAAGACACTAGAGGTGACATATCACTCTGAATGGGTTTCGATCGCCAGTGATCAGCTGATCAGTGATACCGCAGCATGCTGTTCTTTCTCGAAGTGAGAAAAACAATAATTGCAGTTTGATTTAAGATGGCCCGTATGGTTCACGACGTCAACGTATGTACAAGTAACATGAAAGAAAACACACCAACTTAATGATTCTGGGCACTGTAAAAGTGTGTGTTGACCGACATCTGTCATCCCGCTTGCAGTACGGTGTGTGTGTGTGTGTGTGTGTGTGTGTGTGTGTGTGTGTGTGGAAATGGGAGAGAGTGAGAGAGAAGGAGCATGCAGCAAAGGTCTGCTGGTCAGAATCCCACCCGGCCGCTGCAGCAGTCATTCTAACAAGCCCGTGCAAAGATGTGCACGTATCATTTTCTGCGCTGCGTTCTACTACAGCACTGGATAAAAGTGTCTACTCGACTACGCCGTGTCGTTGTGGCGTAATACCACATGTCACATCCTGCTGAGAGTTACATCCAATCAGCAACCAGGCTTCTCTCAGGGGAGAACAACGGCCCTGCTCTGCCAGAGGGCCAAAAAAACAGGCGGTCAAACGACTGCTCGAGCGACTCACATGCAAATTAGGGGTGTTTCGTTAGATAGGCCTGCCTCGTTCTGGGTATTAGACCCTAATGGAAACGCACCTCATGTTTTTGCCCCAATAGATTGACTTCACAATTAAAAGTAGCAGCACTGGTCCCTGCTGCTCTGTAATGTTGATGGGTTTGGTAAATGGTTCAGTGACAGTGAGCTTCTTTACACAGCAGGATGCAATTAAAATTCCTCTGTGTGTGTGCGTGCACGCTCCTCATGCTGAAACAGTGATTACGGCTGCATCAGAAATAGAGCTTATGAATTGATTTTTATGCTACAATCTTATTTTTCCCCCCTCTATCTCCCTTCTTCTTTCTCCTCTTGTTCTCTCAAGCTGAGTCCTACTCTTTCTTTATCTCTCTCCCACTAAGCCCCCGTTTCACTCTATTACTCCCCCAGATTTGTCTGTATCTCTCTCCCCATCTCTTTTCCTCACTCATTACAGTCCTGCTGACTGTATGTCAGCAGGATTGTATAAGTTGAGAAGTGGCCTTATTTTAACTTAATTTTAACCGTGGTAGATGCTAAAAACCTTGGACCGTCATGTTCCCATACTTGTCTTTACACTTTATTTTCATAGGTTCATATTTGATGGTTCAGCTCTGCATATTATTCAAACCAAATGGCTCTGTTTACGTTTGAAAACGGATAGTTACTGCTCAGGTGTTTACCAAGTGCAGCTGTCTTTGATGTAGTGTTCGCCAAGTACTGAATGAACACATCTAGAATTTGGTATACCTGTCTTTTCACACCGTATTCTCAGCAACAAGTCTGTATTACATATGGACAGACTAACCATTAAATCTGGACTTCTTGGCACTAATGGACAACAAGTTCAATGTCTTATGTTACAGCCTCCAAACAATTAAATTAATTGACTAGTCGCTCAAACTGGAGACAGAAACATAAAAGAAGGACACCAAAGAAGATAGAACTTTTAACGTTTTTATTAAACAACTTATCCCAACAGGAAATAAACATTCCTGAGGAAAACAAGCAAAATACAGATGAGGATCTTACCAAAAATGAGACCTGGAGATGCCGGCCAAACTCAGCAAAAATGGAGGGGGAGGGGGGACCAGGCCACCATTATAGGGACATCCCTACCTAACAAAACCAAATTATAAACTAAAAACTAAACAAATAAAGAAGGCAGCCGGCCATCTCCAGGACAAAACAACTACTAAATCAAAGCGTTTAACAAATCATAATGTGGGACCAAAGGTGCTGGTGGGTCTGTGTCTCCGAGGGAACGGTCTTGCTGGCTTTATATAGCAGGTTGGCTGCAGATGTGTCAGCCTGATTGCCACCCTGCTGAGAAAAGGGAAAACAGGTTTAGGCACATGGAGAAGATCTTTCATGGCCACACGCAACATCAGAGATGACAAACCAGAAAACCATGAATACCAATCAACACCAATTAAACTAAATATATAGGACTATTGTAAGAAAGTACAGTAGTCCTATATCTTTGAATATTATTGAAAGATCAACGTTAAGTCTAGATAGGAAGACCAGCACAGCGATTGAATATGATCACTCTTTGTATACAGTACAAAGTCCACAAGAGGAAAATTGAAAAGACTAAAATTCAGTAATTCGACAGTTACATAGAATTTTACATTAGCACTTAAACCATAAACACTTAGCTGTGCTTGTTTCTTGCTGTTCTGCTGTATTAACTACCATAACATGTAAGTCTGATTTACATTAACTTTAACTATTAATATAGTTAGTGTTACTTTTGTGGTTGCTTGCATCTCTGGAAGTGTTTCTCTGTCTGTCCGTCTTTTCTCTCTGTCTCTCTCTCCTTCTCTTCCTCTCTCCGGTGCAGACAGATGTCCGTCCTCCACAGAGCTGGGTCTGTCTGACGTTCCTGTCTGTTATAGTGAAGGTTTTCGTTGCCACCGTACTCTACGGGGGAGTTGTTGGGTCTATGTTTATCATGAATGAGTCATAGAGTGTCTATACCTACGCTGTAAAGTGTCCTGAGATAACTTTTGAATTGAATTGAATTGAAGACATTAGCCCCAGTTTGCTAGCCTTGTTTGCAGTATGTTTATTAGGGTAAAACTATATTCTTCTAAATCACAAATAAGCAATAAAAAAACAGGCATAATAAAAATTGAAGATTTAAGATAATACTCTAAGAAAGCTATGTTTGGGGAGTGCAATATATCTGTCAATATGTGCTTGGACACAGATCTGACAAAAAGGTGGATGTTACACCTTGTTCCAACAGCAAGCGACCAGAGCAAGCATCAGTGACAAAATCACTTTGATTGCAAAGCCATGAGAAACATGGTGCGCCGTTTTGAGTGGAAGTGGAAGAACGCCCCACTTCTTCAAGAAGATGTTGAAAGTGCCGCAGTGGACGAGGAAGAGCTGATGAAGTTGAAATAAATCCAACCTCTTCATTTCTTTACAAAAACCTAAATAAAAAAGTTATAACAAAATCACAGAAAGCTCACAGCACTCGTTTAATTCAGCAGGAATGCTAATGTGTATGTGTCATTGCCAGGTTGTTATATGAGATGTGAATGTTAATGGATCCACCATTGGAGAAATTCCATCTCTGAAAGTACACTTAACGCAGATGTTGTTATTGTTGATTCACTTATGTTTATGCAACAGCTTTAATTTTCAGCTTTAATTCAGCCTTGTTTCTGGATTTCTGCTGAGTGGGCCTTTGTGAGCTGTAAGCCATAATGGAACCAGCAGTGCAAAACGTCCTTTTTATAAATGTGGCACCTGTCTGATAAGCTGCCATTGCTCTCAATGTGCTGCTTTAGAGAATAGTTGACACGCTGCTTTTAATATCCAAGTACTCTATACATCTTTATTAGCTGTAGTTCTTTACACTATGATTTCTACAATTGATAACCATTTGAAAGGAAAGGGGTGATACTGATAACATTGATAGTTTATTACTATCTTATGACCTACATGGGGGCGGCTCTGGATCAGAGGAAGAGCGTGTTGTCTTCCATTCAAGAGATCAGCAGTTCGATCCCCGGCTCCTTCGGTTTGCATGTCGAAGTGTCCTTTGGCAGGACACTGAACTCTGAATAGCTCCCCGTCCTGCGCACATGTCAACGTGGTGTTAATGGTTAGATGAGATGGTCTGTACAGTAGATCCACTGCCATCAGTGTGAATTTCTGTGTGAAGGGCTGACAAGTAATGTGAATACGCCTTGAGTCAGAAGACTAGAAAGGTGCTAAATAAGTACAAGTCAACAAGTTACCATCTTTGCAAAATTAGAGCAGATACAAATTTCAGTTCGTATTTTCATGATTTTTATGCATGATCTGACAATGAGAACTGTCGCTGGTGGATATTTGCATTTACAATTAGGCGATGATGGTGGGACCTGGGAGAAAAGACATAATGAATTCAAATCAATTGTTATTAGTAGTTTTCTCAAGGTCCATAACCTGTTCTTATTTCTTTGCAGAAATGGCAAAATAAGGGTGGTTCATATTTTCAAGAACTATGTATATTTGACGTGAATAGTATGCACATTTGTGTGTATGTCAATTTGATAGTTTCAGCACCTAAATGCAGTGCTTTGTGCTCCAATGGGTCAATGTCATGGAGCAAGTCATGAAAGTTGCCAAAGAAAAGCCAAAATAATTTGTCAGGATGTTGCGAGGAATCCCAGGTGCAGTGCTTTCTGTCTTCTACAATGACATACTACGTAGGATAAAACCTGATCCTCAGTTTTGTAAGGTCAGGCTTTCTTAGGCCAAGTCCACACGAACATGGGTATTTTTGAAACCAAACTTTTTTGGTCCCCGTTAAAAATAAAAATCCTGTCCACACCACCGGTGTGATAAAAAATATCTGTGTCCACATGACACCGCAATATCCACCTCAAACAATGTCATGCACATGCCAATGCACCGATTTTACACATCAAAGTCCCTTTAACGTTCTTGAAGAGTACTACTTGCTTGAGTCAAGACCTTTGAATCTGACAACTCCATAGAGTTAACGGATTTGTCTGGCAATGTGACATGACACCTCTTTCTCAAATGAAAACACATTTGATCCACTGAGCGTTGCCAGGGACTACAGATTAGCACCAGGGACTAAACATGTTATCAAACTGTGTGTTAACATTGGCAGTACTCAGGGCGCACTCACACTGTCCTTCCGCACTGCGCCCCGGGCTTTAGGGTACTTGTCCCCCCTCCCTCTCCCCCCGCGCCACAGGCCCGTCTGTACTCACACTGCCTGGGCCTCGCGCAAATGCTTCTTGCTGTCCATACGCCATCAAGCCGTAACACGTCACACGCACGGAGTTTTTGTGCGTCTTGTCGACTGTTTTTGAATCTTTTCATCGACCAAATCTGCAGTAAACACTCCACCTCCGCATCACATCAACGTGAACCTTTCGCCGCCATTGTTTTAAATGTCCGCGCATGGTCCCTCCTTCTATTTTCTATGTCCGAACAGGCGCACATAAAAGACGTCAGAACTGCCGTAGGCCTCGTGCTCGTACACATGCGCACGCTCATGCTCCTACATGTGCAAATGGGCTCTTCAAAAGCCCACCTCTCTCAGGCGGGCCGTGGACGGCACGCTGTCCGCAGTTATGTGCGGAGCGGGTGCACTCACACTGCTCAAACGCACTAGGCTTAAGCTGAAAAAACGGTTTTGGCCCGGTGCGGAAGGACAGTGTGAGTGCGCACTTAATGACCAATCACAACAGAGTCAGTTAAATGTCTATGTTTGACACTGTTTGACAAATGTGAAACGTTGAATAAATTGTCAAGTCTCAAACCAAATCAGGATCTGATTCATTCAGTCCGATAGTGTTTCAGAAAATCTTGGAAGAGAGAGAATTATTTTTTTTTCATCTCCATTCAACTAAGGATAGTACTAGAAATCTCTTGTGATTAGTCAGAGGAATCAAGCCTTTTCCCATTAAAATCTGTTAGAGTGCATGATGAAAAGATGGAAATGGACTGCACCTAGTTGGCAACGCTGTTGGATATCAAGCAAGAGTACTACTGCATATACCAAAATCCATGGTGCAACTTTTGGCAGTCAACTTGCATTGTAGCTAATTTGTGTTTTGTTTGATTGATATGAAGAGTGCTTGGGATAAAAAAGGACTCTTAATTGGTGGAGTATTTTATTTTAAGGAAAAGAGAGATGGGGGAATTCACCCTGAGGCCATAATATAATGTTATATATGAGACCATGTTGTAGAAATGTATTTTTTACTGCAAAATGAGTTGTAAAACACAGTCCGCACAGTGCCTTTGTCTGTGAATTAGTAAATCTCCCTCATATCAAGCAAATCCAGATGCCTGTTTTCAAATAGCAGCACATACTGGTAAATGAAGATAAGCTGTTGGTCTGTAATTCATTCCACAGTGAAAAGTTGTCTCATTTGCTGATTCATATTTACATTTCAGAGAGTTTGATTGATGGTGGCTGTCTCTGCCCCATCAGGTATGAAACAAAGTGTGGAGAGCAGGCCACATTACTCTGTCAATCAGTTGAGTAATTGGGAAACAGCAGAGCACTGCTACCGGCGCTTACTGCCTCAGGGTGTAGTTCAGAGTTCTGAGGCTCAGGATTCAAGGTCAACTTTTTTACCCCCGCAAAGAAAATTCTGTTGGCAGGAAAAACAGGAAACAATGTGACAATACACTGCACCCGTATACAGGAAATGCCCATCCGTACTGTACCTAGGGGTTAGAACGCCTTAACGCTGATGTTGTATTCTGTTTTACTCTCATAGAAGATATGAAAGCCACATATTTTCTTTATGTTTTTATTACTGCACATTTTTACTGATAGTACAGTGTGTACTAGAACTTTATTCCAAAATACTGCTAATATATTATATATTTCTTACTGTCATACTTCCACTTCCCATACACAAACCAATGCAGCGCCACAAATTGATTCCAGCCTTTTTTGTTTTTTTCGACGCGATTATGAAATATAAATATCGTTCTGTTCATTCATATCTGCATAGCACTCTTTCATCCTGTCCGTTCTTGTTCACACACACACACACACGCGCACACACACAGATAGTGAGAGAGAGCATGCGCACCTATGCAGCCTGCCTGTGTAAATGGTAAATGGACTTGTACTTATATAGCGCCTTTCTAGTCATCTGACTACTCAAGGCGCTTCACAGTGTTTGTCACATTCACCCATTCACACGGACATTCACACTGATGGCAGTGGACATCTACATACCATCTAATCTGATCTAACCATTCACACCACATTTACACACCCATGCGCAGCACGGGGAGCAATTCAGGGTTCAGTGTCTTGCCCAAGGACACTTCGACATGTGGACCGGGGGGAGATGGGGATCGAACCACCAATCTCTCGAACAGAGGACGACCCACTCTGCCACCACAGCCGCCGCCGCTGTGTGCTGACAGTCAGCTGTGTATGTGCGCACAGTTTCGCTCTAAGTTCTGGTTTGTGCTGAAATCTAAGTTAGGGATTTAACGATGCATCTTGACACAGTTAAAAATGTATAAAAATGTGTGATGATTCCAATTAGTTGAGATGAAAAATGAATAGAATGGCGCTATCTTTTTTTACTTTGTTTGTTGACAGAGGTGCAAAGATGGCGGCGGACGCAGCAGGTCACCCGAGTCTGTTTTATCGGAGGTTCTAACTCAGTTTTGTCTTTTGGAAATAAAAGTTGTGTATCTTCATCCACTGATTTCCTGTCCTAAGCACTGTTAGTAACAGGCTGGCAGCAGTGCGGAAGGAGTTGTAAAGTAGATAATTTCAGGAATATCTCATGAGGCTACAAAGGCTAATCTGTACATGTGCAGGTGAATAGAGACGGTGGATGACCTCCGAGCAGACAGCTGTGGCTGGTGAGAAGAACTTAGCAGTTAAGTTCTTGAGTTTTAGTAAATGCTTCATATTTCCTGACGCTTGTTTGTTTCTGTTAACAGCGCCTCTGCTAACAGAATGGTCTTCATCATGTGTACGGAGAATATTAATAACCTGAATTCTCTCTGCTCATGTAAACACCATATCCTGAATATGTCCATGTAAACGCACTCATTTGTGAATGTGCAGAGATCTCAGATTCTGTAAATATAGATATGCTGATATGCTATTCCTAACTATGAACACAGACCAAGCCTTAGTTTGTTTGTTTTTTAATTCAATTATTGATTTTGTCATTTAGAAAAATATGTCTGTAATGTTCAGTTTAACTTTTAGAAATAAAATGAAATATGCACTGTTTTGCAGTTTATACCTCAGAAATATTCATTTTTAAACCTGAAAAAGAAAAGCGAGGAGAATAGCCGATATATTTTGTAGATTTTATCACTTTTTGTTAAAAACATCATGTTGTGAAGTCAGTATTGTGAATCAAATCCAATCGTGAGTTGAGTCGGTGTATCCTTACATCCCTACTGATCAGTCTCGTTAAACTGTGTTTATTAACAGGCTTCTGGTCCAGCTGCAGTATAGTTATCGTTGTTACTGTTACTGTTGTCAGGCACCTGGCCTGGTTAAAGATTGTCTAAGCAAACATTATTATAAAGCAAAAGAAAAGGTCTGTCATTTCCGTCATGGTGCCAAAAAGATCATTCATCATTCATTGATCTTCAACCGCTTGTCCCTGTCGGGGTCGCGGGGGGGCTGGAGCCGATCCCAGCTGACATGGGGCGTGAGGCGGGGTCCACCCTGGACAGGATGCCAGTCTGTCACAGGGCACATAGAGACGAACAGAGACAGACAACCATTCACACCTACGGGTGATTTAGAGTCATCAATGAACCCAACACCTGCACGTCTTTGGACTGTGGGAGGAAACCGGAGAACCCGGAGAAAACCCACGCAGATACGGGTTAAAAATGCAAACTCCACACAGAAAGGCCCCATTTAGTATTTCTGCAGATCAAATGGACTGGGTGGCTTTAATGTGTCCCACATAAAGACATGCAAGTATAGCCTAATAGACTTATGAATCACATAAATGTCAGCCGATCACGCTATAATCTTCAAATACGTGTGATTTTTCAGTTCCAAAAAACACTGAAGTTTAAAAAAAGCGATATCTTTACTGTACCCACAGATACATAGTTATGTATATTTGCATAGTCTGATCCAGATAAAAGCAGTTCACATATCAGTTGTAAGAGTCTGTACAAGGGGGAGGTCAGAGCCCCTGCCCCTCAAAAGGTCTCAGTACGGCCCTGCACCACACATTGCTACCTGGTATGTGGGAAACACTGTACTTGGTAAATCTAAAACATGAAGAAAAATGTTTAGAGTCGTCTTCAAGCTTTGCTCCCTCAAGGTTACAAGAAATGGTCCAGTAACTACAAGGTGGAGAAAGTTTAAAGTACATGGATTTATTAAAAACTTTGGCAAAGATAAAACAGTACTTTTGCTACATATTAATCTGTACTTTTATTTTTGAGGAAAGACATTGAGGAAATTGCTTTGCACGGTCAAAGCATTTGTTTTTACTCTTTCCGTCCCTTGGGCCCAAACTGAATTAGGCAGAGGAGCTTTCAGGCCGTCTGCTCCGTCACATTGGAAAAGGATTTTGAAATTGGAAAAGCAACACTTTCTGTCATTTCATCCATCATCCTGTTGTCGTGTTTTTATGCTCTCCTGAAAGTTTCATAAGTTTGTTATACTTTTGACATATTGCTCTCTCATGTACTCTCTGTAGTCTACTTTATCTGCTCCTTTTTTCTGCCTTTGTTCTGCCCTCTTGCTCTCAAGTTTTAATTATCTGAAATTTAAATCCCAGCTGGGGCCTTTCTGTGTGGAGTTTGCATGTTCTCCCCGTGTCTGCGTGGGTTTTCTCCGGGTTCTCCGGTTTCCTCCCACAGTCCAAAGACGTGCATGTGTTAGGTTCATTGATGACTCTAAATCACCCGTAGGTGTGAATGGTTGTCTGTCTCTGTTCGTCTCTATGTGCCCTGTGATAGACTGGCGTCCTGTCCAGGATGGACCCTGGACAGCGGAGCACCTTCTCCAGAAGGCTGCTTCAGCTTCGCTGTCGTAGCAACAGATTCAGGAAATCTTTCCTGCCGCAATCCATCACTTTTTATAATAACTCTCTCACCTCTGCCTGAGAGAGAACTCTGCTCTCTCTACTGTTTTTTTTTGTTTGTATATATTATTGTTGTTATAGTATATTCTGCATATTTTGTTGTATACATTATTATTGTTTATCGCACACTGTGCACTGTATATATACACTATGTATATATTGGATTCTATTTATGTTATGTACAAAGTTTTTATTTGCTGACCCACTACTGCTGCTACAAAATAATTTCCCAGTCTGGGATCATTAAAGTCATTCAAAAAAAATTCTTCACATATAAATACAACTATTTTAAACACACTACAACCCACGCACACACACACACACACACACACACACACACACACACACACACACACACACACACACACACACACACACACACACACACAAACAAATGTCTGAATTACTATTTTGACTACATCTCTTCTTGTTTAACACCACTATTTTAAACTAAATCACAAGAGACAACTAAAAAATACCATTTTACAACACCAATACTTTAACTAAAACCCTTTTATTTTAAAACACTACTTTCTATAGTAGTCTTGCTTTATATTTAAAACACTTACATTCTCATCTATATACAATTCTACTATTTTCACAAATCAGGGCTCCATTGAAGCTGTCTCCAGGTCAAACTGCTCCAAATTGATCAAACTAACGCAGATCTGCTGTTCTGGAACCAAAAACTCAGAGTCTCCTATCTCAGAGTAGATCAACTCAGAGTTCAGGGTTAGACTCAGAGGTTATCGAACCTGCTTTGTGAAACGGACCTCAGATATACCACTGTATGTGTTTCTGCTTGCTGAGTTTGCTTCCACAGTCTCCAGGCTCTGTCTCTATCGCTGAAACTGACTGACTGCCTGGACTCTGCTTTGGCCTCTGATGTAAACACACTGACTTTTTTTGTGAATGAAACTATTTGGGGACGTGGCGTGAGCAAATGGAGAGGAATGCATGAGTAAGACTAATAGATTTATCAACTGTTTTTGCCAAAAGTGAAAAAGGATAAGATAAGGAAAAGATAACTGGAGTGCAAGAGACTGTGCAACATGATTTTGTCTGTGTGTGTGTGTGTGTGTGTGAGAGAGAGAGAGAAAGAGAGGAATAAACACATAGAGAGATAAAGGCACACATAAAAGACACTGCCACCTCCCTGTTCTTTGTTCATTACTGACCATGATGCCCAAATTACTGATGCTTGACACAGTATGACCTGTTTTTTAGTATAATAAACTTAGACATATGTCACTATATAGCCATGAAATATAGGTACTACAATCTTACTCACCTTAAATCTTTTTTCATATCCACAATTTTAATAAAATAGATCACAGTGGAGGCAGAACTGACTGCTGAGATATGTGTGTGAAGCTCTATTAGGATGTCGCTTCATGTTCACATAACCAATTAGGCTATTCTGATCAATTCATATTAATTATTTCAGTGGTAGAACCTGTCTCAACTATCTGACTGAAAGCACATACATATTCCCATCTATCGTCCAAGTACCTGCAATAATGACACTGGCTAATGGAGTGGAAAGCTTCCTGTGCATTAAGAGCTTCTCTCCAGGTTAATGAAGTGTGTGTGTGTGTGTGTGTGTGTGTGTGTGTGTGTGTGTGTGTGTGTGTGTGTGTGTGTGTATGAGAGAGAACCCGAATACATCCTCAGGGTATAAGAGGAATAACTGTGAACCATGCCATGGTTAAAGTGCCCATCCGCTCATATCTGTGTATCCTGTCAAAAGGATCAACGATCTGACTGTCGGACAATCGATACGATTTCTGGCATTTCAGGCATTTTGAGAGGCTTTTGTGCAGTTTGAACAGTTACCCGGTCCAATTCCCCTCATAGCTGCTGTCATAATAAACTTTATAGACTGCATTGGAATAGTATTTTACATGTTTGGGCTGAAAGTGGAGTGTTGTCTGAGACTGCTGTGATATAAAACTGAAGTGCAGACAGAACATGCTTTTTGTTAATTGCACAATATGATGCGTTCTTCCTTCCTGTCTTGATGTGTTGAGGTTGTCTGGTTTGAAGTCAATTTATTCAACTGTCAACTGACAAACCCAACTGTGAGCGTCCATCTGGTCAGTCAATTTGATCCGTATAGTGAGCATAATGTTGTGGCCATGCATAAAGGTCAGTTAAAACTCATAGTTTGAAAAATAAATTATGCACCATTTTAACCCATAAAGAAGGCCGGGTCTGTTGTCGGCTCTAAGCTCGTCACCCTGGAGGAGGTGGTGGAGCACAGGATGCAAAACTGCTGGTGATCATGGACGATGTCTCCCATCCCCTCCATGAAACCCTGGACAAGCTTCAGCAGCAGACTCATTCAACCTCGCTGCTTAAAGAACGGCACAGGAAATCATTCCTACCTGCTGCATCAGACTCTACAACGCTGCACAGCAACGCTCAGGGAATAAACTCACACTACTCAAAGTGACCTATCACTGACATGCACCTTATCTCACGTGCACATTAAAATCCACACAACATATTGTAATATAGTGCTTATCTGCGATACTGTACTCTTATTTTATTATTGTTCATATTTTGTATTTTATATTTTATCTTATTTTTAGTACTTCTGATTGCTCTGTACCGCTGCTACGATGACCTTATTTCCCCTCAGGGATAAATAAAGTTATCCATCTATCTATCCATCTATCTATCTATCTATCTATCTATCTATCTATCTATCTATCTATCCATCTATCCATCTATCTATCTATCCATCTATCTATCTATCTATCTATCTAACCCAACCATCCACTCCTACCTCCTCCCTCAGCTAGGAGTTTGAGGCTTGTTATACTGCGTCACTTCCGGAGCACTGTTTGTTGAAAGCCTGGTGCGTATCATACAGATGCTAGATGGTGCCAAAAAGTTTCATATCAATGTTTACAGAAAGAACAATTTGTTATGGTAACCTCATTGGTTCTTCATTCTGTTGATTCAATTGATTCATATGTCAGCCCCAGTCCAACTTCTCAGACATGAATTCCCTCTCCACATTCTCCTCCAGCTCACTTTGGTGACAAATTGATTCATACAAAGTAATTTAGGATTGCAGAGAATGACTGTGTTCTGGGAGTAAATGTCATTATAATTGTGTCTAAAAACACAAATAGCTGTGAGTAGACATGCATATCACTGATAGTTGTTGAAGAATTGGGTCCTTTTTGTTAGGGATCATCTCAGGATGCTGTGTCTGTATCTGTATAATCTGTGTCTGTGCTGTAGAATTGCTTGCAATTTTGTTATTTTCTGTCTGTATTCATGGCAACTGCATGTGTGCACTTGTGTATTTATCTGTTTTAAGTAGCTCTGGCCCATTAGTGAAAGCTGCTGTAAACAGCTGTGTGTTCTGGTCTCAGGTGGAGTGAGGTTGTTAGGCTCTACATGAAACCCCTGGGTATGGAGTCTCTCTCTCTCTCTCTCTCTCTCTCTAACTCACTCACTCACTCTCTCATTCACTCTCTCATTCACTCACTCACTCACTCATGCCTCTAATCTAAATTTAATGTTGTAGATTCCCATAGTGTGGGCCAAAGCCACCTCGTCAGCCATGAAGGTAGTGTAGGTAAATTTTGTAAATAAATGTCAAAATAAAATATTTATGATTAAATATTAACAGTTTTTAAATAAGTAATGTGAATAGGAACTAATAAAACAAAGCCATAGATTTAAAATGATGTGTTTTTCTGCATTTATCTGACAGAAATGGATCTAGTCATCAGTCAAATCTTGTGTGTTTATCATTGTTGTGATTAGATATTTGAGTGGGCCGCAGAAAACTTTCAGATTTCAAATTGACGCACTGTTATAGATTATTAGCTTTTACTGTAGACTTAACATAACATAGTCCTTACCTGAAACCTTACCTTAATGTATGTAATTGTTGCTCTAATGTTAATATGATAACAACGTTACATTTTGCCTCTCAAATTATTAACAGATTTCTCACCTTAATCTGTTACTGTCCTTAGGATAGGACACATGAAACACTGGTACCAAACCCTAGTCACTCAGTTATTCATTAACATATTCCTGTTAATTTAGAGTGGTCGATCATACGATTAATACATAGCCAATTTTGCTAATGTATTGTTTCATCCAGCCAGTTGAGGTGGTTTTCTCAGGAGGGTGGCTGGAGTCTCCCTTAGAGAGGAGTGAGAAGTTCAGCATCCGTGAGGAACTCGGAGTAGAGCCACTGCTCCTTTGCGTTGAAAGGAGCCAGTTGAGGTGGTTCAGGATCATCTAGTAAGGATGAACCCTGGGCGCCTCCCTAGGGAGGTGTTCCAGGCACGTCCAGCTGGGAGGAGGCCTCGGGGAAGACCCAGGACCAGGTGGAGAGATTAGATCTCCACACTGGCCTGGGAATGCCTCAGGATCCCCCAGTTAGAGCTGGTTAATGTGGCCCGGGAAAGGGAAGTCTGGGGTCCCCTGCTAAAGCTGCTGCCCCCGCGACCCGACCCTGGATAAGCGGCTGATGATGAGATGAGATTGTTTCATCCAACAAAATATACAAAAGTTTTCATCACACACGTGTTTTAAAGAATTGTCAATACAGACAAGATGAATATTAAATAAGACTTTTTATTTGTAGCTGCATGTGAGTGGACGACTTACAACTGGACCAATGAAGGTCTTTTCTCAGTTATACCATGTTAGGCCTCTTGAAATGAATGCGAGAAGTGATAATATTGCCGCTTTTTTGACCATTTTCAACCGTTTCAAAGATGAATAACCATTTATTTCTAAATTATAATTAACACTAAAACTGGATGACATTTTAAATATCCAAAATAAATTGAAACAAAACAACCAAAAACAATAAACACTGGTGCGTTTAGTTGCTACTGTTTTAAAACAAATGCTACACACCGGCTCGCTCAGATTAAGTAGTTTACCGCTGTCACTTGGTCTGAACCCAAAGTGCTCCCATGCGGCAGCTGTGGTGTTCGGCTTTCTCCATTTCCATCTTTGTTTTTATACCTCCAAATCTCAACTAGCGTGTTCTCTGTCTTGCTCACCTCCCCACACAGAGGCCGTGCGGCTGACAAGTGACACGAAATGAGACGAGGGTTAACTCCTCAATAGGGGTCATTTGAAATAGATTAAAACTGTTGTCATCCCGTCTCTTGGATAGAGAGACATGAGGAAAATGAAAACTATCGCGGCTGGCAAAGTTATCAAGCTCATTTAAAGTTATCATGCAATTAAGTGATTTATTGCTTATTGCGACAGGACTATATCATGTTGGATGAGCTGTATTCTTCCAAATGAATTGAAACTTGTGAAGAGAAGAGTGAATTTGGAGTCTTGCTGTTACAAACTCAAAATTGAACATGATTGGATGTTGCTACCGTTACAGTACTACTGGATTATTGCTTAAATATTTAATGCAGCCATACTCTGTTGATACAATAAACATTATCAAGTTTATCCAATTGCTCGTACAACAGGATCATGTGTGTCAGATGTTGGACCCACATAATCTCCAACCCATCCCTATGACAGCATGGATATGAAATGGTTTCGTCCTAAACTGAAGCTCTCTTATTCAGGGCGCACTCACACTGTCCTTCCGCACCGCGTCCCGGGCTTTAGGGTACTTGTCCCCCCTCCCTCTTCCCCCGCGCCCCTGGTCAGTTTGTACTCACACTGCCTGGGCCTCGTGCAAATGCTTCTCGCTGTCCATACGTCATCACGCCGTAACACGTCACACGCATTGATTGACGTCATCGCGATGCGTCGCTTTGTTTACGAATCTTTCCATAGACCTCAGAGTTTTTGTGCGTCTTGTCGACTGTTTTTTAATCTTTTCATCGACCAAATCTGCAGTAAACACTCCACCTCCGCATCACACCAACGTGAACCTTTCGCCGCCATTGTTGTTGTTGTTAAATGTCCGCGCATGGTCCGTCCTTCTTTTTTCTATGTCCAAACAGGCGCACATAAATTACATCAGAACCGTCGTAGGCCTCGTGCTCGTGCTCGTACACATGCGCATGCTCGTGCCCATACAGGTGCAAACGCGCTCTACAAAAGCCCACCTCTCTCAGACGGGCAGAGGACGGCCAGCTGTCTGCAGTTATGCGCGGAGCGGGTGCACTCACACTGGTCAAACGCACTAGGCTTTAGCTGAAAAAACGGTTTTGGCCCGGTGCGAAAGGAAAGGTGCAGAGGCTGTAGAAAAGGGAGAGAAAACGAAGGAGCCGTGGAGAGTTGCTTAAACTGCAATGTTCAGATAATAATTGTGAATTAACTATTTAATTATATCAAACATAAACTACATAATTTCTAAATTATCCACTTTGACTCAGTCCATATAATAAACCTGTCTCACAAAGTTGTCCATTGTTAGCAAGCATGTGTCCTTAAAACCAAACAAAAAAAAGCAGCACATGGAAAACAGACAGGAGAGCCAGAGTTGTAAAACCATCCAGGAACAGGCAGGGAACTGGTCTCTCTTGTATTCCAGTCCATCTTTATCTCAAAGACCGACTGAAATCACTGGAAATGTAAGTCTGAAGATGAGTCTGCATTCAAAAAGGAACTGCTGCATGTACATGTCCCCCGCTAAAATACACGGGGTGCTATTGGATGGTTGAGTGGACTAAGGAGAGAATGAGAGTGACAAAAGACAACTACTGCCTTTCTCTCCAACAATTGCCAGGAATTAAATAACCACACATTATAAGTGTTGAGGATCTCGTTGTTTGTAAATAACTGAATGTTTGTGTTTGTGTAAAAAGCAAAAAGAAAGAAATTACCTGGGAACTGAAAATGTATATGTTTGTGTAAGCCATCTGCTGCTTTATTCAGTCATGTCTAATCCGTGACTCCCTTTGGGAATTGGGCCACATGGATTAACTTCTTGGGGAAAGGAAGAGGAGAAGAAAACAGTACATCCAGACAAGTCTGCATCCTACTGCACTATCATCATCGATGCTGCTGGTAGTCATATTAGTAGTTTTAATAGCCTGGTAAGATGAGCAAATTTACATCACCACAAGGGGGCACCACCTTCACATCATAGTAGGGAGATGGCAGTGAAGCTATGTGACAGAAAAGGAGTGAGGTTGGTAAAGTGGGGAAATCAAAAGGTCACACAGAAAAGGAAGTAGAAGAAGAGGGATGAGGACAGGAGAGGATAGACAAAGATAGAACTTATAAAGGGGGGTTGTGGAAGCAGGAGATCACCAGATAAGGGGGGTGGATAAGGGCGGGCAACAATGAAGGAATGAGAAAGTAGGTAGTAAGTAGTAGCAGCAGCAGTATGAGGTTAGAGAGGAATGACAGGGAGAGAAGAAAAAGGTTTGGAGGCAATGAGATGTATTTAAAATAATAAAAGAGTGGAAATAAAGAAATCAAGAAAGGTATTTGTTCCACTTAGTGTTCATTCATTCATTTTCAACCGCTTATCCCGGGGTCAGGGTCGCGGGGGGTGCTGGAGCCGATCCCAGCTGGCATTGGGCGTGAGGCAGGGTCCACCCTGGACAGGACGCCAGTCTATCGCAGGGCACATAGAGACAAACAGAGAGAGACAACCATTTACACCTACGGGCAATTTTAGAATCATCAATTAACATGTGCATGTCTTTGGATTGTGGGAGGAAACCAGAGAACCCGGAGAAAACCCACGCAGACACGGGGAGAACATGCAAACTCCAGACAGAAAGGCCCAGGCCGTTATGCAAACCTGGAACCTTCTCGCTGTGAGGCGACAGTGCAAACCACTACACCATCGTGTGAGTTTATTAAAACTTTTATATTTTACGACACCGACAATGCCGCTGTCTAGGGGGCCTATTGCATCCCTAGTGAAAATTATTAATATTATTACGGCCTGAGCGCCGACAGCGTCAGTGAGGGACCCATTGCATTTGTGAGGATTCCTCCTATTCTTCATCTTCTTCTTCTTCTTATTATTATTATTATTATTATTATTCTATTAACATGTTAATTGCCTTTTTGAGGGTCTCAACATATCTAAAAAGTCCCCAAAATTTGTAAACTTGTCCAGTCTGGTGTAAATTTCTGTATTTGATGGGTCTCGGGCATGGGAGAGGCAAGATGCCTCGGTAGCGTCCCCTAGAAAGTTGCTAGCATTGGGCCCCTCGATAAGGTTTTACCTAGAGTTACAAAAATCGGTATTCTCATAGAGAGTGAGGAGACGCACAAAAAAGTCTCAAGAAGCTATATCTTAAACCCAACAGGAAGTCAGCCATTTTGAGTTGAAATTGCAAATTTAGTCCATATTTGGCCTTTTGATGGTGCCGTACTTTAACCAACTCGTCCTAGAGACTTAACTGGATCGACATCAAAACTGGCCTGTACCACCTCATGACCCTTATGATCAAAGTTACCTCATATTGTTCCATTTTGTTAAGTGTGTGCCCGGGGCATGGGGGCGAATATTGGCATTTTTCCATGAAACAGGAAGTAGCTAATAACTTCAGCACTAATTGTCCAATCTGCTCTGAACTTCAGATGGTTGATGAGGGTCCAGCCCCTGAACAGAACCACATCTCATTATTCACTCTTCAGTCAGAGCGCCCCCTATTGGTGACAGAAAATATGTGGCTCTTTGAAGATGTCATACTTTAAGAAACTCCTCCTAGAGATTGAATCCGATCACCTTCAAAATTGGCCTGTACCATCTAAAGACCTTAGTGATCAAAGTTCCTTCATATCACTTAGTTTTTCTGGAGGGCGCGGCCGTGAACATTGGCCTCATATCAGAACACAGAAAGTAGCTATAACTTGAAAGAGACTGGACCCCTACTCTGAACAATCCTAGATGACAACCTTGACTCACAGTGAGAGTGCCCCCTACTGTCACACTTTCAAGTACAGCTCCTCCTCCAGGAGGGACATTATGAAATTCAGTAGGCATATATAACACCTCCAGACGCACAAAAAAGCATCCTTGAGCAAAATCTTAAACTCAACAGTGCCAAAAGGTGAATATAGGAAGTAGGTTTCTATAGATTATCTGCGGACCCACCGCCCCTAATGCGACTGGAAGCCCTGACGTGCACTGGGTGTGAGGGCCCGTTCATCGCTGCTCGAAGCTTTAATAATGCTTATGATTGCCTCCGACCTAAACTGTACACCTTATTCAACCCGAAACCATAAAAAAGTTTTACTGTCCATAAATATTTTCAGTGTCCAAAGATGTCCTCCATGTAAACATTGTAAACATTAATGTCTCCCTTCTTGTCCGTCGCTGTATCTTCCCTTGTGTCTGCTTTTCCCAGAAAAACTATCTTTCATGTTTTCATGACAGCACTCTCGAAACGTCTTCACCTTCTCTGTCCTGTTACAATTTTACACCTAGTTTTATTATCATCTGTCTGTTTTTTGTTTTTAGACAGGAGGAAACTTTTCACTGTTATTGTTGATGGGTGCATTCATATACACCCATTCATGCCAATGCTTGAGAGGACCTTTACTGCCTTTATTGATTCCTAACTCTTTATCTTTAACAGACTTTATCAACACAATACTCTGTTTGCCAGTTAGACAGGAATATATGTTTTTAACAGATTCCCCAACCATTTCAAAGACAAAACATCTAGATAGACCATCAACATAATATCTGACTCTACCTAAATGCACATATTTTTGACTGAATATCTAAAAGCCAATCACAGTGTTTCGCATCATATGAAGTGTACTGCAGTAGAGCCACACCCCCTTTTTCAGAAAGCATGGCTGACTGTGAGGCAAGCTGGAGACGTAAGCATTTTACTCAATCATATTGGTAATGTACAGAGTTTAAGTTAAAACTGTGTTTAACGTAAACACAAGATGCTCTTACTTATACATACAATATAAGAAATATATATAGCTTTTACTCAGGACTTTAAAAAAATTACGTGCACATTCTGAAAAGTTTCAAGGTTGAACCTCGTGTTGCCTCGAAACAGTGTGCAACATTGTTCAACAGGTTTTGAGATCTGTTTGGTGGGTATATCAGCAGTGATGTGTGTGTTTTAACGTACAAAAGACAAATGTACAAACAATAGTTTGTTGTTTTATGGTTAATTACATGGCATAGCTGTTTCTTGGGAGAAATTCTGGGAGCAGACACTTGAGTCTGAGTGTGCCCTCTCGATCGACAGTTTATGCACAGAGTGGTATCATCTTACCTAACTTAATAATGCAAATAAATGGATTTCACAAAATGTCAAACGATCCCTTTAAAACAATCATTACACTTACAGCAGCTGCTACAAGACTGCAACTTTAAACAAGCCACAGACTTTTATTGTGAAGCAGCTACAGCTTCCTTCCAGCATGATATAAGCAACTACTAACCACTCAATGAATAAAAATAGGCACATCATTAGGTGGTGGATATCCAACATTAACATTGATGGGAGGTATATTTCAGAACAAACAACCACAGGGAGCTAGATAGATAGATAGATAGATAGATAGATAGATAGATAGATAGATAGATAGATAGATAGATAGATGGATAGATTGATAGATAACTTTTAGGTCATCGTAGCAGCGGTACAAAGCAATCAGAAGTACTAAAAATAAGATAAAATATAAAATACAAAATATGAACAACAATAAAATAAGAGTATTGTATCGCATATAAGCACTATATTACAATATGCTATGTGGATTTTAATGTGCAAGAGAGAGAAAGGTGCATTTCAGTGACAGGTCACTTTAAGTAGTGTGAGCTTATTCCCTGAGCGTTGCTCAGCGTTGCTGTGCAGCGTTGTAGAGTCTGATGGCAGCAGGTAGGAATGATTTCCTGTGCCGTTCCTTAAGGCAGCGGGGTTGGATGAGTCTGCTGCTGAAGCTGCTCTGAAGCTTGTCCAGGGTTTCATGGAGGGGATGGGAGACATTGTCCATGATCACCAGCAGTTTCTGCAGAATTCTGTGCTCCTAAACCTCCTCCAGGGTGTCGAGCTTGGAGCCAACAACAGACCCTGCCTTCTTTTTTGCTTTGATGCCCGCACCCCAGGACACCACAGCGAAGAAGATGGTGCTCGCGACAACAGACTGATAAATCATCTGAGCTATGATGAGGTCATCCATTATTATTTCACACTCAGTTTCATTAAGTAATTAGTGTGGGTTTTGAGAAGAAAAGAAAAATCTTAGACTTAAATGGTAGTTAAATGCATAACCACTGGGGTGTGCTGTTCTATTGATGAGAACAAAATCAATACTGAGTCAGCACTACTAGTGTATTTCAAGTAGTCCTGCCATGCAACATTTAATGTTCAGCTTTTGCTAAGACTTGAAGCCACAATTTACAATACTAAGTATTTGTATAGACACACATGCAAGTACACATAGATGTGCATGTGTCCCTCCACAGCAGTTTTTCAAAATGACTAAAACAAATTTTACTGGCCGAGTGTGCTTTAAGGGCGTGATCACACTGTCCTCCCGGACCACGACCCGGACTTTAGGGTACTTGTCCCCCCTACCTCTCCCCCCCGCGCCCCAGCCCCGTTTGTACTCACACTACCAGGGCCTCGGCCAATACTTCTTGCTGTCCATACGCCTTCAAGCCGTAACACGTCACACGCATTGATCGCGTGTGTGTGGCTTTGTTTACAAATCTTTCCATAGACCTCGGAGTTTTTGTGCGTCTTGTCGACTGTTTTTAAATATTTTCATCCGACCAAATCTGCAGTAAACACTCCACCTCTGCATCACACCAACATGAACCTTTCACCGCCATTGTTGTTGTTGTTAAATGTCCGCGCATGGTCCGTCCTTCTATTTACATGTCCGAACAGGCGGACATAACGCTACTGCCGTAGGGCTCGTGCTCGTGCGCGTACACGTGCGCACGCTCGTGCTCGTACATGTGCAAACGGCTCCGCTAAAGCCCACCTATTTCAAGCGAGCCGTGGAGGGCCAGCTGGCCGCAGTTGAGCGCGGAGCGGGTGCACTCACACTACTTAAAGGTACTAGGCTTTAGCTGAAAAACCGTTTTTTTGCCGCAGCCAAAAGGATAGTGTGATCACGCCCTAAGAATAGATTAGAGTTCAAATAGATGGCTGATTGCTATCTAAAGTGACAAAAATTCATTCTGACTGGTAAATGTTTGTGTTTCGATGGAAAACTTTGCATGCACTTCTCTCTTTTACAGACAAAATAGGAAAAAAAGCAAAAAACAAAAAAACTAAGTGTCAAATCAAAGCCCTATATCATTCATTTCGTAAGGCAAACATCAATTTCTCATTATCATATCGGTGATTGGCAGGAAGCTGATGTTGATTTGCTTTAAGGCTTTTTACTAAACTCAAAGTGACAAATTACATTATTCAAAAAAGTTTCATATATCCTTTTTCCTTAAATGTGTGTATTTCTCTCCTATTTGCCATATTCACATTGAACAGAGATACATAAATCCATATACAGAATATAGGACGTCAGGCTTCAGGTTATCAGACAGTCAGGAGGCATTTGTCTCACACAGTACTGTAAAGACGTAATAATAATAATAATACTAATAAAGGGTACTCCACTGATATATTCTTGGATTGCTTTTCTACAGTTGACCTTAACAAATTAACCTTTACTATTTAAACATAAAAGCCTTTTACTTGTCTCCTAGACTCTATTCCAGCTAGGTTACTTAAAGAAGTGTTACCTTTAGTTAGCACTCCTGTGTTGGATATGATAAACATGTCTTTATCAGCAGGTTATGTACCACAGTCTTTTAAAGTAGCTGTAATTAAACCGCTCCTTAAAATGCCAAGTCTTGATCCAGAACTCCTGCCAACTATAGACCTATATCATTTAATCTTGCCGCTCATTTCTGACATATACAGTAACACATTTTTCATCCTATACATTTCCTCTACATTTAACTTTTCTGATTTAATTTTCTGTGAATTGTATTTGACCTGTATTCTTACATTTGCCTCATATATAGTTGACTCAGAGTTTATTGTTTACTGTTTTTTTTATATATATACTTCCTGTAGTCATAGCTAAGAGTTCATTGGTTATCCTATAATGTATTTTTCTATACCCCCCTTGTGTATTTGTAAGCTGCTGGAAATTCAATTTCCTTGCGGGAGTCATCCCAAAGGGATCAATAAAGAGAAGTACAAGTCTATAATCCTTTACTGTCAGTAACACGGGTCAGTGGAATGAACTAAGCAGTGAGGTCAAAAAACAGCAAAACTGAGTGTCTTCAAAAAGAAGTATTTAAATTTAATTGTGAATCATTGCAGAATAACCCAGGATATAGGATATAGTTAAAAGGCAGCGGTCAGCAGACACTGTGTTGAGACAGGATGGGAGACAATACAAAAAAACACTTGTACCCAAACAACTCTGTAAAGCACAATAGTGCTAGTATGTAAGCAGGATGTTTTCTTTTTTCCTTATTTTTGTTTTAGCTTTCTTCAGATTTATTTGACTTTATATATATATATATTTATATATATATATATATATATATATATATATATATATATATATATATAACAAGAATGTGCAGATAAAGATAATACGGCAAGCTGGTACACTGTGAGAGATCACAGAGACACTACTGAATAACTTAGCTGGGTCTTGTAAAACGAGACACTTAGGAGAATCAATTGGTCCACGATGGAGCTGCTAAGCTTGTCATTGAATGTGATTGACAGAGTTCTCAACAAGGCAAGTGGCCGAAAACATCCTGGATGAATGGGAAAAGTGGAGAGTCGTGTGCCTTAAGGCGCTGGTTGTAGAGGATGTTGAGAATGTGAACATATTCACGTTCATGACAATTGGATTACTCGCCTTGTTCATGCAACACCGGAAGCTGAGAAAGATTGCCGCTGAACGGACCAGTGTGAGGGCAAACAATGCCACAGCTCTGCGCTCTGACATATCTGAATTCCCTGAGTATGTGGCCAGGATGCGAGCGGATGTAGCCACAACTCGGGAGGAAATGGCAAAGCTAAGCGCAGCGAAAACTGCAGAAGAGAGGGATGATTAAAAGAAAATACATGACAGGCAACAAGACGGGACTATTGCTCACTCATGATGGACTAATATGGACACTGTGTCTGTTTGTCTGTCTAGAGATGGACAGCATCTCTGACTACAGCCTGCTGTTGAATTTGTTGTGTCAAAGGACACAAGAAAAATAGTATAATGAAGACAATGTATTCTGTCTGACTAGATAAGCTTTTGCTTCTCCTGTTTTCCCTTTCGGTCATGTGAATTGAAACCAAGATAATGTGTGATGATGATTTATCTAACTGACATGCCCGAAATAAACCAATAAAAAAAATATTTTAAAAATTGGCCAACAGATAGCGTGTAACGTTAAACACTAGAATTAGCTAGAAAGTGGCTGAAAGAAGTAGAGCTGTGAGTGCTTGAGTAGAACTAGTGGATGTTTAAATTTTAAGCGGTAGTTAGCCGCTGTGGTGAATATTATAGCAAAAACAGCTGATTTTAGGTAACGCAGCAGGGAGTGACCTAGACACACACACAAGCACAGGAAATTACGCAATGCGTCACTCTAACACGTCAGCACCACATCACATTAACTCACATCAGTGAATGCTTGAGCGAATCGTCTCTTTCTTGCTAGTTGAGCTCCAACTAAAGGCTGAGCTTGATAATGAATGTAATCCCAGCCAGGGAAACAGCCCTGTCCTGATAACCTTGCAAAATTCAGTCTACAGGTTTTTAGTTGAGATCCAAACTGAAGGCCCAGTCTGAAGATTGGTGTGGTCCAAGAAAGGGCAGTGGAAGTAGCAAATAGGGCCATTGCCCCACCACTGTGATCCCATCACAAGATGGTCTCTAGTTAATAAGCCTTTAGCCTGGATTGGAAGTACAGTTCAACTAATACTAAGGGCGTGATCACACTGTCCTCCCGGACCACGACCCGGACTTTAGGGTACTTGTCCCCCCTCCCTCTCCCCCCCGCGCCCCAGCCCCGTTTGTACTCACACTACCAGGGCCTCGGCCAATGCTTCTTGCTGTCCACACGCCATCAAGCCGTAACACGTCACACGCATTGATCGCGTGTGTGGCTTTGTTTACAAATCTTTCCATAGACCTCAAAGTTTTTGTGCGTCTTGTCGACTGTTTTTGAATATTTTCATCCGACCAAATCTTCAGTAAACACTCCACCTCCGCACCACACCAACGTGAACCTTTCACCGCCATTGTTGTTGTTGTTAAATGTCCGCGCATGGTCCGTCCTTCTATTTACATGTCCGAACAGGCGGACATAACGCTACTGCCGTAGGGCTCGTGCGCGTGCGCGTGCACGTGCGCACGCTCGTGCTCGTACATGTGCAAACGGCTCCGCTAAAGCCCACCTCTTTCAAGCGGGCCGTGGACGGTCCGCTGGCCCCAGTTGAGCGCGGAGCGGGTGCGCTCACACTACTTAAAGGTACTAGACTTTAGCTGAAAAAACGGTTTTGGCCGCGGCCAAAAGGACAGTGTGAGCACGCTGTCACAGCCGAGTATCCTGCACTGCCCTCCATTCTTTAGGTAAGGCACTTTTAGGTAAATGTATTCACTTGAACATCAATGGTAGATTTTTCATTATAAACAGAAGCATCTCTGTCACCTGACAGGCGGCTCTGTTTCTGTTTATTGTTGTTGTGGAATCCGGTCAAAAGGTGCACCTGAACCTACCATGGAGTCCTATCAGCGCACTACCGTTTGTTGTTTGTTTACAACTCACAGAGAAGGCAAACAAGTTTCCACATCAGTGACTTTAGAGAAGCAGGAGGATTTAAAATATCCCTTGCTTCTCCGTCATCTCTGATTACGGCAGTGGCCATGGTGTTCTGAAAAAGCGCAGCTTCAGGCTAATGCTAAGCTAACGTTACACTCAAGCTTCACACTCCCACCGGTCAGTCTGTCTGCAGCTTATTACTACATGCAGTAAGGTGCACGTCTCACTCTCTCTTATTCTCATTCTCACGTTTAAGAAATATATATATATATATATATATATATATATATATATATATATATATATATATATAGCACCTTTCTTGTTTTCTGACTACTCAAGGCGCTTTCACACTTCTTGTCACATTCACACAGATGGCAGTGGACATCTACGTACCATCTAATCTTACAATTCACACCGCATTTATACACCCATGCGCAGCACGGGGAGCAATTGGGGTTCAGTGTCTTAGACACGTGGACCGGGGAGCTGGGGATCTCTCGAATGGAGGACGACCCACTCTACCACAGAGCCACTGTTCTAAAATCTCTCTACAGGAGGGCAAATCTCAACTGCCCCACTGTGGGTCTGATGTTAAAGCCAAGCCAGGACATTTTGGTTAACAGGAGCTTGTGTGACCCAAAAATGTTATTCCTGGCTGGTTTGTTAATGTTTTTCAGCTCTGAAAACCTCTACCAGGGTCAACTAGTTTCTGCTAAAGTTGTGTTTTGCTCTGGAAAAACTTGAAAACGTATGAGAGGAGAGATGTTAAAAAATACTCTCCACATTCTTGACTTGTTACAGAACTGAACAACTTTCTTTTTTCTGGTTTTCACTTCTCTAAATTGGATGATATTTCAGAAATTCCTGGACCAGCAGGAATTCTTGATTCAGTCCCACATGGACCAAAGTAAAAGCCACATGGAAGGAGGCTTAGTCGAAGCCAAGTGAAGTTATATCTTTGTAGTGACAAGCAGAGACTAGAAAGGTAAGGTGTGAACAAAGAAGTGTCAGATCATGTGTATGTGTGTATGTGCATAGGAGTGATAGAGCTCTCGAGGGAAGTGAGGCGAGCCAAGACCTGGTGTGTAATCATCATCGCTACAGGACAGCGAGGGGAGTGCATGCCTTTTAAAGGTAGCACCACAGGGGGGCGAGTCGATCTCAGAGCCAACTGGAGTTTCCTCAAAGTAGTTAGAAGCAGAGAGAGGGAATGACAGGGAGTCTGACACTGAAACTGAAATGTACTGAGAGAGGAAGATGCAGGCAATAAACTTAGGGAGAGGGATATAAAGACTAAGAAAATGTTGGACAGAACTTTGTAAATAACATCAACTACTAAAACCATAAGTTAAGTTCCACGCGACTCTTGTCCAAGACATGCAATAATGGGATGAGGGTACATGATACCAGCCTGGAAATGGCTGCAGACATGGGGTGTTCAGGGGCTTTGAAACATAATTTGAGGTGTGCTCACAGCTGGATTCAGCACACTGCGTAACCTTGCTGATCGCCACACTGCCACTGCGCCTGTGCTATGCTCGACATTGTGAAAAAAAACGTAGCAAGCCATTGGAAATAATAGGTTTCAGAGTTCAGTGGTGCCGTTTCCGCATTTGGGTGTCACAGTAATGTGCACAGTGACATGAGGCATTGGCATTCCTCACCCCTGGATTCTGTTTCTGGTCTCTCCTGCCCTGATCACCTTTGCACATCATGCATGTCCTGATTGGTCAATGTTCAACATATAATCTGTCTTTTGGACAAAGAACTCAAGGCAACATAATCATCTCATTTTAAATACTGATAATGTCAAACTGCAGACTCGTCCCAGCACTGTGCTACTTTGTTGATTTGTTCACCTCTCAGGTCTTATCTGTCAGTCTGCATTGTGAAAAGTTATGAAATGCAACTATCTAGCTAACTCTGGGACATTCAATGAATGTCCATTGTCCCTGTAAAATAAACGTATAAATAAACGGTGAAATCTATTCACGGCGAGGCCTGTGGATTATCCAAAGCAACAGGGGATTGTTTCTGGTACTGTGAGTACCACAAATGACTTGTAGACAATGACTAGAGTGAGGCGCTGGCATAGATCTCATTACATTAAACCCAGAGTGTCTGTATTGTACAGGGGTAAATGAGGAATAGTAAAATGTTGCACCAATAAAACTGACCGCAGTGAAGTGGGAGAAGTGGCACCAGTGTGTCACAAAGTGTATATGAATTGTGTGCTGCTAAGAGATGAAGACAGGGCTTTATCCACTATAACTGGTGCTACTTTTGAGGGATCTCCAAATAAATATATATGTGTATATAGGGCTATGGACCAAATTCTACATATTCTGAGTGCTGTGTAAAACCGAAGAGCTCTGCCCCGAGCAGGTATCTAACCCCCGGACCATCTTGCTTTGAAGAGAAAGTGCTAGTCACTGAATCACAATACTGCATGTATGAATCCTCTGGAGTATTCAGTGAATGGTGACTTTCCTTTTTGTTTCTGATATCCAGCTGTTTGGCTTCAAAGCCTAAATGCACAAAAAAAAAAAAAAGAAAGCAATGTTGAAACAAGTCACCCAATCTCACTTTCTTTCTTCTTTTTTCTTTCTCTCTCTCTATCTCTCTCTTACACAAACACACACATAGGCACACACACACACACACACATTCAGAAGTCCTTAGGTCATTTTGTTAATTAATTAGCCTGTAGAACAACTCAGCATGGAGTTAATGAGAAAGCCTGTCACCTCCTGCAAGTTCCACAGATATCACGTTTCCTCAGGCTGCACATTCAGCCACTATCACAGTGAAGACCCTGAACACATGCAAACAAACACACAAAGCTGATCTTTTTCATGGATTTTCAGTTAAGCTGAAATGCCAAATTTTTATTTTTATGGACTTGACAAGCTCCAGCAAGATTATGTGCAGATCATATAAAACGTAACCTTGAAACCTGAACCCGATCAGGTTGAATAAATTTCAAAAACATTTGGCTGAGGAAAGAAACTTGACTAATATGATATATTAACTGTTCTGGAATAATTTTAAATAAAAATGGTTGCTTAAAACTTTTCATTTACTCCATTTTACGTCTGACTGTATTGTAGCATCGTGTAGCATTGTAGCATCGGTGTAGTGGTTAGCACTGTCCCCTCACAGCGAGAAGGTTCAAGGTTCGCATCCCGGCCTTTCTGTGTGGAGTTTGCATGTTCTCCCCGTGTCTGTGTAGGTTTTCTCCGGGTTCTCCGGTTTCCTCCCACAGTCCAAAGACGTGCAGGTGTTCGGTTCATTGATGACTCTAAATCACCCGTAGGTGTGAATGGTTGTCTGTCTCTGTTTGTCTCTATGTGCCCTGCGACAGACTGGCGTCCTGTCCAGATGTTAGCTGGGATTGGCTCCAGCCCCCCCGCGACCCCGACCCCGGGATAAGCGGTTGAAGATGAATGAATGAATGTATTGTAGCAAAGTAAACTGTAGCACCTTTTATTCTGGTGCTACGTTCATTTCCTTTTCCATGTCTGCTGAGGCACCGGCTCCACACACACAAACACACAATTTATGCGGTTTGCGATAAGCAACTAGACACACACACTACACATGCTTCACAATATGAAACAGAATGAAACACAAATTCAATATGGGGTTACAAACAACAGGTTCGTATGATCTCTTAAATAAATACTTTTTTCCGGTGTTGTTCCTCCGCAGCTTATTTCTGCCTTGCAAATTTTGCAAAATAGAAAACTTTCTGTCTTCTTCTTAGGGTGTAAAATTCCCACGCTGAAGATACGCTGACTCACTGACCATAGACCGGGACTGACGCTGCGGGTCTGCTTCAAATTAAAAGTCAACCCACGTTCGGCCAGTTCAAAGCTTTTAATGTGAAGCTGCCACTGTTCAGTTGCATTAGCAGTAACTTAGTTAGAGGATTAGAGGACAAGGTAAAGACCTGTTATATCCTTAAATTACTTATGTTGTGATCTGGCACTATATTGAAAGTGAAATCAAATTAAATTAACTTGACCTTCTGTCGCCTCACAGCGAGAAGGTTCCAGGTTCACATCCCGGCTGGGGCCCTTCTGTGTGGAGTTTGCATGTTCTCCCCGTGTCTGCGTGGGTTTTCTCCGGGTTCTCCGGTTTCCTCCCACAGTCCAAAGACGTGCAGGTGTTCGGTTCATTGATGACTCTAAATCACCCGTAGGTGTGAATGGTTGTCTGTCTCTGTTCGTCTCTATGTGTCCTGTGATAGACTGGCGTCCTGTCCAGGGTGTACCCCGCCTCACGTCCGATGTCAGCTGGGATAGGCTCCAGCCCCCCCCCGACCCCGGGATAAGCGGTTGAAGATGAATGAATGAATGAATGACCTTCAAAGGGCTGTGGGTGCCGTAGTGGGGTGGGGCACCCCCCTAATATGATGGTAGGGGGAACACTGGTCATGTTACCAGTTAAGTTTAAGTTTAGGCATCAAAACGACTTGGTTAAGATTAACGATTGTCGCCCACCGCGAAACTCCTCCCTATGTGGATTTTTGCTGTCTTATATTGCATTTTAGCTTCAGACGTAGTTTCAACAGTAATATATGTCGGGATTACATATAAATTCTAAGTACATTACTTTTGCACTGTAAAATCTCCCTCATTCACAAACTATCATTTATACACACACACACACACACACACACACACACACACACACACACACACACACACACACACACACACACATATATATATTCAGACTCTGATAAAAAAAAAAGTCAGGAGTTTTATGGCCTGTGGGATTTTTGTTGAGTTTAAAATTCTCATCTCAGGCTCGATGGGACTAATTTGAATTTAGTGAACAGCTTGTCCCGTCTTTGAGTCAAAGTACAATCAGTCAAAGTTTCTCACTCCTTCTTTCAGCTTTAAGACTTTTAAATTAATTCTATTACTTTTAACTTTAGCAAGACTTTGTTCTTCTAACTAACCTGTTCGGTATTTGGGTCACATATCCGTCTGAAGTCAGTGTGCTGCAATCAGATTCACAGATCAGTAATGACCATCAGCAAGGTCAAAGGTCACAGCACCCTGGCAACAGATATTCATGTGATCATGTGACAGACATGAAAAAAATCAAAGGGGGGGGGGGGGAGATCTCTCGTTTCTGTAACATACAAAAAAATTGATCCTTTTTTCTGAAGATTAATAAAAAAGTTACTGTTAAAATAATTAATATCTGTGCATCCTTCAAAAATACAGATGGTATGAAAGTTTATGAAAGTGGGTTACTTGAATGGCTCCTCTGTGTTTTATGTAGGGGTGTCTCCGACTAAAAATGTTCATAGTGGAATTTGATTTGTCACGTCTTGCCTATAGTAAACTAATCGTCAAATCAGTTTTTTTTTGTTTATGAAAAACCCTCTGATGGGTGATCCGAGGTGGCGAGCCATAGACATGAAGCAGACAGAAGCGTGTGCATGTGAGTCCAGCGATGCGCGGTCACGCGTGTCAGGTAGAGGGTTACTGACAGATGTGATTTCTGATAGGGGCATTTTATCAAAAGTATTTGTTGTTATGACATAATTGTGTTTTCTTTCTTTGACAATAGCTGACAGTATATGTAGAACTGTAGTTTCACTTTCACGGCGCTGTGTGAGATTGAACGTCTATAATGAAAAATAACAAATGGGCAAATATTCCAATGAAATGGTTTAAAGCCCAGCCAAGATGCACTCTGACGGTGCGGGATCCTGGATAGTACAACTTAGAGAGGGGATTATTCCCGCAAACTAAGGAGAAAGAGTAAAGTAACAGTATTCATAGGCTTATAACTATACCCAACTCGACTGTGAGATTTTCAGTCGAATCATGCTCCTCGGAACGAATCATCGAATAGTCGGGGTCATCCCTAGTTTTATGGGAGCACTCACACTGTCCTTCCGCACCGCGCCCCAGGCTTTAGGGTACTTGTCCCCCCCTCCCTCTCCCCCTGTGCCCCAGACCCGTTTGTACTCACACTACCTGGGCCTCGCGCAAATGCTTCTTGCTGTCCATACGTCATCACACCGTAACACGTCATCACGCATTGATTGACGTCATCGTGATGCGTCACTTTGTTTACAAATCTTTCCATAGACCTCAGAGTTTTTGTGCGTCTTCTCGTCTGTTTTTGAATCTTTTCATCGACCAAATCTGCAGTAAACACTCCACCTCCGCATCACACCAACGTGAACCTTTCGCCGCCCATTGTTGTTGTTGTTAAATGTCTGTGCACAGTCCCTCCTTCTATTTTCTATGATCGAACAGGCGCACATAAATGACGTCAGAGCCGTTGTAGGCCTCGTGCTCGTGCTCGTGCTCGTACACGTGCGCACGCTCGTGCTCGTACATGTGCAAACGCGCTCTGCAAAAGCCAACCTCTCTCAGACGTGGACGGCCAGCTGGTCGCAGTTATGCGCGGAGCGGTTGCACTCACACTGGTCAAACGCACTAGGCTTTAGCTGAAAAACTTTTTTTGGCCCGGTGCGGAAGGACAGTGTGAGTGCGCCCTATAAATAATCAAAGTTTGACAGAGAGAAACCTGGAGCGGAGAAGTAAAAGTGAGTGACCCAGGAT
This sequence comes from Echiichthys vipera, assembly GCF_963691815.1. Classification (NCBI taxonomy): domain Eukaryota; kingdom Metazoa; phylum Chordata; class Actinopteri; order Perciformes; family Trachinidae; genus Echiichthys; species Echiichthys vipera. The sequence continues at coordinate 45,750,924 of NC_139825.1, forward strand.
TAGAGTTGATGGAGTTAGTGAAATTGAGTGAAACAGCAGGTGAAAGAAAACCAAGCTTAAAGAGTGTGAGCTTGGGGGAAATTAAGTTGGCATGAAAACTATATCTTAATCCTGCAACTCATATTTTAACATTGTGTGGTGCCCAAAGCTGAGGTTGCAGTGAGAAGCTATGAAGCTGGCAGCAATACAGGCCCTGTAATGTTTTTATTGCGTTATCATCAGGGTGGAGACGAACCAGCCGGCAGTGAAATACCAACATTAAATATAATGACCTGGGGCGGCAGGAGATCATTACATGGGGACTTGGACCAAGTATGTACTCCTTGTGATTGATGAAGTAAGTATTTGTCTTCTTCTGTATGTGTGTGTATACCTTTCATTTGTAGGTATTTTATGTTTTTGACAACTTTGGTAATTGATTACAGACTGCATTTGTCAAAAAGTGCAAAACAGACTGGCGTCACATCATTTGATGCACACATTGAACATTCAGACAGAAGAAGTAGTCGAGGTACAGTAGTCAGAATGTGCCAAAACAAATGTGATAGTATTGGTGCTTTAATGGAGAGTTGACGTATCATCACTGGGGAATAGGACTGTGATGTACGCCAACAAGTCATTGATACTAAACAAGATTCCAGAGAAAAGCCTTGGATGACAGTTCCCTGAAATGTTTCTCAGGTTTACCGACCCCCCTCAGACAAAGGTATTAAAAAAACACCTGTGTGGGTGAACTGTTGTGTGTAGGGATGCAATTAATCGACACACAGCTCTCTGTTTAAATCAGGCCCCCTGTAAAGTATGTGTAGTATTTTGATATTTTCTATTCAGAATGTGTTTGATGTGTGTGTGTGTGTTACATTGTGTGGCAGCCCAAAATTTCCTCTGCTGCACATGCACATGCACACAAACACACACACACACACACACACACACACACACACACACACACACACACACATTAATTGATGATAAGAAATGACATTTAATTGCGTTTTGAACCCGTAATTCCCCGCCAGTCCATGTAAGGGCGAGCTTGACAACAGACGTACTTGACGCATAAGCGGGAACACAAGCAGTTCTCTGACGACAACAACAAGACAATCGAGGAGCGGTGCGCGGACAGGATGAAGAGGGCCAAATGGAGTGCAGTATGGAGCCACCTTAAGGAGCGGCAGTAGCTCAGTCCATAGGTGACTTGGCTGGGAACTGGAGGGTTGCTGGTTCGAGTCCCTGTGGAGTGTGGACTGGTGGCTGGAGAGGTGCCAATTCATCTCCTTCATCTGCTGGTCACTGTCAGCCCCCTCGCTCTAACATCTCTCCATTAATTGCATGTATAGGTCCTGCTTGTGCAATTCTTCTTCTTAAGACGTGAGCTCCCGCAGTTTCGTTAACATCAGGCTACAAGTTAAAGTCCATATTGCCTCTTCATCCTGTCAGTGCACCGCTCCTCAAATGTCTTGTTGTTGTCGTCAGAGAACTGCTTTGCTTGGTTCCCGCGTCTGGCGTCAAGCGAGCCCTTACAGAAATTTACTAAAGCGAAATAGTTTTCATGTCGGCTCTGTGGGAAGAAATCAACAGTGTTTAACTGATTAATTGACTTTGTTTAACCGCCCAGGGCAGCGAGTTAGGCAGCAGGTGACACACAGAATGATCTGATCAGTCAATGTAGATACGGTTTAAATGTTTAAAACATAAACAGCGGGAGAAAATGCAGGTATGAGTCGATCCACTTAATAAAATGTATCCATTCTGTGAGATGAGCGAGTGACGCTCTTGTCTTGCTATGTGGAGCAGTGCCGTATGTTGACAGGTGCGGGGCCCGTTTAGACAGTGAGCCCCCCCCCCATGAGCACCGTCTACATTGGGCTAACACAAGTAATATGCAAAGACACCTGCAGCACCATCAGCTCTCTGCTAAAATCAGGACCCCTGTAAAGGAAATACTGAAATTTTAGTGTTAAAATATCACTGCGTCTAGTTCTCGTGGACTTAATATCGTGTATCGTCTTGTCACACCCCTTATTCTGAATGCATGGCATATTTTTGTAACATTGTACTTTTATGGTGATGGTGCTGTTGGTTTATGTATCATCTTCAAAAGAGTACAATAAAATTGTGACACTGAATTTGAAACAGCACATTGTAATTTATGCATCTCTTATTGATTTATCGTGATTTACACACACACACACAAACACGCTCCTTTCATGACCCATTTAATTTCCTCTGTACATCACTGACACAGTCCTGTTACCCATGGCAACACATGATTTGAGCACATGTTGTATTTCAGAAGGAGTGTGTTTGTATTTCTGTGCGGGCATGTCAGAGTTTTGAGAGATATCTGCATGTTCAGTAGAGAAGGCACAGCGAGTGTCTGAACACAGGTATATGAGTGTGTGTACTTGTACTATGAGGGTGTCTGTGTGAAACTCTGAAACCCCAGTGTGTAAAAACATTTACTAATTAGCATTAACACAGCACAAAGTCACATATTTTTATCCTTGAGTGGCTTTGTTCACGAAACCAACACCAGAGCCTGCAAACATCAACATGAACATGAAGAGTTATTGACGAATCAGTCAAAATCTACATAAATAACGATAATAACTGGTTGGGGGATCCAGGTGTGTTAACCAGCAGAGAAGGGTGCATGGCTCAGTATTGGTGTACGAAGACAGAAATAGTGTCACATTTGTTGAGATGGTCTGTCGGTGTTACATACTCTAGGTAGTGTTGTGTCTGTGATTTGGGATGGTGGATTTGAATTATTTATTCTTTGGTCTATTTACACAGCACATTAATAAGCATTTCTGTGAATGCAACAGGGCCATTTTTCATTTGTAATCCTTTAAAAGAAGAGAATGTGTTACAAATTCATCCTAAAAAATAATAATAACATTTTCATAACTTTAACAAGGTTTTACATTAACTTTTTTGACAACCAGCCAATCAGAATTGGGCTACACGGTGGTGTGGTGGTTAGCACTGACACCTCACAGCGAGAAGGTTCCAGGTTTGCGTCCTGGCTGGGGCCCTTCTGTGTGGAGTTCGCATGTTCTCCCCGTGTCTGTGTGGGTCTTCTCTGGGTTCTCCGGTTTCCTCCAACAGTCCAAAGACAATTGCCCGTAGGTGTGCATGGTTGTTCGTCTCTATGTGCCCTGTGATAGATTGGTATCCCGTCCAGGGTGTACCCCACTCACGCCCGATGCCAGCCGGCTCCATCCTCCACAGAGCTGGGTTTGTCTGACACTCCTGTCTGTTATAGGGACGGTTTTCTTTGCCCCCGTACTCAATGGGGGAATTGTTGGGTCTGTAACGTATCCTGAGATAACTTTTGTTATGATTTGACATATATATTTATATATATATATCATATATTATTTAGCATGTGCAACACAAAAGCACATAATACAATGCATGTAATACAATGAGATAGAAAGTATTAATATTAATCAAAGTATAGATAAATACCATGGCATTTAAGTTCTACACATGTTCAAACCAAGCCGCAAAGCCTGGAAAACGCTGAAAATTGAAGCCAACTTGGCAGGAAGTTAATTGTTTAAATTATATTAGGGCTTTAAATTCTGTATGATTGAAGGCTGCCTGTGAGTGACAGATAGGCTCCGTCACAGGCCGCAAGCATAGACTTGCCATAGAAAGCCACCCACTTCAGCTTTACTTTGGCTCTTCAGAAACTTATCGGTGACGTCATGGAGACTACATCCTTACGGTCTGCAGCTCAAACACTGTTACACATTTTTGTCATGCAGATGGAGCCAAGTTGCAGAGGCTGTTCAGCAACAGGTTGGGTCCAATGGCTAAATCTATGAGTTCCCTTCTGTATTACAGCGCTCTCAGACATAATTATTATCCTCAATTATCAGTCTTATTGCCCCAATAAAGTTCTTAATGTCACTTCAGAAGTTTTTTTATACTTATACTTACTTTATACTGACAATGCTACTGCTTTCATGTGTTTCTCATACTGTATTGTATGGTTTTCATACAGTACCAACGGGATTCAACAGTTTCCCCAACCTGCTAATCTTGGAGTACCTCTTTCACTTATTTCTTATTTGTCTCTTCGTCTGTCTTTAAAGCTCAGACTTCACTATCCCACTTTATTTCTCTCTCTCCCTTCCTTGTATGCAACATTTTTCTCAAATGCTTCTCCCGTCCCCACCCCCACTACCTCTGCCGACAGAAGTTTTTTAGATAAACTATTGAAGAAACCACTGAAATTTCTGGAACACAGCCTGGTTATTACGTCCTCTGTTTACTCTAACAGTGTGTGTGTGTGTGTGTGTGTGTGTGTGTGTGTGTGTGTGTGTGTGTGTGTGTGTGTGTGTGTGTGTGTGTGCGTGCGTGCGTGCGCGTGTGTGTATAAATGTTAATTTCTTCTGAATTTACTTGTAAGTCACTAGGGTGGGAAAAGCAACATTTGTGCTTCTGTTTGTGTTTGCAACCCAGAAGAATTAAGAGAGACCGTCAGAGAAAGTGTTTGCTCTGCAGTTCACAGTTATACAGTAATTTATCCTCCTTCCCTGTTTTTTCCTGCCTTGCTCTACCTCTCTTCCTCCTTACTGTACCAGTGTCCTCCCAGCCCATTTCATATTCCCACCATCTCTCTTTCTGCCTCTGTTCCTCTCTTTGTATAAAAAAATAAACCTCTGCTGTAGTGGAATGTGTGTGCCTGCATGTGTATTTGTGACTTATCGTCTCATTTTTCCAACGATGCGGTACAGGTAGTCTCCTGTACATGTCACCTCAGCTCTCTCTCTTACAGCACCTCTGACTCATTAAAGCGAAGTGTAGAGGCAAAGCTACATGCATTTATCTAGAATCTGTCCGGCTGTAGCTCCGCAGAAAGTTTTTCTTCAGTATTCCAGAAGTGATAACAAACGTCTCATGTCTTGAGAGGTCATGAGATCCTTTCAAACTTTGCAGTGAGTAGAGATAACAGGGAGATGGAATCACCTGCTAGGCATTAGTGCCGGTCGCACCTCCTCTAGTACCCACGGGTCAACTGCAGGGTCATCAGCCAGAAACCACCTATCACCAACGTTTCGCTACTTTAATCCTGGAACGTCTCCTGGTGGTGGAGCAGTGAAATGGACGTCTCCCTGCCACCCCCAGCAGCTGATAGATGTTCCCCCCTGCGGCTATTGTTGTGGTTAGCTGTTTGTTCGCCAGCTCTTGCCCTTCCTCCTTAACCAGAGCCAAAAGCTTCCTTTCTCTTCCTCCTCTGCCAGCTCCTTGGTTGCCTTCTTCAGGCTCCCTCCTGTCACTCCTGCGTCCCTCAGAAGGCGTGTGGTTGACTGCCCCACATAGACTGGGCATCCAACTTCCACTGGATAGAGATGGTGGTCTTCCAGCCTGCCATTCGGCACTCAGCAGCGTTCGCAGGAGCTCAATTCCCTCCTCCGCTGGTACCGTGAGCTCAATGAGGAGCAGGGATTTTGCCTTAGAGGACTATGCCACAATGTCCATTCGCATTAGGGGTGTTGCAGAGTGTGCAGCATTCCTCGCTCCCAAACCACTGGTGAAGGTTCAGAGGACAGAGAAGCGTGTCATATGTTGCACAAATAAGGAAGCTGAGACTTGCCAGCGGGATCTTCCAAAGGTCTGTCAAACTGAAGTTTCGGTTGATGACTCCTTCCCAGGTTGTCCACCTTCCTTGTCGGCCCTGTGACACGGCCTTGATCATATAGCGCTCTTCCTCCAGCCTTGTCACACCCACCACCACCATCTTCTTCCTCTCTTTGCAGTAAGTTTGTAATAAAGAATAGAACACTAGTAGGAAAGGAGTCATCCGCGTAAGCCTATGCCTTTGCGGAATTAATTCAGCATTTTGTTAGAGCTAGAGGTTATGGTTAGGGTTATGGTGGGTGGCAGGGTTAGGGGGTAGTGTTAGGGTCTAAATAAGCCTATTTGCTGGGGAATTCAGCACTGATTGTGGAAAAATATCAGACCAGGGATCATAGGACCTGTTCTGTGAAACGCGGGGAACATCAGACCCTTTTTTAAAGAAAAGGTCTGCTGTTCCCCGGTCACAAACAAAGCGGGGAACACAGGACCTTTATTGGTAAAAGAGGTCCAATGTTCCCCAAAGCAATTTAGGTCAAAAGCAACTGGACAAATAACCATGTCCAGTTGCTTTTGACTGAAATTGCTTTGGGGATTATATAGCAGTTTCTCATTGACCTCCATGTTAAATAGGCTGTTTTCACTGCATAATTAAACCTATTACAGGTAGTACCTGGTCCAAAAAAACCCCATTCTAGTCTGTATGTTGAGGTCATGTCTCACTGAGGGGGGGATTTTTTGTGTGCTAGGCTATTTTTTATTTTATTGGAGGTTAAAGTTTATGAATAATTAAGGGCATAGCCTCTTGAGTGACAGCTAGCCGCTGGCCTTCACTTCTCCTCGGAGGTAAACGTCAGCCAGATGGACGTATCTCCCTCCCCCCGACGTCACATCAATGTAATTTTTTTGTTAAGAGGAAATGAGGTGGATTCAAAGTCTGACAAGATGGCGACTCCTGTAGGCGAGGGCGAATAGATCAAGTAGGGAGAACGGACCTCAACATAGATGCTACGTCCAAACGGGGATCATAGGACCCGGGGAACATAGGTATGCTCCCGGAGGAAATATGTGGAATACACAGAAATATCTGCATTCGTTTTTGTAGTTATATGTAAGAACAGTGCATGAGGACAGCCTGAAACTTAACAGTTTCAATGTGACCCTGAGCCAGCCCAGAGCAGATGCTGATGACATTGTGGTACATTTAAGTTGTTTCCATTGAAAGTAAGACTGAAAGCAAAATATGTTTTTCTAACACTTAAACAGAGAAAGCATCAGGAAAGTCTAATTTCTCACAATGTCTGCAAGCACCATAGATTGGTTGAATGTGTTATCTTTATCTGGACATCTTATCTAGATCAGATCATCCTACCTAATTTGCATTTTGGTGTCTGATCAAAATGTGGGCAGATTCAAGATAACATGATAACACAAAGACAATATCCAGGCAACATATCAAGATTGCATATTAACATCAGGTGTAAAAGTGGCTCTTTATAAACCACTTCAACCCAAGATCAAAGAGCTCACAGAGGGAGATGACCTGGATTCAGGTTTACCTTAGTGCGTCATTAAAAATTAACAAAAAAATAACAAATCTGCTAGCTTACTTATTGGGCAAAGGTTTTAAAATATACCTATCTCTGAGATGTCTGTCTCCCTCATCCAAATACAGTGAAGGGTTGTTTTTGGGTGGCACCATAAATCTTAGAGGCAAACCAGAACCTTTCCAAAGCAAGGGCTTATGTAAACTGACCCCTTAGTCTTATACTGAACATTGTGTCTGCACGTACACACGCCTGCCTACCCATCTGAATTACCCATTGAGTCTGCAGTCACATTAACAAAAGCCACTGCCAAGCTATTCAGTGAAAGTACATTGTTTGACATTAATTAATACCACAGTTTTCCCTTTTGTTTTATGTCTAAGTGTGCCGTTTTACTGTAGTTTGCACTACATTTTTAATTTACCACTTATAGCACAATCCTACTCCTTCGACTTAGATCATTGCTTGACAAGACGGCGGAGACTGGGGCAGGAGAACAAAAGCTCAGGAATGGAGTGGGAGAGATTGATGGACGAAGCAGGGAACAGACAATAATTTGGACCCAATACAGCCTTATGAGGAAAAAGGAGGCCTTTTGTTAGTGCTTATGCAATGCTTTTTTTTTAGGTTTTGGAAAGCAGCTAGTTTAAATTAAGTCAAATGATCATTTTGGGAAATTTAACTTAACACGGATGATTGGAATGAAAGCCACCTATGTAATGTTTACATTAAGCATTTCAGATGAGGATGGTTGGAACAAGATTAACAGAATAGTGACTAATTTTGGGGAAGAGTCATATGAGAGCATGTACAGACCACCCTCATGTCTGTTTATCTGTAAATATGAAGCAGTCTTTTATTTACGCTAAGCACAAAGCCTGGAAACAGCTGGCCTGGCACTGTCCAAAGGTTACTAGATCAGTCCCGTTAAAGCTCAGTAGTTAACATGTTATGTCTTGTTATAACACAAAAACTTCACATTGTGATTTGATGTGGTGTAACATGCCAGGCACAGACGGTGGGCATATTACAAAATTTAGACTACGCTGACTCGTGGCCACTTGGATAAGGAATATGGTTTGAGCTTTGAGTTTTTGTCACCAAAGTACAAGTGGAGGGACACTTGAGGTAAAGTAAACTGTCATCACCCAATCTAACAAATGTTGGCCGCGGAGTGGGAGTTCATATTTTTACACTGTTATATAAAATCCCTTTTTAATTATTCATTTTTCTGATGAATAACTTTAAAATAGTGCATTCCTGTAAATGGTTTTAATTAATAACAAAGTCTACTTTCAGCAAATTTATCAAGGTACAGTTCACTTTATCCCAACTACAATTACCTCAGTTCATTCTGCCTTCTAAGCATTATAAATGTCTGGCTGTTAAATGTCCTCATTTTTATCTTTGTACTCATTCATTCATTCATCTTCAACCGCTTATCCCGGGGTCGGGGTTGCGGGGGTGTTGGAGCCGATCCCAGCTGACATCGGGCGTGAGGCGGGGTCCACCCTGGACGGGACGCCAGTCTATCGCAGGGCACATAGAGACGAACAGAGACAGACAACCATTCACACCTACGGGCAATTTTAGAGTCATCAATGAACCGAACACCTGCACGTCTTTGGACTGTGGGAGGAAACCGGAGAACCCGGAGAAAACCCACGCAGACACGGGGACAACATGCAAACTCCACACAGAAGGGCCCAGGCCGGGATGCGAACCTGTAACCTTTTTGCTGTGAGGCGACAGTGCTAACCACTAAATATGGGAGCTGTTTTCTGTAGATATGGTTGAAGTTGTATTCCCTTTTCTGATTCAAGGCCAAGGCAGATGTTCACCCACCTAGAGCCTGATTCTATTTGAGGTTTCTTCCCATTAAAGGGGAGTTGTGACCTGTCACCACGTGATTGTTAATGGAGAAATGTTGACATCAGTTCAGTTCTTGCAGAATACTTAATCCTTGGTCAAAGCCGACACTATGCTCTAAAAGAACAACATAAATCATCCGTTTTTAGATAAAAAACCCTGCGCACTAAGAGCTTATTGTGTGTTTTGTATAGAGTTGACTCTCACACAGAGATTCCCCCTCACGCACACGCCTCAAGCTAGGCATACACTAAATTAGGTTAGCAGTTGCTAAGGTAGCCAGCTTTATGTTTTGTATAATTTTTTCTTAAATTCTTATCTGATATGGCCTTTGATTTACTTCCACTGCATCTGTTTCCAAACACTGTGTTCCAGACTTTTATATATCTCTGCATCAATGCTTACATCTCTCTGCATCAGTGTTTGTGTGTGTGTGTGTGTGTGTGTGTGTGTGTGTTACTGTGTGTGGGAGGCATGCATTGGGATTAGCATTAATGCTCTAATTATACAATTAGGAGGTGGTAATGATGGAAACAAGAAGTGTTAATGACAGATTTGTGCCCCATAAACATTTCTGTTCATAGAAAGTGACTCATTTGGGTTTCATAATCCATGAAACAACCAGTCCACCAACTCATCACAATGTTTGCTGTTTACATTTTGGATCTTCTAAGAGAAAAAAAAACATTTTAGAGTTTTGATTTGGATACGTTATTGATTGTTTTCTATTTTGAGCAAACTATTCATACATTTAGACAGAAACATAAAACACTAAACATATATTAATAACTATGTAGCTATGCTGTATACCTGAATGTTGTTGCAGTGATAAATGCTCTATCTATATACTGTATATATCCATTCATTCATCCATTAATTATTAAAAACTCACTTTATAAGATTAAAATTGTCTCTAAAGAGTTTGTAGTCTGGTCCCTCAGTGTATCTGGTTACAAAAGATTCTAATCCTGTGAATGTTCTCATTTGTCCAGGTCGTCGTTATCCCCAAAGAAATTTCAGTCAAAAGCAACTGGACTTGGTTATTTGTCTAGGAAGACGTTTCACCTCTCATCCAAGAGGCTTCATTAGTTCATGTGCGCATCCGTCAGTTGCGTACATGAACTGATGAAGAGGTGAAACGTCTTCCTGGACAAATAACCAAGTCCAGTTGCTTTTGACTGAAATTGCTTTGGGGAGAACCATCTCAACAAAACAGCAACTATCAACCCGTCACTATACTGTATATCCCTGAACATAACAAATAACAGCTGTTCACAAATGGCCTCGTGACTCCAACGACTGTCATTATAACCCAGTAGAGCACTAACAAACTCAAAACCAACTTCCCACCAACGAAGGTGACTGTCGTTGGCACCTGGAGCACAATAGGTTCAGGTGACATCCTCGGCCTAGTGTACGCCCTCACTACAGCTTAAATACCTGGATCTCCACACCAGATAGTAGGTCCAGTCCCAGCCTGGTCCTGGTTCTGGTCCTGGTCCAGTCCCAGCCTGGTCCTGGTTCTGGTCCTGGTCCAGTCCCAGCCTGGTCAGATGCGTAAATGAACTGGTGAAGCCTCTTGGATGAGAGGTGAAACGTCTTCCTAGACAAATAACCAAGTCCAGTTGCTTTTGACTGAAATTGCTATGAGGAAAAAGATTCTAATACAAGTTTTCGTGGTGGGAAACTCACTTAAATGTAAAACACTAGATCTCGGTGTGCATTAATAGCCCTCTAATTGACTTAACTATTAGAATAACCTGATAAGGCTCTTCCTCAGCTTTCTGGGACAGATCAATGAACCCATTAGTTGAACCATTAACACATTGTTTTAATGGAAAGTTAAACACCCTCCCTAAATGAACATGGCAGACGGACAGAGGTGTCCTGCTCTGTTCAATTCAACAAACTACATAGTAACTGCCGCCACCTATGAATTAGTTATAGTTAATATTTCCATCATGCTCTCTTTGTCATTGTTTCCCTCTGCCATTGTCCCAGTTCTACATTTTCTAATTTGGATCTTGCAGTGCAACCACTCTTTTATTGCTGAGCAAGTAACATGTTCACTGGATCAGCTAGACCTTATAAGCATGCATTGCTCATGAACACCGTTACAGTCTTTTTTGAGAGAGGGGTAATTTTAATAACGTTTTGTGTATCTTTGATCAGGTATCAACGACCCACTCACAAAGGGTCACTCTGGTTATGTGTGTGTGCAAAGTTTAAGTCATTTGATGTTGAACTGCAGTGACTAATTCACACCCCCTCTTTGTTTGACTGTTTCATAACCAGTTCATGTAGAGTACCAGGAACGTGCGCACACACACACGCACACACACACACACACACACACACACACACACACACACACACGCACACTGTACATATCTTATAAAACTTTGAACGCCCTCCTGGCATCAGAAAATCATCCCTTTAAACTCTGAATTAATTCAAGATAGCCACATTTGTAGAGCTTGCGAGTGTCTGTGTGTGTCAGCAGTGGGTGGTTGGGTGCTTTTTTGTGCTTCTCTCCATATGAGGATCCACCAAAATAGATGAATGAGAACAAAAAAACTGAAGGAATTGAATATGAATTGTTCAGCCAGAATTCAAAGAGAAGTGGTTTGAAAGGGCACGAGTGTTTTGATCTCATTCGGAGCTTTTATGAAACGAGTATTGTGGAAATTTACCCATTAGCACTCAATAAAGCAAACACAAGACATAAAATGTGCATTGTGGTCTGGAGTGAGCTTTACCCAATTGTAGAAGTGAAGAAAGATCTGACCACTTAAACAGACACATTAAATCCAAGCCGTGGATTCAATACTCGCGCCTGCTGCACTCCTGCGACACACAGAGACACAAAGTGACACACAGACCACTCTCCCGCTGAGATGGTAGCAAGGTACACAGGTCTGGCTATGTGCTTGCATACTTTTACTAAACAAGCTGGTATTTAAGTGAATGCTCATCATTTGTTCACCTGTTGCCCTTAAAGGCACCATGTAGCCTTTTTTAACAGCACTTACACTATGGTTATGTTCACACTGTAGGTCTTAATGCACAATTCTGATTTATTGCTCAAATCCAATGTTTTGTTTGGCTGTTCACATTATGTCTTTAAATGTGGCCTGTCTACAGATTTCTGTTTGAGCAGCTCACTCTCCTGAAGTGACCTGCATGCGCAGTTGATCATTGATGACATCAGGCCTGAACAGTGTTTACGGAAGCGAACACGGCAACGGCAACCGGTATTGTAGGGCTTTATGACTTAATGCTAAAAGCAGTGTGTGAGCCACTGGCCGTCTGCTTCTCTGCTGTCCTCCATGTTGGTTTTGATTCTGTTCCTGACTCCCGGCTGTATTACACTTTGTCATTCATTTACAAAACAGTGCAGCACGGGTCAGAATGATGTTAAAGTTACTGTAAATGCAGCCTGGCTGTTCACATTGCGGTTGTATTAAAAAAAAATCTGATACATGTCCGATTCAGTGCCATATATAAAAGTGGCCTAATTCTGATTCCAAAATGTCAGATTCAGTGTGACCTGTCAAAAGCAAATCCAATTTGGTTCACATATGAGCGAAAAAAATCAGATTTAGGTGTTGGTGCAACGCATATGTGAATCATAGGTCCATAAGTTTCAGTCTTTAGCTGTGTTCAAAAGCTTTATGGCAGAGTGTCAAACTGTCCTTGTAGGGTGAGAGGTGTCAGCAGCTATTTTTTTAGCGCTCCTCAGGTCCTACAGGAGTAAAGATCCTGAAGAGAAGGGAGGTTACAGCCGATCACCCTTTCTGCAGAGCGAATGCTACGCTGCAGTCTGCACCTGTCCTTGGCAGAGGCAGCAGCGTACCAGACGGTGATGGAGGAGGTGAGGATGGGTTCATTGATGGCAGTGTAGAAGTGGACCATCATTGTTTGTGGTAGGTTAAACTTCTTTAACTGCCCAAGAAGTACGTCCTCTGCTGAGCCTTCTTGATGAGGAAGCTGATGTTCCGCTCCCACCTAAGGTCCTAATCACACAGGATTAGGGGGGAGGGTGGGGCGGCGCTCTTCCTGAAGTCTACTATCATCTCCACTGTTTTGGAGCATTGAGCTCCGGGTTGTTGTCCCTTCACCAGGTCGTGGTGTCATCTGCAAACTTTAAGAGTTTGACAGACTGGTGACTGGAGGTGCTGTTGTTGGTGTACATGGAGAAGAACAGGGAAGAAAGAACGTAGCCTCGGGGGGAGCCGGTGCTGATGGTACTGGTGTCCGAAGTGTGCTTTCCCAGCCTCACGTGCTGCTTCTTGTCTGTCAGGAAGTCTATAATCCACTGGCAGGTGGAGGCCGGACGTTGAGTTTTGAAAGGTTGTCCTGAAGGAGAGCCGGAACGATTGGGTTAAATGCAGATCCTGACATAGGATCCCAGGGAGTCCAGGTGCTGGAGGTTGAAGTGGATGGCCGAGTTGACAGCATCGTCTACAGACCTGTTTGCTCTGTAGGCAAACTGCAGGGGGTCCAGGAGTGAATCTGTGGTGGATTTGAGGTGGGACAGTACCAGGCGCTCAAAAGATTTCATGACCACAGATGTCAGTGCGACGGTTCTGTAGTCATTCAATCATGTGGGTGCTTTTTTCTTGGGAACTGGGGTGATGGTAGATGCCTTGAAGCATGCTAGCATGTGGCATGTCTCCAGTGAGGAGTTATAGATGTCTGTGAACACTGGAGATAGCTGATCTGCACAATGCTTTAGGCAGGCTTCAGGAGCCTGTTAATGTCTTTCTCAAGTACAGACAGAGGTATTGATGGTGGATGGGGGAGGTGGAGGGCAGCTGTGACGACGGAAGCTGTTCTACCTCTGATGGTTTAAAAGTCAGTTGTGAATTGTGGTGGATTTGAAGCAGTCTCAAGGGAGCTTGGCTGAGATACAGAAAGTTATGTGAAGAGTGATGCACTGGTATTATTGGTTGGAAGGTGATGTAACTTCCTGTTTAATGAGATATGTTATTGATTCAATTTTCCAAGTCACTTTCCCAACACTGCTTTCATACATTACTTTAGTGGTAAAAGAAGGGAATCTTCACATCATTCATACAAGATGCAGTTTGTATACTCACTTAATGTGCTCATTTCAGACATTTATGTAAAATTGTGTTGGATAGGAATAATATGAAATATAGCCTACAAAGCAGAAACAGGCAACATAATACGTTTGGCAGTGAGCAGTCAGGATGCCTCCGCTATGGTGAAGTTTAATTTCATCTAAATGCACTGCAATAGTCAGAAAGAAACAACTGGTTTTAGGTCTTGGAATCCGCTGACAAAGCCAAAAAACTGGAAAGAATCTATTTCTGTCTTTCTGACTCCTGCAGAGTCTATAATACTTTGAAATTGTTATACTGTGAGCTGAGGACAGTCCTCCAGTGCTGCTAAGGATGTCTGACTGTCTGCAGCTGACCTCCTTTCCAAGCTTTGAGTTCAGTTTCACTCCTTTTCTTCTCAGGAAATTGTTGAGGTTGGTTTGTGGATATATCAAACAAGTGCTGAGTGACACAGTTAAACGCAAACCTAACTAACCAAAGACACACCTTACCTGTACCTTTGTTTTTACACAAATGATTGTATCAGTAGCCACCCAGAAAATTGTATTTTTAAGTTCTCTGACGACGCTGCCATCCTGAGCCTGCAGCACTGTCCCCTCATCCTACTTTTTCTGAAATACAGAATTTTGTTAAGTGATGTGACGAGCTCAGCTTCCCCTAAAAAAAGTGGTGCAATATGTTCTGCTGTGTGTTCATTGACTAAATATGCGCTAGAAAGCCTTCGTCTTTTGTTCAAAAGAGTCGGACGCTCAGCTTCTACTGACCTCAATGGGGAAGCTTAGAGCAGGTTGTTCCACTGCGGTGAAACTAGACGCTCATTGGATAAATGCTGGGCTTTGTCCCGCCCATCGGACGGTCAGAGTCTCTGGGGGTCTATGGGACAGTGAGCTGGCCCGGACGCTCAGCTTCTGCATGATGATTGTATGAGCTGTCTGAGGCAGACTCCTTTTTTGATTGACAGCTAAACGAGTGAATCAGCGATCTTGAAGAATAAACATCCAGCTGTTACCGATCCCTCAGAGACTTTGTCTTTGTTAAAAACCACTACCGTTGTGTTTGGCGGGTCTGTTGTGTCACTCTGCAGTTTCTTTCCCCAGCGAGCAGCAGCAGTTGTGGAGCTTCTCCCCCCGTCATGATCACTCACACTCACAGGCGGTCCCACTTCACAGTAGCCTGGCGCAGCAGCTCCAGCTGGGCCAATGCCATTTAAGCAGCCTAGCTCTTCTGGCTATTGGAAGGACACTGGTAAAGTCCCTGGAAAAGACGCCTAGTAGGTACGACAATGTCACAGATCATTTTCTTGAAAAGGAACGAAGGGTAGAATTTACATGTAAATAAACAAACACATTTGCAATGTATGCCGAATAAATGAGCTTCCCCTCCCTGAAAGACCAGCAGCCGCCACTGCTTTAAACGTAAAAAATAAATGGTGCTGGGTCCAAAATCAATAGGGGACCATACTCCACTGTGTATCCAGGGGGGGAAATCAACCAAGTCATCTCCTACAGGTATCTTGATAAACTTTGCCATTGGCAGGTTCATGTTTATTACCTGTGTCTCAAGCAAAGACTGTACTTCTTGCACAGACTCAGGGATGTCGGCTTGGTACGGTAACCTTCCTGTCCAGCTGAAATAAAAAAATTGGTTGCCTGATTCATTCTGCTATGGAGGTGATGGGGAGGTCTGAAAAGCTATGCTAAGCATGCAGTCCATCTATGAGCAGTCTGGCTCAGATAGCTGAGAATATATTGATATTATCTGATCAGAAACATGTTCTTAACACAGTACCAGCTTCTACCATCAGGTAAAAGAGTGCCCACATGCAGGCTGAACTGCTTTAGGAACTAATTTGTCCCCACCTCAGTCCTAAATGCCCCCAGGGCCAAACAAATTGTGCAATAGTACTACTGACCATGGTCAGATGGTGTAATACAGTGGGCGGGGAGAGTGTGTGTGTGTGTGTGAATTGCACTTACCTGCATGCTGTTTGATATATGTGGCCTATATGTATGCATTGTCTATATTTGTATTGTTACTTATTTAATGTATAGCAGCTTTAGGTTATGGTATTGGAGTCCAAGACAAAATTTCCTCTAAAGATAATAAAGTGTATCTTATTATCTTAACTTGTCAATCCTTGGTAAATTGTGCTAGGGTCGTGTCATATGAGGGTTAATGCAATTACCAGTTTAGACTTTGTAATACTTGTTGCTGTTGTTATTCATTAGTGGTACATACAGTATAGCTACAAGTAATACAAAATCATTAGTGTGTATTCCACATGTTTATTTTGTGTGTATTCCACATATTAAAGCTAATTTCTGCTTAGAAAGGCAGGTTGGGGTGGTGGATTGTTCCCAAAACACAGGACTTTAAACGAAGGACAGAAGTTGGTGTAGAGTTTTGATTCTCTTCCTGAGCCCGAGCCCAACCCTGACCATGACCCTGACCCTGGTCGTTATTTCCCACCACTATCGTCGGGCCAGGCCTTTGATCGAGTGCTAGTGGGGTTTTTTTGGTTTTTATCATTGCTTTATTTGCCTAATCTGAGGAGAAAGCTATGCCATAAATAGAAATATATATATATATAAACTATTTTAGCTTGATGTACTTTGATTAATGCTGAATCCCTACGGATGACAATGTACTCTAAAGTGCTACACTTTCAGAAGCAGTTGCCTCAAGACACTCACTAACCTCAATAATCTTCAAGGGGTCAATGTAATTTCCTGCCAGCAATCAATTTTGTCAGGTGTCACTTTAAGAAGAGTGGAAACTTCAATGCGGGACCTTAGCTTGATTAACAGGCATGTCCTAAACCCTACGACTGAGTTTTCATTACAGCTACCAGGGTTCACACCCCCAGCTCTGCAGTGTGTGTGCATGAGTGTGTGTATGAGTGCGCGAGCGAGCGAGCAAGCACAAAAGACTGAGTGTGTATAATAGAGGGTAAACTTTTATGTATGACTTGTATGTGAGAAAGAGAGCTAAGCAGAAGTGTCCACAGTGTGTGTTGTCCTGCCTACCCACACTTAAACAAAGTGTGTGTGTGTGTGTGTGCCTGTGTGTGTGTGTGGCCTCTCCTTCAGAGGAGATGATGAGCTCATTATGGAGAGACACAAACCAGAGATTAGAGAGCAAATGCGGAGGGATGGAGGAATAGATGAAGTAGAAATGGTAAACGGGAGAAAGAAAAGGGTGTTGAAAGAGGAACTAAGAGGGTCAGATGAGATAGAGGAGGTGAAGAGAGAAGAGGCGTAAGGATCGCATTAAGGGTCTAGGAAACAGGTGGAGTGGAAAGTGAGGGATGGAGAGATGAACAGTAGGGAGGAACGAAGAAATGCTGGAAAGCAGTATTAGAGGAAGACATGGATTGATCGAAGAAGTTAGCTGTGTTTGCTGCTGTGGAAGGAGACAAACTGCGTGTGTGTGTGTGTGTGTGTGTGTGCATGTGATTGTGCAGACATGTTTGCGTGCATGCATGTGTGCGCTGACTGACAGAATGAAAGTGCATTTGAGAGAGAGAGAGAGAGAGAGAGAGAGAGAGAGAGAGAGAGAGAGAGAGAGAGAGAGAAATAATGGAACATATAACTGCATATGGACAAAAAAAATAGCACCATGCTGAGCCTTTTTTTTAAATGTCGCTTTATTTATTTCTCCCCCTTTTTTCCTCTGGAAGTACCAGCTGAGAGTTTTGAAGGCTTGATGTGGGAGGTGGCGAGTGAGGGTGCATAGAGAGAGAGAGAGAGTAAACGGAGGGGAGAAGTAAATGTGCTGCCTCCCCCTCTCCTCTCTTTTCCCTCAGTGTCTCACTTCTCTCGTTGCTTCGTTCAGAAGCGAAGGAAAAAGAAGAGAAGAACAATAAGATATAGAGGTGTGGGACGAAACCTGAGCAAGTAACTGCTGCATTGTCAAGGGGAGGGGGGGCATTGGAGGTGAAGAAGAAGACCAGAAGGAGGAAAGGAAGAAGAGAGAAGGGTGAGGAGGAAGAGGAGGAGGGATTTGGGGGGAAATCAAGGGAATCACTGTGCGGGGAAGACGAGTGAGGCAGACTGGCGAAAGTTATCAGGCTTCCCAAAAAGCCAAGAAAAGACAGAGTTAGAAAAGAAGAGGAAGTGGGAGACAAAGAAGACACTAAAGAGTGAGAAGGAAGAAAGAGAAAAGAAGGGGGGGATAAGAAAAGGAGAAAAAAAGAGGTCTGCCTTGATCAGCCATCACATCATCCAGGATGGACAAAGTGGAGCGAGTGATGAAGATGGTGAAGAGGATGTCACCACGGAAGAAGAGGAGAGAAGGAGGAGGAGGAAGAGGGGGAGGACCAGGGGAACTGGAGAGCCCGGACACCCTGTGTGACGAACTCTGCCGTTTCAGCCTCTGCATCAGTGGTGAGAGATCACATCACCGCATGTGGTTGTGTGTGTGCTTGTGTTTGTGTGTGTGATATGACAGTAGTGAATGGGTGTGGTCCTCTGAGTGCACATGAGTGTGTTTTTAAAGACATGCATTGCTTCAGTCGAAAATTAAGAGGGAGTATGTGTTTCTGAATGTTTCTATATGGTGTTTTCAGGATATACATGGATGTCTTAAAGGGCATTTCAGAGTGTTTGTAAACAACAGACATTAAGACACTTCCGGGTGGCAGTACGCAAGCAGCATCCACTGACCTGAAGCTGCCCAGCTGCTGCTTTAAACAGTGTTACACAGTTAAAAACAAAAATGTGTTGTATTTTGGGTTGAGCCGCCTGATAGAGAGCAAAAGATGTAGGGTTTTATCGATTTTCTTCAGAGAATAGTAAATGTTCCTGCGGGACCTGTGGGTGAGGAGGTTAAAGCGAGTGGACGTCGTTCAAAGTACGAGTGCTACAGAGAAAACCGACAGACTGCCTGGAGTAGCTTCTTCTAACGGGGCAGACTGGGACCAAACCTCCATTATCGTGTTTGTGGAGACATTTTCTCACAGAGAACCGATCTCTGACAGTTTTTAGCTAAATTCTATCAAAACTTTCTGTTTAACCTACAAATATAAATGATGGTGTAATGTTTAGAGTTAATTTAATGGTGTTAAACTATAGTCAAATTTCTTATATTTGTAACCATATATCGTGTTAAAGGCCTTATTTAGCCTTGTGTTTACATGAGTCGTCTAAAAGATGACCGGTGAATTAGCCGTGTGCTCCTATGGGCCCCAGTCGGACACCCTGATAGCCGTAAACACTTGGAGCTGCTGGTCGTCCACATTAACATCAATGTTGTCAAAACATCCGGGACCATACTTACGTCCGTCACAATAAAATTACATGCTTTAACAGCTCCAAAATATATCGTTAAGTGTTAAAGTCATTTTTCATGTAAACCAGCACCAATGTTCATACAGCTTTCTCTCATCAACGTCAAATTCTCACACTAATTTGACTTTTACCCATGTACAACTATTAAAAATTTAATTTGTATATTCTTAGAAGTGTGTAAATAAATTCTACTTCCACTTCGGCACAGCAGATCTGCAGATCACCCAGTAATTTAAGCCATTTACTCTGGTCAAATGACACGGAAGGGCTTGTTTACTAGTGGTGCCATCGTAGAACGCTTCGGCGTTTGCCACCCGGAAGAACGAATATTATGGTTGTGGCGTCATGGTGTATTGTCCTATAGGCTACAGCAGTGTAGTAAGCAATTTATACAAATCTAGTTTTTATGTATGTTCCTATTTGAACAAGAATGGATATATGCATGTCTGTGAACCTTTCAGAAAGTATTTTCACATGTTTATTTTTATTTATTTTGAGTGTGTGTGTGTGTGTGTGTGTGAGAGAGAGAGTATGCATGTGTGAACATAGGGAACGTATGTTCTGTGTGCATGAAACAATTGGAAAATGCACTTTTTGAGTTTGCAGTTGAACTGTTTATTTAATTGAGCTGCTTCCTATTAAGTGTTGGTTTTATTAGATGATCATGTCGTCGTCAATCCATGCGTTTTGCAACTGACCTCCCTAACGTGAATAAAAAACTGACAGCCGTGTTCAGGTTTAAATGACTTTCCCTACCTTAAATCTGAAGTCGGAAAGTCTGGCAGATCGAGTTGACTCTAATGATAGACCGATACATCGGTCGGCTCCTCTGACACTTATTCTTCTTTTACACTTTATTCTTGTTGATAGGTTAAAATTGTTTTTTATAGTTGCACTGTCGTTATCATCATTGTGTAATTTTTATGATGTAAATTGAGGGAGCAAAAAGAGATAATCGGCAATTCCTATAGGTCAAAGGCTAAGGCTGATGAAAAAAAAACGGTATCTGCATCGTTTCGTAAAAATCCATATCGGTCGATCCCTAGTTGACTAAAATTTCAAATGTTTACAACTCTCACGCCCCTCGCCTTCTACCACCGGGCTCCTCTGCGCCGCTCCGCGCTCTCTAATCGAGTGCTTGTCAATGGGCGTGCACAAGATTCCTGTGAACGCGCCCGTGTCTTCTCTTATCAATAAATGAACTGTGCTGAGTGAAAACAAATGTTGCTGACTGGGACTATCCAGGCAGCTTTAGTCGCCTTAACTTAAACCGATCTTAACCATAAAGGTGGAAGATAAGGAAACAAATGGACTTGTACTTGTATAGCGCCTTTCACACTACTTGTCACATTTGCCCATCCACACAGACATTAACACTGATGGCAGTGGACATCGACATACCATCTAACCAATGTGACCATTCAAACCACATTTACACACCCATGCACAGGGGAGCAATTTGGGGTTCAGTGTCTTCCCCAAGGACACTTTGACAAGTGGACCGGGGGAGCTGGGAATCGAATCACTGATCTCTCGAATGGAGGACGAGCCACTTTAACACTGAGTCTGTGATATAGTTATGTCAGTGCGTGATGTGACTCATTTTAACCCAATCCATTATCTTTCCCCAGCTCTAACCAAGGACTTTTTCTGTCTAAACGTAAACAAACAGATGTGTTACTTAAACTTTTACCAAGTAGTTTAGTTCCGCAAAACAAATACAAACCATCTTTTGTCCCCGTCTGTAATTCACAACGGTACTCTAATGTTTGTGCATTCACCCACTGTTGTTCATACTTCTCACTGGATGATTGGGGCGTTCATCTTACAACTTCATTGTATCACCATTAAATGACAATCAAATGCAACTACTTTGCTTTAGCAAGTGCTTTATGTAGGAAACAAAGTTCTTATGCTACTCAGGTGACATTCACTGCCGTTGTTTTTCCAATTGCTTATATTACTTTACCGACCCACATGAACTAAAGTGTTACAAAGATGTGCTCATATTTAGTTTCACCTTCGAATAGGACGACATTTTTACGACATCTTATCGCCCACAACCTGTGTTCCTGCCCATTGGACTCTGTTCTGGGGATGTTATTGCTTCCCTTTTCTATGCGGTGAAATCTAAATTGTAATGTCATCTAATGCAAAAATTCGTTATGGAGTAAAAACCTTTTGAAGGCAAACAAACTCATATCCGCCATCCTTAACTCCTGCACCATATATGAACATCAGACTTGTTTGGCATCTTTAGCATTGTTGGCCTGAAATATACTAATGCATAAGACTTGCACATTTATAATTCATAGGAGACTGGAGGAAACTGGCACTGCTGACATCTCCAAGACAATTTCTCCTGCAGGGACGGAAAAGTTTGGCTCACAGTTTTCCTGTGACACTGTTTTCTTGTCTGTTTGCCAGTGTTTGCAGCATTGCTGTTCCCTTGGCTTAATTAGTTAGTGCTAGCATTTAATTAGCACTGAGCTGCGTACTGTTGATGCTACAGTTTGTAAGGTACCTCATGTTCTTCAAAGACCTTGGAAAGTATTTCAGAATGTTCAATTTTTTTGTGAAGTTTATTTTTTAACTTGCTTTGATCGTACACAAACAGCTCTATGAAGAGAGCGAGAGCGGCAATGTGGTAGTAAATGTATAGAGAAAAGGGTGTATACAGCAGTAAACGTACATGTGTGAGAGGGAAGTGTGAGTGTTTCCTCTCCCTCTCCCATATATCATTTCATCAAACAATCTTTATAATCACGCAGCAGAAAATGCAGCAGCCAGACTTCAAACAGCATCAAACAACCATCAGAAAGGCAAACATTGCACAGCAGGCGGAGAAAGGTCACTTTGAAAACCAGAGGGAACACGAGTATATCAAGGCAAACATCCCAATATCCTGCTCCAGCACAATAGATGTTTTTCTTCTCACATGACATACACCATTTACTGAATGCTTTTATCTAGAGCATCAGCAACAGGAGAGCATTAATGTTTAGTATGGTATGAATCCAGAAGGCTTAGACCAATGGATTGATCTGCCAGTCTGTAGTATCTCATCTTAATGCTTGATATCAACCAGAGAAGCATCTTACCTCTGACCTGATGTCGGTGATTACACACAGTAGATGCTGTCTGGGGAAGAACTGTAAACACTGACCAATCAGAGCAGATTGGGCTTTTCGGAAGGGGGTTAGGCACTAAAACGGAGCATTTCAGACAGGTTGAAAACAGGCATATTCAGACAGATAGTATGAGCAAAATAATGTGTTTTTCTTTTTTTTATTTAAGTTTGTAAACATGTTCTATCAGAAGTCCAGAAAGTCCACAAACTGTGAACTGCGCTGAGTGAAAGCAAATGTTGCTGACTGGGACTATCCAAGCAGCTTTAGTAACCTTAACTTAAACCGATCTTAACCATAAAGGTGGAAGATAAGGAAACAAATGGACTTGTACTTATATAGCGCCGTTCACACTACTTGTCACATTCACCCATCCACACAGACATTCACACTGATGGCAGTGGACATCTCCTTACCATCTAACCTAGCCATTCACACCACATTTACACACCCATGCACAGGGGAGCAGTTTGGGGTTCAGTGTCTTCCAAGGCATGTAAACATGTTCTATCAGAAGTCCAGAATACGAGTATGAACCTCACAATTAGCAAAACATGGCACCTTTAAGTCCAAACCAGAGTCCAATGTGCCTTGTTCCCACTGAATGATGTAAGGCAGCTGTTTAGACTCAGCTGTTTATCAATGTCGCCAGGATATCACATCGGCAACCATTTTGACATTTGCTGAAAAAAAAAACCAGCACTGTGAACAGGTAATCAAAGCCATGGCAGCAGGCTGCAGAGAAGAGGAAAAACAAACACACCTCTTCCATTGCTCTTCTCCTAAAAAAAATACGAAGGGTCATCAAGTTGGCCATGAAAGTTATCCTCTACTCAGACATGATGGAGGCATTTTATGTTCCCCACTTCCTGGCTTATAGTGCCACTGAAACTCTTGTCCTGCTGTTAGAGTACAGATCAACTGCACACAAATTGTACCACAGTTCAACTGCAACTCAGACCACCTTTAGGTCGACTCAAATTCTGTTTCTCTCACTGCAACCGGTTTTGGAAAATGCATTTGTGAATTATGATTCTAGTGAACAGTTGTGGTGTCCAAAGGTGGGCTATTGTTTTGGAAGAATTTCTAACAGCATGAACAGAAAAATATTTAACAACCGAAATATTGAACTTCCGACATTATATTACAATGTTCCTTGTTAACTGACGGATGGTGATAGGCATTTACAGTAAGAGAAGAAAAGCATGGAGCATTTTTTCCATTGTCTCTGAACAATGTGTGTGTGTGTGTGTGTGTGTGTGTGTGTGTGTGTGTGTGTGTGTGTTGACTGTAAGTGGGGAAAAATGAGGTGGAAGTACTAGATAGAGTGTAACAGAGGAAGAAATATTAACTTTTTTTTCTCAGACTAGGCTGGATCATCAAATACGTCCCAAATGATGATTTATCTTGATAAAACGGCTCTTTGACACAAATTAATACCAATAAAACTACCAACTGTCACCTTGTGCTAAATTCAGTTCATCAGCCCAGTAGACACATTTCACATTTCTGGCAAACTGCTTAAAAGCCAGTGTTCAAGTCGGACGGGATTAGTTTAACGTGGGGACGTGAGGTAAAA
This sequence comes from Echiichthys vipera, assembly GCF_963691815.1. Taxonomy (NCBI): domain Eukaryota; kingdom Metazoa; phylum Chordata; class Actinopteri; order Perciformes; family Trachinidae; genus Echiichthys; species Echiichthys vipera. Next base: position 45,775,017 of record NC_139825.1, read on the forward strand.
TCATTTTACCTCAGGACATTTGCAGTATTAATGGCCAATTTGCACGGGAATAAGAAATCTGTGTATTCTACCAAGAGTGCGAGGGGTTACTCATTTTACGCACTACACCTCCTCCCTGTCTCCATGTGGTGCTACATAGCTTCCTGATATCAGAAAACTAAGTAAACACGAAACTAAAGAACAAAATCAATTATCTAACAACAGGGTTTCTTTTAGCGTCTCTATGCTCAAAAATATCTGGAAACAATTTATTAACAGGATTTGATGGAATATCGATATATGTTTTCCAGGTCGTATTCAGACATGATTAGTTTTACTTGAGGTATTCTTTCCAGACTGATTTATAGAAGTTCAAAATCAATTTTTACTGACATTGTGCATTCAGACAGGACTTAAACCTCTGGTTAGAGTGGCCTTACCCTAGGTCCCCACAAGGTAATTTGACTCAATAAGGCGGCAGTAGCTCAGTCCATAGGTGACTTGGCTGGGAACCGGAGGGTCGTTTGTTCGAGTGCCTGTGTGAACCATGAATGGAGTGTGGACTGGTGGCTGGAGAGGTGCCAGTTCATCTCCTGGGCACTGCAGAGGTGCTGTTGAGCAAGGCACTGAACCCCCAACTGCTCGGGGCGCCGGTCATTGGCAGCCCCCTCGCTCTAACATCTCTCCATTAGTTGCATGTATATAGTTCCTGTTTGTGCATGTGTGTGTATTTCGGGCCTGTGTGTGTGTAAAATGAAAAAAAATAGAGTGAAAATTGAATTTCCCCATTGTGGGACAAATAAAGGAATTATTCTTCTTCTTCTTAATAATCATAAAACAAGATTTAGTTTGCAATAACTAGTAGTGTAACACAGCGTAATGAAATGCAAAAATGCTTTGTTTTACCAGTCGTACACTTTACCCCAGATTGCACAACCGATTATAATTCTTAAGAAGGATCAGGTGCGTGTTTGTGAGCGACTGTAAGAGTAAAAGCCAACCCTGAAGCCACCGATATTGTCAAAGCATGTCAGATTTGGTTTGTGCATGTGCTTTCTGGAACCTAAATATACCTCAAAGCTGCTAAGCTCCTGCATTATTTCCATGCGGGCCAATTTTTATATAAAATCTGCATCTTATAATTAGGCCTCACGCACCGAAATTGTCAGTTCCACAGTGAAACTCCAGCTGAATACTGCAGCGGCTGACAGATAATGCAAACTAGATGTGCTATCGAGGTGAGAAATTAGCATCAGCTGAAAGCCAAAAGCTGCTACAACAGTCAAAGCTTCACCTTTACTGGAGCTGTAGATAAACAAACCCTAAAAAGTATAAAGTATATTTTAGAGTTAAGTCATGTCCTAGGTGCACTTAACCTACATGTTGTGACCTTTTTCATTTAGCCTCTGAGATATTTTGCAGCATAACAAAAACAGTAGAGAGAGTAAATGTTAAATATGGATGCTCCCATTGGCTAATTTGTGACGGTTTGATTTTAGAAATGGACAATTTTCAAACCTAATACAAAAAAACAAACTATAAGTGTGTTCCAGCCAAAGTTTGATTGGTTTGGTAAATGTTTAGAGGGTTAAAGAGAAACCTGACTTTGATGCATTTTATATGAACCTACTGTATTAGAGTTGAAGTTGAATGTCTCCTCTTAGTGCTGCCACCAATCATCACACTTGATCTCCTGCATAACACTTTCAGTATTTATCTTTTTCTGTAGTTTGTGCTCCGTCCAAAAAAGTGTTTGTGGTGGTGAAAGGATGTCAATGTTATGTATTTGGAGCAAGTATTTGCATTAAAAAAAAAAAAATTAAATATGCTAATTACTTGTCTTGTATAAATAGCTCTTACACACAGCAGAAGCCATCTTACAATGGTATATAAATTAGTATTTGCCACAAGACAAATGCCTGTTTGGGTTTAACTGGTGTGTTTTCCTGCACCAACAGTCACATGGGCAGCAAACAACTGTCATTTGGTAGTCCATATTCATGAACATTTGTTAAGAATAACAGACCTGGTTGGGGAGTTTTGGGATGGATGCGCTATCACAGCTACCATGGACAAGATAAATTAGTTTACTGACTTGTTTACAACATCTGAAGTGGTTGAAAGACCAGTCCACTGGAAAAATGTCAGAACTCAAAAGCACAGCAGATGGAGAAAATAAATTGAATCTGCCTGTTGAAAGCTGCTCACAAAGGCTGAAGAGCCTGAACAATATCCACCACTAGCTAACGGGCTACATAAGCATCAAATGCGCAACAGAGAGGGGAGATAATAGACTATGCCAGGAAACAGAATAAACAGATCACAGAAAAGGGAAAGCATCAAACACGGCAGGTAATGGCGTGGGCAGTTTAATACACCTCTCTGCGCTGCCCTTATCGCAGATGCCCAGGAAGCAGAGTGGCAGTCTTACACACCTCTCTGCGCTCCCTGTGGAGCATTTTCCAGCTCAGTTTAGTATACAAACACTGTCTGCCCCACGATCATTTAAATTAAACAGATCAAAAATGAACAGAAGAGGAGCTATAAAGAAAAACTTGATACAAATCAACGCAAAATCTGTGACTATGCAACAATATCAGAAAATAAAATGTGGACTTTTAAACATCAGATCTCTGTCATCTAAAGCTGTATTAGTAAACGATCTGATATCAGACAACCATATTGATTTACTCTGTCTGACCGAAACCTGGCTGCGTCCCGAAGAATATGTTAGCCTAAATGAATCCACTCCTCCCAGTCATATTAATACTCATATTTCTCGAGGCAGTGGTCGAGGAGGAGGCGTTGCAGCTATTTATGACTCAGGCCTATTAATAAACCCTAAACCTAAACTAAATTATAATTCATTTGAAAGTCTTGTTCTAAGTCTTTCACATTCAACCTGGAAAACTGTGCAGCCAATTATATTTGTTATAGTGTACCGTGCTCCTGGTCCGTACTCTGAATTTCTGTCTGAATTCTCAGAGTTTCTGTCAAATTTAGTCCTTAAATCTGACAAAGTAATAATTGTAGGTGATTTTAATATTCATGTGGACAGCGGTAATAATAGTCTCAGTATCGCGTTTATCCCTCTATTAGATTCGATTGGTTTTAGTCAGAGTATACATAGACCTACTCACTGTTTTAATCACACCCTCGACCTTGTTTTGGTTTGTGGTGTGGAAATTAATGACTTAATAGTCTTTCCACAGAATCCTATTTTATCAGACCATTATTTAACAACTTTTGAATTCATATTGCAGGACTACTCACCTCTGGGTAAAAGTGTCTACACTAGATGTTTATCTGATAGTGCTGTAACTAAATTTAAGGAAGCGATTCCATCTGCATTTACTTTAATGCCTCATCCTAATATTCAAGACTCCTGCACTAACGTTAGTTTCTCTGAAATTGATCACATTGTTGACAGTGTTGCAGGCTCTCTAAGAACAACACTCGACTCTGTTGCTCCTTTAAAAAAGAAGACGATAAAACAGAGGAAGTTAGCTCCGTGGTATAACTCACAAACCCGTGAATTAAAACAAATATCGCGAAAGTTGGAAAGTAAATGGCACACCACTGAACTGGAGGAATCTCACTTAGTTTGGCAAGAAAGTCTTAAAACCTATAGGAAGGCCCTCCGTAATGCCAGAGCAGCATATTACTCATCTTTAATAGAGGAGAATAAGAACAATCCTAGATTTCTTTTCAGCACTGTAGCCAGGCTGACAGAGAGCCACAGCTCTATTGAGCCATGTATTCCTATAACCCTCAGTAGTAACGACTTCATGACCTTCTTTAATGACAAAATTATAACTATTCGAGACAAAATCAACTCGCTTGGCACCAATTTTTCATCAAACCCAGGAACCTTACAAACTGTACAACCTGATATATTCTTGGACTGCTTTTCTACAGTCGACCTTAACAAATTAACCTCTACTATTTCAGCATCAAAACCTTCTACTTGTCTCCTAGACTCTATTCCAACTAGGTTACTTAAATAAGTGTTACCTTTAATTAGCACTCCTGTATTAGATATGATTAACATGTCTTTATCAGCAGGTTATGTACCACAGTCTTTTAAAGTAGCTGTAATTAAACCTCTTCTTAAAAAGCCCAGTCTTGATCCTGAGGTACTAGCCAACTATAGACCTATATCTAACCTTCCTTTTCTCTCTAAGATCCTCGAGAAATTAGTCGCCAATCAGTTGTGTGAGTTTTTACATAATAATGAGATATTTGAGGATTTCCAGTCCAGATTTAGAGCAAATCATAGCACTGAGACAGCGCTGGTGAAAATTACTAACAACCTTCTAATAGCTTCAGACAAAGGACTTGTCTCTGTACTTGTTTGACTAGATCTTAGTGCTGCCTTCGACACTATTGACCATCACATCCTGCTGCAGAGACTGGAGCATTTAATTGGCATTAAAGGAACCGCACTGAGCTGGTTTAAGTCATATTTATCAGATAGATCTCAGTTTGTACATGTTAATGACAAATCCTCCATGCACACTAAAGTTAGTCATGGAGTCCCACAGGGTTCTGTCCTTGGACCGATTCTTTTCACCTTATATATGCTTCCCTTAGGAAATATTATAAGGAAGCACTCCATACATTTTCATTGTTATGCTGATGATACACAATTATATATGTAGATCAAACCAGAAGAAACCCATCAGTTTGATAAACTTCAAATGTGCATTAAGGAAATAAAAAGCTGGATGACCTGAAATTTTCTGATGTTAAACTCAGATAAAACTGAAGTTATTGTACTTGGCCCCAAAGGCCTCCGAAACTCAATAGCTACAGACATTGTTACTCTGGATGATGTTGTGTTGTCCTCCAGCACCACAGTAAGGAATCTGGGTGTTATTTTTGATCAGGATAAGTCCTTCGATTCTCACATAAAACTAACAACAAGGACTGCATATTTTCACCTGCGTAATATTGCAAAAATTAGGAACATTGTGTCTCAGAAAGATGCAGAAAAACCAGTCCATGCATTTGTTACTTCTGGGCTGGACTACTGCAACTCCTTATTATCAGGCTGCTCCAATAAGTCTGTTAAAAGTCTCCAGTTGGTCCAAAATACTGCAGCTCGTGTACTAACTAAAACAAATCGAAGAGAACATATTTCTCCTGTATTAGCTTCTCTGCACTGGCTACCTGTAAAATCTAGAATATAATTTAAAATCCTTCTCCTTACCTACAAAGCTCTTATTGGATGTGCATGTTACTAATTCAGCTTCTTCCCTGGAGTTGTTTATGCTTTGTCGTCTCGCAGGTCTCTGCTGATCGCGGTGGTGCCTGCTGCCGTGGTCCTGCATGACGCTTCCTGCTGCTATTATCACTGTTACTCATATATACTATCACTAGTTTAATAAATAAAATTTGTAGCTGTATCGTAGCTGCTATTGCCACTACTCATCTTTGATCATGTTTGCCACCATAATTATTATCATTTTCATATTCTGTCACCTTAGCTGTGCTTGTTTCTACTATTTTATTGTATTAACTGTCTTAACATATACGTTATATTCACATTACTATGAATATTATTATAGTTACTGTTAGGCTTTGCTTGCATCTCTGGAAGTGTGTCTGTCTCTCTCTGTCCATCTGTGTGTCTTTTCTCTCTTTCTCTCTCCTTTTCTTCCTCCCCAACCGGTCAAGACAGATGGCCGTCCTCTACAGAGCTGGGTCTGTCTGACGTTCCTGTCTGTTATAGTGAAGGTTTTCGTTGCCACCGTACTCTACGGAGGAATTGTTGGGTCTATGTAAATCATAAATAAGTCATTGAGTGTGGTCATTACCTACTCTGTAAAGTGTCCTGAGATAACTTTTGTTATGATTTGACACTATAAATAAAATTGAATTGAATTGAATTAATGAAGTGACATTTGAAACCTGCTCAATACGGGTAAATAACATCAGGTTGTTACAGCACACTGCCTTAGGTCAATTTATAATGCCTACATCTATGCAATACTACTACTCATCAGTTTTCATGGAAAAAAGTGTACTTATATTTTATGTCTCAATATCAATATATGCAGAATATTTCACCTTGTCTTCATATATTGTATAGATACACCCACTTAGGATGTTATCATTGCATTGAATGGCCATAATCGTTTCCATAGGCACGGGTTATAAGTGGCCTGCTGCACCTACTAGTAGGTTCAGAAGGAATTTATCATCTATTCACAAGGAAAGGGTCACTATTAGCTTGGTCCAGACTACATTGGTCCACTACATGGTAAGTTTTATGAAAAGATTGTGTTTTGGATTAATGTACTAAATATCTTTATGGAAGAAAGTTAACTTAAAAAGTCACTGTTGACTTTTTGTACACATGGGACACAAACTCTACTCTTGCGAGTAGTTGTTTAGTGTGTGTTTGACCCATTCACCACCCCAACATCCCTTTTGTGTAGAATTTAGATAGAATCTATCTATCTATCTGTATATCTATCTATCTATCCATTTCTCTATCTATCTATCTATCTATCTATCTATCTATCTATCTATCTATCTATCTATCTATCTATCTATCTATCTCTCTATCCATCTATCTATCTATCTATCTATCTATCTATCTGTATATCTATCTATCTGTATATCTATCTATCTATCCATCTATCTACCTACCTACCTACCTACCTACCTACCTATCAATCAATCAATCAATCAATCAATCAATCAATCAATCAATCAATCAATCAATCAATCAATCAATCAATCAATCAATCAATCTATCTATCTATCTATCTATCTATCAATCAATCAATCAATCAATCAATCAATCAATCAATCAATCAATCAATCAATCAATCAATCAATCAATCAATCAATCAATCAATCAATCTATCTATCTATCTATCTATCTATCTATCTATCTATCTATCTATCTATCTATCTATCTATCTATCTATCTATCTATCTATCTATCTATCTATCTATCTATCTATCTATCTATCTATCTATCTATCTATCTATCTATCTATCTATCTATCTATCTATCTATCTATCTATCTCTTACAGCGCCGGTGTGGAGTACCTGAGAGTGACACAGAGGGGTCACCAGCTTACCAATACAATAGATAAGGGTTCATTATTTCCCCCCCACCTGCACTGTGAAAAAGGCAACAAATACTAGCCAATCAGAGTCAGAGCAGGGCAGATCTTCACAATTGTGGATGGGGGGAAAGTAGTCATGTCCAAATGAAGCTTTGTGAAGTTTTATGAACCATGTTTTCTTTGTTTTCTGAGCCGACTAGATGGCACTCACTGGGTTGAAAGCCCACTGGATTACCATTCCTTGAGCCTTTTTCTTTAACCTGTGGCAGCTGTTGGGTTCAGAAAATCAAGGAAATGCTTCCCATTGAGGAAGATAATTTGGACATCACTATGTATGTATGTATGTATGTATGTATGTATGTAAATAACCTGGTAATGGCTGTGGAAGTAGTAATTTGGCATGTGGATGATTACACAAGATTTCCACTAATATTTCTTGCACACTTGTTGCCAGAGTGTCATTGTTTAAGGTGCCACTTTCCAATGGTGACACCCGTGCGTAAGGTTGCGGACCCCTGGAATAGATTAACATCCTACTGAGCCAATCAGGAGGCAGATTAGGGCCATACTGCATCATAGCTATGGTTGTGATAAGCAACTGATAATACATATTCAAGTGACTGGGAACGGCTGAATCATCTGAATTATACATGTTAACATTAAAGTTCCAGTAAAGTGCATGTTAGAACGTTATGATGTTAAATAAACCCAGGTTAGCCCAAAATCTAGACAAATTCATCATAGTGTGACTAAATAAGAGCTATAATACATTTAATTCAAATAGCACTTTTCTGGACTCAAAGTTGCTTTAAAAACAAAGAAAAAACAAAAACAGAGTAATAAACAAGCACAGATTAAAAAGGAGGGGGGCGTGGGGCTAAGGATAGGCTGAGGTGAAGAGATGGGTCTTGAGGTGAGACCACAGACTGTATAAAAAAGGCCGGATGATAATGAGAGACGCAGAGTTGAGGGAGATCCAGAGCCTGGGAGCTGCACTGGAGAAGGCTCTGTCCCCAAAACAGCGGAGGTTAGATTTGTGGATGGAGAGGAGACCGGGTGATGTGGATCTGAGGGATTGTGAGGATTATTAGGAGGGGAGGAGGTCAGTGAGATATAACCTATGAACTTAGAGGTAGCCCATTCTGTTTCTTAGAAATAAAAAGCAGATGTCATAGCCAATAAAAAGCACTGTTGCTCATTCAAAACTTGTCAGTTTCTCCTCAATTTTTTAGAGAGCACCTGTATTGGAAGTGGTTGGAAAATGTAGTTTCTGCCCCTGCTGAATATCAGGGTTTTCATTTCAGAAACACTTACATTCACTGTCGGAAGAAAGATAATACCTTGATGTTTACTACTCAATTTTTCAAGAGTCACAACTGAATGAGAACCTTCATATTGCATATTCTTTATAGACCTTGTCAGCGGAATTCTATTGCTAGATAACAGCCATGGCCCTTTCTGTCAGTTTGTCAATCAAATGAACTGCAACAGGAAATAAACTAGGATGTTTATGTTTACATCTTTGAAAGGGTCTACTCTGTGTTCAGACACCATAGTGGCCTATGGTTGCAGATGATGTATACACATAAAAGGGAGAAAGACAATGTAAGAGACACTGTAAATAAAGCAGTGTGATGTAGCAGAACAAAACAGGAGTAACTTCTGAAGGAACAACCTCAATGGCCACGGTTGGAGTTTACATTGGTACAGTTATCCTCCATTTAACATTGGTGAAAGTTGGATTAATCTCACCAGACATTGAATTCATGCTATCTGCTTCTCCCGTAAACAGTAGTTACATGTTTTGTTGTTCGTTTGTGAGGCCTGGAGGCGCTGGGAGCACTCAACTTTGAGGTTATGTTGTTCTAAGCACCAAGTTCCGGCTTTCAGTGTAAATTGAAATGCACCATAATGCACCTCTCTCACTCCCAAGGGTCCTAAAGAGGACCTGGTAACTGCACCTGTGAGGTGATCAGACCACCAATCTTACTTTACAGAACATACTGTACTGACCTACAGTATGTACTGTACCTTTCCTAATTCAACCCAACCCAATTTAACCTAATCTTACCTACCCTAACCTCCTTTCACGTGACGTAGCATACTGTCAGAACAAGTACCAAAATTACACTGCCTGATATGCATAAACATAGCTTCAGCTTCCACACTCCAATGCTCAAAGTGTGTTAATTTGAAAGATTACAATTACCATACAGGTGTGAGCTGAGAGCAAAGTATTTCCTCCTCCAAAACTGGCACTGTAACTCTAACAATGTGGAACAGGTCTAGTGAACAGTAGGAATATCCAGTTGTGACAACCAGATATTTGCTTGTAGAGATTCACTTCTACTCAAGGTATATATTAGTATTTTGGTACAGAAAAAAAATGTCCTGTAATGTCCTGATGCATATTCTCTCATGTCTTCTACACAGTCATGTGTTTTTAAGGACGCACTCACACTGTCCTTCCGCACCGCGCCCCAGGCTTTAGGGTACTTGTCCCCCCCTCCCTCTCCCCCCTCGCCCCAGGCCCGTTTGTACTCACACTACCTGGGCCTCGCGCAAATGCTTCTTGCTGTCTATACGTCATCACGCCGTAACACGTCACACGCATTGATTAACATCATCGCGATGCGTCTCTTTGTTTACAAATCTTTCCATAGACCTCAGAGTTTTTGTGCGTCTTGTCGACTGTTTTTTGAATATTTTCATCGACCAAATCTGCAGTAAACACTCCACCTCCGCATCACACCAACGTGAACCTTTCGCCGCCATTGTTGTTATTGTTAAATGTCCGTGCATGGTCCCTCCTTATTCTTTCTATGTCCGAAAAGGCGCACATAAATTACGTCAGAACCGTCGTAGGCCTCATGCTCGTACATGTGCAAACGGGCTCTACAAAAGCCCACCTCTCTCAGGCGTGCCGTGGACGGCCCGCTGTCCGCAGTTATGCACAGAGCAGGTGCACTCACACTGGTCAAACGCACTAGGCTTTAGCTGGAAAACCGGTTTTGGCCCGATGCAGAAGAACAGTGTGAGTGCGCCCTAAGAGAGGTTCACTCTGTTGCCCTGATGGCAGGCTTGTCCCTGTTAATCTAGTGTTTGCTATTTGACTGCATTTCTTGATGTCTGATAGCATACTTTGTCTTCAACATCCACACCAGTTTTTCTTCTACAGTTGATGTTCAACTGACAGAAGTGATGCATCATCTCTCGTGGGTGATTATAAATATCTCAGTGGTTTTAAATTAGAAAAATCCTCCTGGTTTTCAACCCTGTCAGATGTTATGGCTGCTGTGTATGTCTCTGTGTGCTCTCATGATCACATTTAGCAGCTATATTTAGGTGTTAAATCCTCCTTTTCTTTTTCTCTCTCATCCTTGCACCCCTAGTCCTCTTCCTATCTCACTCCCTTGGTCTTTCACTCGCTCCTGGCCCTCTGCTTCTCCTTTTGCTCTGTCAACGCTCTCTCGCTCATATACTTTGCCTTCAATCTCTCTCTCTCTTTCTCTTTCTCTCTCTCCCTCTCTCTCTCAGATACTTCAGTCGTGTGGGTGGATGCTTCGTTCCTTCTTCTCTCTTCTATCCTGCTATCAGTGACTGCAGCTCTGCTAGCATTTATCCCCTGCTGTTGTTGCTTTGTTTTGTCTTTATTTGCGTTTTGATGTCTGTTAAGCATATTTGCAATGCAAAGTGTTGATTGCTAGTCTGGATTGATTGATGAAGAACTTGTTTTGCGGAAAACAAATTGAAAATGCAGCTTAAAATGTCCCAGTCTAACAGTAATAATGTACATGTATAAATCATTGTTTTTGTTTTTTGTTCTGTTGCCAATAGCAACCCCTGCCGACACAGTTCTATACATCTTTGTTGGATCATTTTGTGCAGGTAGTCTGTTTATTTGTACTTCTTTGTTTGTTGTGTTTAATGCATGGCTCTTGAGATGATGAATCTGTTTCTGTCATCAGGTTAGTAGTGACCGAGCTAGCCCTTTAGCATAAAGCTTAAGCCTAGTTCAGACCAAAAATTGAGAGAGAAAACACTTTTTTTAGAACCAAAGAAATGTAATTTAATAGAAAGTATACTGTATATATTGAGCTGTTCCCCATGGTCATTTGATTGGTAAAAAACAAAATGACCATTGTTGTTAGTTGTCATGGTTACCCCAGTGGGGCAGTAACCTAACTGTATCACCAGTCGAACGCCGTTCGCTGGTAATATCCCTATACGTAAAGATCTGTTCTGCCTCAGTTTCTCTTTTTTTGGTGCTGCTTTTACTGTGTGATCGCAACCGAAGTGCAAGTAGAATTAATTTACACACTTGTAATGATCTACAAGTTTCATTAGAAGTGATGTGAAATTTCACATTTGTACATGAACGTCTAATTAGTAAATGAAAGAGGCGTTGTTGAGAGAAAGCAGTAAAAACCTTTGGGCGACGCTCAGCCTGAGTGGCTCAGATGGTGGTTTACATTAAAAATGGAAATTGAGAAGACTTTACGGTATATTTTTGAGCTCTTAAAGCATGTCATTTTATTGTGAAGCACTGGAGTATTGTCCCAGATGTTTTGACAGCATTGATGTTAATCTGGACGACCAGTTCCTCCCAGTGTTTACGGAGAGGGGATCAGGGTGTCCGACTAGGGCCGACAGTAGCACACGGCCAATTTACCAGTGTTAGCATCCTTTTGACAACTCCTGTTAAAACTATATATGGTTACAAAGATAAGAAGTTAAGACATTAGTTTTACACCATTAAATTAACTCAAAACATTCTTTATATTTGTAGGTTCAACAGAAACTTTTGATAGAGTTTAGCCAAAAACTGTCCCACCAGTGACACAGATCCTCTTAAGCTTGGAAGACGTTCTCCAGAGCAGCAGGGAGTGAGAAGGAAAGACAGTGGGACCCAGCGGCAGCAGGTCAGCAGACCATTAGACACAGCCTGGCTTATTTTCTGTAACATACAACATTAAAAACAAGGCAGGACTAGCAAGCCAGTAGCCAGACAGCAGACAGCTTGGTAGTTAGCTAGTGTGCTAACAAACAAAGCTGTCCTTCCTCTGGGGATAGTGATGTGCTTTCCTACGCGATGACACCAGTGAGTTGATGAAGCATAGATTAATAAGTGTGACTTCTTTAGCGGTTGGCTCACCTAGCGTCACTACTCCAAGTTGGTTTATACAGAAGTTCATACAGACGTGTGTTGCATGTCAAAGGTACACATACAAATAACTTCAGTTCTAACCATCCATTCATAAATTGATTTGATTATGATTGGTCTTTCTGACTATTTTATTTCTGTGTTTAGAACTTTGCAGGAAAAGTCTGTAGACCAACACATTGTGCGTTGTTGCAAGTTTCAACTCCTCTCTGAACTGGATTTAATATGTTACTATATACAATATACAATATTAACTATATATTAACTAATAATAATAACTAATTACTACTAATAACTAATATTAACTATAACTATACAATATTTATACAACATTCTAGGTTACAGTCAAGTTGAGAATATATTTATTTTTTAGACTTTAATTATATTACTACTAGATTAATTACTATGATGATCTTTCTACGTGGATTTAGTATTGTTCTTTCAGTGGGGGTATGTGGTGCTGTTGTTATAAACAGTGCCCACAAGTGAAAGTAATTACAAACTTCATTAGCTTCCACATATTATTTTTGGGAAATTTAAAGCATTAGATGATCTTGACAGTAATGTTAAGTGCTTTGTATTTTGTGTCCTCTGACCAGTAGGTCCAGTTTGAGTTATCTATACTATCCCATGTGTGAATAATGAATGTTGTCTGTGATGCAAGGCAGGGATAGTGTTATGTTATGAGCAACCCTTTGACAAGCAAATAATTGTTACTCTGACATGGGAGGCTGCTGTTTACATCAAATACACCTAGCCTAAGGACTTTTCAGAGCCTCAAGCAAGTAGTATTTGTGTTTAATCACACCTTAATCTTCTTGGTAGCAGATTAGAAGTCATATGTATTGTTAGCCTGTGAATGTTCTCATGTGTCCAGGTCGTCGTTATCCTCAAAGCAATTTCAGACAAAAGCAACTGGACTTGGTTATTTGTCTAGGAAGACGTTTCTCCTCTCATCCAAGAGGCTTCATCAGTTCATGTACGCATCTGACCTTTGTCTTCCTAGACAAATAACCAGTCCAGTTGCTTTTGACTGAAATTGCTTTGAGGATACATATGTATTGTTTTTTTTTTGTTAAACAGTCATGTTCAATGCTTTTGGAAAGCACTGACACCATCCAGTTGATAGAGATTTTGGATCAGAAAATGCTTACATTGTTTTAAAAAACATTGAGACACTACATGTTTGTCATGAAGTTTGGATGACTTGTTGCCTCCAAAGTGTCTGGCATTGCTGATCTTTCACCCCAGAGAGCTTTTAACCCATAAACAATCACTGGGCAAGCTGGGTTTCACCAATTTCATTTGAGAATTCTGTCTTTATGTTACAGCGGTTATAGTTATCGACCCACCTAATATCAGTAAACCGCAACATACTATATATAACTCTCAATTTTCTGTCGCATTTAACCAAGACGTACCTGCACGTCTCACTCCCCCCACACATTCACACATCCCCATCTCTTCCATTTAGTATAATTGATCTCACAAAATACCATCTACCTTTCTACTGCATTATTTCGATTTGTGCATTTTGCACTGTGTCTCATTTTGGTTCATACATGAGGGGAAGCTTCCATTATAGCGTCCTCCTGGTCTGTCTAGAGATTATTAAAGTGGCTTGATTAAGCATGACTCAATATTATTATAGTACCAGTCAAACTCTTGACCTGGCAGCAGGCTTTAATACACTGAGGATTTGCCCCGTATAAAGTTATGTGTTATATTGCAAAGCTCATTTTCCTTATGTTTGATTAAAGATTTTCATTCCAGACATATATATCACTGGAGCAGTTATGTAGCATCCTGAGTATGATGTCTCAGTCATGATACTCAGGAGTGTGGAGCAAATGTAAATCAACTGCAGTAAAACAACCCCAAAGGACAAGGTTTAGTACAAGTGTGGAGACAAATGCTGACATCTATACAGCTGGCCCTACTGCGGGAAATTCCTGGAGGGACACTTTGAGACACTGTGGGGCAAGGTGAAATACCTTGTCAGTCTTGAGGCTGAGAAATGGATCAACTATGAACACCAGAGGAAGTAAATTGCAGCAGAGACTACATCTATCACAAGTCCATCTATCAGGGAGTCCATCTTGCTTAGCATGAGTTAGAGACTGATGTGTTTGTGTAACAGATTTCTAATCTCATGGGAGAGCAGGTTGCCAACACTGTCAAAAAAACTACTTCTGAGTCTGTGAAAGTCTTGTGTTTTGGGACCCATCCACCACCCCCCTTTAGCGGAGATTGGCAGTCATATACTAACATCACTGTATCACCAGTCAGACGGCATTCGCTGGTATTATCCCTATCCAGATGGATCTGGTCTAACGCAATTTTTCCGGTCTTTTCCTGGTGCTTTTACTGGGTGATCGACACCAAAGTGCAAGTAGAATTAATTTACACACTTCTAAGAATCTACAAGTGAAATTACATATTTGTGTTTTGGCATTTATGTGTCAAATTAGTAAACGAAAGTGCTCTTAAAGAGAGAAAGCAGTACGAACGTTAGGGCTGAGTGGCTCAGGTGGTGGTTCACCTTGAAAATGGAAATTAGAAAGACTTAAGGGTATATTTTGGAGCTGTTAAAGCATGTCATTTTATTCTGAAGGATTGAAGTATGGTCCCGGATGTTTTGACAACATTGATGTTAATGTGGACAAGGAGTGCCAAGTATCGTTTGGTCAGACATGTCTTTAGATGATACTGGCTGATTTTGAAGTTGATCGTGTTAAATCCCTAGTAGGAGTTCATTAAAGTACGTGCAAAATGTCCAAAAATGGCGAAATTCCTGTTGACTTTATAATATCGCTCCAAGAGGCTTTTTTTTGTACGTCTCGATGAATTATATATGCCTACCGTTTTTCAGAATTTTGCGTGAATCCTTGGGGAGGGGCTGTAATTTAGTGTTTGCCAATATGGGGCACTATCATTATGAGTCAATATTGAGATGTAGGTGTATTCAGGCTCTTGTCATGTATGACACATTTATTGAAAATGGACAATGTATGGTCAGGTTAAACAGCTTTCTGTTAAATCTCTAGGAGGAGTTCTTTCAAGTATGAAGACATGTAAAAAACTATGTGACTTCCTGTCGCCAGCAGGGGGCGCTATGACTGTGAGTCAGTATTGAGATGGGTTTGTGTTCAGGGCAGGACTCGTGAATCATGAGAAGTTTGAAAGAGATTGGACAATATAAGGGGAAGTTACAACAACTTCCTGTTTTCATGGCGAGAGGTGACACATTGGCACCATTCATCATCCACACGGTAAAGTTAAAACACAAATGCCGAGTATCTTTTGATCAGACAAGCGTTAAGATGGTACTGACCGGTTTTGAAGTTGAATCTCTAAATCTCTAGGAGGAGTTGGTTAAAGTATGACAAGTGCTAAATTAGAAGAATGGCCATAAAATTCAAAATGGCTGACTTCCTGTTGAGTTTAGATTATTGCTTCAAGGGGCTTTTTTGTACGCCTGGATGAGTTATACATGCCTCCCAGTTTTCATAAATTCATGCAAATCTTGGAGTTGGGGCTGTTTTCTAGGGGGCGCTAGCCAGTCAATTTGCCATGCCCATTTCTGAAAACAAAGAAATACATACATTTCCCTCACTCCTGAATTCTTTGTGAAGTTTGGCGAGTTTTTGAATACGATTAAGCTTCAAAAAGGCAATTCATTTGGCACAAGAACGACAAAAAAATAGGTCAATAGGTCCCTCACTGACGCTGTCGGCGCCCGGGTCCTAATTAGGCTGTTTATATGCTTACAAAGGTAAGAAGTTAGACTTTATTTTTACACCATTAAGTTAACTCAAAACATTACACCATCATTTATATGTGTAGGTTCAACAGAAAGTTGATAGAATTTAGTCAAAAACTGTCCGACTGGTGATACAGATCTGTTACATCCCTGGCTTTAAATTCCTGGAATACCCAAAAACTAATGTGCATGGATTCTTCCAGTAACACAAATGTGAAATACAGACATAATAAATATGTGGAACGTATACAAATGACTGTGCATTAGTTTTTGTTGTACAAAAAGTGAATAAGAACAGCATGGTTATCTCCCTGGATACTGTACAGGTAGAAAATGGATTGATGGATATATAGAAAATCTAAACTTATAATACTATATTTACTTTTGCATTGATTTAATAGTTTAAATATCCTATTAAATAATTTAAAACAAATCCAAAAGTAGCTCTGCTATTTGTTTCAGTAAATTAAGAACATCCTTATGCTACCAACCCCCACAGTAGCTGCAATGACAATGTCTCAACACGATGTTATACAATCAGCATCACAAGTGGCAGTCTACAGTATAACTGCTAAATGTTGTTCACTTGCATTTCTACTGATTAAACACTTACCATAAACTATTAGCTGTCTAATGGAATAACCACTCTTCTGGATGGGTACTTGACATGTCTGATTGAACTGGGATTGCTGGCAGCTCACAGAGAGAAAGAGCAGCTATCTGCTTATAACAAGTCCAGTCAACTCAGCAGGTTCTGACAACAAAATGAGCAATTTGCTTCTACTCTGAAACGTCTGGGTCAAGAGGTCCATTGGCTGGCAGACCCTCATGATTGAATCAAGATAACCAAGCCATGCACCACTACCCAGTGACTCCTCCAGGCATGAGCTTTAACAACCAGACCATATTTGATCAATACCGGGAACCACCATATCACTGAAAACATTCAGGGACTAGATTCTGATGCCTGTAATTTACTACAAATGCTTTAATGACACCGCTTGGGTGCTTTTAAAAGCACATTTCACCAGGGAACGCATTATTTGTTGTGCACTGTTTGGTAGATGGAAGATTCGCCATCTGGTTTCCTTAATAGAGTCTGACCTCTCTCATTTGATCTGTCAGCAAAATTGGCAATTTGCTTCTTGTCTGAGCTATCTGACTGCAGAGGTCGATTCATTTCACCTCCTGTGCAGGAGCTCATGGAGTTGAGCCATATAGCCATAGTGCCAGAGGACGATCAAGAATGACCATGGTGTGACTCGCATGATTGGCATGTTTTTTGTTTGTTTTTATCAAAAAATCTATTTGTTTGTATTTATTTATGTATTTTCTTTCAGTTTTTACATGATTAAACAATTGGTGTGTCAGTCTGAACAAGCACGCCAAAGACATCAGTCAGCCACAATGAAAAGATCACTGGAGGAACATGAATATATTACACTCACCGTGACAGATACAGAAAGAGTAATAGGATAGAGATGTGGAGGACAAAATAGCTTGGTAAAGAGAAATCCCCACATAGAGACAATCAGTCTTCTTCTGTCCTGTATAACCCTCCTGCTTATCGTCTGTCTTCATCTTACAGACATGTCCTGTACACTAATGTACAAACTCACGCACGTTTGACTGCCTATTAGATACAAGCCCACGTCCGCCTAGTTAAAGGTTGAATAAGGAGAATGAGCAGAACACTGCCATCTACAGTCTCAAGATCGTAGTTGCAACAACAAAAAATAATTCCAGCAGTCGAGTTTCCAGATTCGTTGTTGAGTGTGTCAAGCGATCAGCTGGCGGCATGTCAAGTGATTAATCATACAGTCTAACAACTTATTTCGACCAATCAATTAATTCTACAACAGTATTTAATGTTAACCAGTCTTTAACTGGAAGTCTTTCTTTGAGTGGTGTGTAATGGATTAGCTAGCTAGCTCTCAACTGAAAAAAATTCCTTGTTTCTGCAGCCTAACAACAGACAACACTGGCATCCCGCAATGAAACACTACTGGCTGGTACAATGTAAACAGAACATGACATAAAGTCATATTTTTAAATGTAAAAGCCCTACTTTTAATTTTGTACTACTCAAAACGCCCTGTGGGTGTATTATCAATTTATTTTTTTAATATAGCTTTTAATAAAGATTCTAAATATTCAAACTTTAATTATGAAAAAAAATCTCACATATTCACTTACACATTCAAAAACACACGGAAATTGATACACACAGTTATTAGTGTAGAAACTTTACACTCACTGACACACAGGAAGCCTTGCCATGGCGTAACAACATAACAGGGAGTGTATAAAGACAGAGACAGATCAGCAGGATGTCAGAGGAGAAGGGCTCACTTCGGGAACATCTACTTTCTGTTTTAACCTTGATCTACCGGGGAGTAGAACAGCGTCAAACTTTTTTTGCCATTGGTGGGGAGAGGGAATTGAAACACTCCCCCCTCACTGTCTCTTTGTCATTGATGCTATTTGGAGCATGTGTTCTGTTAGAGCCTTTATACCTACTAGTGCTGTCATTGGCAGGGAAACTGATGCTTCCTGCATCTCTCGACTTCTACATATGTATCAGAATTCATACTTTATTATTGTTTTTTTTTTAGGTTGGATTTAGTTATGTTCTATTTCCTAAAGAAAAGTTTCACTGTCACTCTATGCTTTTTGGCATTTGTGCAACTTTTGGGAAAGTTGGCAAACTGAAATAAGGTGAGAATATTTATGTGCGAAAAAAGGGAAGAAGTTGCTCTTCAGTGTCAATTTAAGACAAGATAAACCAAAGGCATTCTCCATTCACTGATCTATGATAGGGGGGAATGTAATGACAGAACTGATATCCATACTGTAAAAGAAAAAAAGATCACATTCTCCCAGAGGTAAATAGTTTTTTTAAGCATAAGAAAGTTGAAAGTCATTCCTGAGTCCTGAGTAAATGTTTTATGAGATGGAAAATCAATGCACAAAGCTCCCGAAAGATGTGGGATGACATGACTTTTTTGAGGGCTGCAGAGCTCAGAAGATTCTTACTTTTGTCTGTGTCTATAATAGGAATAAAATATAAAAGCTTGTCGTTAACACCTATGATAAATTCAGTATCTAACTACTTTCTTAGGGATATTGAGAGAAAGTAACTATTTCAATGGAAGGGGCTAGTAAACTAACAACCAGTCAGTGATCAAAGTGAGGAAACATGAATAAATACTGCAGCATGAATTTATAATGAGCAGTCTGACTTTATATCATAAGTTTGATGAGCCGCACTAAATAATACACAAAAAGGTGGAGAAAATGACTGTGGGACATGTCTCATCATGTGCCACCGCGTCTTTCTGTCTCTATTTGTGTCATACAGTCTATCTTTGTCTCAGGGCTGTGTAAACACAATGCTAATAGTCTATTGAGGTTGAAGTGTTTCTCCCTGCCAGCTCATTAGAGCTACAATTATAAAATCAGAATCTAATGTTTCTCTGTCCTAGTTTTCAGGCCACAAGCACCACTTTTGGAGAGTTATGCTCATATGAGTTCATGGTGTATTGAGATGCAAAATACACCAGCCTAGCAGTTTAACTGATTAATGTATATGAACATATTCTTAATTATATTAAAGCAAGCTTCTTTAAGATGTATTGACTTATTGTTTACGTAATATATCATTGTATTTTTTTGTTATGGCCGAGGCCATTGCACTGTGGTCTTACAGCCTCAACTGGAACATCCTCTATCCTTGGAACATCACAATTTAGAGGTCTGTTGTGTACAAAAACATTTGTTGGACGGGATGACTGTTTGGTACAGTCATCTTTAAAAGCTTGAGAGACAGAATTTTAGAATACCAGCAGTATTTGTTTACACTTTAAGCAGGTAAAACCTTTTGGTTTGGAAAAATTGCAACAATTGGTCTCTGGCACTGGTCAAACATGCTAATCAGTCTTTTTGCCACAGTATGATGCACTGACTTGGACACATCATCAGTGTTGTTTTCTGGAGTCACTGGGCGTTTCGGGTCTCATAACAAACACCCTCTTCCAGGCGACCCGACCGAGGCTGATCAGATCCGGCCTGTGTCCAAGTAGCGTTCTACTGCCCCCACCGCTCTCCCCTCCTCAGCCAGAGCCATCTGGACGTTTTCTCTGCAGCCTCAACATTGCTCTTCATGGCTCTCATCCGTTTTGCCCCTGTTATGCCTAGTATGCTGTAGGCCTTGCTCAGGGAGTGGCTGGCAAATCCCTGACTGCCCACCTCCACTGGCATGCATTTGGTCCTCCAACTGTTCCACTGGCATTCCTCCACCAGCTCCTGGTACTTTCCTCTTTTCCTCTCCTTTGCCTCCTCCATCCTCTCCTCCCATGGAACTGTCAGCTCCAAAAAGACCAGCTGTTTTGTAGCCTCAGAGACCGAAAGACGTCCAGTCTCAGCTTGGACTGGGTGATGTGTGAGGAAATTTTCAGTTCCCTCTCCAGAGCAACTATCATCGCCCAGTCTCGGGCCGTTGAGAGCAAACCAGCAGAGCAGTTCTTAGATGTCCTCTCTGGCTTCTGTCCTTCCTTGACAAACTGGATGGTCTTGGCTGTAGCTTGGGTGTATCAACTGGCTTTTATCCCATTGTTGATTGCCTCAGAGATGGATTTTAGTACTTGATCGTGTCTCCATCGATACAGGCCCTCACCCAGCACCTTGCAATGTTCTCTAGTGTCCCTGTCTTGGAACACAGGGGGCACACAGGTGTTTCTATTTTGTCCCAGGTGCACAGGTTAGATGAGCTTGGGAGGACATCGTAGACCCCCTTGTACTTCAAGAACTTAATCCTCTGCGGGTTCCACTGCCAGATGCTCCCACTTCCTTTAAGCACCTTGCTGCTTCATGGCCACTGCTCTGCGGTTCGCCCTTCCTCAACTGAAGCTCGCACCTCCTCCTGCATCAGCCCCTGCCTCTCCCTTCCACTGGCAGACTCGTACCTGGTTGATGTTAGGCTCCCAAGTCCAGCTCTGTACCGAGGATGGCCTTGTGCTTTGCACAAGTTTCAGCTTGTTGGACTGCCTCTGCTGCCCTCCACTTCCTCCCTGTCCTCGTCACAATTCCTGCCCCGGACACTTTGGCGTCTCTGGATCCTGAGTACTGCAGGTATTCTTGTGCCCGTGCCAAGATAAACTCTTCCCTGAGAGAGCCGAAAGGGAGCCTGAGATTTTTGGTGTTCCCATACAGCCCAATGCTACTTAAGCTGTGTGGTGGACCCGGCCATCTGCAAAGACAGCTGCTCACTCTTTGCTTGAACCCCTAAACCACCGTCATAGCAACCTTGTAGATGAGCAAAGGCCAGATGATTCTGGGAAGGATTCCATGCTAGTATATCCAGGCCTTGAATCTTCAGGGGAGTCCTGGCTTGTCCACTGTCCTCAGCCAGCCCTCCAGGTCAGCACTGGATGTCTTGATGGAGTCCGTCATTCAGGTTGCTGTTGAAGACCTTCCAGAGGCTCTTTACAGGCTTTCAGTGACTGATGGGATCAGATGTTCTCCCAACCTGTAACAGAATTTGTCTGTGACCTTTCCCTCCTTCAGGACCAAGGACCTGAAGCTCATGTGTGCCCACGATCATTACCAACCCTTGGAGGCTCCACCTAGCTCCTGGAACTGCTGTCGTTGTCACTGTGAGCTCTATAATTGTGGCTTTTCTATTGAATCTCCCCACCCTCTCAAAACTGAGGAGAACGTCCCTGGCCTGAAGGTTGACCTCAGGGAGAGGGACAAAATCCTCCTGGATCTCTCCACCGTCGCCACAACCCAGGTGAATGTCATAGCCCATCTTAGGGCTTCTTGTAAAGTTATTTGAACTATTAAGTGTTTTGGGGTGGAGGAAAATGTGATCCTTTCTAAGTTTCATATAAACCCATAAGAATACAAAGCAGTGACGTGCAGTCAGGGGAGATAAGTGAGGCTGTGCCTCCGCTGTCATCATGAGGACAAAGAAACGTAATAATAAAATAACACAAGTATGAATATTTGTCCTCTGGACTATGAGTTTGGTGTGGTTCTTAATGTATTTTGACCATTTTAATAGTCAAAATCGCAGAAAATTCTGTATTTCCTGCTTAAATAAATGAAGTCTCCTTCGGAGGTGAGGCACGGACAGCCCAGCCTCCCTCCAGATTGCGCAATCATTCACAAACTGGATTGAGCGCGTGCAAATAGCGCGTGCTTGTTCCTATTTCTGTGTATGTTTCCAATATGATGGTTGAGGACACTTTTATGTAATAAAAGTATACGTCTTCTTCTCCATGGTGTTCAGTAATGTATTTTACGTATATGTGTAATATTTACATCTTATTGATGAGACATAAATCCACAGGGAAAATGCTGCCTTGAGACAGTACCTCTGCCTCAAGGCAGGCGGCGATAGTGAGCAGCCTGCCACCAGCCAGGTCACGTGAACTCTGACCCGTGTGCAAAATGTAAACACAAAAAGTGTGCTGTGCAACGCTGTAGAGCTTAGCGACAAGCTGTCATTTCTCGCCCTGAAAATGGAGGATTTGATTTCTAAACTAAGACATTTTCCAAAGCTGGACTTTCAGCCAAAGCAAGAAGTAATTTACAAGAAAAGGTAAGATATACTGCAATATACAGCTGCACTGGTGTTTAAAATGGTTTTCAGCATCCTATTCACTCCTATTCTCTCATCCTCTCCTATTGGCATCCTACTGTATGTTTGTAAATCTGACTTGTGAGTCAGTGCCTCTCCAACCCCAACCCTCACTGCACGTCACTGATACAAAGGCTTCAACAGTTTGATTAAACCGACTGTTGCATCATATTGTTGAATGGAAACTTTAGCATTGCATGTAATTGCCTTTAACACTTGAATAAAAGCTGCACTTGGAATAATCAACAGTAGGAAGGTTTCCAAATGGGCTTTTATCTGTACCACATTTTAAGATTTTAAATCCTCTTCTCATTGTACCAGCTGCTCTTTGTTTAAGATATCATCAACTCCTTTTGTCTTGTCTTGCGTATTTACTGTTATTTTTTCAGTGCTTTGGTTGCAAAAACTATCTGCATGCCAAATGTACTTATGGGACAATATGTTTTTAGATCAAGGCCAAAATTGGAGAGGGCGGCAGTCCCTCGGCCCATCCCCATTTACACACAGCAGCTTATGTCTTCTTTCTGTGCCATTACAGGCCTGGGGAGTGTAGTGGTTAGTTGTTGCATTGTGGGATTGAGGCAGCAGTGGGTGCTGTTGCTTTAGGTTGCATCAGATGTTTCAACAGGACATGAATGCTTAGAGGAGGAGCGATGTTAGGGGGTGTGTGGAGGGGAAAAAAATAAAGAAGCACAGATGAATATGCAAGAAAGGCAGGAAGAGATAAGGGGTGGAGATGGTGGAGAGGAAAATGTATGTCAGGTAGAGGAGGTAGAAGAAAGAATAATGGGGGATTGGGAGGAAGAAAAATGGTGGAGAGGTGACTGAGAGGAAAAAAGTGTCAGAAGAAGTAAAGAGAAAGGGTGGATACGAAGATGATAGGGAAGAGGTTCAATAGGGGTATTGAGAGGAGAGAGGGTGGAAGAAATGTCCGACATTTAAATGACAAAAGGGGTTATGAGAAATTAATAGATCTATTGTCTAAAGGTTTATGATATCCATCCATCTACAATATATCTTAGCTTCATCCTGTCATATTCATATTTCCATATTACCTTACTAATTATTCGCCTGCCTGCACATTGTTCACATGTTTGTGTACCACTGATGAGCGTGTCATTCTCTGTTTGCTCTGGTTTTGTTCTGCCCATGGATTTAATACTGCTGCTTTTCTGTGAGGGCTTTTGTTGTTGTTGTGTTGTTTTACAAAGTGGAGATTGACATGTAGCCCACAGTGCTTGGCTTTATCTTTTCTTTTACATTCACTCTCATCACTCATCTTCAACCAACTTCCACCAGATATATTTCTTTTAGTACTATTTTATTTGGAAATGAAAGCCCACATATGTGGAGTTGTATGTGACTGCTGCACTCTCCTGATGCTCCTGATGTTAAACTTACAGCAATGTCTGAAAAAGATAGAAACTCATGATTCAAAATTGATGCAGCAGAACCAGACATATCACCTTTTTGTATCCTGAGCAGTTTTATTCCTTGGTGAATCCTAGAGTTTACATTATCCACAATGCAATGAGTCGACAGTTCGGTCGGAGGTCCAAATGTGTTAGCTTGAGCTGCTATCATCTACATGAAAAGGACATCTAGTGGCTGTTTGATTTTTACCAATTGTCTGTTGACAGAGCCACGTTTCATACCGCTGATTCTCATTCCCAGTGTGTCCAATACTTCAGTTTGATAGCCACTACCAAGGCACCCTTGCGCTTCATAATGAAATGCACCAAGCTATCATACCAAACCCATCCATGGCAATATTACATGCTCACAGCAAACACACCAGAAGTAAGTTGTGGTGTATGGGTCTAAGTTGTGGTGTATGGGTCTCAGGAGACCACGATGCATGTCCTGTTCGGGGCGGGGCGGAAGTAGCTCAGTCCATAGGTGACTTGGCTGGGAACCGTAGGGTCGCTGGTTCAAGTCCCCGTGTGGACCATGTATGGAGCGTAGACTGGTGGCTGGAGAGGTGCCAGTTCATCTCCTGGGCACTTCCGAGGTGCTGTTGAGCAAGGCACTGAACCCCCAACTGCTCGGGGTGCTGGTCACTGGCAGCCCCCTCACTCTGACATCTCTCCTCAATTGCATGTATAGGCCCTGTTTGTGCATGTGTGTATTTCGGGTCTGTGTGTGTAGCATGTATAATAATAAGAGTGAAAAAAAAAAAAAATCCAATTTCCCCGTGTGGGATTAATAAAGTAATTCTTCTTCTTCTTCATGTCCTGTGTAGCAATGCTACAAACGTACTGATTTAAATCCCATCCACAATGTTTTCCTAATGTAAACCAAGTGGTTTCATTGCCTAAACCTACAAAGTCGTTTTGTTTGTATCCAATGTTAACCAAATGTTTTCCATGTTTAAAACAGCAATCACAGTAGAGCGTCACAGTTCAAGGTGCAGGGCTACCCAGTTTGTTGATGAGTGATGCCAAGGGGTCCTGACAAAGCAGCCAATGTGTCAAAGTGTAATCAAAGAGTTGGAAGAGGTCAGGAAACAAGGGTCAGGAAACAACAGTCTCCTGCAGACAGTCAATGTTTTTTATATCCACAATCTTGTCGTAATCTGATGTGAAATTATAGTTTTATCAGATCATAGGTTGTCTTTTTTCCACAGGCATATATGACAATCAGATAACACTTCTGTGTCCTCTAGAAAGGCAGTAACAAAGGACAAGTGTTGTTGTTGAGTCTGGAGGATTTGTTGGGCGTGCCACTGTGTCTTTTGTAAAAATACCACTGGAGGGTACAAGAGAGAGAAAAATTACATAGTACCCCTCTATCTCTCTTTCCGTCTCCAATCTAACACATGAGGAATGACAAGCTGCTCTGGAATTCCCTCACCTCTATATCCACCTACATGCATGCAGACACGAACCCACACACCACACACACTCACACACACAGACATACACACACACAAACACACCTTTCTTTTTGCTCTCTCCCTTTCCTGTCCATTATCCCTCCATTATCAATCCCTCTCGTCCATCTGAATAATACAGCATGGCTGTGACTTCACCTCTTAATGGTTCACTTAAGACACTTTTAACCCCGTGAACTCACTTTGTAGTGACTCCCTGTGGAACAATGCAGGAGGAGTTATACTTGAAATGAGAATCATTACATTTGCCATATACAATAAATGTTTATCAGTAGCATCTTGTTTGCAATGGTGCACGCTTAAGGGAGAGTGGATTCATTCAGAGTTCCAGCTCATGTGTGTCATTCCTACTTACACCAATATAAAAAAAAAAAACTTGTTTTGTATAAAACCACTCACCACTTGGACTTGTACTTATATAGCACCTTTCTAGTCGTCTGACTACTCAAGGTGCTTTCACAGTGTTTGTCACATTCACCCATTCACACACACATTGACACTGATGGCAGTGGACATCTACAGACCATCTAATCTAACCATTCACACCACATTCACACACCCATGCGCAGCACGGGGAGCAATACAGGGTTCGAGGTCTTGCCCAAGGAAACTTTCAACATGTGGACCGGGGAAGCTGGGGATCGAACTGCCAATCTCCGAATGGAGGACGACCCACTCTGCCACTAAGCCACAGCTGCCAGCAAAGACTTTTATTTAAATATGTTTAAATATGGGATATCAGCAAACATCCACTTTAAGAGTGAACCATTGTACACCCACTCTCACAAAGTGAATTTTTGTACAGAATCTGAGATTGCTTTACATTATAAAAAAGGACAGCAGATTTTACAATGATTATTCTAGTAGGTGGGCAGTTTTTGTATAAAGTCAAAATCTGTCAGTTACAGGTCTGGTTTAATCACTGTTACTGAATAGCAAATTGAGATAAATTGTAATGAAACCAGATTTGTTTTGTGTTGGATGTCTTTCCCTTGTGGCTGTTCTGTATATTTTCTCTTTTTGTCCTGCCCCCGGAAACAGAACGTGGCTCTCTTCCTTTTTTGACTTCACCTGTGGCAGCCACATGTTGTCCTACAGGGCAAATCTAATCTGTTTTACTTCAGCTACTTTATATATCTTACATGCTATAGTTCAAGTGTACAGTGTAAATAAAAAGCAAACAAACAACAAACTACTCACTCACTCACTCATTCATCTTTAACCACTTATCCTGTGTCAGGTCGCGGGGGCAGCAGCTTTAGCAGGGGACCCCAAACTTCCCTTTCCCGGGCCACATTAACCAGCTCTAACTTGGGGATCCTGAGGCGTTCCCAGGCCAGTGTGGAGATATAATCTCTCCACCTGGTCCCGGGTCTTCCCCGAGGCCTCCTCCCAGCTGGACGTGCCTGGAACACCTCCCTAGGGAGGCGCCCAGGGTTCATCCTTACTAGATGATCCTGAACCATCTCAACTGGCTCCTTTCAACACAAAGGAGCAGCGGCTCTACTCCGAATTCCCTGTGGATGACTTGACTTCTCACCCTATCTCTAAGGGAGACTCCACCCACCCTCCTGAGAAAACCCATTTTGATTGCCTCTATCTGCGATCTCATTCTTTCGGTCATGACCAAGCTTTTTGTCACCGGCTCAGCTCTCTCTTTTCATGAAAATGGGGTGGTAAAGCAACTGCAATATCCGCTGCTCCGGCCAAACTCACCTCTTTCGGTCATGACCCAGCTTTCATGACCATAGGTGAGGGTGGGAACAAAGATTGAACGGTAGATCCAGAGCTTTGCCTTCCGGCTCAGCTCTCTTTTCGTCACAACGGTGCGGTAGAGCGACTGCAACACCGCCCCCGCTGCTCCGATTCTCCGGCCAAACTCACGCTCCATCTTCCCCTCACTCGTGAACAAGATCCCGAGGTACTTGAACTCCTTCACTTGGGGTCAGGACTCATTCCGGATTCAGGATTATACTCTATTACTGCACTATAGTTCTGTTACGTCTGCTCATTACACACATGTATCATGTCTGACCTCATCTGGATCTGATCACTGTCCACTTATATCTTTTCTGCACTACAGTTCTGTTTATACCTGTTTCAACAGTCTACTGCGTGTTTACATTGTTTACATCATATACACCTGTTCACATGTCTGCTTACATCTGATACACACATGTCTTTCTACATCTCACGCCGACGATGTTCTCTGTATCTAACCTGTACTAACACACTAACATCCTGACACTTATCCTACCTGTACTAACACACTAACATCCTGACACTTACTCTTCTTTTACACTTTATTCTTGTGTTAGGTTAAAATGTTTTTTGTATTATTGCACTGTCGTGATTTGCTGCTCTGTGTGCCTTGAATTGCCCCCCGGGGACAAATAAAGTTTTTTGAATTGAATTGAATTGAATTCCCTACCTGTAGTAAGCAACCAACACAAATCTTTTTAACCAGGATGATTTGTATAAAAATAAATACATCAAATAGTTTGTGTTAAACACAACTCAAGACAACTAAATATAGATAAATACATAAACAAAATGCATTACTAAAATACATTTTTTATTAGTTTAAGAAAAGATGATTACAATATAATAAAAATGGCAAAGCCAGCCGAACCTGCTTCAACAATAACTGTCTGTCCTAGCTTACATGAGTCAGTGAACCTAATTATTATTATTATTTTCATTTTTATTATTATGCTGCATATCTAGTTTCAGTGCAGTCTTGATGTTTCACTGATATGATAATGTCAGAGGACAAGGTTGGACTAAAACTGTCTACACTGGCTCCCTATTGGCTGTTGGATTCCAAATATCCAACACTAATGTGATGCTGTTTTACAGTCGAGATCTGAAGAAGTGGCCTAGATTCAAGACGCGCCCACACACACACACACACACACACACACACACACACACACACACACACACACACACACACACACACACAAGCTTTTCATACATTCACAAATCTAGACCCAATTGCATGTACATACACACACATTTGCACTCTCACAGAGCACAGATGCACACGTACACAAAAAGGCCAACATCCAAACAAACACACACACACAAACACACACCATCCAGGCACAAGCAACTGCGCCCTCATGCATGTATGCAACTGCACACTAAGATAAATACACATACAGAAAGACACAGACTGGCACACACTAGGTGGGGGGAGAGCTTTGAGTGCGTATACACCCTTGTGTAGCCCACGTGTGTGAGTTTGTGTGTGTGCAAACACTAAGCCTTGTGCTCTGAGATTAGCACTAATTTACATTTCTGCCAAAACTGAAGAGAAAGGAACACAGAGAAAGAGGGGCGACCCCAAATCAGAAATGTTATTTAAAGAGGAGGCGATGTAGAAAAAATAGTTAACACAGAAACAGAGGATGAGAGGCAAAATGTGTGAATAAAGGAGCAAAGAATAAAATCAGGAAAATACACATTTGACATTCAAAATGTGTGTTGACAACTTTGAATTAATTTGTTTAGTGGAAATGCTTTGACAGGCATGGATTTAACTTCTTGAATTATAGGTTACTCAAAAGATTCCACACTTCTCATGTCCTCCGGGCCAAAACTGGTTTTTCGGGTCAAGCCTAGTTCGTTTGACCAGTGTGAGTGCAACCGCTCCGCGCATAACTGCGGCCAGCTGGCCGTCCACAGCTTGTTTGAGAGAGGTGGGCTTTTGTATTTGCACATGTACGAGCACGAGCGTGCACACGTGTACAAGCATGAGCACGAGGCCTACGGCGGTTCTGACGTCATTTATGTGCGCCTGTTCGGACATAGAAAATAGAAGGACGGACCATGCGGGGACATTTAACAACAAAAACAACAATGGCTGCAAAAGGTTCACGTTGGTGTGATGCGGAGGTGGAGTGTTTACTGCAGATCTGGTCGATGAAAATATTAAAAAACAGTCGACAAGACGCACAAAAACTCTGAGGTCTATGGAAAGATTTGTAAACAAAGCGACGCATCGCGATGACGTCGATCAATATGTGTGACTTGTTACGGCGTGATGACGTATGGACAGCAAGAAGCATTTGCGCGAGGCCCAGGTAGGGTGAGTACAAACGGGCCTGGGGCGCGGGGGGACAAGTACCCTAAAGCCCGGGCCGGATGCGGAAGGACAGTGTGAGTGCGCCCTAAAAGTACTTTTAACTCACTTACCCACCCAAAGGATGCAAACTGACAATTAAGTAGCAGCACACAGTCAAAGTGTGTTACTCCAAACTCCAAACATGGGATGATCACATAGGTTTTATTATTCAGTGTTCAGTGTTTCTAATGTACAAACAGCAGTAGCTCATACTGGTGTGTACGTTTATTTGCACATTTGTGAGTCATACTGAACACATGACTAATTATGTGTCAATGAAGATACTCTATCCATATGTATGTGTCTGTGTGTGTGTGTGTGTGTGTGTGTGCGTGTGTGTGCGTGTGTGTGTTAAGAAGAAGAATAGGATAATGAGAGCAGTTAATCCAGCCCCAGCAGTTGTTCTCTAATGCCTTATAACAGGCCTCACACAGTGCTGCTTGTGTGTGTGTGTGTGTGTGTATGTGTGTATGTGTGTGTGTGTGTGTATGTGCGCATGCTCGTGCTCGTACATGTGCAAATGGGCTCTACAAAAGCCCACCTCTCTCAGACGGGCCGTGGACGGCCAGCTGGCAGCAGTTATGCGCGGAGCGGTTGCACTCACACTGCTCAAAAGCACTAGGCTTTAGCTGAAAAAACATTTTTTGCCCAGGACGGAAGGACAGTGTGAGTGCACCCTAATAGTTGTTTCCTTGGGTTTTCTTTTGGTGATGTTTGGGGTTTGGTGCTGTTTTGATTCAGCCATCACAAGTAGCTGTAATTCTCCAAATCCAGGGAAAATGAAAAATGAAAATGAAGTGCTTATTCATATCCACTTGGGATTTGATTCTAAAATGTACAGGAAACCACATTTGTGAGGCAACCGTGGCTTCAAGTATAGAACAAAAACCCTCGTCTGGTTAGCTGCCAGAAGACCTGTTAATGTAACTGCCAGAATCTTGCTGCTTTTTCACCCTGCATAAATTAATATTTGTATTCTCCGTCTGTTACATTAGCCACGCTGTGGAGTCCAGGTCAATTTAATCCCTATGAACAGATTCTGCATATGAATGCAGAATGCATCTGTAGGGAACAGGAAAAGGGTAGCGGAAGCGGTTTAATTTCCATTCGTAGCACTTGTATTATTGACCAATCAAGTTTGAGCGGGTTTTGGTTTGCAGGTAACAGTCCATGTGGAGAGCAAACAAGGCAGATCTCATTGGCCATCATGCAGTCACAGATTTCATTAGGTTTTTGAAATAATTTATTGACAACCATATGCAAATATCTGTTTATAGAGACGCCATCTCTCAAATCCAACTTCATTCTCGCATCTCATAGCTGCAAGCTACACCAGAAAGACAAAAACATTGGCTGTTGCCCCTTGAGGCTTAACTATTGTCAGGCTGGGTTCTGAGATCGAGGTCACATTAACTTGGAGCAAAAAATGTCTGATTTTTGTCTCCTGTGCTGTCTGAGAGACCTGACTCAACAAGATTAGACTTGATGTTACAGGGGCTTTTAGGGGTGCTTAGCACATCATCATTGTCGGTGTTAAACTCATATATTCAAAAGAGCAGTCTTAAATAAGCTGACTTGTTAAGGTTGTCTAGTTTAATTATAAAATTTTGTGGTCTTCTTTTATTTGTCGTGGTTGACCCAATACGGAAATGCCAAATACTGCAGTTCTTTGAGTGTCCACTAGACAGTTTGCAAAATAGAGCAATTTCTCATTGACCCCCATGTTAAACAGGCCATTTTAACAGTATAAAACCATGGGTTCACCAGTATCCCCTATTGTGGAAAATCTATACATGGAGGAGGTAGAGGCTTTGACCTCCTTCAAAAGGAGTAACCCCGAGCCATTGGTTCAGATATGTGGACGACACAGGGGTTAAAATCAACTCCTCAGGCCTGGACTCTGCTGTCCATTTACATCTCAAGGAGAAATCCCATTCATTTGATGACAACAATGTCCACAACCTGGACAGAGAGGACAGAAGGTTTGGAAGAGGAGTAAAAGAAGCCATCTATGCAAAAGTAGAGAAACCATCGCTAAACAGAGGAGGAGGTCTGAGACACCACTTATCTCCAATTTACAATCCTGCCCTTTCATCCCTTCCCAAGAGATTCAACAATCTATCCTCAAAGAACAACTGTTCACACATGGCCTCTTGTGACTCCAACGACTGTCGTTAAGACTCAATAGAGCACTAACGAAGTCGAAACCAACTTCCTACCAACGACTGTCACTGTCACTCAACTACGTTGATGGCACTTGGAACACAAAGGGTTCCAGTGGCATCATCGGCCTTGTGAGAGGTTAAATACCTGGATCTCCACACCCGTTAGTTGGACCAGTCCCAGCCTGGTCCTGGTCCTGGTCCTGGTCCAGTCCCAGTCTGGTCAGATGCGTACATGAACTGATGAAGCCTCTTGGATGAGAGGTGACGTAATAACGTAATAACCAAGTCCAGTTGCTTTTGACTAAAATTGCTTTGGGGATAACGATGATCTGGACAAATGAGAATATTCACAGGCCCACAGCATAAACCTATTCAAGGCCTGGTACAAAAAACATTCCAGTCTGTATGTCTAGGCCAAATCTCCAAGACAACACTTAGGAGGGTGAATTTGTTTGCAGTTTCAATTCGGACCAGTTTGAGAGAACGGACCCTGACAGGCATGTTCATTTTTTATACAGTATATGGACCAGACCATCCTTGGTTGCTGCAGGTATCCACAGTTAACAATTAATACACATAAAAAGAGTTTTATCAAGTACCCTTGAAACATTGAACCCCATTCCTGCTCTGCTCATCGGCATTGTTCAGCACTGGGCTGTTGAACAGTGGTTTTATGCCTCTGTATTTTAACACTGTGTTGTGTGTTGTTCTGTAAATAGACAGAGCTTTGGATTCCAGGTCTCATTAACTGGGTACAACACATCCCTTTTTCTGTTCTAGGTGCACTGCACTGTATGGACCAATTAATTGAACACGCTTAGTGCTACAGTGGCTTGCTGCGCTGCACATCAGCAGTCCGAGTATGAAGGGTGATAAAGTGTACCAGCTACGCAGCAGTGCGGTGATTAATAACTCTGCTGAACACACACACCAGAGACTCTAATATGAAGTAGAAAATGATGCAGTTGCATTCTGCAAAGCCTTCCTTTGTGTTTATTCTTTAAACATCTTTCATAAAGTTCCTGCTCCATTGCCTGTTCAAAGTAATCCCTCTTTGAATTTCACAACCTGGTACATACTGACCAAAGGCTTTGAGATTTTGCAAAGAAATGGAAATTTGTCCTCATCAAAATGACAGTATTGGTCATTTTACAAATGCTGACTGCTGCCTTCCAAACTATTATCATTCCAACTCGTGACACACTGCCGTTTTGTCAGGACCGTTTGGCATCACTTGATATGCCACATGACACATGGCGCTCCCGAAAGTCCAGTGTTGGTTTGACCCATTCACCACCCCAACCTACCTCATTATGTGGAGTTTGGCACTCTGAATCCAGGAACTCTTGTTCCAAACATCTCATATCACTGCAGATGGGCTAACAGATGGGCGCTGAAAGTGCCAAAATGGCAAAACAAAATGGTAGTATTTGATGCCCAGAGAATTAAAACAGGCTGGTCTTTTAGGATTGAAAGACTATGTGGCAGAGAGTGAAACCATTGGTATTATATGACATAATGTGACTTAAGGCATCTATTGTTGACATGCTATTTTGTCAGGAACAGGGCTAGCACTCCAAAGTTTGGGGACATTTAGGTGAGGGAAAAACTGGCATAGCCAATTATCAAAATGGTTGGTTGACCTATGACCTCAAGATATCTGAATGGAAATTGGTTCTTGTCGTGCACACAAGTCTCCCTTTTATAGACATGCCCACTGCATGTAGCATAAATGTGTTATTTTATTCTAAGATGGTCTATATTTGAATATCTGGGTCCCTAAACAGACTTGGAATTGCATTAACATTATTGCTAAAACAGTTTGTGAGACATAATTGAGCATAAGCATGACCGTAATATACTCTAGTCATAACATTGGAAGCCTTTATACACTCTAAACTTCCAACATTTGAAAAAGCACCAAACAAAATCACATTGTTTCTTACAAATTTTTGACTAGAAAAGCTTGACGTCCTACAGATCAGGCACAAATGTGTGGATGGTAGGTCTCATTCTCAAGGTTAGATACTTTATATCTGGGTATCCTTGGGCCACAGTTTTCCACATAAGAGAGTAATCATTGTTCTCTTTTAGGTTTGACCACAATCTTGGCTTCACCTTATTCAAGTTTTAGTAGCCATAACAACTTTACGCTCTCTTCTGTGCAACTTGTTTTAGTCTTTAATTCATCTCTCTCGCTCTCTCGCCCTCAGGCAATATAAAATTTAGTGTGTTGTTGTGTAGGCAGATGTTTGTATGGATGTGGTTCCAGTGCTCTCTGCTCATATATGCGTGTGTGTTAGTGTGGGTGTATACCTTGCCGGAAATTTCCAGGGAATGTGCATACAACCGTCGTGCATGGTGTGACACACAATATGTGTTCGTTTCTGAGGGATAAAACGTAAAGAGAGCCACAAACGGAGGCTGTTTACAACTTAATGCCTTTGTAAGTCCTGTGTGTGTATGAAGAAAATACACTTTTCAAAAGGATTTAGATTGTTTGTTTTTCTTGTGATTATAATATACATGAATGTGTGGGTGTGTATATATGCATTTGTGTGTGTTTGTTTGTTTGTGTGTGTGTGTGTGTGTGTGTGTGTGTGTGTGTGTGTGTGTGTGTGTGTGTGTGTGTGTGTGTGTGTGTGTGTGTGTGTGTGTGTGTGTGTGTGTGTGCGCGTGTGTGTAAAATGAAGTAGAGGAGACTTCCAGGGAGGGATTTGTAAATATGGATCAGTTCCTCTGCTGGCAATGGATTGAAATGCCAAAGAAAAAATTGTATCTCCTTCATGGTTTTGCTCATGTCTCCATCAGGTCATGATTGTTTTTCCTGTTCTGCTCTGTTTGTTGCTCTCTGTTGTGTTTACCCGCATTTTTTGGTTTTATAGCCAAGAAGCAGCCACCGTAGCAGACTATTGTCACCAGTGTCATAAGGTGCAGTTACACTGACAGAGGCTAGATGGCTCTAAATGAATCTCTATGACAGGAACCAATTATTTATTTAGTAAAGTTGCAATCCGTTAGATTTTTATCTAGTTAATTGTCTTCTAAGTTCCTAGCTATCAAAGAGTGAGTTAAAACAATGACACTTGAGCATATGACCCACTTATGAAAGCACTACAGTATCCCAATCTGTGTGTCTGTGGAGACATTGCCCCTTTATTAAAATGCATAGCCGTGGTAGTGACACTGCTGACAGCAGTCGGACTGCCGGGTGGGATCATCACTGCCGGTTATACAGCATTCACTTCCAACTTCTGTGTCAGGCTTTAAGTAAGAGCAGAAGTGTAATAGGAACGTGTGTGTGTACGGATTTAAGGGGAAACATATAGGGGACGGGCCAGAAGTAGAGAGGTGCTGTGTCAATAACGTTTACAAAAGAGCCGTCATTATCTGACACTATTTGCCAAACAAACAAGCCATGTTCATTCACCATGGCATCTCCCACTACTATTTCTTTCTTCCTCCCTCCCCAGTATCCACTCCACTTTTATGGACCGTTACCTGTCATCTCTCCGTTTCCACCTTGCTCTGAGCCACCTCTAATCTGTCCTCTTTTCATCCTCCTCTCTTCAGTGGGTTTATCTGTTTTCCCTTTCATAGCAGCACAACAAAAGAGCTTTAGTCTTCACTTCACTTTTTCCCTTTCCTTATTTAGTTTCCCTCTCTCTCTGCTCTTCCTGTTTGTGTCTTCTCTCATCTGTTGCCCACAGTATTCTTCTCTTCTTTGCTTGGATGTTCTTTTCACTCTCCTCTCGCTCCACCACCTTTACCTTCCTCCCTCTGCGCTCTTTTCAATACACCTCCTCCTCCTCCTCCTCATCTTCCTCCTCCTCATCTGTCTATTCTTCCCTTCCTGTGCTGAGACCAGCCAATTGCTACTTTGATCTTGCTGTCACTCTACTATAGCTTTCCCTTCAACCCCCTGCAGAGAGAGAGAGAGAGATAGATAGAGAGAGAGAGAGAGAGAGAGAGCCCTGCAGAAAGTGATTTGGAATGAGGGAGGTTCAATTCAGAGAAAAAGAGCAAGTGTGGAGATTAGTGTCGGGGGCGAGAGACAGAAACAGAGAAAGCATGCAGGAGAGAGTTTGAGTAACAAAACAGAGATATGGACAAGTGGTAGTATTTTTGCTGTAAAGCAACGTCAGGGTGCCAGCGTTGGCAGAGGGTTCCAGCTTAACAACCTAGCGTCATGTGGGCTTTGGCCAGTCACATGATAGCATACAATGTGAATTTTGTATTTCTAGTGTTTACCTTGCGATCTCTGTGATGAACGATAAAATAATTGTTGCCATGACCATTTTCCAAATGCATTTGTCTGAGTGTTGCAAAGTCTTTTGCATGAGGCAACACATGCATCCTGGTGTCTTATATTGTAAATACAGTAGCCTATGCTATGTTTATGTGTGCTAACTTAAGCTCTTTTTGCCTGGTAACTTTATGGCTTTTAGGGCGCACTCACACTGTCCTTCCGCACCGCGCCAAAATCAGTTTTTCGGGTCAAACTAGTGCGTTTGACCAGTGTGAGTGCAACCGCTCCGCGCATAACTGCGGCCAGCGGGCCGTCCACGCCCTGCCTGAGAGAGGTGGGCTTTTGTAGAGCGCGTTTGCACATGTACGAGCAAGAGCGTGCGCACTTGTACGAGCACGAGCACGAGATCTACGGCGGTTCTGACATCATTTATGTGCGCCTGTTCGGACATAGAGAATAGAAGGAGGGACCATGCACGGACATTTAACAACAACAATGGGCGGCGAAAGGTTCACGTTGGTGTGATGCGGAGGTGGAGTGTTTGCTGCAGATTTTGGTCGATGAAAAGATTCAAAAACAGTCGACAAGACGCACAAAAACTCAGAGGTCTATGGAAAGAGTTGTAAACAAAGCGACGCATCGCCATGGCGTCATCAATGCGTGTGACGTGTTACGGCGTGATGACGTATTGGACAGCAAGAAGCATTTGCGCGAGGCCCAGGTGGTGTGAGTACAAACGGGCCTGGGGCGCGGGGGGAGAGGGAGGGGGGGACAAGTACCCTAAAGCTGTGGCACGGAGCGGAAGGACAGCGTGAGTGCGCGCCTACAGTCTGCTGGATCTGACAGTCACATGCCACTATATCTATGAGGATCAGGAGGTTAAATCGGCCGTTCTTCTAACTCAGAGTACGCCAGGCAACCACACAGCTGACAACCTCGCAGCTCAACTAGCTGATGTGGTGGGCACTTACTGGGGAAAGTGACTGCATGTATCAATGACAATGCACGCAGCACTGTGGCAGCTAACTGTCCAGTAAGGGTGAACTGAGACTTAGAGCGTACTCACACTGTCCTCCCGGACCGAGACCCGGACTTTAGGGTACTTGTCCCCCCTCCCTCTCCCCCCCGCGCCCCAGCCCCGTTTGTACTCACACTGCCTGGGCCGGCCAATGCTTCTTGCTGTCCATACGCCATCACGCCGTAACACGTCACACGCATTGATCGCGTGTGTGTGGCTTTGTTTACAAATCTTTCCACAGACCTCGGAGTTTTTGTGCGTCTTGTCGACTGTTTTTGAATATTTTCATCCGACCAAATCTGCAGTAAACACTCCACCCCCGCACCACACCAACGTGAACCTTTCACCGCCATTGTTGTTGTTAAATGTCCGCGCATGGTCCGTCCTTCTATTTACATGTCCGAACAGGCGGACATAACGCTACTGCCGTAGGGCTCGTGCTCGTACACGTGCGTACGCTCGTGCTCGTACATGTGCAAACGGCTCCGATAAAGCCCACCTCTTTCAAGCGGGCCGTGGACGGTCCGCTGGCCGCAGTTGAGCGCGGAGCGGGTCCACTCACACTGCTTAAAGGTACTAGACTTTAGCTGAAAAAACGTTTTTGGCCGCGGCCAAAAGGACAGTGTGAGCAGGCTCTTACTTGGCGGTCGCAGTGTCAGCTAACTTTCTGAAAGATATCATTCTAAATTAGCATCCGAACTCTGGACCAAAGCGTTGAACGAACCAAGAGACCAGCCCCTCAACCCAACTACAGTGTATTATCATCCCTAGAGTCCTGACGCTAGTGTCATTTAAAAGAGCAAAGGATCCCTTGAGGAAAGAAAGCAAAAAGGAAGACAGAAAGTTAAAGTGCGTTAAAGATGAAGAGAAAAATTAGCTAGAAGAAATACCTGAAAAATAGAAGAAAACCGATGATAAGAATATGACAGAGAGCAAAGAGACACAACAATAAAATAGTGGATTAGAAAGAGGGACAAGAACGAGAAAGAGAGGTAGGTATATGGGAAAGAATGAAGAATACCAGTGTGAGTAAGAGAAAGATGAGAGAAGAACACTACTACTTCCCACACAGAAAGAGAGAGTGAACAAAATGAGTGAGAGACAAAGGTGAAAGATGCAGAGAGACGCGTGATCACTTCTCCCCGTTAGAGAAAAGGACTTGCTTGCTTTGCTCTCTCGTTCTCTCTCTCTCCAGTCTTTGCCATGTGACCAACACACCAACATCGCTCTTTTTAACTCTCATCCTTCGCTCGGCTCACACTATGTCTGACTGAAAGGGCGAGAAGAGAGAAGAGGAGGAGGGAGAGGAAGAGTAAGAAAGCAAAGCAGGAAGAAGATAAAGAGAAGAAAAGAGAAAGGATGTTCTCCGTTTCACTCAAGTGCCGCTTAGGGGTCATCAGACGCCGTGTTAAGGGTACAGTGTGTGTGTGTATGTGTGTGTGTGTGTGTGTCAGAAGGGAAATAGTGTGTACATAAGAGTTGTGATGTCTTTGGTGTGTGTGATCTATATTGCATTTTTGTGTAAGTGTATCTTTTGTGTGTATGTTTGTGTTTAACAGTTGTATGTACTTGTGTGTGAGCCCCTGCATGTGTACGTGTGTGTCCTCAGATTTGTGTGCATCAACTTTAATTGTGTATTTTTGTGTGTGTGTGTGTGTGTGTGTGTGTTTGTGTGTGTGTGTGCCAATAGCAAAGCATGATGCTGATGTTTTTGGCATGTTATTTTCTCATCTGTTAATAAGAAGATCTTATTTTCTGCTCAGCCAGTCAATGTGATTCTCTTGATGTGAGCAAACAAGACGTTGTTGCTGGTGTATGGAAATATAAACCACTTTCAGTTTCATTCTCGTGCACTGAGCTCTACTGATCAGTTTCGCAACAGGTTTGATTTTCACAGATTGTTTTGACGTGAATGTGATCTCTAATGTGCATGTCTTTTAACAGGGAAATAGTTCATTAGATCCTGTTTAGACAGTTGTGAATATCTGTTATTCTAGTCTAAATGAAGCGTTTCAGGTGAGGGAGATGTGTTGGTAGTAGCAGTTTGATTTATGTTTAATTTGTAACGGACGCAAGTTTCACTAAGGGCCTGTGTCAACTTAGCATTTTTTTGTGTCTTGCGTCTTTTTTCGGTTGATCCCAAAGGAGAGTATGTGGACGTATACGGACCCAGCGTCTTTTTTTCAGAGCGCTTTTAGATAAAAATCTGAATTTCCGAAAAGTGCTGGTGTTGTCACTGTTCTGGAAAAAGTCTGCTGGTGTCGTGATTGTTGTGCTTTTATCATAGCAGGCTTTGTAAGCTTGCTTTTAGCTGTGTAGCTAATGCTCTATTGATAGTGTTTAGCTAGCTACCTAGCTAATGTTATACAGTTAAAGGGGTCATCTGCAATTTCCCAGCTTGGGATCAATAAAGTATTTCTATTCTTTGTTCCCCCGCATCCTATGGTCCCCGGTCGCATAAGCCTATGTCTTCGCAGATCTAATTCAGCATTTTGTCAGGGGTAGAGGTTACGGTTAGGGGGTAGTATAGGGTCTACATAGGCCTATTGGCCGTGGTATTCGGCACTGATTGTGGAAAAAATAAAAGACAGAGGTAAATAGGATCTTTTCTGTAAATGGCGGGCAACAGCCAACCCTTTTTTGGGAAAAGTGGTCACATACAAAGCAGGAAACATAGGACCCGGTGAACATATGTACGCTCCCCGGTTAATTTAGCTATGTAGCTAATGTTATTGCTGTCAAAATCCATGTGCAGTGCTTCCTGTGCCCCTTTGCGAGAGAAAAACACTTTTTGTATAGCTATAAAAAGGACAATAAAGTGACTTAAAGGTTCGCGTTACTCATTTTCCTCCATCAGAGATTTGTCGAAATCCGACAAATTACATACAATGTGTAGTCTCGCATCATCACATTCTGCAGACAGAAATCTGGCAAATCTCTAATGCTCTGTTCTGTGGGGACTTACGTGTGTGTGTGTGTGTGTGTGTGTGTGTGTGTGTGTGTGTGTGTGTGTGTGTGTGTGTGTCAGCGAGAGATAAAGTTAATTTAGTAAGCTCAGGGACTGGCTGGATGATTGTTGTTCATAATCTTTTATGACTGGAGTATATAAAGCTCATGACTCTTGTTTAATTCAACAAATTCACTCAATGTAGTGAAATGAAGCAGGCAAGGATGTTTAATATTTATCATGAAGGAAACGTTTTCTTCTTCCAGTCAGAGTTATATCATTGAAGCAAACATTGTAAGGTAATAATCAAGCATAAAGTTGTTTTTTTAGGGATCTTTTTTTTAAACCTCTTTGTTTGTTTGTCAGGTTAAAGAGAATCAAGTGATTGCAACAGAGTGTAGCGGTCAGCTTTATAAAAAGTGAAGCTACCTCATTAAATAATCTTACAAATAACCACCAAACAATCTGACAAATGCTTTGTAACCAACAAAAAACTATAAAATTTCACATGAAATATGCATGAAAAGCAAACTCACTGCAGAGATAAACAACACCCAAAGCTTGTATTTGTTTAATATTTAATGTTTCAAACTATCATTATGAATTAGGTTCAAATGTTTCTGTGCAGATTTCCTCGTCTTAGAACCAGCAACCTTGCAGTCTAACTGAAGCCACTGAAGACAGGGAGGGACAGATATTATCATTGTTGGGTTTCAAATGAAATGCTCTCGCATTCAGCTTGAGTTGATATAAATAAAAAAAATATTTTTGTAATCGATTCTCCCACTCTACCTGCCGTGCGATATGTGCTCTTATTTAACTCCTAATAGTACAAAGCTGGTTTCATCTGAGGTTCCAGTGATTATTGATTACAAAACCTGTGTTGTTTCTGTAATAAGCATTGATCACAACATTTGTAGTGCTTTGCCAGCTTGTCATCTCTGCAGCATACGGCTGTGGTATGTGGGTTAGCTGTGTATGTGTGTGATATTTCATGTATGGCAAAGGGTTGGGTCTGTGTGTGTGTGTGTGTGTGTCAGATTGAGATGTATGATTGGCTGCCAGTGGAGCTGGAGCCAGTTTGTTGTGCTGATTGATCTCAGCATCTTTGCAAGCTGTAGGGACCACTCTCTCGCTCTCTCTCTCTCTCTCTCTCTCTCTCTCTCTCTCTCTCTCTCTCTCAAGCTACTGACTTTCAATATATTACACACAGAATGTTTACACACAATAGTCTGCTGTTTAAAGTATGCGCACAGTATTCGTTTGTGTGTGTGTGCTTTCAAAGAAAAAATAATCTACAAAGAAAACGTACTTATAGAGGAATCCGGCGAGCCATTTGTGTCTTCCATCATCTAGCGGTGCCGCCATTACTGCGGTGGCGTCTGAATGGTAGCTGTCATTGTTAAGTTTATCTTTGCTCCTTTTACCTGTACTTTTTATGCAGCATCGTCGTGAAGAACCTGTGCAATTCTCTGCTGCTCCAACAGCAGTGGGAAACTTCAACTTTGGAAAAAATGAATGCGAACTATACAAACCTCTACCCCATGAAGAGTGCAACTGTCTGAGGCTGTATGGTCGACATCATCTGGGTGTGCAGATGTTCGCCAGAAGTGGATCCAGGATATAAACAGAGGGGACTTTGTTCCCAACAGCAAAAGCACGCTACATTTTGGTTAACACTTGTCAATCTCATAGTGAATAGCATGTGGCTGCTTAGCTTAACAGAGTGAAAAAGTAATGTCAGTTACGCTAACAAAGCTTACCTAGCTCAAGTTAGATGCCTCTATCAAGGCTGCCGTGGTCGTACAGAGTAAAGTAACTCAATGTGGTGTTATTGTGAAACATAACGTAAGTTACTCTGACAAGGGCAACATTAATGACCACAATGTAAACATAAAGTAGATGAGTTAGTCAGTGATGGAGGTAAATAATTACAAGTACTCTTCATGAGGTAAAGGTTTGTGAAAGTTGTAGAAAAGGTACAATTATGATAGCGCCCATTCAGTCACGTGCATACTGGAGGGAGACGCCACCACAGCAATGGCGGCTTGTTCACTTCTGGTACTTCATCGGATTCATCTATGAAATGTCCCCTACTCCCTTCTCACAGGGGACTGTGTATGTGAGGGTATGTGAGTGAATTTCAAAATGAGAAAGATGTGCTCAGCAAACTTTCCCTGGCTTAGGCGGCTTGTGTGGAAGAAGGTTTCCTTCCTCAGTAGTAGGTGCAGTAATCAATAGAGCAGAGGTGTTGCTGTTA
Organism: Echiichthys vipera; assembly: GCF_963691815.1. Taxonomy (NCBI): domain Eukaryota; kingdom Metazoa; phylum Chordata; class Actinopteri; order Perciformes; family Trachinidae; genus Echiichthys; species Echiichthys vipera. The sequence continues at coordinate 45,817,313 of NC_139825.1, forward strand.
GATAAGAGGTGGAGACGGTTTAGAGAGATGAACTGCTGAGGTGTGCCAATTAAAGTCAGTGTATTTAAATTAGTGTCCTGCTCAGCTTCTTCCTGCCATCACACTTGTCTGTAACGTATGATCACAGGAATGTGACTGTTATGATATAATGCATGATATTGAAATTGAGATTTTAGTTTTATCTGCTGCCGCACAATTTGAAGAGCTTGTTGTGGCAGTTTCATATGTATTTGCATTTCAAAAATCATATTTTAACAGTGAGAAAATATTAGTAGTCCGAAACTATGATACATTAAATAAAAAACCTTCTGCACGTAAAAGCCAACAGTGGGTAGAGTGGAGATTGGTCATCATATTTTATCAGACATTCTGATCACTTGCATTGTTTTTTTTGGAGTTGCATTGCATTCATTAGTGATTCATCACTTTCTGTAGGTGGATATTTCCCACCAGTGATTTAAATGCAGTACAATCTTGTACATCTTTCATAACACAACTTTTAAAACTCTTTGAAAACATTCTCACACCTCTCATAGACCAGGAGCCGTGTGGCTTTGCCTTTGAACACAACAGTAGAAGTGGAACAAATAATGTAAAGACAGTTATTTTGTTTGACACATCTGTCCTCACAGCACACTGCTAGGCTTTAGTCTCACTGAAATTGATTTTGAACCACTTGCCCCATAGAGTTCCCTCCTGGTGACTATAAATACCAACAAAGTCTGCAAAGTGTAGATCATGATTAACACAACCAGGGGTAGGAATCCCATAGGTTGTCAATTGCATCAGTCAGCTACAATGATGAGCAACCCACCAATTGTTGCATCATCACTGTTTTCCGTGTTCATCACTGAGACATCACCTCAGCTTTGTAGCCTATTGAGAAAATAATAGTTTCCATAATTGATAAGAAAAGGTCTCAAATTACAGAGAAAAGTGGGACACCACAACTTGAGATTATAAATGAACTTTCAACACATTACGCCTTCAGGTTTTCCCAGGCCAGCCTCAGAGTGGATCCATAATGGGTGAATAGGATATAGGATATGATATGATATCACATAAAGTAGATACAGAACGTTGATAAGCATTAATGTACACACAGCACCCTATTTTGACAGAAACACACAGAATTGTAGAAATGTTTGCAAATGTATTAAAGAAATATCGCCGGGCCATAAGTGTTCAGACCCTTTGCTCAGTATTGAGAAGAAGAGCCCTTTTGAGCTTCACACCTGCATTTAGGGATACTCTGCCAGTCCTCCTTGCAGATCCTCTCCAGTTCTGTCAGGTTGGATGGTAAATGTTGATGGACAGCTAGTTTTAGGTCTCTCCGGAGATGCTCGGTTGGGTTTAAGCCAGGGAGCCTGAGAGAGACGGGCTTTTGTAGAGCGCGTTTGCACATGTACGAGCACGAGCGTGCGCACGTGTACGAGCACGAGCCCTACGGCGGTAGCGGTATGTGCGCCTGTGCGGACATAGAAAATAGAAGGAGGGACCATGCGCGGACATTTAACAACAACAACAATGGTCGTGAAAAGGTTCACGTTGGTGTGATGCGGAGGTGGAGTGTTTACTGCAGACTTGGTCGGATGAAAAGATTCAAAAACAGTCGACAAGACGCACAAAAACTCTGAGGTCTATGGAAAGATTTTTAAACAAAGCCACACACACGCGATCAATGCGTGTGACGTGTTACGGCGTGATGACGTATGGACAGCAAGAAGCATTTGCGCGAGGCCCAGGTAGTGTGAGTACAAACGGGCCTGGGGCGCAGGGGGGAGAGGGAGGGGGGGGCAAGTACCCTAAAGCAAGGGGCACGGTGCGGAAGGACAGTGTGAGTGCGCCCTTAGTAACTGGTATCCAGTCGTTCTGTCCTTGTAGCTGAAAAACAGCCCCACGGCATGTTGCTGCCAACACCATGCTTCACTGTCGTGTTAGTATCAGGCAGATAATAAGAGCTGCCTGGTTTTCACCATACCGCTTAGAATTACGGCTAAAAACTTTGATCTGAATCTCATCAGATCAGAGAATCTTATTTCCTATAGTCTAGGAGTCCTTCATGTGTTCTGTGGCAAACTCTATGCAGACTTTCATTTGTCATGCACTGAAGAGAGGCATCAATCAGGCAACCCTGTCATGAAGCCCTGATTGGTGGAGTAATGGATGCAGTAATGGTTGACTTTCGAGAACTTTCTCCCATCTCCCCAATGCATCTCGGGAGCTCAATGATCTTTGGGTTCTGCTCTTTCTCTCTCACCAAGGCTCTTCTCTCCAATTGCTCAGTTTGGCTGGACGGCCAGCTCTAGGAAGAGTTCTGGTCGTCCCAAACTTCTTCCATTTAAGGATTATGGAGGCCACTGTGTTCTTAGGAACCTGTATTATTATGTAATCTTGGCCTGATCTTCGGGCAGTTCCTTCATGAGGATACTAATTTGTTCTGACATGCACTGTGAGCTGTAAGATCTTTAATAGACAGGTGTGTGTCTTTCGTAATCAAATCCAATCGATTTAGACTATAATAAAGGTGTAGAACCATCTCAAAGATGGTCAGAAGAAATGGACAGCACCTGAGTTAAATATAAGAGTGTCACAATGATATTTCAGTTGTTTTTTTTCAGTTAACCTTATTAAACAACAAAATGCAGCGGCGGAAATTCTCACGTTTTTTTAGGATAAATCGTAGCAGAAATGCTTCATTGTGAGGTATTTGTCAGCAGGTGAGAGACTCAGGATCTGATTGTGTCTCTGTGGGGGAAAGATAAAAAAGAAGACTTACTTGTTTTATTAGATTGGTTTACACTTTGGCTCCTTTGTAGGATCCATCTGCTGTTTGACTGTATTTCTTCTTCATAGCAGAGGCTTCCTTTTGTAAGTGTAACTGGATCAAAAGGTTCTGCTGCTGATCACTGAGCGGTCAGCAGCGTCTCCAGGTTTTGAATAATGTTCTCCTTGCTTCCTCACATTACTTCCTTCACACTTCTTGCTGTATGCATTTTTCATAATAGTCTTTTCATCCACATTAGGTGCGCAAAAAATCAAATTGCATATCTTCATGAGTTTAAAGGAAGTCAGTATTTTTACCCTTGCCTTTCTGAAAGAAATAAAAGTAGCAGCAGATAAATGGCAGGGTGGGCTAACCTTTGTATCCTCATGAAATGAAAAGTTCACAAGGGTTAGCGAACCACAGATATGTTAAATATTGATGTTTCTGAACTGCTGCAACCTGATCCTCACATATACACACTTTTTTAAGATTGTGAATTGAAACAAAAAATATTGATTCTACTTAGGTTTAGGCTTTAAAGTGCATGGTTAGATCTAGAAAATTAGTATGTCTGGGACATGAACTGTGGTCTCCCTGGTGAGAGCCTGGCGTGAATTTGACCCAACCATCCACCCCGGCCTTCCCTGGAGTTTGAGGCTTGTTATTCCTTGTTACCTGACATCCGGACTACTTGCCCTGAATGTGTTATATTACCACGTATGATTTCACATTGGAGTTAGTTGAAAGCCTGGTATGTGTCATAAAGATGTAAAATTGTATCAAAATGTTTAATATCAACATGTCTGTGGTCCTGCTGTACTGCAGTTCCCCAAACCTTCTTAGGGCGCACTCACACTGTCCTTCCGCACCGGGCCAAAACCGTTTTTACAGCTAAAGCCTAGTGCAGTTGAGCAGTGTGAGTGCACCCGCTCCGTGCATACCTGCGGACAGCGGCCGTCCACGGCCCGCCTGACAGAGGTGGGCTTTTGTAGAGCCCGTTTGCACATGAACGAGCACGAGCGTGCGCATGTGTACGAGCACGAGCACAAGGCCTACGCTGGTTCCAACGTCCTTTATGCGCGTCTGTTCGGACATAGAAAATAGAAGTATGGACCATGCGCGGACATTTACCAACAACAACAATGGCAGTGTAAGGTTCTCGTTGGTGTGATGCGGAGGTGGAGTGTTTACTGCAGATTTGGTCGATGAAAAGATTCCAAAACAGTCGGACAAGACGCACAAAAACTCCGAGGTCTACGGAAAGATTTGTAAACAAAGCGACTCATCGCGATGACGTCGATCAATATGTGTGACTTGTTACGGCGTGATGACGTATGGACAGCAAGAAGCATTTGCGCGAGGCCCAGGTAGTGTGAGTACAAACGGGCCAGGGGCGCGGGGGGAGAGGGAGGGGGGGCAAGTACCATAAAGCCCGGGGCGCGGTGCGGAAGGACAGTGTGAGTGCGCCCTTATATTCAAAAGGACAAATATAAATAAAAGATTTCTTCATGAGCAAATAAATTAGTTATGAATACCAAGGCCTCTTATTGCAAATGTTACGTTTTAAGAATCATATATTAAAATACATGCATGCATCTTATTAATAAATCTTTTGTAGTTATGAAAAAAAAGACTTGGAATTAAATGTTTCATAGTTTTTGGTGCTCACTCAGCCCACAACATTTTATCATGCAACATGTTTCAGAGGACTGTTTGTATAAACAGAAGTGGCAACAGATTGGCCTCTCAGTTAAACTGACCCAAACAACAGCTGATAAAATGCCCTCAGGAAAGACAGTGAAGCTTCTACCAGCTCACTCGCTATAATGTCCTGTATGAGAGCACTGAGAGCAGAGGGAGCCACAAAGGTTTCAGATGATTTTTCTTTGAAGATCTTGTCACAGTCGAAATAAATGTAATGTGCCACCGTCTATTTCCAGTTTTATCAAAGGGTTTAGCAGTTGGTATGAGAGGAGACAGCAGGGGCAGCATCAAAGCCCAGAGAACCTGATAAAGAACCAAGCAGGATGCCTTTTCCCTTGAGGGGTTATCCACAGATGTCTCTCTTTCTCAAAGTCACACGTACATAAGTATACATATGTACCCTGGAGAAATGGCACACACTTTCAGAATGCATGCAAAGACACTTCAGTGCATATTCACACATACATATATACACAGATCACACAGTAGCAAGGGTCCAAATAGCCGAGAGGTTTGACAATGCAGCAAATAAGCGAGATTCAATGTGTTCAGTCTGCCACCGATTTAAGCCAAATAGTAGCACAAATCCAGTGGAGTGTTTCAAGATGCAGTTTAACCTGCAATTTAACCCAGGTTAAAGCCATTCACATTAACATTAATATTATTGTGGTGTACTGGAGTAGAGTTACATCCCCTTTGTCCCTGACGTCATCGCGATGCATGGCTTTGTTTCCAAATCTTTCCGTAGACGTCAGAGTTTTTGTGCGTCTTGTCGACTGTTTTTGAATCTTTTCATCGACCAAATCTGCAGTAAACACTCCACCTCCGCATCACACCAACGTGAACCTCTCACAGCCATTGTTTTAAATGTCTGCGCATTTTCCGTCTTTTTTTTAATATATATATGGGGAACAGGCGCACAAAAAATGACGTCAGAGGCTGTAGGCCTCGCGCTCGTACACGTGTGCACGCTCGTGCTCCTACATGTGCAGACAAAGCCCACCTCTCCCAAATGGTCCATGGCCGGCAAGCTGGCTGCAGCTAGGTGCGGTTGCACTTACACTGGTCAAACGAACTAGGCTTTACCCGTAAAACCTGTTTGGGCACGGTACGGATGAACAGTGTGTGTGCGCCCTTATGGCCATTTCTTATTCTTTCTGCTGATGAGAGGTTTGGTGACTGCAGAGTGGGCTTTAGTTCCAAATTGTTTTAAAGGATGAGACACTGTGTGCTGAGACAGATCATTTCCCGGTTCAGCACTGAACTGGTGAGCAACTCTATTTGCATGGTTGAACCGATTTCCCATTGACACATATTCCTGTCCTCTTGTGCACTTGTTTTACGTAAATGACCAGCCTTTTTGAGGGACTTAAATTAATCTGTGTCCTTCTCCCTGAAGGCTAAGAGGGTCATCCCTTTGGCCTTAATCTGAACAAACTGCTGTCTCAGAGTTTCAGTCATAAATGGGGTGTGACCAGCAATGAAGTAAATTGTCAGGAGCTGCCAGATTATGAACTGTGATGTATATGAAAGTGTTTTGCTCTCTGATTTTTATAAAATAAAGGTTTTTCATGAAGTGCCTTGGTTATTTAGAAAAACATGCTTGTACGGCAGTGGTATAGCCAAAGCAGATATTCTATCAACTTCTGAACAATGACAAAAACAGTATTTCAGAATTAATCAAGTATTTATAATTTGTTCTCTAATTTTGCTCTCTCCAGTGTATATTCACAAAAAAAATATCACATGAATGGTAAATTCACAGTAATGGGAACTTAACAACAACAGTTTGAGCTTTTCAGAGTTTATGAGATGCATCTGAGTTTGACATGATGTCCCGTTGATACCCACCATGGATGTAGGGAGCAGGATACAGGCTGGGCCCCATTTATTCCTATGAAAGTTGCTTAGTGCCGTGTCTGTCTGTTGTACATTTTCCTTGACCACCAAATTGGCACATTCTTTTATGATTTCACACACCATGGCAACAATTTATATTCATTGGGCGGGTGATGGGTGCAAATTTCAGACCCTGATTAATGATTTAGCTCACTCTTACTCAAATAGGAGTCTCTATATGTCCTTTGAGTTTCTCAACAGCCATTCATCCGGTGACCTTCAGTGTTTCGTATGCAATCTAAGCCACATATTTAGTAGGGCTAACAAACTACTGTATGGGCAGTGCAGTGTATTGAAAGGGGACCCCTATCAACTGTTAAACTGCCAAACTGCATGATGGGTACAGCTTGCTCTCTGTCGCTCCATACACTACATTAAAGAACAGATCGATAAAGAGGCTGGAGATGTTACATTGTAGCACACTAATCTAACACACATTTTGAGCATCAGCAATGTAACTTTATGAAGTTTTCATTTCTCTTTGGTCCTAGCAATAGCCTGGTACCAAATAGCTAACTCTTAGCAAATGATGCTAGCATTGCCAGGGGACTGCAACTATGTCATGGCAGTCTTCAGTGTGCAGTTGTTTGGATGAGCTGTCCTCAAGAAAGCTGCAAGCAGCAACACCAGAGGCCAAGCACTCAGCCTGTTCTAAACATTTTGAGCGGGCACTTCACTAGTTTAATACATTCGAACAACTGCCTTTACTGTAACCTGATTACTCTTGATGACTAATCAGGTTACCACTGAGGCAACCTCTAACAAGTGCTAGAACTTAAGCTACTCGAACTAAAATGTTCATGATAGCATTCATTAGGTGAGATTATAATTTGATCAATTTATTGCAACTTTCAGTGTGTGCCAGCACATAGACTTTAAGACATTGGTTTTACCAAAACACTACACATACAGACAACAGCAAAAAATAACAATACACATTGACAGAAAACAGGAAAAACTATGGCCTGTTCAGCAAGGCCTATTGTTTAGGAAGTGGTGGCAGGGATTAGATTTTTCGCAAAACAAGCCCCTCTGCAACTCATTGCTCTGTACCTGCACCGGAGGGCAGTCAGGTAAGGTGTGGATTGGTGGGTGTGTGATGTCCTGTCCTAGAAAGGTTGCAATGCATACAATAGCGTTATTGTTTAGCTCTGTTAGGTTGGGAATAGGGAGACCAATTACTGTATCTTGGCAGTGGTGTATCTTTGCAAGTTTATGATTGGAATGGGGCATGGACCAGTACACTAAGGGCGCACTCACACTGTCATACCGCACCGGGCCAAAACTGTTTTTTCAGCTAATGCCTAGTGCGTTTGACCAGTGTAAGTGCACCCGCTCCGAGCATAACTGCGACCCGTCCACGGCCCGCCTGAGAGATGTGGGCTTTTGTAGAGCGTGTTTGCACATGCATGAGCACGAGTGTGCGCACGTGTACGAGCACGAGCACGAGGCCTACGACGGTTCTGACGTCATTTCCTGTGCGCCTGTTCGGACATAGAAAATAGAAGGACGGACCATGCGTGGACATTTAACAACAACAACAATGGCGGTGAAAGGTTCACGTTGGTGTGATGTGGAGGTGGAGTGTTTACTGCAGATTTGGTCGATGAAAATATTCAAAAACAGTCGACAAGACGCACAAAAACTCCGAGGTCTATGGAAAGATTTGTAAACAAAGAGATGCATCGCGATGGCGTCAATCAATGTGTGTGACGTGTTACGGCGTGATGACGTATGGACAGCAAGAAGCATTTGCGCGAGGCCCAGGTAGTGTGAGTACAAACGGGCCTAGGGCGTGGGGGGAGAGGGAGGGGGGACAAGTACCCTAAAGCCCGGGGCGTGGTGCGGAAGTACAGTGTGAGTGCGCCCTAATACTTTATACATGTAACTTTGCGTGCATTGTATCATTTTGTGAGATAGTTATTCAACTCTGTGTCATTTGTGAAAATGCACAGAAGGTGAAACTGCTTTCATCTAAAATAGTGAACCTTGCTGTTCTGGAAGCTGCTCTTGACCTATTTGTATTGCAGTGCTACACTAATAAAGGCAGCAATAAGAAGAAACTGGGACCTTACTATTTACCTATAGATGTAGCAAATTTGCCACTTAAATATTGCTGCAATTTGGCTTTATTTTTACCACTCCTGGTCTGGACAGAAAAGGAATTTGCAGACTTTGTAAAGAATGTTCTGTCCACTGAAAAACTTTAATGACTCACTTGTCTACTGTTCAAGAGAGCCTTTCTTGCAGTTATAATGCATAATTGAATCCTGATAACCCCATTTTTCTGTATATGGCAATGTCAATGTTTATTTGAGCTGGAATACCCCCCAAAAACTGTCAGGAGTTCTTTGGGCAGGGCATGGACGACAGGACTCTGCCAATCTTGATGATGTCTGCTTCTGCTGCTAGGACTGAGATTCTGAAACCTGAGACACTTGCTGGAAAAAGATATTAGAATTTTTCCCAGCCTCGTTTGTCACTCATGTTGTATCCAGAGAATATGATAGCATCAAAGAGTGAGTGCATTTGTGTGTCTAAAATGCCCCATTTCCACTAGAAGTGTTTTCAAGATGTAATGTTCCATAGTTGAGTTGAAAATCAAAAGCTATACCAAGTATGAAACCACATTCTTAACAAATGGAAAGCAAAAGCTATGTATGAATGTTCCTTTTTTAGATGTAGCCTTTTTCCAAGAAAATTGACTGACAATACAAGCTGTTAAGTCTGGTCTTTTGTATTCATTGTTCCTCCAGTGCCATTTTCATAATGAATTTAAAATCCAAGGGTGACATAATGTACTTAACTAATAAATTCTGCCATTCATTAGCTCAACCTTTTCAACCCTTTCCCCGAGGCTCTAAGTAGAGCTACTTAAAGCATTATTAAAAAAAGAAGAAAATAAGTATCTCACTTTAGTAGACTGTACAAGTGATGTCCTGATGTACCTCCACCGTCTGCTCCCCCTGGAACACATTAACAAGTAGGTTAAATGAGAGGAGAGCGAATAAGACACCGGGTGTGATGCATTGGAAATACACAATGTTGTGGTAGTTTGCCTGAGGGTACTTGTACATGCTCCCTGTATCCAACCTCGTCTTCCCAGCTAATTAAATATATATAATATCAAATAGAGGTATGTGGAAAAATCTCCAATGCCCTGTAGATCTGTTTTTGGTTAGATACACTTTCTGATTTTAATTGCAAAGGAAATCACACGTTTGAAGACCCTCCTAAATCTTAAGTGAGTTAGCGGGTCTTGAAAGCTACAGGCCTCAAGGGTGTAGAATACTGTTTCCCCTCTTTCAGTTCGTCACTGTCTTGCCTTCAAATTTGTCACTCGAATTACGGAATTGTCATCCACCCTATGGCGGCGGTAAGTCGAGTGTCGATAATTTTGTCTTTGCCTTTTGTTCTCCATTACTGTCACTCTGATTTCCCAAACTGATGGCCCCTGCTTAACACTGGCTACACCTCAGAAACCTCTGTAACGTCACTTACAAACCAATTTCAAACACAAGGGATAGTCGGTGTATTAAATGGAAATTTAATGCAAATGTCTAATTTGCATCGAGACTACACTATGTTGTTAAATGTAAATTTGCGCATCAAAGTTGAACAAAGGTGAACTATGAACATTTTTTTGAATACATCAGTTAAAGGGAGGTTAGTGGGTAGCCAGATGGATATTTGCTTCAAACTATGCAAGCAAAAAATGTAAGCAAGAGAAAGCATGAATGGATTGAATGGACAATTTGCATCTTAGTAGAGTAGGAAGGAAATGAATGTCTTTCTGATTCAACTTTTGTAAACTCCATCTCCAGAAAATGTGTGATTTAGGCATGAGAGGAGAAGACGAGCAAAGCTTGTGAGTTTTGTAAAAAATAACAGTAACCTTAAGGTAGATGCGTTTGCTGCAAGCACTTTGCATGTGTTTCCCTTGGCTGTCCTAATGGGAGTTGAACCCCTAACCCATGACAACGTTAGTACTTTGTTCTACCCATTGAGCTGCACGAGAACCACAGAATCATGCTCCATGGAGTAAAGCCCAGAGGGTATCTTGTGTATTTGCTCAGTTGGATTAGAGTTATGAGTCTAATAAAGCAGCTCCATTATTACTCCATCCATTATTAGTTATTCTGATTCCAGAGGAGTTTGTCTGTAAGCTGCAACTCATCTCTGCATCTTTGCAATGACTCTGTAGGACTTTAAATTCTTAATTTCTGTTCGGACATATTGTGTTTGTGAAGCACATAAGAGCGTTGCGGGTAACAGAAAGGCATAGAGAGTAAAAAAATAAATAAATAATGGAAATCACATTGTCATCGATCTCGGAACCCATCGGCTATTGGTCTGACAAATATTTAGCCCCTCGGGACAATGGCCAATATTTCTGGATTTCCGGCATAGCCTGAGGATATCTGGGGCCTTCTTAATATGCCGGGTAGAATTCGTAACTTGAGATGCAAGAAGAGTTGGAAATGAGAGAGGATGTCTCACTAAACATATCTGCTCATGAATGCTACAATCAGACTACAAAATACTCCAGAACCCTTCTGGGACAAAAAAATGTGTCTTGTCTGCTACAAATTCTGCATTCATATGCATTCATATGCACTCACACTGTCCTTACGCACCGCGCCCCGGACTTTAGGGTACTTGTCCCCCCCTCCCTCTACCCACGCTTGCCAGCCCGTTTGTACTCACACTACCTGGGCCTCGCGCAAATGCTTCTTGCTGTCCATACGTCATCACGCCGTAACCTGTCACACGCAGTGATTGACGTCATCGCGATGCGTCGCTTTGTTTACAAATCTTTGCATAGACCTCAAAGTTTTTGTGCGTCTTGTCGACTGTTTTTGAATATTTTCATCTGACCAAATCTGCAGTAATCACTCCACCTCCGCATCACAACAACGTGAACCTTTCGCCGCTGTTGTTGTTGTAAATGTCCGCGCATGGTCCGTCCTTCTATTTACTATGTCCGAACAGACGCACATAAATTACGTCAGAACTGCCATAGGCATCACGCTTGTACACGTGTGCGCGCTCATGCTCGTACGTGTGCAAACACGCTCTACAAAAGCCCACCTCTCTCAGGCAGGCCGTGGACGCCCGGCTGGCCGCAGTTATGCGCGGAGCAGGTGCGCTCACACTGGTCAAGCACACTAGGCTTTAGCCGAAAAAACGGTTTTGGCCCGGTGCGGAAGGACAGTGTGAGTGCGCCCTAAGAGACTAAAGAATGAGGAACAGCATGATCATTGCAGCATATTGTGAGTTTGTGTGTTTGTCCATCTATCTATCTGTGTCTCTTTCTGTCCATCCGTCTGTCTGTCTCTTCTCTTTCCCTCTCTTCCCCAACCGGTCAAGACCAAGCCCCTACCACAGCAACTTTCTGGTTGATCCAATATGGAAGTACGAGAAATTGCAGTTCCCTGAGTGTCCACTAGAAGCAGTTTGCATAGTAGAGAAATTTCTCATATGTTAAATAGGCTGTTTTCACAGCATAATGAACCTATTTAAGGCCTAGAACAAAAAAATATTCTAGTCCGTATGTTTAGGTCATATCTCCATGACAAAACTGAGGGGGATGAATTTTTTTTCACTGTATACCCCCCTGGTCCAAAAACAGCCGGTGACAACTCGCACCATCAGGAGGTGGTCCCCTGAGATGGAAAGTGCCCTGAGAGACTGTTACAACACGCACGGTGAGGTCATAGAGGGGATGACACATTGTCTGACTGAGTACCTAAACTTCTGCGCAGACGTGGTCTCCCCTGTCAGGACTGTCCGCTGTTACCCTAATAACAAGCCATGGGTAACACAAGGAGTTAAGGCTGTCCTCAACAATAAGAAGGCTGCCTTCAGGAGATTAAGCACTGTATGAGGAAAGCTAAGGACAGCTATAGGAGAAAGGTGGGGAGAGGTCACAACACAAAGACCAGAGCTACAGGTGGGACAATGGAGAGGGCTAACAAGCCCCAAACCCCAATGCATCCATCATCCATCTTTAACCACTTGTCCCTATCGGGGTCGCAGGGGGCTGGAGCCGTTCTCAGGTGACATTGGGCGTCCTGTCCCTGGACACAGAGACAAACAGAGACAAACAGAAACAGACAACCATTCGCACCTACGGGCAATTTAGAGTCATCAATTAACATCCTCAACAATAAGGACGTACTCACACTGTCCTTCCGTACCGCGACCCGGACTTTAGGGTACTTGTCCCCCCTCCCTCTCCCCCCGCGCCCCAGCGCCGTTTGTACTCACTCTGCCAGGGCCTCGGCCAATGCTTCTTGCTGTCCATACGCCATCACGCCGTAACACGTCACACGCATTGATCGCGTGTGTGTGGCTTTGTTTACAAATCTTTCCGTAGACCTCAGAGTTTTTGTGCGTCTTGTCGACTGTTTTTTAATATTTTCATCCGACCAAATCTGCAGTAAACACTCCACCTTCGCATCACATCAACGTGAACCTTTCACCGCCATTGTTGTTGTTGTTAAATGTCCGCGCATAGTCCGTCCTTCTATTTACATGTCCAAACAGGCGGACATAGCGCTACTTCCGTAGGGCTCGTGCTCGTGCTCGCACACGTGCGCACGCTCGTGCTCGTACATGTGCAAACGGCTCCGCTAAAGCCCACCTCTTTCAAGCCGGCCGTGGACGGCCCGCTGGCCGCAGTTGTGCGCGGAGCGGGTGCACTCACACTGCTTAAAGGTACTAGGCTTTAGCTGAAAAAACGGTTTTGGCCCCGGCCAGAAGGACAGTGTGAGTGCGCCCTAAGAAGGCTGCCTTCAGGGGATTAAGCACTGTATGAGGAGAGAACATCCAAACTCTGAACCCCCTTGCTGTGAGGTGACAGTGCTAACCACCGCAGCACCGTGCCGCCCATATATATATATATATATATAAAATATCAAAATTACAATGGTAATTTACCGATCAAAAGTACTGTAATAACATCCAAAGTACCATACAAAGGTGCAAAGAACAGATTGTTAGTGAACTTCTGTATTACAGAGAGGTGGTGACAGACTCTCCACGGGATGCATTGTATAGTTTGATGACCACAGGCAGGAAAGATTTCCTGTGGCGCTCTGTGGTGCATCTGAGATCTGATAGAGCTGTGTATGGAAAACATCTCAGGGGGAATCAAAGTTATGACTCAAGATGTAGTGTGATTGAAGCTTGTGGAATGACTAATCTATAGCATGTTTGCTATTTGGGTAACTTTGACGGCTGCAATATCTTAAACATTCAGAATGGGTTCATGCTTTGATGAAGGGGGAATTCATATGTAAATTCTTTGTCATATTTTTGTGCAACTCGTCAGTGGCAAGTCTTGGATTAGAATTGTATGTTTTATGCCTCTGTGTTTGCCTGAAGGGAACATCACTGCTCCCAAATTCAAGGCTCATTTCATTTGTCACAGCTCAGTTTAATTCCATCTCCAGGACTCTACAGATGACGTGTTTCTGTCACAGCATCAGGCCTCTGGAAGACTCTCCGTGGAGCTTCTGTTTTCACAACTACTCTATTAGATTACTGTTTAAGTGCAGATAGAAAGGTGAGGTCAACAGTAATGGCCACAGTGCTGAATTAATGTGGTTTCTTTTGAGTCTGATAGTTTCACAATGAGAAATTATGTGAGGAAGGAATTAACCATTAACTCTTTATAAATGGCCATTCCACTTAAACACTGCAAACCTGAAATGATCTAGACATTAACAGTCAGGGATTTATGTGTGGATGCAAATATCTGATTCAGTCGAACATCCAACATCAAAGGAGTTTGACTGCCAGCTCTCTAGTACAAATACCAGGTAATCTCCGAGTGGGCTCGTGTGTGAATACAGCTGCTCATTCTCTCGTGTATCCATCAGCAAAACAAACCTCTGACAGTCTATAAGAAGGTTCATTTACACAAAAATGGTGTGCTTCATCTGTGAACAATTAACTCCGGACCTGATTCTTCTGACATTTTCCACGGTTCATATGTGAAAACAGCTTTAGACATGACTATTACCTTCATCTTTATAGTCATCAAACTACATATATATGCAGGCCCTCAGTGTGTCTTCCCTATATATATATATATATATATATATATATATATATATATATATTTATATATATATATATATATATATACATATATTGTTATTCCGATTTTGATCCCCAGGATTGGAGATCAAATTTAACCGGAGATCAAAATTACAGAACAGTGTATTAATACTTGGTTTATTCTGAAATACTGTTAAGAATTACACCTCTGCTGTAGCTACACCGCTGCTGTAGCTTGTTTTGTTTTTTTAAATAACTAAGGCACTTTGCTCTATCGTCTATCTTGCAGTGTCATAAAGCATGCACATTTTCAGGCAGAGGGGTGTGTGAAGATGAAGTAAGCCAAACCCTGAATCTGAAAGGAGTAGCTCCATGTGTTATGAGCGTGGCCATAGGCTGTTTTTGTTTCATCAAATCACCAGAAAACAACTGTAACACACACAGAGTCCAGTCTACACACACCAAACCCTGGTTCCATAGTGAGAGCGGCGCTACTGCATGAGAGATATTTTGTGTGCTGCAGCATATTTAGGGGTCCAAGCCAAGGGGCGTGGGAACCCTATTGTTTTCGCAAATGTTTTTGCAACTCTCTGTAGAATACGGTCAAAACAGGAAGTGGTCTACGTGGTCTCATGGGAGGGCGTATAAATAGCACGCCACTTTTCATGACTTTCATGAATAATATGTCTACGCATATTAAGCTTTTCTCGTGTCATTTAACGCCCGTAGTTCCCCAGAGTTAGGGTTAGGGTTAGGGTTAGGGTTAGGGTTAGGGCATTTCACGCCCGTTATTTCAGCCATCCTTCACATGAAATATTGATTTAAAAACAACCCTCTGACAGAAAGCTCCACCACTTCGTATTTCTCCGCAAGGTGGCTGAGAAATACGAACACGTGGATTTTCCCTCAATGACATTTGTGCGTCAAATGACAACGCTGTCTCTGCACTATACAAGTCAATTGAGACTACATGGCGTGAAATGACACGCAAAAATCATGAAATGCGTTGTAATTATATGCGAGATGGCTTGAGAGAAATAGCGTGTCATTCACACACCTTTTGGTGAGACCAGGCTGAAGTGGTATGTATCTTCTCCAAATTGTGTCGGATTAACACAAAACTTTGTAATCTACTTTCCCATGTCTTAGTGCGTGATCACACTGTCCTCCCGGACCACGACCCGGACTTTAGGGTACTTGTCCCCCCTCCCTCTCCCCCCCGCGCCCCAGCCCCGTTTGTACTCACACTACCTGGGCCTCGGCCAATGCTTCTTGCTGTCCATACGCCATCACGCCGTAACACGTCACACGCATTGATCGCGTGTGTGTGGCTTTGTTTACAAATCTTTCCGTAGACCTCGGAGTTTTTGTGCGTCTTGTCGACTGTTTTTGAATATTTTCATCCGACCATATCTGCAGTAAACACAACGTGAACCTTTCACCACCATTGTTGTTGTTGTTAAATGTCCGCGCATGGTCCGTCCTTCTATTTACATGTCCGAACAGGCGGACATAACGCTACTGCCGTAGGGCTCATGCTCGTGCTCGTACACGTGCGCACGCTCGTGCTCGTACATGTGCAAACGGCTCCGCTAAAGCCCACCTCTTTCAAGCGGGCCGTGGCGGCCCAGCTGGCCCTAGTTGAGCGCGGAGCGGGTGCGCTCACACTACTTAAAGGTACTAGACTTTAGCTGAAAAACCGGTTTTGGCCGCGGCCAAAAGGATAGTGTGATCACGCTCTTACTGAGGCGTGCTACAAAATGTGTCACAAACCAACCACTAGGTGGAGCTGTTATGCAGAATTAATCATATTGTTGTATAATATAACATTACTTATAATTACAAGTTGGATTAACAAGAAACTTGGAACAATAGTTTCTGATGCTCATCTGAGGTTTTGGGAAAATATGACATCAATCATCCAGGAGGTGGCACTGTTTTTTTGTTTTTTGGATGTAATTTGTAGCATTATAAAATATAAATGAGGACAGAGATAGTGAGATACTCTCTACAGCTGCATTTTCTAGTTGTGATGAAATGGAGTTTTTTCCCCCCTGATTCACGGCTTTGGTTTGAACTTCAGAACCGACCAAGTGGAAATATGGACAAGGGCACGGCTGTGTAAAGATTAACCTCTCACCAGAGCTCTTCAGCCTCTGCTCCACCTCACTGCCAAACATGTTGCAGCTAACGTTAGCAAAGACAACGCTCTTAGTGGATCATTTTTGTTTCTGTGTTTTTGAAAACATGGAAGAAAAAGCACTAAACTGTTTATTTGAGGCCAAGGATATTATTGTCAATATTTTTGTAATGTTAGGTTTTTACTTTTCTTGAATATACGGTACGAAGCAATTTTTTATTTATTATATTATATTAAATCATATATCAAAATCCATTTAAATTGAAAACTTTTGCTACTTGTATTGAATATTAATATGTGATTAATCATGATTAACTAATTAAAAAGCCTCCAATTAATAAGATATATTTTGTAATCCTGTCCCACCACTAATAAATTGATTTGTATGCGTGAGAAATACAAGTATGACGGGAGTGCGTGACCAGAGACCGAAAAGAGTGACTGTCTCACTCAATGTGTGTAGGGCGTCATCTTACAGAAGTCAGTCGGGGTGAATGAGTCCCAAAACACAGGACTTTCACCCAGGGGACCGGAAATACAAAGCAAACCCACAACCTTTTTTCTAATCTTAACCAAGTTGTTCTGGTGCCTAAACTTATCCGTCAATTTTTTTTGCCACATACAAGAGCCTCTGAGTTATCATTAGTAAGACCAAGTACGTCCCTTTTTTAGATGAGAGGAGATCAGAGGATAGAGATTAGTGTGTGATGGAGTAATTTAATTTTTCCTGGGGACATGAGCTTTCAGCATGCAATATACTACGTGGTCTCATGGGAGGGCGTATAAATAGCACGCCACTTTTCATGACTTTCATGACTTTTCGCGTGCATGTCTACGCATATTAAGCTTTTCGCGTGTCATTTAACGCCCGTAGTTCCCCATACACTTCTATTGTGAGCTTTTCGCGTGTCATTTAACGCCCGTCGTTTAACGCCCAACCATCCTTCACATGAAATATTGATTTAAAAAATACCCTCTGACAGAAAGCTCCACCAAGCTCCTCCAACACGTGGGTTTTCCCTCAATGACATTTGTGTGTCAAATGACAACGCCATCTCTGCACAATACAAGTCAATTGAGACTAAATGGCGTGAAATGACACGCAAAAATCATGAAATGCGTTGTAATTATACGCGAGATGGCTTGAGAGAAATAACGTGTCATTCACACGCCTTTTGGTGATACCAGGATGCAATATGAGATTGATGGTGTGTTTTCCAGTATGTCTTTAAGACCTGACTGTGCTTTCGTATTATAAAATGGATGCTGTAGCCCACACAGTGTCAGCAGTGCTTAGCTTTCTTCAACTGCCAGGACGTAACATGTTAAGTCTGCTGTAGTTTAGTAGATTATACATAGTGTCAAACCACACACACATGAACAGGATGAGTAATTCACAAGATATAACACTTAGTGTCAGCGCAGAGAGAAACTCATATTGTATATCATTCATAGTATCATGACATATGACACATACACGCACACACACCGACACTGTGATGCAACATGTTATTCATACAGTAACTTAAGTTAGCACTCCTGTATTAGATATGATTAATGTCTTCATCAGCAGGTTATGTAACACAGTCTTTTAAAGTAGCTGTAATTAAACCTTTTCTTAAAAAGCCCAGTCTTGATCCAGAGGTACTAGCCAACTATAGACCTATATCTAAACTTCTATTCTCTCTAAAAATTAGTTGCCAATCAGCTGCGTGACTTTATACATAATAATGAGTTATATGAGGACTTCAAGTCAGGATTTAGAATGAATCAAAGCACTGTATCTCAGTTTGTACATGTTAATGACAAATCCTCCATGCACACTAAAGTAAGTCACAGAGTCCCACAGGGTTCTGTCCTTGGACTGATACAATTCTGCAGCGCTGTGTTCCCTGTTGTTTGAACAGAATCAAGTCAAAGAAAATTATGGATTTGTCATTTTACCATTTTCCGTTTAATGAAAAGGAGAAGAGAAAATGGCTGCAGCTGAAAAGGTAATGAAAAACAATGTTTTAGCTCTAGTGCTAAACTCAACGCTAAGGTTAGCTGGACTTAAGCCAAACCTGATTCTTGCAGATATCCCCAATAAAAGCTTTATACTGTGTTTCTTTCCTAACCAAACAAGAGCACAGTTGATATTACTGTGTACAGCCAGTTAACTTCACCTGTGTACATGACACTTAGCGGCTCATGTTACCTTGGTTTCATACCGTTTCCCATTATGCACGTATTGGAATCTGGTTATGTTTATGCTCTCCGTGGCCTCATGTTTTATGTCCTTAGAGGTCACAACCTGATAATACTATGGTTTGTTATCACTGCTCATCTGCTACTACAGTAGGCTTTTTATATTTTTACCATTGTATTATATTCTGTGGTGCACATGTCTTATGAAGAACTTAAGTAATGATGATCAATTTCCCCCTTTTTTTTTTAAAGGCGCAAGAACTTCACACTAAACTGCAACTCCAGGGTTTGCGGTTGACATTTCCCACATGGCAAAGCTGCTGGGCCATCACAATTTGCTCAGAATGAAGAATAGACTTTCCCAACAGACAACCTCAGCTATACCCGCAAACACAAGAAACAAATTATTCCCAACAGTGATGAAACTGAAGCCACAGATCAGCCACACAATGCTGAAATAACTGCACAGTGACATTGGTATATATATATATATATGTATATATATATATATATATATATATATATCAATGTCACTGAAGATGAAGTCAAACCAACTTCATTAAGATGCATAGTGGGGTTGCTTTGTAGATGCCAAAGCCAATTATCAAGCATTTGATAATTAACTCATAATAGTGTGTGTGTGTGTGTGTGTGTGTGTGTGTGTGTGTGTGTGTGTGTGTGTGTGTGTGTGTGTGTGTGTGTGTTTGGTATAGCTCAAAATGTATCTTACCTAAGTTAAAACAAAAAGCACTTTTCGGTTTCAAGAACAAGAAAAATAAAGAAACAATTTCAGTTTGTTTAATTCAGTTTCAGTTGGTTTTTGTAAGAATTAATCCTCTTTTCAAACAAACGATTAAAGAATCTCAGATAAGTTCCTGTTTATTTTCCCCCCCTAGTTATGAGTGTAGCCTCTTCCCAAACAAACAATCTTTTAACAGGTGGATCTCACCCGCTGTCAGAGTTATCTGAACTCTCCAAAGACCTACACTGCATTTCACTTATTTAAAGAGATATGTTGCTGATTTCAATCCAGCTCTGTCTCATGGCAATGTGGGCTATTTTTCAGTTGATCAGTATTTGGCCTGTGTCATTGGCATCAGTGTCCGCCAATTGGAGCATCAGCATTTTGCCATTTTTTCCCCTGTTTGACATGTGATGATGCACCATTTTCGCACCATCACACACGCTTTTGGCAGAGCTACGGTCCTTTTTATTCCATGGCAGTGACGTGCGGTCAGGGGAGGAAGGTGAGGCTGTGCCTCCCCTGTCATCATGAGAGGAAAAAGGAAACGAAATAATTAAATAACACAAGTATTAATATTTGTCCTCTGGACTATGATTTTGGTGTGGTTCTTAATGCATTTTGACCGTTTTTATAGTAAAAATCGCAGAAAATTCTGTATTTCCTGCTTAAATAAACGGAGTCTCATCAGAGACGAGAGGTGAGGCACGGACAGCCGAGCCTCCCTCCAGATTGCGCAATCACTCACAAACTGTATTGAGCGTGTGCAGAGGGCGCGTGCTTGTTCCGATTTCTGTTTATGTTTCCAATATGATGGTTGAGGACACTTTTATGTAATAAAAGCGTACGTCTTCTTTTCCATGGTGTTCAGTGATGTATTTCACGTATGTGTGTAATATTTACATCTTATTGATGTGACATAAATCCACAGGGGAAATGCTGCCTTGAGGCAGGCAGTACCTCTGCCTCAAGGCAGGCGGCGATAGTGAGCAGCCTGATAGCCAGCCAGGTCACGTGAACTCTGACCCGTGTGCAAAATGTAAACACAAAAAGTGTGCTGTGCGACGCTGTAGAGCTTAGCGACAAGCTGTCATTTCTCCCACTGAAAATGGAGGATTTGATTTCTAAACTAAGACATTTTTCAAAGCTGGACTTTCAGTCAGTAAAGGTAAGATATACTGCAATATACAGTCATTTACAGTAAAGGTAAGATATGCTGCAATATATAGTCATTTACAGTAAAGGTAAGATATGCTGCAATATACAGTCATTTACAGTAAAGGTAAGTTATGCTGCAATATACAGTCATTTACAGTAAAGGTAAGATATGCTGCAATATACAGTCATTTACAGTAAAGGTAAGATATACTGCAATATACAGTCATTTACAGTAAAGGTCAGATATACTGCAATATACAATTGCACTGGTGTTTTAAAATGGTTTTCAGCATCCTATTCTCTCCTATTCTCTCCTCCTATCCTATTGGCATCCTACTGTATGTTTGTAAATCTGACTTGTGAGTCAGTGCCTCCCCAACCCCAACCCTCACTGCACGTCACTGTTCCATGGGGACTACTGCAACATTGACAGGCCAAATAGTTTATCTGATCACAGTTCCCACATAGCCATGACTCAGTTCTGGATTGAAATCGGTCAACTATTCCTTTAAGAATAGAGAAAAAATGTACACAAGTTCCTGCTCTTGTCAAACATCAAGTAAAAATGAATCACTTGAGTATTTGTGGCTGCAGGCTGAAGTAACGGACATATGTTCTTTCAAAACCATTTAAAGTTGTGTATGGTTATCTTGGGATAACTGCAAAAACAAATAACAATAGCCTGCAGACCAAGGTTAAAGTTTGTGTTTTTGAAATATAGCTTTATGATATACATAAAAGTAAAATAGAGTGTGGCAGTAGCTACTCTAAATTTATACAATATGTTCATTGTGGACATATTATTTTGCAGTTAGCAGTGTATTGTGAGTCAAGAGAGTGCAGCACAAACATTATTAGCTTCTATTGTTAGCTGCTATTATTTGTAATATGAAGCCCAAGCCTAAGCTGATTTTGTTATGCTTAATGATGCTGATATAGGCCTAGTCTGCCAGGGGAGACTACTGTTCCTGATACTCTGAGTTTCTATCCTGTTTGTCTGTATCATTCTTGTCTCAACGATGCATGTTATTAATTCAACTTCATATTTACCACCATAATTGTTATTGTCATTTCCATGTTCTGTCACTCTAGCTATGGCTGTTTCTTGCTGTTCTGCTGTATTAACTGCCATTTCATATGAGTCATATTCACTGTTACATTTGTGGTTGCTTGCATCTCTGGAAGTGTGTCTCTCTCTGTCTGTCTTTGTGTCTGTCTTTTCTCTCTTTCTCTCGGTGCAGACAGATGTCAGTCCTCCATAGAGCTGGGTCTGTCTGACGTTCCTGAAACTGTGGTTTTGAAATATAGCTCCTCTGGGCATCTATGATATACATAAAGGTAAAATAGTGTGTGAAGTCAGTGGCAGTAGCTACTCTAAATTTATGCAATATGTTCATTTTGGACATATTATTTGCAGTTAGCAGTGTATTGTGAGTCAAGACAGTGCAGCACAGACATTATTAGCTTCTATTGTTAGCTGCTATTGTTTGTAATATGAAGCCCAAGCATTACCCTGCAGTCACTCATTCAGTCAGGATTGAGTCATTTCATAGTGTTAAATTGTGAGTGGAAAACAATGACCCATCTTAATCATCATATTTCTATATGTTTAGATAATAAATATGTATTATTTGTACACATAATGTTGATTTGTTTACTGAAGGTCAGGGATAGTTTATTATACACAGTAATCATGTGACCTGAATTGAGTGAGACACGGTCTGTATTTGTTTGCATAATCACCATTTATATTTTGTATCACATTATAATTTGTTGGCTTGAGGTGGCAGGGAGTTTGTTTTGAACTAAGCCCCCACCACAGCGACTTCCTGGTTGATCCAATACGAAAGTGCCAACAACTGCAGTTCTCCAAGTGTCCAGTTGGAGTAGTTTGCACAATAGAGCAGTTTCTCATTGACTCCAATTTTAAACAAGCCAACTCACAACATAATTAAACCTACTTAGGACTTGTTTACAAAAAACATTCTCGTCTGTATGTTTAAGTCATATCTCCATGACAACACTTAGCAGGGTGAATATTTTTGTAACAGGACAGTTTTTTTATTTTATTAGAGGTTAAAATTTATGAATAATTAGGATTAGCCGCTAACTCCATCATCTCGACCTGGACTGCGGTCATTTGTGTGGTGGTGTTTCCATAAGTGACAAGATAGCTTGCTCTTCAATCAACTGTACAAACAGATGCTTTAGGAACAAACAGTGTTAACGTTAGCGTTGTTATGCTAATGACATAGCCGCACTTGCACCATGACTTACAAACTCTCGCTCTGAATTGTAAAACCAGGGTTTTAGCACAACCCGAACGTTTTGTACAGACATCCATGTTCTTCTATTCTGGTGATCAATGGTGTTTCCACTCACCCAGTCATAATATTTGCTAGATGGATTGGTATACATTTCTGTGTAATAATTTCTTGCTTTTGAGGACTGAATGAAACATATATCATTTGACATGGGAGCCTGTTGAAATTAGGATAATGTAATGATGATTAAAGCATAGGCTTCATTGGGTTTATCAGTGTATTCACATTTTATTACAGGACATCCCTACTCGCCCATTCCTGACAGTAACACTGAGCAGACTGTCTTTTTATTTCTTGTTTCCCCTTTTCCCTCAACCCTTCTCCTCTTTACTTCCTCTTCTCTTCCATCAGCTTACCCTACATTTGTATTTTTTATCCCTCCAATAATACTTCTATGCTTTTATGTTTCTTCTTATGCTTTGAATTAACTGTCCTTCATCCAACTCTCATATTTTGTTCACCTTTTGTATCCTCCTTCCTCTACACCTACCTTTCAACATTCGTGCTGCATAAATCTTTTCTAATTCCACTCATCTCTCTTCTTCTACCATTTTCTTACATCCTCTACTCTCCTTTTTTGTATTTGTCATGTCTTCCTCTAATGTCCGCTGCTACTTCTCTCCTTTCTCTCTGTGCCGTCAGTGCCCTCTGCTGATTGATGGCAGCTTTACATCACACTGAAGAGGCTGAGCACACAGTCTGTAGTATTAAGGTGGATGCTGACTTTACTGAGCAGCTGAAACCTCTAAGCAGTTAGTTTTGAGCTCTCATTTACCACTGCATTTACATAAAAGCTCTGTGGAAAATACCTGCTTTTCCGCATGTTGTTTGTGACTGGAATGTGATAAAATTAGCATTTTATTAACAAGTCTGCTTTTTGGGAGACGTTTTTTACCTGCTGAATGCAGAATGTTCTTTTATTGTTATAGTATTGAATTTTCTAATATTATTTTCACCAAACAATTTTATAATGCATGCATCAAGAACCAGAAAGTCTCTAATGCATAGACATATATTTTAGAAACTCTTGCCCAAAGTTAAATTGCATTGATACATTTCTGGTAGTTAGCCTGGCTTCATATTGATTTGAAATCAAGCGTCATCGAACCATTACGCTTCCATCTATGGCATCATCACTGTTGGCAAAAAACAAATGACATATTGGCTCCTACATGCATCAGTCAAACTGAAGTATTGCTTTGTTTCCACTTATTACATCCGATGTGAGGCTCCAAATCTTGTTATGCTATTAATGAAAAGAAGTGAATTTATCAGAAATGAAAGCCCCATCCCTGAATGTATTATTATCTTTAAGACCCAATTACAAAAGAGCACAAGAAGAAAAATTTCAGGAGAATAAAATTGTCTTACATTTCCCTGCTGAAACTATGAATTGCCTTCAGGTCTAATCTAAACATCTAAACATAGTTATTTATTGAACCCATCAGACAGTTGATGAGATTACTTTAAAACTATACATAAAGCCTGTTGTCTAAGAGTTGGGGATACTGTGGGCCATGAGTACCCTGCTCTGGTTATCCTGGTTTTGTTGCATTCATTTACAGTCACTGCGTTTGCATGCATATCAGTAACCCGAAAATGGTCTTTCCTTGGTTAAGGGAATAATCTGATTATTGAAGTTCCTGTCGTATACATGAGCAGGGGTAATCTGAGAATGCTGTTTACATGCGCAAATGATCTGGGAACTGAAGGAGTTCTCTAGGGCTGTTAACTGGGGTATGAGAACCTTGATTATGGTGGTATGGTGTTTACATGGTGTTTAAGAAACTGGGGTATGCCCTTAACCCGAATATAATCAGGTTTTTAAACCGCATGTAAACGCGAGTGACTGGATATAGTTTGAGTTTAGAGGCTATGGTGTAGCTTTGGAGTCACACCCACATACCCATAACTATGCTATATGTAGGTTACGCCTTTGCAACCTGTTCTCATCCCAATTCGTCACATACTGACTCTTGGTCAAGACCCCTTGGCATCAGTTGTAAATGCACTGCTTGCCAACAATGAACATCCACTATGATGGTTGTATTAAACATGTGGAGCACATGGTTAATGTTGTGAATTCAAAGAAACCTACTTGGTTTGTTTTGGTGACAAAAGCCATTCGGAGAGGGTTAGGAAAAGATCATGGTAGAGGTTAGAATAAGTCAATTTCTTAAGTAATTTAAGTTAAGCGCATGACAGACAGGACACAAACAAAACACAAACTGCAGTCTGCAGTCCTGCGTTTGTTTTACCGCATCGACAACTCTGCCCTTCTCCCTACACAGACTTCCTCCGACAGACATCTGATTCACAGTTGAAATCCTGTTGCGTCTCATACGGATACTCAAGGATCCTTTGCTTGCCACGGGGTGTGACAATTAGTGTCAGCATTCGACGCCCTGAGCATGAGAATCGTCTGGCCGTAGCTGGTGTGCACCTCCTCAAAGATATAACTACATGTCTTTGAGGACAAGCTTTTACACAGTCGACCACTCTGTTCTATTGCAGAAGCTTGTTAACTTAGGAATGACCTCTAAAACTGTTAAATGGTTTGAAAATTACTTTAGCGATAGGACACAATGTGTCCAAGCTGACGGTTTATTTTCTGACTTCGTGACTATACAAGGGTCCAATTTCTGGACCTATTTTATTTATTTATCTATATTAATAATTTGTGTAGTAATGTCACAAGTACAAAATTTCATTTTTATGCAGATGACACCCTTATTTATATAGCTGTGCATCATCTTTAGGTAAAGTGCAGTTAAGGACCTTCAATCTGCCTTTAATGTAGTTCAGAATTTTTTTAAATGTTGATAAAACTAAAATCATCTGCTTCTCAAGACTTAAGACAGCTGTGTGTCAGTCAAATGTAAACAACTTACAGATTGTTACTCTCAATAATAAGGGGATTGAGAAAGTCTCAACCTATAAATATATGGGCTTTTTCCTTGAGGAAAATCTGTCTTTTAAATACCAGATAAATAATTGAGTGCCTTACTAAAAAACTCAGGGTGAAGTTGGTTTTTTTTTGTATAGAAATAAATGTTATTTTTCTTTTCCTTTTTAGTGCTAGAAAAAAATCATCCAAGCCGTTCTTTTATCTGTTATTGACTATAGTGATATTTTGTACATGCACGCAAATACTGCATCTTTAAAAATGCTGGATTCTGTGAACCATCCTGCTTTACGATCCATCTCTGATTCCGGTTTCCAAACACACCATTGTGCTCTGTATGAGAAAGTTGGACTATCTTTATTACACACCCGTAGAATGGAGCACTGGTATGTGTTTCTTTATAAGACTATTTTACATCAACTTCCATCATGTCTGTGTTCTCTACGAGCTCCTAGAAACACCAGAACCTGCAGCACACACTCCTATAAACACCAGAACCTGCAGCACACACTCCTAGAAACACCAGAACCTGCAGCACACACTCCTATAAACACCAGGACCTGCAGCACACACTCCTATAAACACCAGAACCTGCAGCACACACTCCTATAAACACCAGAACCTGCAGCACACACTCCTAGAAACACCAGAACCTGCAGCACACACTCCTATAAACACCAGGACCTGCAGCACACACGCCTATAAACACCAGAACCCGCAGCACCCGCTCCAGCAGCCTGATTATGTTCAATGTTCCTCGGACCAACACTGTGTTTGGTGAAAGTGCTTTTAAATATTTAGCACCCCTATCTTGGAATAAACTACAGGATCATTTCAAACTGGAATCCCTCATCAGCATGGAGCATTTCAAAAGCATGATTAAGGACTTTTTGAATACAATTTGCACAAGTACTGTCTCTGAGCACTGATCTGCTTCTTTATTTTAAATGCTGTTTACTTTTGTTGATCTATCATGTTAAGTTGTGTGTCATGTTTAGTTGTGTGTTGTTTTGGTTTTAAACATGAATCTTGTATGTTTATGCTGCTGTCTTGGCCAGGACTCCCTTGGAAAATAGATTTAAATCTCAACGGGAATATTCCTGGTTAAATAAAGGGGAATGAAAATGAAAAAATGTCAGGGGTATAGTTGCTACAGAGATAGCATGTTGGAACCAGAAAAGCTGTGCTTCGGTCAGCTCGGATCACTTGTGTTTTAAAGACCAGTGGAGGTTGTAGACGATGTTAAGCAAGTTGAATGAAAGCTCCGTTAGCTGCTCGTCTTCAACACCTCTAGTAAAACCATTCCTGCTTTAAACTTGCTGCTCACTATGTCTCAATCACAGTGCATGAACGAACAAAACATGATGATTTGCACTCTTTTTAGTAATGAAACAAAGTGAAATCCAAATCACTTGACAAAAAACTTAAAAAACTTAAGGTTACTGTAATTTCTTCAAGTACATATGTAGCCCACCATCGCTTGAATTATAACATGTTTGTAATCAAAGCTTGATATGACCTGATTATGTACAATACATCGAGCACAGTGGTTCTGTCAACAGATAAAATCTGTCATGAAGCTATAAACAAAATCTTACACCATAGATAACTGGCAGAAAAAAAACATATTGACTCGTTGGTGTGAGACTGTACTAGGGCCTGTGGAAAAATGGTATAACCATTTCAAACACTTGTCTGGCATTTTCCTCGCAAGTGCAGGCACTTAGAAAAAGCTCTAGTCTGTGTGTGGTACAATTCATTGTCAGTGCGCAGTGGCTTTGCACTCCTAAGCCTTTTCTTGCGTGTATAATCTTTGTGATTTAGGAAGCAAATGTGTTCATCTGCAGAAGCTCTGGAAAAGTGTGTCACATTTTATCTCATGTCACAATCCCACTTGTCTTTGGTTTAAATCCCAGTGGAAACATTTACACTTGCCCGGGGGCTCCAAGGTTGCAATATATGCTTTTAAACATTTAATTACCTGTATACAGACAGAAAGGAAGGAAGTCGAAGTCAGAAAAGCTCTCCTTTAGAAGCCTCAGAGATAAGCGGAGTGTGCTGTGTTTGTGTGATGAATGTTTGATTGTGTCAAAGGAGATTTCTGACATATCTAGAGCAGAGATAGACAACATTTTGCTCATTAGAGGAAAAGGGAGGTGAGAGATGGATGAGGAATGAGAGAGCGAGGGGGAGGACAGATGGAGGGATGGATGGACAGACAGACAGACAGATAAGAAAAGGATGAGAAATAATGAAAGTGAGAGACGAGAGAGAGGATGATGAGCTATGCAAACCTGAAGTAAGGAGTGGAAGAGGAGAAATAAGGAGATGGTCATTAAGATTGAGGAAAGATGTAAGGCAAGAGGGATGATTAAGGAGATGTACATTTACATTCTGGTTATGAGAGTATAAAAAATGTAGAGGAGAGAAACAGGTCAGTCCTTGAATCAAGTGCCAACACAATCATTCTGTAAGTGGGGAAATGTTCAGTCTAATAATACTCACAATAGTTCTAATATTGCAGTGATGACATTTAGTACAATTATGATAAATCTGCAGTTATGAAACTGCAGCTTTAAAACAATTTGGGGAAGGCGAGTAGGAAGTGGAAAGAGCAGAGAGCAGTCATACATTCAGAAAGACTCACACAGAGTTCTGTACGCTCCACGCTTAAAGATGTGTGGTGTTTTTTTGGGAAAGCAGATATGAGTCACAAGATGTTCATTTTCAAACGCTCTGAAAAAGTAGCTCTTGAATGGAGCTGAACCAAAAATAGGTCTGCGTCTTTGTACAAAGAGGGGAGAATCACCGAAGCCAAGTCGTGACTTTAGAACTTCAAATACACTTCAGTAAATCCAGTCTCTGTGTGTGGATTCTTTACTTATTCAGCCCTAAGATGCTCTGAAAGACTTGTTTGATATTTCAGGAGTTCTAATTTGCTTCCCAAAGCGGCTTTACGTCTTTACCAAAAAGACGCTCTTTTCTAAAATACTAGTTGACTGTGAACACGACCTTATCCATTCAGGCATTCTGCACTATTCCTAAAGTGGCTTTAAATCTTTAGTCAGCCACCAGTTTACTCTTAACACACACAGCTTGATACCTTGCTCCTTATTTGGCCTTATTTGACATCACAAGTTAGCGAACAAGTTGCTAATCAGCATACTCAATTTAAATACACATTTCTCAGTTGCAGAGAACAAGTCATGTTTATCTGCTGACAAGAACATCAAACTATTTTTGATTAACCAGACTCAACTTGACTGCTAATATTATTAATAAGGATCCCAGAGATGTGCTTTTATTTTAAAGCAGTTTTTCTTCAGAAAACTTCATGAATTCATTGAGAAGTTTATGAGAATGTACCTGGCTCATTCAAGTTGATTAAGGATTTATTTTTCTTTGGAAGAGGGTGCATAATAATATACTGTCTAACCCTAACCAACCAAATTGACTAGATATACTCCAAACTATCAGAGTAATAATTTTATCTGCAATTTCCCAGTTCCATTAGGGAGGGAAGTTTATTTGTATAGCACAATTCAACAACAAGGTAATTTGAAGTACTTTACATAAAACATTAAAAGCATTGAAAAAATGACATTTCAGTATTATAAGTAAAATATCATTGCAAGCATTAATTGTGAATTAAGTGTCATTTTCAAGACATGTAATGGAAGTTACAGTGAAGTACAGGCAGTTTAATGAATTATTTTGTTTACTGAAATGCAGCGGCAAAAAGGAAGGTCTTCAATCGAGATTTTAAAAAAACTAAGAGTTGCATCAGACCTGCAGCTTTCTGGGAGTTTGTTCCCGGTATTTGGTGCATAAAAACTGAACACTGTTTACCAACGATTTAAAGAACTGCCAGTCTGAGGTCCTCAAGCAGGACTTCAGGTCCATGGTGAACCGCCTGCTAGACAGGGGGAACTGATTATTTCCGGCCCGCTTCCCCTGCCGCATTTTAGTGACGTCATGACCAGTCACCTCTGCCAGCTGCACCTGTGGCTTAAAGGATACTGCCTGGGGAAAAGTATTCCATTTTGTCAACAACTTTACAGTTTTTTTTTAACAGACCCAGTCTTTTTAACACGGCGGCCTGTACCCAACCAGGAGGTGTCAAGACTTTTATCTACCAACATTAACCTGACCACCACCACCCCCTGACTACAACCCAGTGTTGGGATCAGGATGCAGAGTCACAGTTTAATACACCTCTCTGCGCTGCCCTTTGGTCGGATGAAAATATTCTAAAACAGTCGACAAGACGCACAAAAACTCCGAGGTCTATGGAAAGATTTGTAAGCAAAGCCACACACACGCGATCAATGCGTGTGACGTGTTACGGCGTGATGGCGTATGGACAGCAAGAAGCATTGGCCGAGGCCCTGGCAGTGTGAGTACAAATGGGGCTGGGGCGCGGGGGGGAGAGGGAGGGGGGACAAGTACCCTAAAGTCCGGGTCGTGGTCCGGGAGGACAGTGTGAGCACGCTCTAATACACCTCTCTGCGCTGCCCTTACCACAGACACACAGCAAGCAGAGTTGCAGTCTTGCCCACCTCCCCACGCTTCCTGTGGAGCACTTTCCAGCTCAGTATCCTATAAAAGGCTGTGTGCCTCACGGTCATCTAAATTAATTAAATCAAAAATTAAAAGAAGAGGGGCTATACGGAAAAACTTGATACAACATTTTAATATCTTCAGACAAAGGACTTGTCTCTGTACTTGTCTTACTAGATCTTAGTGCTGCCTTCGACACTATTGACAATCGCATCCTGCTACAGAGACTGGAGCGTATAATTGGCTTTAAAGGAACCGCATTAAGCTGGTTTTAGTCATATTTATCAGATAGATCTCAGTTTGTACATGTTAATGGGAAATCCTCCATGCACACTAAAGTCAGTCACGGAGTCCCACAGGGTTCTGTCCTTGGACCGATTCTATTCACCTTATATATGCTGTCCTAAGGAAATATTATAAGGAAGCACTCCATACATTTACATTGTTATGCTGATGACACACAATTATATTTGTAGATCAAACCAGAAGAAACCGATCAGTTTGATAAACTTCAAATGTGCATTAAGGAAATAAAATGCTGGATGACCTGAAATTTTCTGATGTTAAACTCAGATAAAACTGAAGTAATTGTACTTGGCCCCAAAGGCCTCAGAAACTCAATAGCTAAAGATATTCTTACTCTGGATGATGTTGTGTTGTCCTCCAGCACCACAGTAAGGAATCTGGGTGTTATTTTTGATCAGGATATTTACTTCCATTCTCACATAAACTAACAACAAGGACTGCATATTTTCACCTGCGTAATATTGCAAAAATTAGGAACATTGTGTCTCAGAAAGATGCAGAGAAACTAGTCCATGCATTTGTTACTTCTAGGCTGGACTACTGCAACTCCTTATTATCAGGCTGCTCCAATAAGTCTGTTAAGAGTCTCCAGTTGGTCCAAAATGCTGCAGCTCGTGTACAAACTAAAACAAATCAAAGAGAACATATTTCTCCTGTATTAGCTTCTTTGCACTGGCTACCTGTAAAATCTAGAATATAATTTAAAATCCTTCTCCTTACCTACAAAGCTCTTATTGGTCAGGCTCCGTCGTATCTTAAAGAGCTCATAGTACCGTATTACCCGACTAGATCTCTGCGCTCTGAGAATGCAGGGCTACTCGTCGTTCCTAGAGTCTCCAAAAGTAGAATGGGAGGCAGAGCCTTCAGCTACCAAGCTCCTCTCCTGTGGAACCAACTCCCAAGTGTTATTCTGGAGGCAGACACTGTCCCCATATTTAAAAGTAAACTTAAAACTTTTCTCTTTGATAAAGCTTAAAGCTGGGGTTATGTTGTTATTTTTAAGGTGGTTTTGTCATGCTCAATAATTCTGCTATAGGCCTAGTCTGCTGGGGGATAATCCTGTTGCTGTTACTCCTTTTTTTTAGACCATTTATCCTGTCTGTCTCTGTCATTCATGTCTCGTCAATGAATGTAACTAATTCAACTCCATGTTTGCCACCATACTTATTATCATTGTCATGTTTTGTCACTCTAGCTGTGCCAGGTTCTTGCTGTTCTGCTGTATTAACTGCCATAACTTGTAAGTCAAATTCAACTTTGCCTTAGCTATCACTATAGTCACTGTTACTTTTGTGGTTTCTTGCCTCTCTGGAAGTGTGTCTGTCTTTGTCACTTTCTGTCCATCTGTCCATTTTTTTTTCTCTTTCTCTCATCTGTTCTTCGTCCCTAACCGGTCAAGACAGAAGTCCGTCCTCCATAGAGCTGGGTCTGTCTGACGTAACTATATATAGTTATAGGGAAGGTTGCCAATGGGGGAATTGTTGGGTTTATGTAAATCATAAATAAGTCATAGAGTGTGGTCTACACCTACTCTGTTAAGTGTCCTCAGATAAATTTTGTTATTCAAGATTCAAGATTTAAGATGTTTAATTGTCATATGTTCAGTTAAGACAGACGTCACACTGCACAATTAAATTCTTACTTTGCGAATCTCCCTGGTCACAAAGAAAGTAAAAATGAAATAACAATATATATTTAACTTAACAGTGTCAGAAATATAATTTTAAAAAGGCTACGATAAAATTTAAGTTAAAAAATTGTACAGACTAAAAATAAAACAAAATTAAAATGGATGTTAATCTCTTCTGTGTGTGTGTGTGTGTGCGTGTGTGTGTGTGTGTGTGTGTGTGTGTGTGTGTGTGTGTGTGTGTGTGTGTGTGAATCAGTGCAGGGGTGTGAGGGAGGGAGGGGGTCTTGATGAGGGAGCTGTTCACCAGCCTGATGGCCTGTAGATAAAAACTGTTTGTCATCCTTGTGGTTCTGGATCTCAGACTCCTGTAGCGTCTACCCGATGGCAGCAGCGTGAAGAGTCTGTGCTGTGGGTGGGTGCTGTCTTTGATGATGTTGTGGGCTCTTCTGGTGGCCCTGGTGGAGTAGATGTCCTGAAGTGAGTGGAAGGCTGTTCTAGAGATGGACTGTGCAGTTTTGACCACCCGCTGGAGGGCCTTCCTGTTTTGGGCAGTGCAGTTTCCATACCAGACTGTGATGGAGCTGGTGAGGATGCCGTTGACCTGTAGAAGTTGCTGAGGATTTTGGATGGAATGCCAAATTTTCTCAGCTTTCTCAGGAAGTACAGTCGCTGCTGTGCGTTGTGAGTCCAAGTGAGGTCCTCGCTGATGTAAGTGCCGAGGAATTTGAAGGTTTTCACCCTGTCCACTTCTGTCTCACCTATGCACAGTGGTATGTGCTGCACTGTCTTCCTTCTCGGGTCAATGATCTTCTTCTAGGTCTTTTCTGCATTCAAGGAGAGATTATTGTCTTGACACCAGGCTACAAGTTCTGCCACCTCTCTCCTATACGCCATCTCCGACCCTCCAGTAATCAGTCCGATGACTGTTCGCAAACTTTACGATACTGTTGTTGTTCTGGGTGGCCACACAATCGTAGGTGAAGAGGGTGTACAGCAAGGGACTCAGCCAGCAGCCCTGGGGGGTCCCTTTGCTTACAGTTCTTGTTTGAGATGTGCAGTTGCCAACTCTGACTGACTGGGGTCTGTCATTGAGGAAGCGCAGCACCCAGTTACAGAGGCCAGGTGTCAAACCAAGAGTGAGGAGCTTAGTAGAGAGTTTATGGTAAATGACCATGTTAAACGCTGAGCTGTAGTCTA
Source organism: Echiichthys vipera (assembly GCF_963691815.1). Lineage (NCBI taxonomy): Eukaryota > Metazoa > Chordata > Actinopteri > Perciformes > Trachinidae > Echiichthys > Echiichthys vipera. The sequence goes on from NC_139825.1 coordinate 45,850,899, forward strand.
TGAAAAGCAGTCTGACGTATGTATCCTTGGCCTCTAGGTGATTGAGGTTGGTGTGAATGACAGTGTTGATGGCATCGTCTGTGGACCGGTTGTGACGGTACGCAAACTGGAAAGGGTCCAAAGTGTCCAGGATGTTCTTTTTGATGTGTGTCATGACTATCCTCTCGAAACACTTTATCACCATAGGGGTGAGTGCAATGGGACGATAGTCATTCAGGCAGGTCACAATCAGGATTTTTTCTCCTCAGAGCTGTGCGCACCTCGGCTGTTGTCACAGTGAGTGGTGAGTCTTGTGCACGCTCCGTAGTCAGTGGTCCTCTCTGTTGGTTGGTGTTGAGGGCCTCGAATTGGGCATAGAACTCATTAAGCTCATCTGGTAGTGAGGGCTGGCTGGTTGTGGCCCATCTGCTCCCCTGCTGGTAGTCAGTGATGTGCTGCAGTCCTTGCCACATGCGACGGGAATTTGTGGTTGAGTAGAAACCCTCCAGCTTCAGTCTGTATTGCCTCTTGGCATCTCTGATGGACCTACGCAGGTCATATCTGGCCCTTTTGTAGTCCTCAGCGCTGCCTGAGGCAAATGCAGCGGAGGGTGCATGTAGCATGGACCGAACTTCACAGTTGATCCAGGGCTTTTGGTTTGGGTATATCCTGCAACGTTTTGTGGGTACAATGTTTTTTTCACATGTACTGATGTAGCATGTGACACTGTAGGCATATTCCTGCAAGTCCACAATACAGTCAGTCCCCGTAACAGCAGCTTTAAAAATGACCCAATTTGTACTACCAAAGCAGTCCTGAAGCACCGGTTCAGTTTCTTCATTCCACACTTTAACAGTAGTACTTACTGGGGGGGCTTGCTTGAGGCGTTGTCTGTATACAGGGTAGACGAAAGCTTAGATGTGGTCGGACTGACCAAAGTGAGGCCGAGGCACAGCCTTGTAGGCTCCCTTTATGTTGCAGTAGACCTGGTCCAGTCTGTTGTTCTCCCTCGTCGGAAAGTTCACTTGTTGGTGGTATTTGGGGAGAACACTCTTGAGGTTGCAGTGGTTGAAATTGCCGGCAGCAACGAACACTGCGTCCAGGTGTGTGGTCTCATATTTGTTGATGATGTCATGCAGCAACCTCAGTGCCGTGGCGGAGTCCGCCCGTGGCGGGATGTAAACACTCAGCAAAAACACAGTTCTGAACTCCCTAGGCAGAAAGGATGGTCTGCATTTCACCATTACAAGTTTGATATCAGACGAGCAGTGTCTTTCAACCACCTGTATGTCCGAGCGCCAACTGTTTACGTAGACGCGTACGCTGCCGCCTCTCTTCCTTTCCGAAGCCACTGTACAGTCTCCGCGGTGGACAGAGTGCATTGTAAGATGAATGGCAGATTCTGGGATGCTGTCCGAAAGCCAGATTTCAGTGAAAATAAGAGCACAGCATTCTCTTATCTTACGCTGTGTTGTTATCCTGGTCCTCAGCTCATCCATCTTGTTATTGATAAAGAGCGAACGTTGGCTAGCAGCAAGCTAGGTAGCGTTGGGCATGTAGCCCTTGCCGCGTAGCCGCCTTGTCCGCTCTCTCCGTCGGCTGCGCTGGTCACCCACTGCCGGCGCTGTTGGGCCTTCCTGGTTGTGGTTAGTGGGGTTTCAGCGTAACAGAAAGTTAAAGTCTGTCAAGCTGAAAGTGAGCTTATGGTGAGCTAAACCAATCTCCAAAAGCGCATCTCTGTTGTATCTAACTGCCGCGTTGCCAAACTTCAAATCTAGGGTGTAAATCCAAACAGTAATATAAATGAGAGGCCTGGATGGTTCGTAGTTGTGCAGAAGATCAGAAATGTATTTTAGGTCCTAAACCATTCAATGCTTTGTAAACCAGCAGAAGTATTTCAATTAATCCATTATCTGGCAGACAGGAAGCTAGTGTAAAGATCTGAGGACTGGAGTGATATGAGCAACTTTTTTGGTCTTAGTGAGGACTCAAGCAGCAGCGTTCTGAATTAACTGCAGCTGTCTGATGGATTTTAAAGAGAGACCTGTAAAATCATTGTTACAGTAGTCGAGGCTGCTGAAGATAAATGCATGGACAAGGTTTTCAAAGTCCTGCTGACACATATGTCCTTTAAGCCTTGATATATTCTTCAGGTGATAGGCTGACTTTGTGATGTTTTTAATGTGGCTGTTGAAGTTTAGGTCCATGACTACACCTACGTTTCTGGCTTGGTTTGTGGTTTTTAGCATTTTAGCATTGCCGTTTGGAGACTGGTGCTGACTTTTGATCGTTCTTCCTTGGCTCCAAAAATTATTTCAATCCATCCATACAATCGTAATTTGCTCGATGCATCTGCTCAGTGCTTGTATTGGACTATAGACGCGTGGTGATATAGTAATGTAGATTTGTGTGTCATCTGCGTAGCTATTGTAACATACTTTGTTTGTTCTCATGAAACCTTCAGGAACTCCACATGTAATTTTTGCCGGCTCAGATGTGTAATTACCTATAGACACAAAGTAATCCTTGTCCTTCCATAAGGAAACAAAAGCTGTTCGGTTGTGTGCATGCAGCATTCACCCTTCCCTTTCCCCTACTGGAAGATAAGAGGCCACAATACAGTGTGGATATCAGTGGAGATGGCATGTGGAGGAGAAATTGTAACCTTTGAGGGTGCACAATAAACTGAGAAAAACTTGCTGCATAGAGAGGGCCAGAATCCAGAAATATTATTACTGGTGATTCTTTGAAAAATATAAACCATTTTGGTGCACACTGTGAGTTTTATTTTTTTGAATGACCCATATCTGATAAATATGGACTCAATTTAGATCATAAGAAAATATATTATATTACACAGATAAACTGTAATTTGTCATGCATGTTTTCCAAATATGACCTTATTTAATGTCTGTAATTACTTTTGCTTTCTTGAAAGGAACAAAAAGGTAGTGATATAAAAACATAAAACCATGTTTGTGGAACAGCGACCTTCGGTAACCCCAAGCCCCTATCACGGCTGCTTTCACTGCTGCTACCGTTAGCCTCTGCCCCCTAACCAGCGACAAGCTCATCCAGTCTTGACTGGGAGATGACGGCAAGTCTGACCCCAAGGACACAAACTGTTTTAACTTCAGTTCATTACAGACTCACGGAGGTGAAAGCTCTCACACCACATTAGCTTAATAAAGGGATGCTTCCCCCTGTCTGAGGCCAGCCATGCGTACACCTCCTCCTCCTCCTCCTCCCGTCATGGCCTATTATGGATGAGGCTGTTAACACCCGAAAAGCCTTGTTTGTTTCAGCCCACAGGCTTTTGTCAAGCTGATTCATTCCATCCTGCTCGAATGGCAACATCAGTTAAATGGCTGGAACGTAAAGTTCACAAGTCATAAAGGGAGAGTGTAAGTAGGTGTGGACAAAGAAAATATTCACCATACCAGAGCACTTATATAGTATTCTGTTTTCATCCCTTTTTAGAGCTGCCAGTGCTTTGTTTGCCATATATTATATATATTTTCTACATAATATAGCTCCATTTGTTCCATGCTTCAACCATATTTCTGCAATATTTAAAGCAATTTGGTGCACCACTTTTCAGTACTGGTACTGTACAGACATCTTAGGTTTACTATCTTCTTTCAGCCTCAACTCATCACATCCAAATACTCAACATTTTATGATGTTAAAGGTAATAAGCAATAACAATAATCTGCGCGTTGGTGGCACTCCAAAGGAATGTCAAACTATCACTTTGAATTATAAGCAAATTAAGGTTTCTGACCTTTTTTGCGATCAAGTGGCCAACTAAGGGACATTGGCCCTCATTTATCAAACGAATGTATGGCAGAAAAACGTGTGTACGACCATTTCCTGGAAAACTTTGGTATTTATCAATTTGGACGTGAGCTCGAGCTACGATCAAATCTCAAATCTGGTCTGAGATCGTGTACGCACATTTCAATTGACCCCCAGCCTATTTGTAAATAAACACTAGTAATAACACTAGGATCATGTCTACATAGTCCCCACATCCTATCACATACATAGTATTCTATTACTGGCATCTGGAAATATATCCTCCTTTATTTTAATGATTTGCTCAGTGGCACTGTCTTGCTCCCTTCTTCCGACAAATACGTATTGAAGTGCATATTTTCAGTTCAGTTCATATGTACAGTACAACAGAGACGCCCAGTGATGAAAGCAAATACACAGATGAAGCAAATGAAAGCATATAACCAAAGAAAGCAACAACAAAACCTTGTTTCTTCCCTCATATCTCTCTTTATTTTCTGGTTCATTATTCCTCCCCATGTGGCCCGGGTGAGCCCTGTCCTCCACTCTGCTCCCACTGATCAAACACTGCAAATCCCCTCTTTCTCTTTCCTACATAAATTATTACTCAAATTGGTAAAGATGCACACAACAGGTAAGACGGAATAGAACAAAATGGAAGGTGTGAAACCCTTTTCTGACAACAAATAATGCTGATATCTTGTTTTGTCTCTCTGTGGGGAAAAGTGTGGAACACATCTTTAGTTGAATGAATCGACTGAAAAGGCATTGTCAGTTGACTTGTTGGCTCAGCAGAAGGTTTATCATCTATCATGTTGCTAATTCATACTTCAACACTGACAAAAAACTACTAAACTACTATTTAGACTACAACACTGTAAGATGACAATGGACTGTATAGAAAATGGACGTAGCCTCTCCATCGAGGTCCGTTCTCTCATCTTGATCCAACTGTACTCACCTACGGGAGTCGCCATCGTGTCAGACTTTGAGTCCGCCTCATTTCCTCTTACCAAAAAAAGGGTATGCATGTGACGTTGGGGGGGATATGTTCATCTGGCTGACGTGAACGTCCAAGGCAAAGTGAGGCTAGCTGTCACTCAAGCGGCCGCGCCCCTAATTATTCATAAACTTTAACCTCCAATAAAATAAAAACTAGCCTGGAAAAAAAACATTCACCCCCCTTAGTGTTGGCATGGAGATATGACCTAAACAAACAGGCAAGATGGCACTTCCCTATTGGATCATCCAGGAAGTCGCTATGGTTTGGGCTTGAAGACGGTGTAGTATACAAAGCAGAAACAGCAAGGAGTATTGAAAGTAGGGCTGGGACTTTAACGTGGTAATTACGATTAATTAATTACAGAAAAAATAATGCATTTAATCGCAATTTATTTTCGCACATTTGTGCGAACATGTTGCAGCTAACGGTAGCACAGACAACGCTCCTGGGAGGGACTGTCATTAGTTGATGGATCACTCTTGTTTCTGTGCTTTTGAAAACATGGGAGAAAAAGCACTAAACTGTTTATTTTATGCCAAAAATAATATCTAAATTAGTGGTGGGACACGATTAAAAAAATGTATCTAATTAATTAGAGGCTTTGTAACTAATTAATCGCGATTAATCGCATATCAATATTCGAAGTAGCAACATTTTTAAATTTAAATGGGTTTTGATATATGTCTTAATATATTCTAAAAAATGAAACGGTACTTAGTATATTCAAGAAAAGTGGAAACCTAACATTGCAGAAATATTATGAATAATATTTTTGACATAAAATAAACTGTTAAACATAGTTATTTTTCTTCCATGTTTTCAAAAACACAAACAAAAATGATTCATCATCTAATTACAGTCCCTCCAAGGAGAGTTGTCTGTGCTAACGTTAGCTGCAGCATGTTCGGCATTGGGGTGAAGCAGAGACTGTAGAGCTCCGGTGGGAGGTGAATCTTTACACAGCCGTGCCCTTGTCCATATTTCCACTTGGTCGCTTCTAAAGCCTAGTTCTTTACAAAGACTCTAACTAATTAGATACATTTTTTTAATCATGTCCCACCACTAATTAAAGTATAAAAAACAGTGACCTTTACCATGCAAATAGATAATAATCGCCTTGTGAACCTACTGGTAGGTGTAGCGGGCCACTTCTTACCCATAACTGTGAAACAGAAGACCATTTTTGGCCATTCAGTGGTGTGATAATGTCTGAAGCAGGTGATCAACGTTCAAGTTAGCAGCATTATTAAAGACAGTATGACAAATGTGAAGTACAAGATTGCCAGATCATCTCTTAAAGCATCACTTAGTAGCATGTTACGGGAAGGAGATTTTTATTGTTGTATGGTTTTAATTTTGAAATTTCACCAACGGGTGATGCACGGTGGTGTAGTGGTTAGCCCTGTCCCTAAGGACATGTAGTGCGTTCAGGTCATGTGGCACATCTGAGATTTTATCCTATCACAGACCTGCAATTAAAAATGATGACAGCTATTTTTAAATGAACTTTTACTGAATGCTTTAGTTTAGTTGCCTAATCCTAATTGTATCAAACGAAATCATGACATTTTCTCCCTACTGTCTTGGGCAATTGACATTTTCCATTTTCCATACCATAGAAACCATTGTAGAAAGTGACCATTTTAAATATATTTATTTGGATGTGAAAGAACAAAATGTCATTGAGAATAATCTGTAGTAATAATCCAATGGCTGCATTCTCATCTAGCGCTTTAATGTTGCTATGTCTACAGTCATTCATGCCGGTGTTTGCCTCCATGCAAATCTCTATCACCTGTGTTGCTCAATGGGGACATTTTTTGTAGAAATTATATATGGTTCTCCTCCTGCAAAATATTTATGTAAAGCCATTTTATTTAAGCAGGGACCCACTGTTGTTTCATGAGCTTCACCTGTGTTTATTAAAAAGACACCGCCCAATTAGATTATAACTGCAGCGCCCACTTGTCCAATAAGATAACACCAGGCTACCGTGATTGTCCAATAGAGTTAAACCCATGACTGACTATGTGACTGTGCAGGAAGTCGCAGGATCCGGGACCTGTCAGTATAAGTTAGTCCTGTTTGTTTGTCCTGTGTGTGAGTGTGTGAGTGCGTGTGTGTATGATGAACACTAAGTTCCTGTCGGCTGATGTCTCCAGCAGAAGCTGACACTCTAGTTAATCAACTTGACACACCAGGTAGGAGAGAGAGAGAGAGTTAATCATCCTGACCAAGCCCGGGAAAAAAAAAAGCAGTCCCCAGCTGTGGGTGCATCGATTTGAGTTTATCATGCTATATAAGGTGCTGGGAGTGGGGGGTTACAAGAGAGAGAGAAGAAGACGGACATAGAGAGAGATATCAAGGGCATGGAAAAAAAAACAAACATAGCCGTATTGTGAAAAAAAAAACACGGACAGGGAAACTCTAGATTAAGGGTTGACCGAGCAAGTGAAAAAAAAGACTGCCTCCACATCAGCTGCTCACTTCTCCTGAATCATGTCATGACTCATTCAGTAGCCCTTTGTAGCTCAATGGTTTCAGCACTTGTTCACCAGTGAAAAGTAATAGAAGTCACCGGAAAGGCCGAAGCTTTTATGTATCCCTGTAAAGACTAAAAATGCAACTGAAGGGGTACCATATTTTTCGGATTATAAATCGCTGTTTTTCGTTGCGACTTATACTCTGGAGCGACTTATGTGTGAAATTATTAACATATTACCGTAAAATATCAAATCATAGCCAGGGCTGTTATTTATCTCAGTCACGTAAGAGACTCGGCGTATATCAGCAATCGTCACACACACACGTCAACCAATCAGAATTCGGCGGGGGCGGGTCATGGCAGAAGTGCATTGTGAAAAAAAAAAGATGCTACCTGCTACTTGGAGTTGGCGGAGTTGTTCAGAAGTGACACCGAGGAAGAAGAGTTCACTGGATTTAGTGATTAGCAGTGACAGAGTGTTTGGTAAACGTAGAGCATGTTCTATATGTTATAGTTCTGTGTGATTAGTGACAGAATGTTTGGTAAACGTAGAGCATGTTCTATATGTTATAGTTATGTGTGATTAGTGACAGAGTGTTTGGTAAACGTAGAGCATGTTCTATATGTTATAGTTCTGTGTGATTAGTGACAGAGTGTTTGGTAAACGTAGAGCATGTTCTATATGTTATAGTTCTGTGTGATTAGTGACAGAGTGTTTGGTAAACGTAGAGCATGTTCTATATGTTATAGTTCTGTGTGATTAGTGACAGTGTGTTTGGTAAACGTAGAGCATGTTCTATATGTTATAGTTCTGTGTGATTAGCAGTGACAGAGTGTTTGGTAAACGTAGAGCATGTTCTAGATGTTATAGGTCTGTGTGATCAGTGACAGAGTGTTTGGTAAATGTAGAGCATGTTCTATATGTTATAGTTCTGTGTGATCAGCGACAGAGTGTTTGGTAAACGTAGAGCATGTTCTATATGTTATAGTTCTGTGTGATTAGTGACAGAGTGTTTGGTAAACGTAGAGCGTGTTCTATATGTTATAGTTCTGTGAATGACTCTTACCGTAACATGTTACGTTAACACACCAGGCACGTTCTCAGCTCGTTGTTCATGCGTCATATAACGTAAACACTTATTCAGCCTGTTGTTCTCTGTTCTAGTTTTATTTTAAATTGCCTTTCAAGGTGAAATGTCGTTTCTTGGATTTAATCAAATAAATTTCCCCAAAAAAATGCGACTTATACTCTAGTGCGACTCATATCTGTTTTTTCCTTCTTTATTCTGCATTTTCGGCTGGTGAGACTTTTACTCCAGAGCGACTTGTAACCTGAAAAATACGGTAAATGGAAATGTCACTTGTTAACCTACTTGTAGCCCGTAGTGTGAGTTGTATCTCAGACCTACAATTAAGTTGTTTTTTTATGCCATACCATAATCATATTGTAACATTGCACGTGTGGCTATAATAGGAATATTAGACAGACTCACAAATGTTAGGCGAGCAAAATTAATCTGTGTTTGTTTGTAAATGTGAAATGTTTCATTTAAAGTGACAAACCCAAACATAATGATCACCAATTCTGCAACTCTCTGGCTCCTTTTAGCTTATTTTAGCTCATTAAATTCACTGCAGATCAGTTGTAGTGGTCGCATCAATCCAGTTCCCAGCAGCAGCCGGCACCGTTCGACAGACTTAGTGGCTAGCTGGTGTAGAACAGGGACTACCTAGCAGATAAAGAGACATATATATTTTTATTTTCTACTGTGACCTTGGAGGAAAGACATGTTTGACTACATGAAATAAACACGAGGAATGCTTGTTTTACCTCATCTTGCAATAGATGTGTCGGCCATATCCAACTGAGTTTGAGTTATCACTCAGGTCAATAGTAGGAGAGGAGCTCAAGGGACTTTGAAGACAGCTTTTTATAACTGTGACAATGACTCAACGCTGATGGTGAATATAATACTGTTAGTCGTGAAGACAATGACACGCTGGTGTTTTTTCGTTCACTAAGTTTGTTGATGGCTGTAATGATGGTATAATAATGATTTTCACATCACTGTTCTAGTACTCTAACAATTCATGTTGTGTGTTCTGCCAGCTGCTGCCAGTCTAAATGTTGCTGATGCAGGCTCATTGTAATGAGGTGAAACAGGAGATGTGTGTTTGCTTCTGCTGTCTGAAGATGAGCGGAGTGAAAGAGAAAAAATGAAAATGCACCTATACCTGTTTAGTCCAGTTAGCCAGATACCAATCTGGGAGACTCTCGGCTATCGGCCTGATGACGGTTTAGCCCAGCGGTGTCAAACTCCAATTCCCAGTGGGCCAAATTTGCGGGCCAAACTCAAATGTGCATGTGTTCCTTCTATCCAGATGTGTAACGTTGAACCTTTCCAGTGCAGGTCCTTGTTCTTGTAGTGGTGTTTCTTCTGGTTGATTCTTTGGTTACAGCCACGGTGGCTCTGCAGACGAGACCAACAGCTCTTTTCCTTCAGACACAGATCATCTGCCACCCACCGCTGCTGAAAGCTCCTGTTCTCCATCTTTCTTTTGGTCGTTTTTGGGGAGGGGTGGATTAAGTCTGTCTGCAGAGACTGGTAGCACGGATGCTTATGTTTGTTAACAGTAAAGTAGACGTGTATGTGCTTTATACTCGCCGGCCAGCTCTCATAGAACCTTGATATGATCTTGAGGGCCAAATATAATTACACCACGGGCCAGATTTGGCCCACGGGCCTGAGTTTGACACCCCTGGTTTAGCCTCTCAGGGAGGGTTCTGAAACAGCCAGGCCAAAATGTCCTCTTCTGTGCACCAGTCATTGTTTACCATCTGAGTCCATACCTTTTGCTGTTGTTTTTCTAGGTGTTTTAGACCCATCAAGTTTTTTATTTCCCAACTGTGATGTTTGAGGGATGCAGGAAGATAGATTGAAAAGGCAAAATGGCTGGTTCCAAAGTAGTGAGGAGAATTGTGTTTTGTCTTGTCTATGCACTCAACCGTATTCAACAGTATTGAAACAACTCACAAATAATGTTCTTATAAGGGTTTACAGCTCGAACCCCTTTGTCCTTTGAAGAAGGAACCTCACAGCACTGCTATTCTATGACTTTCCATGACTTTTTTATTACATGACTTCTGTTACGTGCGAATGTAGGATCCATAGTACCCTTTGTTGTACTTTTTGTTTTCTGCTTTTAACATCAGATTGTGTCTTTTGGACATAATTTATATACATACTGTTATGAATCGGCAAAATTATTGTGTGGGGCGATGGCTGAGTGGTTAGAGCAGTCCCCATGTAAAGAGCCTGAAGGTTCTTAAGGCAGCGTCAGCGGATTTGACTCCGACCTGTGGCCCTTTGATGCATATCTCCCCCTCTCTATCACCCTATTTCATGTCTGTCCTGTACAAAAATTATTGGAAAACTGCCAAATAAATATTTCAAAGAAAATATTTTTTCAAAATCAAGTCATAATATTTCTCCCTTCATATGCATATTTAAACCTCTAATTAACTTTGATCATGTTTGCCACCATAATTATTATCATTGTCATATTCTATCACCTTAGCTGTGCTTGTTTCTATTATTCTGTTGTATTAACTGTCTTAACATATACGTCATATTCACATTACTATAGATATCACTATAGTTACTGTTAGGCTTTGCTCGCTTGCATCTCTGGAAGTGTGTCTGTCTCTCTCTGTCCTCCACAGAGCTGGGTCTGTCTGACGTTCCTGTCTGTTATAGTGAAGGTTTTCGTTGCCGCCGTACTCTACGGGGGAATTGTTGGGTCTATGTTTATCATAAATAAGTCATAGAGTGTGGTCTTAACCTGCTCTGTAAAGTGTCCTGAGATAACTTTTGTTATGATTCGACACTATAAATAAAATTGAATTGAATTGAATTGAACTTTAAAATATTACCTGTAATCTGTCATGCACCAGTTTTGAGTCAGTCATTCTGTTCCACATTGAGCATGTTTGCAGACTGTTTGTTTAAAGTATAGTTGGGTTGATCAACAATATCAGACATTAATTGTCATGCATTGTAAATCAAATGCACACCTGTGTGAAAAGCAGACCTTCATCATTCACAGAAACACTCAGTTATGTTCAATATAAGCAACCGAGAGAGAAAACATCAAACCACAATTTTCATGCCATTTGAGGTCACTCTAGCAGAGTGATGAAAATACACGGCTTGAGTCAGTGCCAGAAGACTTCCACATCCTTTCTCTCTGAGGACCGCTCACTTCAGATGGTTCACTGTTGACAGAGGAAAAGATGAAAACACCTTTCCCCCTCAGATGGTTCAAAGTTCTTTGACACTTCTCTTTGTGACAGCGCCTCTGCGACGAGCTGCAACTTAAAATTTTCAGTTGCATCTACTGGCTTCATTTTAAAAAATAATTCAGCAAATTAGCTAGTTTGAATTGAAAACAACAATTCATGCTCAGGGCACAGTGTAGACTTTGAATGAATTGATTGCATCATGTGGTAACCTAATGCAATATCTCTGCAACAAACACCAACTCTGAACCTTTTAATGATTTCGTTAAAAGTGCAAAAGAAGATTTGATTCATTGCTGTGGTCATTTTCAAACAATATAATTAAATCATGATATAAATGTAATACAATAAATGCAAGAAATTACACTTTATTTGTAGGGGTGTGGACTGACCTGAAGCCATCATGAACATGACCTGCAGGAGTCTTTATGAATGTTTATGACTGGTGTCATTTGGTCAGTTACGGACGGACAAATACCAGCAGGTAGATCCCCAAAGCAACTTCAGTCCAAACCAACTGGACTTGGTTATTTGTCTTGGAAGACGTTTCACCTCTCATCCAAGAGGCTTCATCAGTTCATGTACGCATCTGACCAGGCTGGCACTGGACCAGGACCAGGACCAGGCTGGGACTGGTCCAACTAACTGGTGTGAGATCCAGGTATTTAACCTCTCACAAGGCCGATGATGTCACTGGAACCCTTTGTGCTCTAAGGGCGTGATCACACTGTCCTCCCGGACCACGACCCGGACTTTAGGGTACTTGTCCCCCCTCCCTCTCCCCCCCGCGCCCCAGCCCCGTTTGTACTCACACTGCCAGGGCCTCGGCCAATGCTTCTTGCTGTCCATACGCCTTCAAGCCGTAACACGTCACACGCATTAATCGCGTGTGTGTGGCTTTGTTTACAAATCTTTCCACAGACCTCTGAGTTTTTGTGCATCTTGTCGACTGTTTTTGAATATTTTCATCCGACCAAATCTGCAGTAAACACAACGTGAACCTTTCACCACCATTGTTGTTGTTGTTAAATATCCGCGCATGGTCCGTCCTTCTATTTACATGTCCGAACAGGCGGACATAACGCTACTGCCGTAGGGCTCGTGCTCGTACACGTGCGCACGCTCGTGCTCGTACATGTGCAAACGGCTCCGCTAAAGCCCACCTCTTTCAAACGGGCCGTGGCGGCCCAGCTGGCCCCAGTTGAGCGCGGAGCGGGTGCACTCACACTACTTAAAGGTACTAGACTTTAGCTGAAAAAACGGTTTTGGCCGCGGCCAAAAGGACAGTGTGATCACGCTCTAAGTGCCAACGACCGTCATTAGAGTGACAGTCGTTGGTGGGAAGTAGGTTTCGACTTTGTTAGAGCTCTATTGAGTCTTAACGTCAGTCGTTGGAGAAAACACACACAACATTAATTGCTAGTCATACCGTACGCGAAAGTAGAATTAGTTATAGGTATATGTTTAGTATCTCTAAAGTGTAGAGGATCTATACTGTAAAACTGTTACCAGTCTTTATGAATGTGTATGACTGATGTCATTTGGTCAGTTATGTTACTCTCAATGCAAAGTTGACATTGTTCGAAATGTCTTTGTTATGACAACTTGGCATTAACCTAAACAATATAGCCCTTCAAAATCCGACTCAGTTATCTTACTTAAAGAAACTACTGGGCTGCATGTGTTAACATTGCATTGAACTCAGTCATATGTGGTTAGCTTTATCAGTGGCTTTCATGAGACTGTTATATTCATGTTATTTTACCTCAAGGGCAGTGGCACAATTTAAACTTGGCATAAAGAGCCTATAGAATGAGTCACATTGTGTCACATTATCCAAGGAAACATTTTAAAATCTAAACTGATTAGTGTTTTTTTCACGCTTTCAGCTGCATCTCATGTCTACTTTGGTAAATGGACCTGGCTTGGAGTGTAAATCTTTAGTCATCTGATAAAAAAAAAACGTGTATATAAGTTCACAGTGTGGGGCTGTTAAAGTGAAATTCCAGCGTTTGTGTAACAACAATTCATGGAGACAACCTGGAGAGTCGCTGACACCTGAATGTGGTTAACACTGAATAGCTCGGGGCAGCACGGTGAACACAAACGGAAAAGGGTAAGACGTCTTTTTTTTTTTTAAATCTTATACTGCTCAAAATAACACCAAACCTCTTCAGTAGCATGATGAGAGTCCTTATACATTAACCGAAGCACCAACAATGTAGTTAGTGAATCAGGAGTTTATTAAAATTGTTTTGAAAGACTTACCAACTGGCCCAGGTACCAGCTCCTCTCATAGTAAAGTCCATTCAAGTCAATTATCAAATGCAATTCATAGGGAGGAACCCACTGATGCTGTGTTTACCGTGTTGCCCTGAGCTAATCAGTGTTAGCCGCATTCTGCTATTAGCGATTCTCTGAGATATCTCTGTGGCATAGTTGTTACACAACAAAAAAATTGTCTTGATGGCTTATTTTATTAGTGTATTTGCCAAAAAAGATCCTTGGATGATTTTACGCCAGAATTTCACTTTAAGTGTGAAGTAACACACTTTCACAATACAATTTCCATGTAGAAGCTGAAGTCTCATTGTCTTTTTTTAGGTAATGGGGTTAACTCAGGTGTGGACCTTCAGCCATGTGATGACAGGCGGTCATAAGGGAGGGAGCACATTTCCCCTGTCTCTGTTTAAGGATGTTCTCTGGGGTCTAATGTGAGGGTCCTCCTTGACACTGGTTATTAAACTTTACAGAGTAGGTATAGACCACACTCTATGACTTATTTGTGAGTTACATAAACCAACCCTATAACAGGCAGGAACGTCGGACAGACCAAGCTCTATGGAGGACAGACACCGGTTGGGGAGGAAGAAAAGGAGAGAGAAAGAGAGAAAAGACGGACAGATGGACAGAGAGAGATAAAGACAGACACAAAGACAGACAGAGAGACAGACACACTTCCAGAGATGCTAGCAACCACAAACGTAACAGTCACTATAATAATATCTAAAGTAATGTGAATATGACTTATGTGTTATATGTTATACGTCATCCATGTTTATCAGCGGAGTCCAGATCACCTCCAAGGTCTTTATCATATGTTTTACCTCTGTACACTTAAACCCCCTCACATAAAGCATGCCAAGTGTGACAGACTGTGAGGCATCTCAAAATACCAAACCACGACAATGCACTAATCTTTAATTCCTTAATGTCTAATGAGAACCCACACCTAAGGAAAGGAGAAATGTGTCATGGCAGTAGAGCAATGAATGAAGGGAGAACCAGCAGCGTAATGAAAATTGAAGTCCTGCGGGATCTTGTGAAATGAGTAAAAACGTTAACTTTTGATTTTGTGTGGCAGACAGACATAATGAGAACATTACATCATTTAACCACGGGAGGATTGTGTGAAAACTTAACAAACTGTATTAAGCAGACACATGATGTTAGAAAATGGTTCTCATTCTGTCAAGTACACATCCTGAGATAAGTTTAAGATTAATTAGAAACGTAATGTCATGCGTTAATTTTGAATCATGTTTCTATTCTTCTGTGCTTTTGTGGTGTAAAGATTAACTAATCTAGATGGTAACTCAAAATGTGTAAAATTGTGTGTGAGATGGTTAAAGGTTGAATATGGAGAATGATAAGAACACTGTCATACGTAGTAACGCAACAACAACAAATTATTTCAGCAGTCGGGTTGCCAGATTTGTTGTTGAGTGTGTCAAGCGGTAAGCCTGCGCCATGTCAAGTGATGAGTCATACAGGGTAAGCCTGTCTTCAACTGGAAGTCTGTCGTTGAGTGGTGTATAATCGATTAGGTAGCTCTTAACTCAAGATGATTCCTTGTTTCTGTAGCCTAACAACAGACAACCCTGGCAACCCGCAATGTCGGCCGCTATTTGCTGGTACGATGGAAACAGAACGTGACCGAAAGTCATTGTCAAACTTGTCAAAAATGTTTTGAAATATTAATTCAGACTAAATCTATATTTTTTATGAAAAAGCAATACTTTCGTTATGTTAATATTATACACTGACCTCGATTGGTTAAAGTGGAATTTTGTTTTTTTTTACCCTATTTCCACATTTGTACGTGACAAATTATTTTAGCAGTCGGGTTGCCAGATTTGTTGTTGAGTGTGTCAAGCGGTAAGCCTGCGCCATGTCAAGTGATGAATCATACAGGGTAAGCCTGTCTTCAACTGGAAGTCTGTCGTTGAGTGGTGTGTAATCGATTAGGTAGCTCTTAACTCAAATTGATTCCTTGTTTCTGTAGCCTAACAACAGACAACCCTGGCAACCCGCAATGTCGGCCGCTATTTGCTGGTACGATGGAAACAGAACGTGATTGAAAGTCATTGTCAAACTCGTCAAAAATGTTTTAAAATATTAATTCAGATGTCTGAGACAGGTAGGTGTTTGATAGAGCTGTTGTAGAGGAAGGCATATAACTGGTGGCAAGATTATCTCATGTTTGTATAAGAGTCTGTTAAATCTTAAATAGCACTCAACCTCATATGTTAAAACAAAGTGGGAAAAGGAAGGAGGAATTGTTCTATCCGACGAAGACTGGACAACAATATGGAGATACCAATGGAAGTGCACCAGTTCACAGAAATGGAGGGAATTTGGGTGGAAAAATCTAATAAGATATTTTATTACACCCACACAGAAATCCCACTATGTTAATAATCCCCCTGTTTGTTGGAGAAACTGTGGAAACCAAAATGCGAACCATTATCACATCTTCTGGGAGTGCTCTGAAAACTATTGGAGGGAGATACACAAGGCCTTACAAGAATGTTTAAATGTGAATTACCTTTTGCAAGTAAAACCATATATTTTACCCCAAGTGAAGGAGTTCAAGTACCTCGGGATCATGTTCACGAGTGAGGGGACGATGGAGCGTGAGTTTGGCCGGAGAATCGGAGCAGCGGGGGCGGTGTTGCAGTCGCTCTACCGCACCGTTGTGACGAAAAGAGAGCTGAGGAAGGCAAAGCTCTCGATCTACCGGTCAATCTTCGTTCCTACCCTCACCTATGGTCATGAAAGTTGGGTCATGACCGAAAGAACGAGGTCGCGAGTACAAGCGGCCGAAATGTGTTTCCTCAGGAGGGGGGCTGGAGTCTCCCTTAGAGATAGGGTGAGAAGTTCAGCCATCCGTGAGGAACTCGGAGTAGAGCCGCTGCTCCTTAGCGTTGAAAGGAGCCAGTTGAGGTGGTTCAGGATCATCTAGTAAGGATGAACCCTGGGCGCCTCCCTAGGGAGGTGTTCCAGGCACGTCCAGCTGGGAGGAGGCCTCGGGGAAGACCCAGGACTAGGTGGAGAGATTATATCTCCACACTGGCCTGGGAACGCCTCGGGATCCCCCAGTTAGAGCTGGTTAATGTGGCCCGGGAAAGGGAAGTTTGGGGTCCCCTGCTAAAGCTGCTGCCCCCGCGACCCGACCCCGGATAAGCGGATGAAGATGAGATGATGACCATACATTTTGGATATATACCTCAGGACTGGTCAAAAGAAGATGAGCTCCTAATGAATGCACTGCTTGTAGCCGGTAAAAAAACTCATACCAGGAAATGGTTATCTCAGGAGAACCCAACTTTAAATGCATGGATGGAAATTACAATGGACATTTATAAAATGGAGATGATAACAGCACTTGTCAACTATAGATTAGAACAATTTGCTTCCTGCTGGCAGAAATGGGTTTCCTACGTAAAGCCTCTTAGGCCTGATTTTACTTTTACAATAATTATTATATTGTATTGTATACATTATTTTCAATAATAAGGTTACAAAGAAAATGTCACTCCCTGTGTGTTTATTTAGTTTTCTTCTTCCCTTCTTTTTTCCTTTCCTCTGTTTGTCTGTTATGTGTATATACACAAACAAAAAGACTGGGAATTGTAGGAAATATGAATATATGAAGAATACATATATTTGAAATGCACTTTGTGAAGAAGCATATTTGTCTTGATGATGAAGAATGAAGAAAGAAAAAATTCATTACAAAAAATATTAATTCAGACTAAATATATTTTTTTATGGAAAAGCAATACTTTCGTTATGTTAATATTATACACGAGCCTGGTCTCACTAAAAGGCGTGTGAATGACACGCTATTTCTCTCAAGCCATCTCGCGTATAATAACAACGCATGTCATGTTTTTTGCGTGTCATTTCACGCCATGTAGTCTCAATTGACTTGTATAGTGCAGAGATGGCGTTGTCATTTCACGCACAAATGTCATTGAGGGAAAACCCAAGTGTTCGTATTTCTCCGGAAGGTAGCGGAGAAAGTGTGTGTGTGTGTGGGTGGAGCTTTCTGTCAGAGGGTTGTTTTTAAATCAATATTTCATGTGAAGGATGGCTGAAATAACGGGCGTGAAATGCCCTAACCCTAACCCCTAACCCTTACCCTGACCCTATCCCTGACCCTTACCCTAACCCTAACCCTTACCCCTGACCCTAACCCTAACCCCTAACCCTAACCCTAACCCTGGGGAACTACTGGCGTTAAATGACACGCGAAAAGCTTAATATGCGTAGACGTGCACGCGAAAAGTCATGAAAGTCATGAAAAGTGGCGTGCTATTTATACGCCCTCCAATGAGACCACGTAGTATACACTGACCTCGATTGGTTAAAGTGGAATTTTGTTTTTTTTCTCCATTGTCAATATACAGTAGGTACTCTAAAAGTGCGTGATTTTGTCACTGACAGGTGACTCACTGCATTCTGGAAAGATAGTAAAGTTGTCCTGAAGTCACATGACATGAGTTGTGGCAGGCAGAAGACATTTGTTGAACTCCAGATGGACACGTACCAGCGGGAAGAGTTTATTGAGGCGTAACTTTGTGATACAGATTTTCTCTATCTTTCTATAATCCTGTCAGACACTTCTGATAACAGAAATTCCCCTTGAAGGTTCAAGATGTCCTATTATGCTAGTTTGCAGGGTCATGTTTATATTTCCCGGGTCAACTACAATAGGTTTACATGCTTTGAACTTTAAAAAACACAATATATTTCTCATATTGTCCATTGTTGCAGCACCCATCCAGCACCTCTGTGCGACAGGCTCTGTTTGAGTTTCTTTGCTATTTGGTGTTCTCCTCACCTCAGATATTTCACCGTAGACACATGAAGCATGAAGGCAAGAAAAGATGTATTATCCCGAGACAGAAACTTATGAGATGTCTCCCTGTGACAGCTATTGTAGCGGAGCGCGCCAGTGCCTCCACGTGTAAAAAACAGAAGCCTGGTGATGTATATATTTGTTTTTTACCTTCATACAGGTAATATTTATGGGAAACACTTGCTTCTTTATAAGTAGCAATGTCCTACTTTATAGATCACATACCTGGAAGCTGCCTGGTGCAGCCTTCCACTGCTTGACAGCTTGGAAGAGGAAAAAATAATTTCACTGTTTGTACCATCCGTTACACAACGTACAAGTCAATAAATAGAGACATGCATTGTTCGTCTGCTGTGGTGCACTAACAGAGATTGCAGACAAAGATTTAGATAATTTGTCTCTGGATGGACACATTGGTAACATTTATGTTAAGAGTCTGCAAGAAGACTAGACGACTAAAGGGTAAAAAAAGAACCAAATCAGTTTCATATCATGCTGTTGGTACATGATGCTACTGTGCAGGTGCATAAGTACAGTATATGCTTGGACATGTATGTAAATGAAACAGATTTTGATTTTCTTTTTCTCTTTTTTAGTTTAGCTTTTGTTGTTTGCTGTGCTTTTTTAATGCAGATATCATTGCACAGTCTCCTAAATTATGGGCAATTACTCCTAAAATGTGTGCAGGGTTGTAGACTCTTTAAAAAAAAAAAAATCTACATTGAAGTTTTTACCAGAGCCTTTAAGCACTTGCTGATTGTGCATTGGCCCAGTTCTAAGCCCTTGAGGACTCAGCAGGAGATTTTGAGTCTGTACATCAGGGTTTAGCCTGTGTGTGTGTTAACTATGTGATGAACTAGCAACCTAGGCAGGGTGTAGCCGTGTCTTCTGGACACTACCAAGTGAATGTTGGGATATTTAGGTTTCACCCCCCTGTGACCCTAAGTAGCTTTAAGAAGGGGAGGAAAATGCATGAGGGATACAGGCAGTACTGAGTTAGTAGTAAATGTCCATGGTGCTGAATACAGCATTTAACCACATAGAACGTATACATTTGTTTCTGTCTTTGTTTCTTTCTTTACAAGCATGACTTACATGATTTAAAACATGTACAAATTTAACAATGCATTGCATAAGTTTTCACTACAGTGATATGTTCTTCAATATTTACTGTTTCCTATAAAGTTGGAATATTTATTTTTCAGGAACAATATATATATATATATATATATATATATATATATATATATATATATATATATATATGTATATATATATATATATATATATATATATATATATATATATCCGTGGTTTAATTTTCACTGTGATATGTCTGGAAGAGATCGATCAATACAGTTTTTAGAATATAAACTATATTTGAGAATATATACACTGTATCTATCAACATTAAATCTTATCCATCCCATGTTTTTGTAAGCTGCTGGAAATTCAATTTCCTCGGGGAAGTCATCCCAAAGGGATCATTGAAGAGAAGTCTAAGTCTAAGTCTAACCGTGCATTCACAACAAAAGCGATGGAGGCAATTAAATCGCCCCGCGCCCGAGTATTGCGTCGCTTGCTCACGTTTGTCACATTTTTGTTCATCGCTTCATTCGTGTCTATTGCATGTAGCCACCAAGGCGGCTAGCTAACTGAAGCTAACCCCCGGCTCAGCCTCCTCTGCTGCTGTGCTAAATGGAAGTGATGCTAGTGCTAACACTGATCTGAATGCTTTCAAAAAGAACAGAAATGAGCTCTCAGATTAAGGGTGTGGCTCTTAAAAGAGCCGTTGTGTTGTAGTGAGATCAGTGATTTAACTTCCGTAGCTGCACAGGCTGCTGCACGGTCTCCGGTAGATCACCGGTTTACTTCTTCTTCTTCTTTATTTCTGGCAGAATAGATGTCTAAAGGCACGTTGCTGCCATCCACAGTCCATAGTTATGTCCATTATATATCATATCCACAGGAACAGTCTGGTTTCCCCCAAGGACTGCTTTGGCAAGTACAGTGAGCCCCTTGATATTTCACAGAGAACTTTGATGGCGCTTACCCTAATCTCAACGCTGATTGGGTGTCACGGCACAGCTTCACGCGATGATGCTTGAAAAGTTAACATTTTTCAACTTCAAGCATCACACACGATGAGGCGATGACACAATGGACGCTCTTATCGCTCAGAGTGCGTCACCCAAAGCGAGACCGCGTGTCATTGCGTCATTTACATTGATTTTGAATGGCAGCTTGACGCTTTTATCGCCCCAATCGCTTTTGGTGTAAATGCAAGGTAATTGTCACATTCATTTCATGAGAAGAGTTAAAAAATATTTTTTTTCCAACTTTATGGGCAACAATGTATAAGCCCTACCCCAGCACTGGATCTGAAATGAAACACTGACTAGGATGTTAAATTGCTGACTCTCAGCTTTGAGGGAGTTTGGGGTGTTCACATCCATTATGGCTGAACAATGTAGGGCATTTGACCTTTTTAGGGTACGGAAAGCATTGCAATTTCTATATAATTGACCTGATGTGGATGCAAACACCTTCAGATTAAAGCTGTGAGTCAGCACCTCCTAAGCCAAACTGTCTGCATTCTTACAAACGGCCCTGTGTACCGTTTCTATGGAAGTATTTCATTCTGCAGACTTTGTATTTCATGCTGCAGATGACTTTGTATTTTGGAGTGAAAAGTTTCATGTACAGATAAACAGCCTCTGCACAATGTTGTGGTCCATCAAACCAATAATTGTAGTTGCAAACCAATACAGGATGTTTCTCTGCTTTTTGCTCAATATGTGCTAAGACATGCTTCAGCTTCAACTCCCGGTTCATCTCTGAACAGGAATCATTGTGCATGTAGGGTGGACTGATGGGGCAAAATTGTGAGTTGAGGGGGAGAGAGCATTTCTTGGTTTCATGTCACTTCAAGCGACATTGGTCACCTTATGATCACCAACCAACAGGGGAGCTAAGAAATAAGTCATGATCTGGTGGGCATCAGTGGTGGATGCTTTCATCTTTTGGCTACACTTCCAACTGCCTTACACACACAAACACACAGACACACACACACACACGCACCGACCTGCTACACATACACACGCGGGCCCACAAGACAGACAAAAAAAAAACTAGGGCATCAAAAGTCCTGAAGGCTTTGAGCAACACATTTTTTTGCATAATCAGGATAGAAACTGAGAGAGGGAGAGGGCAAGGGAGAGAGAATCCTGTAATTAAATTAGTGCATAAAGAAAATGAGGAGGAGAACATGAGAAAACACGAATATCTGCTCTGTCAGAACAAAAGCAGACTGGAAGCATCAGAGTGAGCGCAGACCTGATTAAAGTTGATTATAGGGACAGCTTTCTATTCCTGTATTTTTGTGTTAGAGCACACGCACCAACGCACAGGCAGCCTATGGTTCATGAGGGAGGGGGTCCCTTTGAGAGAGTAAACGGAGATAGCAGAGGAGAGAGAGAGAGAGAGAGAGGGGTGCATGCAGACAGACTGAAGTTCTGCCTCCTTCTTCTTCCTCTGCTCTTCCATGAGGAGCGAATTACCCATCCAGTCTGGAATCGGTGTGGGGGAAAATGCTTTTTCTTCAGGCTATATTGAAAAGACGGCTTCTGCAGAAAGGTAAAAAAAAAAAAAAAGGCAAAAAACGTTGATTTCTCTTCGCTGTTGTACTCATTAGTTAACTGTTTTGCACTTTTTGCTATATCATGAAGCTCCCCAACTGCTCCGGGCTACTTTTCCCTCTGCACATCTGCTGCCATCGATCATTTGATTGATCTCTCTTGTACTTGACGCTTTGTTGCGGGCTGAGGCCAGCTGAATATTCCCCCATCATGCAAGCATTTCTCACTTTATAGTGACAGATAGGCAGCGTTGAAGGGTTTGTCAGTCAGGCACGAAGACCTATTATAAAGCAGTGTTTTTCTATCTAAGAGGGCAATCTTAGGTAAACTGTTTAATGTCATCACCTCCATAAACAGTTTCCGTATCCCTCTGCCGACTCCTCATCAACATCTAAATATCCTTAAACATGTCTAACTTTATGTTTGCAACATACTGATGACTTAGTACAAGTTATATAACATTTATATAATTCCTTAATGCTTGCTTGGTATTGAATGATAGTTCACTTTGATTTTACTGTGTTGAATTATCTTTTTAATTAAATTGCTGTGCATGTTTTCCAGGTTATATGGCCTATCTTTGTGGATAGTGAAAAAGTGATTTGTTTTGCTTCTTTCTGCTCTTATTATGTCAACAAATCATTGGTCCCATAATGTGCAGAGGACTAGAAATGTATGTGTGCTAGTCAGTAGTATAGTTTTATGTTCTTTTTAATAATGATAAAAGCGTGTTTGCAATGATTTTTGGTTGCCCTTTGTGATAAACTGTGAGTTACAGTGATATTATGGAATTAATGTGCAATAGTAACACCGTAGCATTTCTCTATGGGGGACGTTTGTCCTCAAAAGTCACTCCATTACTAAATATTGACTCATATCATCTGTTATATGTCATCTATGATGTTTGGTTATAACCCGATATAGATGGAGACGTGTGGTGTTGCTGTGAGAGCTTAATTGTCCATTAAAGTGGCTTCATGTGCTATTTTGTTGTAAGTCCTTTTCCTTTCCTGTAATATTTATTGCATATATTCTTTATTATGTTTTTTTGATGATGCTATCATCTCTACAGTTTATTTTACCGTGTACATGTGGCGCTCCTCCAGTCGCCTCTGCCTATGTTTGTAGGAGAGAGATGTGCAGATTTTCCCTCTCCCTCTTCTGCTGATTTATTTATGAAATTGGGTATCTAATACTTTGAAGTTAGGCCTGGAGACGCAGTGGAAAAGCAGGCAAATGGGGACAAAACGCCGCCTATTGCCTGTCAGGGCACACTGCAGCCCACTATGGGATTACTATCATAATAACAACAATCGGAATATCCAGAGGAAGTGTGAGTTAAAGCCTTTATTGCCACACAGTTTAGGAAATAAATCATTGTCATACTAACTGCATCTACCAGATGTTAATATTGTGGCAATGTCTTACAGTTCAAGAGAAGAATGATGTATCTCAGTAACATAGAAACCAGCATGCTGAATGACTTCAGACAGCTGAAGCGAACAAATGTGACATTTTGCTGGAGTGTGTTGCTCAGTCTGCAGAAAAAGACTTTGACTTCCACAATCACTGTATCTGCAAATTCACCCATAGAATAAATGGAACACCACAGATAAGCGTGCCCCACCGCTGTTGATAGATTAATACCAGAGAGTTTCACACACACGTTATAGCATGTGTGTTATAATGAGGACTCACTTGTTTGACATTTAGGAGGTGCTCCCTTCTAGATTGACAGGGGAGAAGAAGTTTTGCTAAAGATCAGTGACATTATAGCCGAAAGGTCAAAGTTGAGAGTCACACAGCCATGACTGCATGAGGAGAATTTATCTCACGGACTCCAAAAGAGGACTGCACATGCAGACGTTCTGTGTGCATCATTTAGCCTTATTTCTGGGTAAGGGGCTAGTTTTATGAAACATAAATGATATGACTTACTGTTATAACTTATTACTGTTAAAACGCATTAAAATAGCCAACCAGTCCTTTCCACTCTTTAAATCAAAACACAATTACTTGTAGTCTCAGAAGTTTTGTCATTGTTTAAAAATCAATACAAGGGGTGGACTGTTGCACAGTGGTTAGTGCAGTCGCCCCATGTAAAGAGGCTGGAGGTCCTTGAGGCAGCGGCTGCGGGTTTGACTCCAACCAGCGGCCCTTTGCTGCATGTCTCCCCCTCTCTCTCTCTCTCTCACCCCATTTCCTGTCTGTCCTATATAATAAAGGCTTTAAAAACTGCCAAAAAAAAGTCAATACAAGATGTTTCTGCTGTTAAAACAGCCATGGTGTCCTCATTCACTGATCGCACATATAGCCATGAGTATTAATTAATGCACTCTATTATGTAACCCACGTATTTATTACTGCAGAAATTACATCCAGAGCAAAGAAAGAAATCAGGGGATGTACTATGACAGTGCCAAAAAAAGCAAAGGGATGAGGGTCGTGGTGATGAACGTGTCCCAAAACAAAGGGACTTTCAACCAGGGGACCTGCATTTGTGTCTAAATACATTATTCAAACATATGTTGTTTGTGTTTGCTGACAGCAGCAATAAATTACTTATTAGACATTTTCTTTTTGACCTGTGTGTAGCAGCTACCTAAGTTTATGTATTTTAAAGGGTCGGCGTTATAAGCTTTAGCTTCTGCCTATTCCCTTTTTTCAGACCTTATACATTTATTTTTTGTGTTTGTCATGAAATGTCTTTGTCTGAAATGTCTGAAACTGAACTGAACTGAACTGAACTGAACTATGCCAAACCACAGCCTTTTAATCTGTTCTTAAACTTATTTGGTCACGTAACAGTAGTTTGGTGTGGTTGACATTTCACATTGCAACAGCACCCCAGAAAGCTTTATTTGCGTCAGGAAGACTAACATTGGAATTTTTGGGTTCGCAGACTTTTACATTTTTAGAAACACAGACCACACCACAAAGACAACAAAGGGCAACACACACCAACACAACCAAAAACAGCAGACCAACACATAAAATAGTAAAATATATAAAGGTGCTTTCTGTAAGATGGATAACAATGTAGTATCATGGGGGGAAAAACTGCGAGAGTGGTATTATTATGTCAATCTCAGTCTGAAAAAAAAATGTGGCTACATCTGTTGCTGTATGTTTATGACACATTTACACAAACATATGCACTATAATGACTTGTTCTATGTTACTGAAGTAACCTGTCCCTCTGCTGACACGAGGAACTTTAACCCATGTTCACTTCCTGTCACCGTGCTGCTCTGAGTAAGAAATGCTCCTTTGTTCAAAGACACACATTCGCTCTAGTCATGATGCATAACCTGGTATCAGCCTATGCAGTAGCGCTGTTTTGTAGTGCTGCGAGGGCTACAGGTTGCCTGTGATTTTTTTATCCACCAAGTCAGTCTGAAGCTTTCTGAAGCTTAATAATTCCAGGACCTGCAGGTTTGCCTGTGAAGTTACATCAAACCTATTACACACTGAACCTCAGGGAATGACAAATAAATGGCGGCTTTGAAATTGTGTCTCTTCTCTCCAGGCAGCTGATGGTTATTCTGCAGATTAGCTGCCCATCCACCGGGAATCCTTTTCACTGCAGCGCCGCATGCATCCGTCTCCATTTTCACAGGATATCTGCAGGTTTAGTCTAACATGATGTTTTGTTCGCGTCTGAATGTGTATTGATATCATCATCACTCACACTCATCTTTCACAGACATTCAACTTTGCTGCGTGAAATAACAATAGAGTACTTGTAACGCAAGTGCAGGCATTTCTTCTGAAAGTATTGTCCAACCTGTCAAAAACAATTAAGGAGGACATACTGCAACCTTTTCAAAGCCTGCTCGACATTCAGCGACATATTCAAAAATCTGTTGGTAACATTTTACATTGGTTTAATTTGGTTCTTCAAGTTAGCATCACAAATGCCAAAATGAATAACTTGATGGTTGAATGTGGAAGACTGTGTGTGTGTGTGGTTGAGGTATAGACTTAAGGCAAGCTGTTAAAAGTATTCTGCAGCATGAACAGGCTGATTGAGGACGGAGTCGAGTGTCCAACTGACTGGAAATAAGTGGAACTTGAGCCGAGATGTCTTATGGGTCTAAATTATGCACTATGATTTTATATCTTTTTGTACATAAATCCTCCTGAAGACTTTGAAAAGTCCTCTTCACTCCCATCACATCTTCCATTGATATCAACTACATTCATTTTTCTATTTCCTTAAAGCCGTGGCTCTCCCATCCTTCCCTCACTTTTTCTGTTCCCCACCATCACATTTTCTTGTGAGACACAGAACTGATCATGAATGAACCTGATGATGCTGTATATTCACATTTAACCTCTCAAAATATATAATCCAAACATTTTTCTTAATCTGTTCTTCCTGTGCTCTCATTTTTCTCATTATTTCCTCTTTGACCTCTGCATTTTCTCTCCATCTTTCTCTTCTCTTCCCCATGTTTCCCCTCTCTTCCTGTCTATCCCTTTTCCTTCCCTCCATCACTCCCCTCAGCATCTTTCTCTTCTCTTCCCCATGTTTCCCCTCTCTTCCTGTCTATCCCTTTTCCTTGCCTCCATCACTCCCCTCAGCATCTTTCTCTTCTCTTCCCCATGTTTCCCCTCTCTTCCTGTCTATTCCTTTTCCTTCCCTCCATCATTCCCCTCAGCGATGCAGATGTGCTTTCTTTGATTTTGTCACCAGAGATTAATTAGCACTTTATTAGGAATCCTATTTACACCGCAAGCCAAAGCGGGGGCTGAGAGAGAGAGAAAGAGACTGAGAAATAAAACTTAAATTCTAAAAATATTCTTGACCTAATGTTACAGAGAAACACAGGAAGGACCTCATGCCCTGCTCTTTCTTCTACCTTGTTTCTCTGACTGATGTACACAGACATTTTTGCTTCTCCTAATAGGTAATTTATCAGCTGCCATTTGACACAATCCGTCCTTTTTTATCCTGCACCAAAAATAAAAATTCTCTCTGAAAAAAATCATTAAAAAAAAGCTAAAAAAAAATGTTTAAAAAAGAGAAAAAGCTTTTAAGAGTCAGGCCTTCAGGAAAAACATGGAAAACTGTCTCTCGTAGGCCATAGAAAGGACATTTGTTTGAAACAGCAGGATTTAAAACTGAGACAAAGGCATTTGAGGCAATGGCACCATGTAGTACCCTCCACTGGAGGTCGGCTGTCAGTTTCTCAAGGGGGGGCTTATATAAAACCCTCCAGTGCGGAGGACGCCCTGGTTTGTTGCTCCAAGCTGTTGGGGGCCTACCGCTCATTCCAGCAGATTTTATCTTACATTTATTAGTAGGTTTTTATTTAACAAACTCTGCTACAGCCTCCTCTTCCTCTCACAGATCACTCCATTTTGTACTACCTTGCCCAATCTCTTCATTTATTTTTCCTTCCATGATATCCCCTAAGCAAATTCAGTCAAAAGCAACTGGACTTGGTTATTTGTCTAGGAAGACGTTTCACCTCTCATCCAAGAGGCTTCATCAGTTCATGTACGCATCTGACCAGGCTGGGACTGGTCCAACTAACTGGTGTGGAGATCCAGGTATTTAACCTCTCACAAGGCCGATGATTTCACTGGAACCCTTTGTGCTCCAAGTGCCAATGATCGTAGTTAGAGTGACAGTCATTGGTGGGAAGTTGGTTTGGACTTTGTTAGTGCTCTATTGAGTCTTAACGACAGTCGTTGGAGTCACAGGAGGACATTTGTGAACAGTTGTTCTTTGAGGTTAGATTGTTGAATCTCCTGGGAAGGGATGAAAGGGCAGCATTGTAAATTGAAGATGAGTGGAGTCTCAGACCTCCTCCTCTGTTTAGCGATGGTTTCTCTACTTATACATAGATGGCTTCTTTTACTTTTCTTTCAAACCATCTGTCCTCTCTGTCCAGGATTTGGACATTGTTGTCATCAAATGACTGGGCTTTCTCCTTGAGATGTAAGTGGACAGCAGAGTCCCGGCCTGAGGAGTTAGCTCTCCTGTGTTGGGCAATGCATTTATGCAGTGGTTTTGTGGTATGTAGAGATCTTTGCATTCCTCGTTGCATTGGACAGCGTAAACCAGATTTCTTTCGTGGGTGTGTGGTGTTCTGTCCTTGGGATGAACTAGTCCTTGTCTGAGTGTGTTACTGGGTTTGAAATACACAGGGATGCAGTGTTTGTTGAAGATCCTCCTGAGTTTCTCTGATACCCCAGCCACATACGGGATGACTATGTTATTTCTCTTGTTTTTTTTCCCCTGGTTTTCTTTCTGGAAGCAGCTGTCATTTTCACAAAGGTCCAGCTGGGGCAGCCACAGGTTGTGAGGGTGCCTCTCAGGTGCTTGCATTCTTCCCCTTGGGCCTGTGAGCTGGTGGGTACGTTTTCTCTGTGTTGCAGGGTTCTGATAACTCCAAGCTTGTGCTCCGGTGGGTGGTGGGAGTCAAACAGTAGATATTGATCTGTGAGAGTGGGTTTTCTGTAAACCCCAATGTGGAGGCTTCTGTCATTTTCCATATGGACGTCAAAGTCTAAGAAAGGCAAACTATTGTCCTTGACTTCTTCCCTGGTGAACTTGATGTTTTTGTCCACTGAGTTTATATGTTCGGTGTGGGGTGTTGCCCACAAGTGGTGCCAGTATATTGGCTACGTGCTTGGCAATGTTGAAAGTGACCGAGTTGATGCTGCTTACAATGGGCATGAGCGGGGCCCCTTCTCTTTGGATTTTTTGGGAGTCAATATAATCAGGGGGTAGAGCCTGTAATAGTGTGATTTGTCAATGGCCCCTTCTTTTTGTAGTTGCTGTAGACACTCTATCACCTTCTTTTGGTAACCGCTGGTAGGGTCTCGTTTCAGAGTTTCATAAGTGTAAGAGTCACTGAGTAGTGCAGATATCTTTGCCCTGTAATCAGTTGTATTGAGAACAACTGTGCATCTATCCTTGTGTGATGGAAGGATTGTGATGTTGTGGTCTTTGCTCAATGCTGTTACTGCTTTTTTCTCCTCACTGGTGAGGTTGGATGGGGGGACCTTAGCTTGGGACAACGATGCTGACACTTTGAACCTTAGTTGTTCAGCCTCAGTTCCGGTTAGGTTGTTTTTCTTTATAGCAGATTCTGTAGCTGTAATCAACTCCACTATGGGTACCTCGGTTGGTGTCATGGCAAAGTTCAAGCCCTTGGCTAAGACCTCATTCTCTGGGTGTGTAAGATCTCTGTCTGACAAATGGAAATCCGTTTTTTGCCTCCAAGTGGGTATTTCTGTGTTTTAAATCGTGAAATTTCTTTTGTTTGTCTTTCTTTGCTCTTGCGTTGAGATAGTTGGGCTTTCAGAGTGAGATCCAGAACTTTCTCCATGATAGAATCAGATAAGATTGATGTCTGTTTCTGTAGTGAAAGGCCCTCTTTCTCTTTCTCCTTCGATAGTGAAATTTACCTGTCTTGTAAGCTCATTGAGGAGTTGATGTTGAGGCTTTTCTATGATTTTCACCACATAATAACCGCTCATAGTGGAATTAAAACATAGGCTAGTTGGTCTAAGCCTTTGTTCTTTACATCTCAGACTAAACCGTAGGTGCTTCACCCAGTGCTTCTGTCTCACCCTCTCTCACATCATTCACACACAACCTTCACACACACACAGCAGCGGCACATGAACAAACATTTTGTTCACGGTGATGCCTGCCTAGATGACTTTGTTCACAGTCGGAGACATAAGGATACAGAAAGAAGAGCAACAGGAAAGAGAAAGTTAGACAGGATATGAACCTCAATCTTTGGTGTCCCAGACCTAAATGAAAATGCTGAGAGAGAACATAGTACAGGCAGTAACTGTGTTCTTTCATCCCTCCTTAAAGTGTAACCCCAGTGAAATTGGACCCCACAGGCTTTGTCGGCATGAATATACAGATGTTCCTTCTTTCATTTGACTTGAGCTCCGCTTGAATGCCGTAGCATCATTAAGAGGAGGGTCAAACGGGATTTTTTCAAACGGGATTCATTTTACTGGCTGCAGTAGCTGCAGTGCCCACCAGGTGGCACATGTGAGCAGCTCAAATGAGTTATACAGTCCATGGTACAGACAGAGACTTAATGTCATAGTATACATGTTATGTGTTATGACCATAGACGTATAATAAAATATGTGGACAAATGTGCTTCCAGGTCTGAGTGTGCGCCTAAACATTCATTCAGACAGTTTATGGTCTTAACTTCTAGTTTCAAGTCTTATCAATACAGAATGCCGTTCATTTAGTAACTTGTGAACCCATTTAGAGTAAAATAGATAATAACGCAACAAATGCTTTAGTAGGAGGCTGCACGGCCACCTGTCAATCAGGATGTCTGTGTTAAAGTCTCAGGACTTTGACCCTCACACTGCGCTTTCACTTCATCACACTTCACTGGGACATTGGCCGCTGGAAATACAGCGTTCGGTTACACTTTGCTAATCGAGCTACAGTAGTTAGCACTAGAGTTACAGGGTTTGTGTGTCTGCAGGCAACAGGAGCAGACGACCGGAGCACGCCGCTCACCCGCCAACTAAAATATAGTGTTTAAAATCATTAAAGTTTCCCTCTTTAGTGAATTAGCATTTAATACAGCAGCATGGCTCTATGACACTGGTTTATTTTGTGTTTTAGTTCAACCTGGAACTCGTAATTTCTTCACAGTTGGATATTTGGGTGTACTATGAATACAAATACAAGTGGTAGCAAAAAAATAATATGAACAAAAAAAACAATAATTTGTTTTAATCAGGCTGTTCAAGGCCAAAGGGGAATTGAAGAATGCAGCGCAAACCAACAGTTAATATAACATTAGCCAACCAACTGATGATCTCATGCATTTGTCCTCAAATTAAAAATAAATGAAACAACAGGATCACAGGAACGCAGCTGGTGTCCCTGTGAACCCACTGGTGCTCTTGCACCCTGAGGAAGGAGCAGGCCGACACATGTTGGTGTTTTTTACACCAATGAAATACCCTATAACATAAAGGGTTTTTAACTTTTTCAAACCCACCTGAGTGCCAGCACTTTTTTCTTTTAAAAACAAATCAAGTTGGGGTTATCTGTAATTCTGAAAATTAAATGTGTACCATTTAAAGACTACTCAGCAGATACAAGTGTAAACGGTTGTTTCTGGAAATATATTGTTAAAAGAAAACA
Source organism: Echiichthys vipera (assembly GCF_963691815.1). Classification (NCBI taxonomy): domain Eukaryota; kingdom Metazoa; phylum Chordata; class Actinopteri; order Perciformes; family Trachinidae; genus Echiichthys; species Echiichthys vipera. Next base: position 45,882,412 of record NC_139825.1, read on the forward strand.
GCTGAGCAAATGCATTTAAATATACACTGTGCCACATTAACGCAAACTGAAGAGCCCATTTTGGTGTACAAACAGATTGATTTAAAAACACATGTAAATAATGATGAAATCCACAGACAACAGAACGGTAATGTCTCGTCTTACCGTTGATTCGGCTCCACAGCGAAGAATCGGCTGAATAAATATCAATCCACCAGTCAAAATCCAGTCCTGTGAGTGTCATTCAGCAGAAACATAGCAAGACATGGTTATCTCATATTTTGGTTACTGCTTTCAGCCTCTTTGCTGTAGCTGTCAGCGTCACGTTACTTCTTCATCTGCTTATTTCCTGTACGGAGCGCTACTCTGTCATTGCAACCCATTTTGTGGTCGGAGGGTGTATTTTCCCTAAATCCTGTCAGCAGATTTCTAGCATACTGTTGCCCCCTAGTGTCTACAATTAACAAGTGCAGAACCCCTTACTTACCGCCGCATTGGATTAAGCCATGGAGACAAGTTTTTTGTGTGATCGCCTATTAACAGAGAAATTCCGGACGGTCAGGCAGCCCAAACAAATCGATTACCGAGTTCAGTTATATTGAACCTTAAAAGAAATAAACTACAGTGCATTCAGTAAAAGACTTTTATGCCTCTCAGTATAAACAGAGCCTGCTGCTAAGGCTTGTAGCGTTGTTAAACAGTCTTTTTTTAATAACTCCAAGTACTCTAACTAAGTTGTTGGTGCTTTTTTTCATTTGAAAGGACTGTTGTCATGCTAATGCAGAGGTTTGGTGCTATTTTGAGCAGTATTAGTGGTTAAAAACAGCTGTTTTGCATGCGTTGGGCACTCTGCCATGTCTGGCTGTTAGCGACTGTCGGGTATTTCCCTGTTTATTGGCTATCACCCAAAAAACTTTGCCGGAGTTGCACTTTAAGTATGGCCATGCAAGGTGGTTGTAATATAAATGAATATGTATTAGAGCAAACAACTTCTGCTGTCCTTTTCCCTCTGAGGCCAGCTTTAGCACGATGGACTGAAGAAAGGTGGGAGGTTAGGAGAGAGTGAGATCAAGGGAGATGGGTGAAATATTGTAAGATAGAGCAAGGACAGAGATGAATGAAAGGAAAGAAATGAGTCAGTGAAAAAATGTGTGTGAATTTATGATGTAGGAGAACTCACGAAGAAGGGGAGGGTGAGTAATGGAGGATGACAGATGAGGGAAAAGGAGAGACTTTACTAGCAGTGAGAAGAAATGTTACAACGTTGAGGAAGAAGGGATTTGATGGTGTAAGAGATGAAGGGTGACAGAAAGGAAGAAGAGAAGCGCAAAGACAGACAGGGTGACGACTGCCAGAGGGATGATGTTGCGACGGTTAGGTTAAGGTCAGGTCAATGTATTTGTACCCTTAGGCAGATTTGATTTGCAGTAAAACGAAGACGGAGAGCAAGGTAATGAAGAGAGAAAGAATGAGAGTTATGAGGGATGTTAGAATTAGACTCATTCCAACTCGCTGTGGCTCTTGCTTGCAAATCCCTGCAAAGCGTCAGGCTTTAAGACAAATCTGACAAACATTTAAAAAGGAACCTTTTATTATTTATTTGTTGTTGGATAAAATAGAAGTGCATCAGCATAATTTGTGCCATCCAGGTCCACTTCTAGTTATTTTCAGTGTTTCTCTAAACTACCTTTTGAGCAACGCTTCACACAAGCAACAGAAAGGCTAACGACTGGCAACACCTCTTAGTTCATTTAACAATGTTAACTTAGGGCGCACTCACACTGTCCTTCCGCACCGCGACCCGGGCTTTAGGGTACTTGTACCCCCTCCCTCTTCCCCCGCGCTCCAGCCCTGTTTGTACTCACACTGCCTGGGCCTCGGCCAATGCTTCTTGCTGTCCATACGACATCACGCCGTAACACGTCACACGCATTGATCGCGTGTGTGTGGCTTTGTTTACAAATCTTTCCATAGACCTCGGAGTTTTTGTGCGTCTTGTCGACTGTTTTTGAATATTTTAATTTGACCAAATCTGCAGTAAACACTCCACCTCCGCATCACACCAACGTGAACCTTTCACCGCCATTTTTGTTGTTGTTAAATGTTCGCGCATGGTCCGTTGTTCTATTTTCTATGTCTGAACAGGCGCACATACTGCTACCGCCGTAGGGCTCGTGCTCGTACACGCGCTTGTGCTCGTACATGTGCAAACGGCTCTACAAAAGCCCACCTCTTTCAGCTGTCGGCTGTTATGCGCGGAACGGGTGCACTCACACTGCTTAAACGTACTAGGCTTTAGCTGAAAAACCGGTTTTGGCCCGGTACTGAACGACAGTGTGAGTGCGCCCTTAGTGGTTAACATTATAGTGCATTCCCAATTTTAGAACAGTGTCCTCATCTTTTTGTCCGAGAGCAAGTAAAGAAGAATTTTCAATACATCCTTTGTTATGTTTTGTTCGCCAGTAAATGTTAAAAAGTTGTTGCAACCAGAGTGATGTAACCCACTAAGCGGTTGCCTGCTGTTTGATACATTGCTCACAGCTGCAATGTGGTATTTGAGGGATCTGGAGCTCCCATCCAGGTGCAAAAGGAAGATGATAGCCATTATAAAACCTGAAATGGAGCTGAAACTCTGCATGGTCCAATCAGCATGTGCTCAGTGAACCAAAGTGCATCTCTCTGGGATCAAACACTCAGCATGTTGACATTCAACGTATTCTCATCAAATGATATCGTATGAAACATTACTTTACACTTCACACTATGAAATTAGTTTGTATGACATCTTACAAAATATGACAATGACTGCAAAGGTTTAGTTTAGGCAACAAAACGCCTTTGTTAAAGTTGTACTCCATATGATTTCCATCTATTTAATAGCCTATCAATCAAATAGTGGGTTAAAACAATGGTGTGTGATCATATGACACACTAATGAATGCACTTGTTGCCTTTTTTGCCAAGTATTCCAATATCTGCGTCCATGGCAACATTCGCGGGCTGGATGTAAACAAGCCGCCATGTTAGTGACGCTGCTGACAGCGGAAATCGATAATTTCAACTTCTGAGTCAGACCATCCATCACCCTACCACTCTTGCATCATAATTCACTGTTCCACTGTGTATCCGTATCCTAAATGTCCTGTTTTTTTGCCCAAAAAGTTAAATACAATGCCTATGTTTGTAGATTTAATGGATAGCTAACATGCTTAGCATTAGGCCCGGCTGCTTATGGACATAGCTTGGTACAAGACCTCTGAATCACAGTCCATGTCTCTAATTCAGTAAGCAATTCTGTATTTGATGACCTGGGAATAAGAACGGTCTAAGGGCGCACTCACACTGTCCTTCCACACCGGGCAAAAACAGGATTTTTGGCTAAAGTCTAGTTCCTTTGACCAGTGGGAGTGCAACCGCTCCGGGCATAGCTGCGGCCAGCTGGCCGTCCACGGCCCGTCTGAGGAAGGTGGGCTTTTGTAGAGCGCATTTGCACATGTACGAGCACGAGCATGCACACGTGTACCAACACGAGCAAGAGTCCTACGGCGGTTCTGACGTAATTTATGATTGATTGATGATTATGGTGAAAGGTTCACGTTGGTGTGATGCGGAGGTGGAGTGTTTACTGCAGATTTGGTCAATGAAAATATTCAAAAACAGTCGACAAGACGCACAAAAACTCCGAGGTCTATGGAAAGATTTGGAAACAAAGCCACGCATTGCGATGACGTCATCATTATGTGTGACGTGATACGACGTGATGACGTATAGGCAGCAAGAAGCATTGGCTAAGGCCCAGGCAGTGTGAGTACTGGCCAGAGGGGGGAGAGGGAGGGGGGGCAAGTACCCTTAAGCCTGGGGCGCGGTGCGGAAGGACAGTGTGAGTGCGCCCTAAAATGCTACCCATCTTTCGGGGAACAAGCTGCAGTGGGACAGTTAGTTCTAAGAGGCTGGAAAGTGTTTGAGGACTGGCTTAAGGTTGTACTCTTCGAACAAACAAAAGCTGCATTTATTTCTTATGTGTCAGCATGAGTTTGTTTGGTTCTGCCGACTATACTCTGTGAAGCCTGGTTGGAAGTACTGAGAGGGAATTAACCAAAGAATGATAGAGTACAGATAATAAAAACAGAGTTGAAAGGACATGAAAAGGATCAAATGAGAGACACTATAACACAAAGATAAAGCATGAAATTTGGAAGATGGGAGAAAAGGTTAAAGGACAACAGCAATGAGGACGCATGCGAGATTGAGTAAATTAGAAAATGAAGGGGGAACGAGGAAGAAAGAGCTGGAGCACCAGAGGGGACAGGCAGAGAGGATCAAGGACCAGAATAAATGGCAGACAGGTTAGAAGAGGCAAAACCACCTCACATGAGAAGGAAATGAGAATGAAATGAAAAAGAGGGAGAGAGAGAGAGAGAGATTAAGAAAATAATGACAGGTTGTGTTGCATATTGGGGTAAAGAACAAAGGCAGTGACAAGTGGCAGTGTGTTTGGTGCTATTAGGCAGAAAAGAGCTCAGGCTGTCACTTTCAAGACGCCCTTTCAGAAACCTTTTCAAAATCCATTGTTTGACCTTTCTCAGCTTCCTTAGTTTGCTGCCAGTGACAACAATGAGCCCACAGAAGAAGGAAAAAACCCCAACAAATAAAAGCCAAAGGAGGAAGAAATATAAAGAGAGATGGAGGAAGAGAGACAGAGGCTTCACACTTTTGGTACCCTGGCCTCATTATGTCAAGGCAGGGTTACAAGAGAGCAAAGGAAGGAAGACGAGCAACAGAGGGGGGAGTCATATTTAGAAAGAGAATGAAATAAGAGGAGACAGACAGGAGGGGTGAGATGGCAGGAATGACAGAATGAATGAAATGATAATTGGGTACTATTTAGATCTTAGCTTAATTCAAAGACATTTCAGTCAAGAACATAATCTCTCTTTTGCATAATATCAAAAAAAACCACTGTGTGTTTGCTCTCACGACTAAAATGACCCAACTATTGTCTTTGAGAAGCAAAGGCATTTGTGTAATTATGTAATTTATGGATAAAAGGCACAATCAGGTGCCCGGTCCATATTCCAACAGGAGGATCCAAGAGTAAATAAGCATTAGCAAGTGGCTTGCTCGATAGCTGCGCTCATCTCATCCATGGAAGCCGCCATGTTGTTTACCTTGAACAGTCACATCTCGTTATGTCACACTTAATTCTGCCTCAAAACCAACGTTGATTGGTTTGGTCGCTTGGCAAACTTCTCCAAATTTTCTCCCTTCTCCTTTCTATATGCATTTTCAACACAACTCTGTGGCCCTGAAGATGGGGATGCAATGTGAACGAGAATGTTGTCCTGGGGTCGTTTTGGGTTGCAGATGGGAGAAGTTAGCCTTCAGTGCCTTGAAGGCAATGAAAAGTGACCTATTTTACAAGAAGCTTGTCGATTGAATGGGCTTCATCAGCTCCACAAGTTGATTCGGAATCAACTTTCAAAGATGGTGCCATCCGAGCACTTTCGTCGCTGTCAGCGTACTCCGCTCAAACTGCTGTTCTCATAGAGCGTGATCACAATGTCCTTTTGGCCGCGGCCAAAACCGTTTTTTCAGCTAAAGTCTAGTACCTTTAAGTAGTGTGAGCGCACCCGCAACGCGCTCAACTGGGGCCAGCTGGGCCGCCACGGCCCGCTTGAAAGAGGTGGGCTTTAGCAGAGCCGTTTGCACATGTACGAGCACGAGCGTGCGCACGTGTACGAGCACCAGCCCTACGGCAGTAGCGTTATGTCCGCCTGTTCGGACATGTAAATAGAAGGACGGACCATGCGCGGACATTTAACAACAACAACAATGGCGGCGAAAGGTTCACGTTGGTGTGATGCGGAGGTGGAGTGTTGTATGCAGATTTGGTCTGATGAAAATATTCAAAAACAGTCGACAAGACGCACAAAAACTCCGAGGTCTACGGAAAGATTTGTAAACAAAGCCACACACACGCGATCAATGCGTGTGACGTGTTACGGCGTGATGGCGTATGGACAGCAAGAAGCATTGGCCGAGGCCCAGGTAGTGTGAGTACAAACGGGGCTGGGGCGCGGGGGGGGGGAGAGGGAGGGGGGACAAGTACTCTAAAGTCCGGGTCGAGGTCCGGGAGGACAGTGTGATCACGCCCATAGAGAATGAGTTGAACTGAGCTGCTCTTTTCGGTGTCAGGTATTTTCTGGAGCCCAAAGCAGAATTCTCAGAGTAGCCCAGGGTTAAACACGTCAATTATAGGCCTACCAGTACAGTGCACGACCATTTACAAGTGCTGTTCTGCATTTTCAAGAAAAACTGCTCTGAAAAATTATAAACCATAAGTCTGTTTATTGATTATTATGTTTATTATTATGTAATGCACTTAATACATATTACATTTGATCCTTTTGGATAAATAAATAAATGTTCCAGTAAGCACAAGAGCAGTCATATTACAGATGTCCGACAGACATAAATATGCTGCAGATTACAAACAACAAATCATCTTCTTCTTTGAGATTATCTCTCCCTGTGTCGAACATTTACATTAATAAGAAACACTAGGAAAAAAAAGCATCCGGTCTTTCTGTGTGTAATCCAAACCTGGCCGTCTGAATCCAGAAAAAATAAATAGAAATATAATTAAATTCAATTCAATTCAATTTTATTTATAGTGCCAAATCATAAAAAAAGTTATCTCAGGACACTTTACAGAGCAGGTAAAGACCACACTCTATGACTTATTTATGATTTACAGAGACCCAACAATTCCCCTCGTAGAGTACGGTGGCGTTGAAAACCTTCACTATAACAGACAGGAAGGTCAGACAGACCCAGCTCTGTGGAGGACGGACATCTGTCTGCACCGGAGAGAGAAAGAGAAGGAGAGAGAGAGAGAGAAAAGACACACAGATGGACAGAGAGAGACAGACACACTTCCAGAGATGCAAGCAAAGCCTAACAGTAACTATAATAATATTCATAGTAATGTGAATATAACGTATATGTTAAGACAGTTAATACAACAGAATAGTAGAAACAAGCACATCCAAGGTGACAGAATATGAAAATGATAATAATTACGGTGGCAAACATGATCAATGATGAGTAGTGGCAATAGCAGCTACGATACAGCTACAAATTTTATAGTTTATTAAACTAGTGATAGTATATATGAGTAACAGTATATATAAGTGTAAAATAGATATAAATATAAAAAGAAAAGGCAATATAAAAGAGAAAGAGCAGAGGGAGAAATGAGAGAGTGAATTATGAGACGACTGACGGGTATGCAAGCTGGCACGGCAGAACGCTGTGATTCCACCGAGGAAGAGCATAAAGCAGATTTGGGGTTAATTTGCATTTCAAACTCGCCCGACTTCCAGTCTACATTACCAGAAACCTGGTGATTTGCACTCTCTCCTCTATCTCTTCTCCCTCTATCTTATTTAATCTCCATATCTCCCGTTTTCACTATTTTCCTGAGTTACTGCAGGGTGTTTTTTCCTCATATTTGTTTTCTATCACTCTTGCAGATTGGTTTAGTCTTTCAGCGTGTTTCATTCATTTTATCTTTATGTGTCATCCTCAGTGTTGCTCTCCTCTAATGTTCTTTTTTTTAAATCTATATAGGCAATAACATATTGTCTATATTGTGATTTTCCTCACTCTGTTCGAGGACAGGCTGATAAAAACTAAAATCTGCCGTCTGTCATGATGAACTGTCCCAATCAGTTTGATAATGAAGTATGACAATAGATATTTTTTAGACATCAGTTAATGGTATTTCATTCCTCCTGCCTGCTCACTTTGCTTGCCCTGTTTACAATTTTACACTTCTCGACTGTTGGCTGACTGATTGGTCGAACGTCTGATTTTAACGTCACTGGTTGTTGAAGCTATTTTCAGTTAAATGTGTAGTAATGTTGTTAAATATGTTGTTTGTATAGCTGGAGTTTGCAACAAAAATAATTTCCCCCTGGGATTATTAAGGTATTTCTGATTCTGATTCTGAATTTTAAGGGATTCAGGCAATTTGTTGAACATTTAAAGATGAGTGGGCTTAGATTGATAATGGGTCACAATGCCTGTAATTTGGTAAATTTGGTTTATTGCCGTACTTTGTCCCCATTTATCTCTTTTTTTTTATATATATTTTTACTTATAGTCTAACAATTTCCTGCAGATGTTGTCCTTTTAGGTTTGGGCCATGATAGTGATGTCAAGAAGGGCTAATATATATATATATAATTATTATATTATATTATATAATAATAATACTTCGCTCCTGTCTCTGTCGCCTTTCCTGTCTCATTTCCTTTGTCTTCGTTACTTATATAAGCTACTTAGATATATTTTTTCTCTGTCTCTCCTGGTTTTCTTTTCTTTACTTCACTCTTTTATACAATCACCCCCTCCCCCTTTCTGTCTTTCTCTCTTCCCCCTGTCTTTTAATTTACTCAGCCTCCCTTTTTTATTTTCTCTGTAACTTCCCATCTGTCCATGTGTGTGTCGTGCAGTGCAGAGCGCTATTGAAGTGAGGGCATGAAGATGCACAGCAGGGGGAGGTATAGACTCAGAGAGAAAGAAACAGGTAATTAAAGAGAGTGAAGAGGAGGTAGAGCTACAATAAAGTGAAGACAGAGAACTTTACAACATGGAAGTAGAAGACGGACTAATCTGAAGTGCATTACAAGCATTACAATTGTTATTAAAAAGTTATTATGTTTAAACCACAATTGAAAAACAAATCTGCAAATCTAGCCTTCAGTTGGCAACAGTGGCCTGGTTGTCTGTTCTTTGGAAGTATTTCTAAGAGCGTGATCACACTGTCCTCTCGGACCACGACCCGGACTTTAGGGTACTTGTCCCCCCTCCCTCTCCCCCCCCGCGCCCCAGCCCCGTTTGTACTCACACTGCCTGGGCCACGGCCAATGCTTCTTGCTGTCCATACGCCATCACGCCGTAACACGTCACACGCATTGATCGCGTGTGTGTGGCTTTGTTTACAAATCTTTCCATAGACCTCGGAGTTTTTGTGCGTCTTGTCGACTGTTTTTGAATATTTTCATCCGACCAAATCTGCAGTAAACACAACGTGAACCTTTCACCGCCATTGTTGTTGTTGTTAAATGTCCGCGCATGGTCCGTCCTTCTATTTACATGTCCGAACAGGCGGACATAACGCTACTGCCGTAGGGCTCGTGCTCGTGCTCGTACACGTGCGCACGCTCGTGCTCGTACATGTGCAAACGGCTCCGCTAAAGCCCACCTATTTCAAGCGGGCCGTGGCGGCCCAGCTGGCCGCAGTTGAGCGCGGAGCGGGTGCGCTCACACTACTTAAAGGTACTAGACTTTAGCTGAAAAACCGGTTTTGGCCGCGGCCAAAAGGACAGTGTGATCACGCTCTAAGGTAGGAGAATAGTGAGCATGATATGACTATTGTTGTAATGAGGAAATGAATGCTGGGGTACAGTACATTATACCGAATTTAGCATGTGAACAATTATAGCAAGGTTACTGTTACAAACTGCCTTCACATTTATATTTTCAACTTGATTATTTTGGTATACATTTGTTGCTTTCAATATTTTTGCAGTCCGCTACTCTCTTGCATGCCTGCATGCTGCCACCGTTTGCTACATCTCACAGATGTAGTGTTGAGTATCATCTGCATATAAAGTAAATTCATATGCATTTATATTACATTTCCTTTGCTCTATTCTACTTTAATGGCTACTGCTCCCATTTGTGTAGATTATAGTGTGTGTGTGTGTGCGTTTGTTTGTGTGTGTGTGTGTGTGTGTGTGTTTCCTTGTCCAGACATAGACATTTGTGTGCATAAGTCTTCTTAACCAGTGCCTACTGTGTGTGTGTGTGTGTGTGTGTGTGTGTGTGTGTGTGTGTGTGTGTGTGTGTGTGTGTGTGTGTGTGTGTGTGTGTGTGTGTGTGTGTGTGTGTGTGAAGCTGCTGTACTAAAAGTGCACATGCCTGAATGGGGGTGTCTATATCATGCGTGGCCTTGTTCATGTGTGTTGCACTGAGCCATAGGAGGCTATCATTTGCCACTTCAAAGTACTTACCCATAATCCTCGGCGTCTGGATTCATTTGCACTTGAAACCCACAGAAAGAGGATAGGATGGAGGAGGTAGAGCAAGAACGAGGAGGGGAAACAAGACAGAGACAAGATGAGAAAAACTCCATGTTGACCATGTGCAACATAAAATAGGATCTCAAGTGTTCCAAGACTGTGTGTGTGCATGTGCGTGTGCGTGTGAGTGTGTCTGGAGGAGCAAGCCGACATGACACATTTTCTTGACTGCTTATTTTGCCTCCTTCCACCTCTTCCCCCCTCTCCATCTTTTTTTTGGAGCCTATAGGAAAGCACATTCTCATACACATTCACTAATGCAGTATGTGGATGCATACACACACACACACACACACACACACAGACTTGGCCCGACCAACTTATACACACTTTCAAACGCACACATCACACGTAATCATCACGCACAGACACGTAGGCAGCCAAATACTATAGATGAATTAATAAAACACACTTATTGAGACAGAAGCTCACACACCCACAAACAAATGCAGCTAACTTCTCTCAGAGTAACAAGCATGCTAATACAACAGCACTGACTTTCCATCCACCTCAGACAACTTCACCTTCCTGTCGTCTCGCCTGCTGAGAAACAGAGACAGAGAGAGAAAGGCTCACCTACTGTATTTGTTTCATGTTTTGCTTCCAGTCAGGATTTTCTTGTTCGCTATTAGTAAACCTACGATAAGTTATGTATAATGAATTCAAATATTCATTCATTCATCTTCAACCGCTTATCCCGGGGTCGGGGTCGCGGGGGGCTGGAGCCGATCCCAGCTGACATCGGGCGTGAGGCGGGGTCCACCCTGGACAGGACGCCAGTCTATCGCGGGGCACATAGAGACGAACAGAGACAGACAACCATTCACACCTACGGGTGATTTTAGAGTCATCAATGAACCGAACACCTGCACGTCTTTGGACTGTGGGAGAAAACCGGAGAACCCGGAGGAAACCCACGCAGACACAGGGAGAACATGCAAACTCCACACAGAAGGGCCCAGGCCATGGTGCGAACCTGCAACCTTCTCGCTGTGAGGTGACAGTGCTCTATTGAGGAAATCAGGTGGCGTAGTATTAAGGGCATCAAAGTCTGCGTGGGCATGGTTGGTGATGGGTCAAACATATGACTTCCCACTAACGGAGTTTGTGTATTGTGTGAAAGCAAAAGTTAAGAACTAAAGATGAAGAGAGTCTTTGCAAGTATTTTTTGTCGTCAGCTTGAGAACTTGATATCTTACTAGCCATGACAAGAAGCAGATTTTTTTCTGTAGTCGTCAACTCACACCTACTGGCACTGCTAACAGATAAAACTGGCGACTGTGGCTCAGAGAGAGAGTGGGTCGTCCTCCATGATTGGCGGTTTGATCCCCACCTTCCCCCTGGTCCACATGTCGAAGTGTCCTTGGGCAAGACACTGAACCCCGAATTGCTCCTCTTGCTGCGCATGGGTGTGTGAATGTGGTGTGAATGGTTACACTAGATTAGATGTTATGTAGATGTCCACTGCCATCAGTGTGAATGTCTGTGTGAACGGGTGAATGTGACAAACACTGTGAAAGCGCCTTGAGTAGTCAGAAGACTAGAAAGGCGCTATATAAGTACAAGTCCATTTCCCATTTACCATCACTCATTAATCATTGGATGATTGGTTAAAGAGATGTTCTGAAGCCCTTTGACCATGCTGACAGTGGGAAATTTGGACAAAGCTGAGAAGGGGCATTATTTATTATTTGTCGAAAACACCTGAAAGTTAAATTCTCTACTCTACCAGATTTCTCCGTTAATAGTTCACACACGACAAAAACTGTCTTGATAGCTTATTTGATGTGTGCAAGTGTCTAAAATAACCATGTCATGATTTTATGCTGGAATTACACTTTAACTTTGGATCTGTGTATTGGTATGTATGAGTTCATTTGAAGGGGGTTCTGAGTAATTACACTGCTACATTATTCATGAATATAGCATATATCAGCTTCTGTATTAAGCATGGTAATGTTCAGGCTCTTAGTATGTACTTCAACCTGAAACATACGACATTGAAGCGTACCTTATTTTCAGAATACTAAAATCGAACTGCATCCTGAAAAAGGCAGACAAGCTGTTAACACGTTTGCATGCGTTGCTGGCATTGACTGCTGACTGATTTGTAGCTAGACGAGACTGAACAATGTGACTCAGAACCTTTGCTGATGTAAAGATGTGTGAGCGAGCTGTTTTGGGATGAAACTAGGTCAGGCAGCGTTGGGCGAGCAACCTTCATGATGTGCTGACCATGAGGCAGAGAGATATAGAGAGTAATAACTAGGGTTATTAGTGTCTCTGCCCCCTCACCCAGCAAGCAGACGGATTAGGCTGTGTGTGTGTGTGTGTGTGTATGTGTGTGTGTGCGTGTGTTGGTATGAAGAAGAGAGTCCTCGTTTGTTAATAATGGTGCAGCCAGAACGAGACAATTCTAGTGCACAGTGACATTTATATATACATGCATTTATTTATTCGTCTTTTGTTGAGGAACAGACATTTGTTGAAAGTGTGTGTGTTTCTGATGTGTGCGTTACAACACATGCTTTGAAGGAAACATTCCAGCTGGAGGAAATGTTTATAGTAAATGTATCTGCAGGGTGTTGCTAATTTGTTTTCCTAATTTCTCCTTGTGGCAACTAAAGCCTAATTCACATTTTGTAGTTCTGTTTATGTCACTCAAAGCATTTGTTTAAGCTTCGGGACAAATTGTGGCGTTGGATAAAAGATTTAGTAGCCTAAACCGCAAGCTTTGAAGCTCGACCTCTTCTCTAAATTTAAGAAATGTCTTATCCTAGAGATGAAAGTAGCAAATGCTTTAAAATCTAATATATTTTTGGTGGCATGTATTGTGAGTTATGTAGTAAATGGAGCTTGATGTGATGTGTTTGAAGCTGCTGTGGATAAAAGTGTCAGCAAAAATGTAAATGCAAATGTGGAGGGAAGCTGGAGAAGGAGGAGGAGGAGTGGGATGTCTTGAACCAGTCAATCCTCTCTCACTGGCACTCTCTGTCTTATCTCCAAACACTATTTTCATACCTTCAGACACAGTCCTATCTTACTGTGATGCTTTCAAACGTTTGCTCCCTTCTTTTGTGTCCTTTCTCTCGCAGTATCTTACTCCATCTTATACCTCTCTTACCCTCCAAGTGAGTGCAATTGATTAAATGCATTGCTCTATTGACATGACTGGACTGTAGGCTAAATACAACACAGCAAAAGCAGGTTGTACAAGGTCTAGGCCCTTTTCAAAAAGAGACCGTCTTGCACAGGAAACGCAAAAGTGCCGTTTCATGCTCACTTTTTATTCCACGTTTAGACAAGCGTCTTTTTGGGGGTGTTGTGGGCATTTTGGATATTTGTAATTCATAATCATCGTTTTGTCAGGTCAGACACAGTTCAGTGTCTCCTCTGTCTCACCTTCTTAATGGATAATGCAAATAACTAACTCATGATGGTATAATGGGGCTACACGGTGGTGTAGTGGTTAGCACTGTCGCCTCACAGCAAGAAGGTCACAGGTTTGCATCCTGACCTCGGCCTTTCTGTGCGGAGTTTGCATGTTCTCCCCGTGTCTGCGTGGGTTTTCTCCGGTTTCCTCCCACAGTCCAAAGACATGCATGTGTTAGGTCAATTGATGAGTCTAAAATTGCCCGTAGGTGTGAATGGTTGTCTGTCTCTGTACGTCTCTATGTGTCCTGTGATAGACTGGCGTCCTGTCCAGGGTGTACCCCGCCTCACGCATGATGTCAGCTGGGATCGGCTCCAGCAACCCCGCGACCCCGACCCCGGGATAAGCGGTTGAAGATGAATGAATGAATGAATGATGGTATAATGGCATATTTGTGTATCTGTACCCTGTGTTAGAGACCTTGTGATGAAAGAGGTTCAGAATGTCTTAGGCATGTTTTTTGTTTGGTCCAAAGACGTCACCCAACCAAGGCTTAGCGCGTCCTGTCTCTTCCTCTAAAAGACTGGGCACCATTTGGCACATCGTCATTCCTGCTAGACTCTAACTTTGTGAGGATGCAGGGAAGAACGTATTTTTGTCTGCAGAGGAAAATGCTTTGGCAAAATAAACCACGGAGAAAAAGCTGATCCTGTTTCTTTATTGAAGAATCTATTTTCACAACAGGGGAAATCTGCGTGTGTAAAAGCCCTGAAAAGGGGAGTTATGAATGAAAGATGCACGGACACAACTTTCCTCAAACTATGCGTCTTTTTATTAACTGAAATAATAAACAATCATCAGTAATTCTGCTGAAATATTACAAGAGAACATGTGCAACAACATTACATTCGACATATTTTAGCATAAGCACTTGCACCAGTATTTTCAACTCTGAATGGCAAGTAAAATATAGTAAAGCACAGTGAAGTAAAATGGCTCTTCATTACATCACAATACACGGTCATACTGCGTTACAAATAATCACCTGAGAACGTCTACACATTCAACTAACACTAAAGTAACCAACAACTCTTATTATGAGGGACCCTTACCTGAAAAGGGGAGTTACGAATGCATAAACACATGGCCCAACACAGGAGAGCTAACTCCTCAGGCCTGGACTCCGCTGTCCACTTACACCTCAAGGAGAAAGCCCACTCCTTTGATGACAGCAATGTCCAAATCTTGGACAGAGAGGACAGATGGTTTGAAAGAGGAGTAAAAGAAGCATCTATGTAAAAGTAGAGAAACCATCGCTAAACAGAGGAGGAGGTCTGAGACACCACTTATCTCCAATTTACAATGCCGCCCTTTCGTCCCTTCCCAGGAGATTCAACAATCTAACCTCAAAGGACAACTGTTCACACATGGCCCGGGTGACCCCAACGACTGTCGTTCAGACTCAATGGAGCACTAACGAAGTCGAAACCAACTGCCCACCAACGACTGTCACTCTAACGACGGGCGTGGGCACTTGGAGCACAAAGGGTGTCAGTGACATCATCGTCCTTGTGAGAGGTTAAATACCTGGATCTCCACACCAGTTAGTTGGACCAGTCCCAGCCTGGTCAGATGCGTATATGAACTGATGAAGCCTCTTGGATGAGAGGTGAAACGTCTTCCTAGACAAACAACCAGTCCAGTTGTTTTTGACTGAAATTGCTTTGCGGATGAATGAAAGCTGCACGGACACAACTTTCCTCAGACTATGCGTCTTATTAACTGAAAGAAGTGAAGCGTGCTGAAAAATAGCTCAACACCCACCCTAAATATACATATCTCCACCCTAAATATACATATTTTAGTATAGTTTCTGTTCTCCACCCATCTGTCTATACTGTTCCCCATCTGTCTATACTGTTCCCCATCTGTCTATACCGTTCACATTATTATATTGTTTATATTATACTTTGCTTATTGTTTTATTATATATTCTTTTCTAAACTATACCAAGGGGGAGTAGCACTCCAAATTCGTTGTATGCAAATGCAATGACAATAAAGGCTATTCTATTCAACAGCTCTACACTGCCCCTACTGTAGCCCTCAGGTAATTACAACTACTGTTCATACTGCTGGTGTTAAAATGGCATTTTAAACATAAAGCATGAGGTACAAAAAGTCTGTACTCAAACTGCTATAACAGATTAAAGATTAATGACTTTACACTATTAAATTAAAGGAACATACTCACACAAGACATTAACTGTTACTCTGCTGCTGATAATACATATTGTTTAGTATGCTGGTAATACAGATAATTCAATCCGTCACAAAAACACCACAAAAAAATAACAAAACGACTAAAAACAGACGCAAAACACCACAAAAAGATGACAAAACGACTAAAAACTTGTTTAGTATGCTGGTAATACAGATAATTCAATCCGTCACACAGGCGTGAGAGCAGACCAGAGCCAGTGAGAGCACGCAAAGGGGGAGCATTTTTTTTCTGGAGGGTGGTTTCATGTTTTTGCGTTTTAAGTCCCCAAAAAACTAACAGAGAATCTCAACAACGCACACAGAGGGAGAGTGACTTCATTACGCTATATCTCTTCATAGCAGAAGTGTGTTTGCTGCTCTATCAACACTCTGAATGTTGATTACAGCTTCTTTAAATGTAGGTATAATAATTCAGAATGTAAGAAAAAACTAATTAACAGTGTTCACAAATTCCAGTTTGTGTAATGGAGGACTTCGGTGACTCAGTGACCAACAATCGTGACCCATAACCCATTACTGGAGGAGGGCAAGGGGCTGAAACTGAGTTATTTTCACAATTTTCTTTTTTTTTGTTTGCCGTTCATACAAATTGTATGCTACTTTTAAAAGATAGGAGCTAAATGCAGAAACAGCATTTACAGTTTTTGGACATCAGTTAATGTAGCAATAAAAGAAAAATAATGATGTTTTAAATAAATGTTTTAGATATTTATACATGAATTCACTGTGTGTGTGTGTGTGTGTGCGCGCGTGTTTCTGGATGATTTTAGACAGTGGGAGAGAAAAGAAGGATACCTAACTGAGCAGAGAGAGAGAGGGGGGGATGGAAAAGAAAAAAGGAGAATAAGGTTTCAGACAAAAGGAGTGAGAGCGGATTTAAGAGAAGTAGATAAGGAAGAAACTGTTGGCATTAAGGAGAAAATCCTTGTATGTTAACAAATGGTAGATAATAAAATTAAGTTATCTTATTTTAATTGTTGGCCATTTCCCTGCTACTATAACTAATACCAAACAATTACTGAGGTATACGTTTGAGAAGCAATTAAGGGATGTTACCCGACTGAAAAACTGTCTCATCCAACATCATCTCTGCAGCAAAAGTCTCACTGGTTTCACAACACACTGTTAAACAACATCCACCCATCAAACATGATCAATAGACATGTCACCCAAAAAAGTTTTTCCTTAAAGGCAGTCTGCTGCCGTCAACCTTTATGGGAAGAGTCGAGCTCACTGCCTAGCTGTGCACCATGCATTTATCAGCTTAAATGGACAGGACAATGACAAGATTGGCATCGATAAGTGCCTTGAGAAGCAATTTACTCCCCCATGCTCTATGCTAGAAGATCACCTGTGGCAGTACTGTGTTGAAATATAAACACTGCACACTCTAGAGAAAACTTCCTGACAGGATGTTGGATGAACTAATCAGCTTTCCTGATATGCATGTCTGCACTTAGCGTCAACACAAATATGTGTAAGTTACCCATAACAGCCTGCTCTGCATAGGTTTGCAAAGATGTTAACATGTATCCCTGCAGAATCATAATTTACTTCCCTACACTGTGTCAATATAGCCTCCTGAGACCATCCTGATCTCACAAGCACCATTGTATTTTACTCGCAAATCAGTCTGCTAATGTGCGGTGGAGAGAAGTTTGACAAGCGACCGAACCAATCAGCGTGTTGAAGTGTGACGCAGCGGGAAGCAACTGTTCAGTGTAAACAATATGCGGCTTCCATGGGTGGGATGAGCGCAGCTATCAAGCAAGCAACGCTTTTTTCTCTTGAATCTTACTGTTGGAAAATGGATCCGGCCCCTGAAATTGTGCCTTATATCTGTAAATTTATGTTACAAAAACGGCAAATATCCTTTACCGACATGTTGTTTACTTTCTGAGCTTTGTGTAACGGGTTTGGTTAGGACCCAATAGCAGCACAAATACAGGCAGGTATCGTTGGTAAACTTTATTGGTTTGATGCAGGGAATAATCACGGCGCTGCAGGTAGCCACAGAGGAGACTGGAGTTACACTCACTCTGAAGAGCTGAACCAGGTAACCACCAGTTAGCCACAGGAGCCGACAGGCAGAATCCAGAAGGGGACAGGCGAGGATCGTGGTCAGGGACGGAAGGCTGAGGAGATTTCCAGGAGATCGGTCAGGCAGGATAGAGGTCGGTCAGGCTGGGTCGAAACCGGGAGATCAGGCAGAGTAACGCTGGAGAGTCTGGTGCAAGCGTCGAGAACAATCTGGCAATGAGTGAGTGTGGAGTTGGGGCTTAAATACAGCCAGAGCAGAGAGCACAGGTGAGTGGAGTTGGCTTGATGAGAGGGGTGTGTCTGATTGGCAGATTGAAGCAGGTGCAGAGTGTGAGGCAGAGATGAACTGTGACACTTTGCTTTTTTCTCATGTTAATTAATATATGTGGTAGAGTCAGGTTAGTGGCAATATGGAGACAAGCAAACCCAGGAACAGAAGTGTAAAACAGGGTTGCCATATTAGTGATTAAAATAAACATGCATGAACTAGCAAAGATCACTTAGCAACACTCTTTTTCTGATTTTTCTCTTTCGTCCATCTCCTTTTATCTCTTTGTCTCTCACTTTCCAAATAAACTCTCTTCTTTTTTGTCTCTCTACTCCCCTCATACGCTTTTACACACTCTTTCTCATAAGCTCGTCCTCTCTCCCCCTCCCTCCCTCCCTCTCTCTCTCTCTCTCTCTCTCTCTCTCTCTCTTGGGTTGTGCAGTTGTAACGTAAGTGCCAGTCATCTCTTATCACCGACGCTGTGTTCCCTGAGCACTCGCCAGTCCACAACTCTCCCTGTTTCTCTTCATCTCTGTCTTCTTATTCTTCTCTTTTGGTGTCATTGTTCTCTCCTTCTTTTACCCTGTGGATGCTACTCTAGTAGGGAAACTTGATGTCTGCTGTCATGTTTTGCGGTCTGAGGAGAGACGTTGGGGCAAACAATGTTGGTGAGTGTGGCACCCATGAGAGTAACTCTTAAATAACATTGCAGTCTTTTAATTATTAATGTATTGGTGTTAAGCTCCCACTGTTGTTGTGATTCTGGACTGCACTTCCCAGAAATAACCTGTCATTCAAACATTGCATGGAGGTCCTGTGGCATCTTCTTGATTGGATGTTCTGCTGATGAAGTCACTACAGGTTTCTGTAGGTGACACTATTTTCATATTTCAGACATGTCAGTTGATTTCCAAAAGAGGTTCTTTGATTTATGCTTTTGTATTTGGTGTTAAACCGTTTAATGAAAAGCAGAATGTCACTGTTTGCTTGTTTATTGCAGAAACAATCCTGTTGACACTCTTTGATTTAGAGAAACATTTGTGTATAGTTTTTCTAAGTATAGTGTTACTAATATGTAGAACATTTCTCTAATTTGTTATTATTACATGTAGGAGGAAGCATCCCCAGTCCACCCAATCACAGTTATTGTGCCTTTATGCGCATCCTTCTTAGTTACTTGCTTCACAATGACATACAGCTAACGCACAATCAAGCAAAAAGATCTAGGTTTAAAAGAGATTTAATGTAAGTTTAAACACAAATGTCTTTGTAGGGTACACAGAGAGGGTATTATGGGTGTTGCAGTGTACATGAACAACTCCCTAATCTCAACAGCAGACTTGAGCATCAAAGAAACTGATGGGTTGATTAGGGGTGTCATGATTCTCAAAATCTACTATTCAATTTGAATTTTGGATTTAGGGTCATCATTTGATTCAATTTTTGATTCATTTATTTATTTTTATTCAGCACCAACACCTATGCTACAATAGGAGTAATAGAGAGTTTATGAGGTGCACCTGAATGCACCATTTAGTCGGTCAGGGAAGACAAAGTGTTGACACACCTGTGACCTCAGGGAAGCAGGATGATTTAACAGTTCTGTTGTTTCTCTGTCATCTCTGACTCCGACATTGGCCATGGTATCTGGCCATTTTGATTATTGCAATTTTGATGGATTTTTGAATCTGACACCCGTTATGGTCGATGCATTTACGGTCAAAAGGTTGAAAGAGAACAAAAAACACAAACATGTTAAAGTCATACTCAAGACCCATCCAAGAAATCTGTCATGCCAACCTCTCAAGATGACTCAGTGTATGCTTACTGCAACCTTTAAGTTGTACAGAAGCACTGATGCACTATACAACTGTTGTACTTTGTCTCTTTTGCCTGTCTGCAATATTCAATAAAAAAATCTGGCAAAAAAAGCAAAAAAACAAAAGTCAACACACATAATGACCGTGAATGTGACAAGATGGAAAACTTGTTTGTCTGAAAATACATCTTATCGCTATAGAGGCTGCTAGAAGGTCTATCAAATCTTACGGATTACATCTTTAATGTCATGATCTGGCTCTGTCAGTGCCCTCCTATCCTTCGTCTTGTGTGTGTTTGTCTCCCTCTGTCTGCGTTTCCCTGCATGTGCTTCCCCCTGTCTGTGTGTAGGTCCGGTAGGCGTTCCCCAAAGCTGCAGCCTGTTAGCTGATTACACCACCACCTTAAAAGCCTGAAGCTGGCGGGCATGCAGCGCCGGACCGTCGTCGAACCTGTATTGTTAAAACTATTCCCCCCGGACTGGCGTCCCCTTTCTCGTAGTGATTTTCACGCTCCCCGGTGTAAGCTTATTAATCGTGTTTGTGTTCTGTTTTACTCCGTAGTCTCCCGTGTTCCCGTCCGTCTCCTTATCTCCCGTCGTCTCCTCGTTCCTGTATTCCCGTGTTCTTTTAGTTAGTCTTGTGTTTGTATTCTCTGTAGTGTTTTTGCATTTGTTCCGTTTGTATTATTAAACGTTTTATTTGTAACTTTATTTTGTCTGTGTCTGCATTGAGTCCATTTTCGTGTTTTACCTGAACCGTTCATGACATTTAAGGTATTTAAACCCAACATGCCTTTCTATTTAGTTGTTTGCTGTTTTCATTCTAGGCACTGCTTAAATGTTTGTTAGCTGTAATAATAGTTGATACTAGTTGTAGAGTTAAGCATTTTATTGTGGATTTGATTTAAAGTATATTTTTAGTACTTTAAGCTGTCCATCCAAAACTTAATATATTGATTTGTTTTCAGTTCTGTTATCACAAACATAAGCTCATCCCCACTGTAGACTGTCAGCTCGAAGTATTCTGCACACCTCGATAGTCAAGACTCAAAACTATCAAATATGACAACAGCACAAAGCTGGGTTTATTTTTTTCCTTTAGAATATAATATACTAGTAGAGTAATAGTAGAGTCAGAGGGACGCACCAGGGATATTAATAAGATAGAACCATCCTATTTCATGCACCAATGAGCATAGTGGGAGCTATATTCACTTCCATGACCTCAGAGACTGAATAAGCTGATGGCTCTGCTGGAACTCAGGAAGCTGCTTTCATTTCTTTTAGTTTTATGTAGATACAGACACTATAGAGGTTTCCCAATTCACTGCACGCTTCATTAAACTACTTCTGCACTTTGGCGTCATCCTCAAGAGAGATTAATAGGAAAAGTAAAGCAGTTTGGAGAACAGCAGGTCAATATATTTTAGATTATTCAGGTTCTAATAATCCCTTTCACACATGCATTGCTACTGGGGCGGCAGTAGCTCAGTCCATAGGTGACTTGACTGGGAACCGTAGGGTCGCTGGTTCAAGTCCCTGTGTGGACCATGTATGGTGTGTGGACTGGTGGCTGGAGAGGTGCCAGTTCATCTCCTAGGCACTGCCGAGGTGCTGTTGAGTAAGGCACCGAACCCCCAACTGCTCGGGGCGCTGTTCACTGGCAGCCTCCTCGCTCTAACATCTCTCCTTAATTGCATGTATATAGGTCCTGTCTGTGCGTGTGTGTATTTCGGGCCTGTGTGTGTAACATGTATAATAATAAGAGTGAAAAAATTCAAGTAATTCTTCTTCTGCAAACCTGGAACTATCCCGACGTTAGCCTGCAGTCGTTTAATCTCTAAGTGAGCCCATGTGTGAATGCAGCCACTTATTCTCTAATGTATTCACCCATCGAGCGAGGGGCATGTTGATGACATGTATATCATGCTGCGGCCAAAAGCGAAGCAAAACAGGGTGATTTACACAAAGAGGGCAATGAAAAAGTCTAACTGGAGACAAACAAGATTTGGAAACTTTTGTCGGTAAAGACGGATGAAAAAACAAATTCAAAGAACGGCAAGAGACTCTGTTGAATATGACCAAATCCGAACTGGCTCCATCTGCATGGTGAAATCTACGTTGTCCTGCCTCCTGCTGCTCTACCCAGTAGTAACTGAGAATGTATCTAACATGGAGAATATCAAGTTGTGTACTAC